>NW_027669843.1:0-600000 GCF_964146895.1 Miniopterus schreibersii | reverse complement strand
GGTTATGTTGAGGGCTAGGGTTAGAGATCCGGGTAGGGTTACGATTGGACCTAGGGTTAGGGTTATGTTGAGGGCTAGGGTTAGAGATCCGGTTACGGTTACGATTGGACCTAGGGTTTGGGTTATGTTGAGGGCTAGGTTTAGAGATCCGGTTAGGGTTCCGATTGGACCTAGGGTTAGGGTTATGTTGAGGGCTAGGGTTAGAGATCCCGTTAGGGTTACGATTGGACCTAGGGTTAGGGTTATGTTGAGGGCTAGGGTTAGAAATCCGGTTAGGGTTACGATTGGACCTAGTGTTAGGGGTATGTTGAGGGCTAGGTTTAGAGATCCGGTTACGGTTACGATTGGACCTAGGGTTAGGGTTATGTTGAGGGCAAGGGTTAGAGAGACGGTTAGGGTCACCATTGGACCTAGAGTTAGGGTTATGTTGAGGGCTAGGGTTAGAGATCCGGTTAGGGTTACGATTGGACCTATGGTTAGGGTGATGTTGAAGGCTAGGGTTAGAGATCCGGTTAGGATCACGTTTGGACCTAGGGTTAGGGTTATGTTTACGGCTAGGGTTAGAGATCCAGTAGGGTTACGATTGGACCTAGGGTTAGGGTGATGTTGAGGGCTAGGGTTAGAGATCCGGTTAGGGTTACGATTGGACCTAGGGTTAGGGTTATGTTGACGGCTAGGGTTAGAGAGACGGTTAGGGTTACGATTGGACCTAGGGTTAGGGGTATGTTGAGGGCTAGGGTTAGAGAGACGGTTAGGGTTCCGAGTGGACCTAGGGTTAGGGTTATGTTGAGGGTTAGGGTTAGAGAGACGGTTAGGGTCACGATTGGACCTAGGGTTAGGGATATGTTGAGGGCTAGGGTTAGAGATCCGGTTAGGGTTACAATTGGACCTAGGGTTAGGGTGATGTTGCAGGCTAGGGTTAGAGATCCGGTTAGGATCACGTTTGGACCTAGGGTTACGGTTATGTTGACGGCTAGGGTTAGAGATCCAGTAGGGTTACGATTGGACCTAGGGTTAGGGTGATGTTGAGGGCTAGGGTTAGAGATCCGGTTAGGGATACGATTGGACCTAGGGTTAGGGTTATGTTGAGGGCTAGGGTTAGAGATCCGGTTAGGGTTACGATTGGACCTAGGGTTAGGGTTATGTTGAGGGCTAGGGTTAGAGATCCGGTTAGGGTTACGATTGGACCTAGGGTTAGGGTTATGTTGAGGGCTAGGGTTAGAGATCCGGTTAGGGTTACGATTGGATCTAGGGTTAGGGTTATGTTGAGGGCTAGGGTTAGAGATCCGGTTAGGGTTACGATTGGTCCTAGGGTTAGGGTTATGTTGAGGATTAGGGTTAGAGATCCGGTTAGGGTTACGATTGGACCTAGGGTTAGGGTTATGTTGAGGGCTATGGTTAGAGATCCGGTTAGGGTTACGATTGGACCTAGGGTTAGGGTTATGTTGAGGGCTAGGGATATAGATCCGGTGAGGTTCACGTTTGGACCTAGGGTTAGGGTTATGTTGAGGGCAGGGTTAGAGATCCGGTTAGGGTCACGATTGGACCTAGGGTTAGGGTTATGTTGAGGGCTAGGGTTAGAGATCCGGTTAGGGTTACGATTGGACCTAGGGTTAGGGATATGTTGAGGGCTAGGGTTAGAGATCCGGTTAGGGTTACGATTGGACCTAGGTTAGGGTTATGTTGAGGGCAGGGTTAGATATCCGGTTAGGGTTACGATTGGACCTAGGGTTAGGGTTATGTTGAGGGCTAGGGTTAGAGAGACGGTTAGGGTTCCGAGTGGACCTAGGGTTAGGGTTATGTTGAGGGCTAGGGTTAGAGATCCGGTTAGGGTTACGATTGGACCTAGGGTTAGGGTTATGTTGAGGGCTAGGGTTAGAGATCCGGGTAGGGTTACGATTGGACCTAGGGTTAGGGTTATGTTGAGGGCTAGGGTTAGAGATCCGGTTACGGTTACGATTGGACCTAGGGTTAGAGTTATGTTGAGGGCTAGGTTTAGACATCCGATTAGAGTTCCGATTGGACCTAGGGTTAGGGTTATGTTGAGGGCTAGGGTTAGAGATCCGGTTACGGTTACGATTGGATCTAGGGTTAGGGTTATGTTGACGGCTAGGGTTAGAGATCCGGTTAGGGTTACGATTGGACCTAGGGTTAGGGTGATGTTGAGGGCTAGAGTTAGAGATACGGTTAGGGTTACGATTGGACCGAAGGTTAGGGTTATGTTGAGGGCTAGGGTTAGAGATCCGGTTAGGGTCACTATTGTACCTTGGGTTAGGGTTATGATGAGGGCTAGGGTTAGAGATCCGGTTAGGGTCACGATTGGACCTAGGGTTAGGGTTATGTTGAGGGCTATGGTTGGAGATCCGGTTAAGGTCAAATTTGGACCTAGGGTTAGTGTTATGTTGACGGCTAGAGTTAGAGATCCGGTTAGGGTTACGATTGGACCTAGGGTTAGGGTGATGTTGAGGGCTAAGGTTAGAGATCCGGTTAGGGTCACGATTGGACCTAGGGTTAGGGTTATGTTGAGGGCTAGGGTTAGAGATCCGGTTAAGGTCACGATTGGACCTAGGGTTAGGGTTATGTTGAGGACTAGGGTTAGAGATTCGGTTAGGGTTACGATTGGACCTAGGGTTAGCGTTATGTTGAGGGCTACGGATAGAGATCCGGTTAGGGTCACGATTGGACCTACGGTTAGGGTTATGTTGAGGGCTAGGGTTAGAGATACGGTTAGCGTCACGATTGGACCTAGGGTTAGGGGTATGTTGAGGGTTAGAGTTAGAGATCCGGTTAGGGTCACGATTGTACCATGGGTTAGGGTTATGTTGAGGGCTAGGGTTAGAGATCCGGTTAGGGTCACGATTGGACCTAGGGTTAGGGTCATGTTGAGGGCTAGGGTTAGAGATCCGGTTAAGGTCACGTTTGGACCTAGGGTTAGGGTTATGTTGACGGCTAGGGTAAGAGATCCGGTTAGGGTTACGATTGGACCTAGGGTTAGGATTATATTGAGGGCTAGGGTTAGAGATCCCGTTAGGGTTACGAATGGACCTATGGTTAGGGTTATGTTGAGGGCTAGGGTTAGAGATCAGGTTAGGGTTACGATTGGACCTAGGGTTAGGGTTATGTTGAGGGCTAGGGTTAGAGATCCCGTTAGGGTCACGATTGGACCTAGGGTTAGGGTTATGTTGAGGGCCAAGGTTAGAGAGACGATTAGGGATACGATTGGACCTAGGGTTAGGGTTATGTTGAGGTCTAGGGTTAGAGATCCGGTTAGGGTTACGATTGGACCTAGGGTTAGGGTTATGTTGATGGCTAGGGTTAGAGATCCGGTTAGGGTTACGATTGGACCTAGGGTTAGGGGTATGTTGAGGGCTAGGGATAGAGATCTGGTTAGGGTCACGATTGGACCTAGGGTTAGGGTTATGTTGAGGGCTAGGGTTAGAGATCCGGTTAAGGTCACGATTGGACCTAGGGTTAGGGTTATGTTGAGGACTAGGGTTAGAGATTCGGTTAGGGTTACGATTGGACCTAGGGTTAGCGTTATGTTGAGGGCTAGGGATAGAGATCCGGTTAGGGTCACGATTGGACCTAGGGTTAGGGTTATGTTGAGGCCTAGGGTTAGAGATCCGGTTAGGGTCACGATTGGACCTAGGTTTAGGGTTATGTTGAGGGCTAGGGTTAGAGATCCCGTTAGGGTTACGAATGGACCTAGGGTTAGGGTTATGTTGAGCGCTAGGGTTAGAGATCCGGTTTGGGTCACGATGGGACCTAGGGTTAGGGTTATGTTGAGGGCTAGGGTTAGAGATCCCGTTAGGGTTACGAATGGACCTAGGGTTAGGGTTATGTTGAGGGCTAGGGTTAGAGATCAGGTTAGGGTTACGATTGGACCTAGGGTTAGGGTTATGTTGAGGGCTAGGGTTAGAGATCCGGTTAGGGTCACGATTGGACCTAGGGTTAGGGTTATGTTGAGGGCTAGGGTTAGAGAGACGGTTAGGGATACGATTGGACCTAGGGTTAGGGTTATGTTGAGGGCTAGGGTTAGAGATCCGGTTAGGGTTACGATTGGACCTAGGGTTAGGGTTATGTTTAGGGCTAGGGTTAAAGATCCGGTTAGGGTTACGATTGGACCTAGGGTTAGGGGTATGTTGAGGGCTAGGGTTAGAGATCCGGTTAGGGTTACGATTGGATCTAGGGTTAGGGTTATGTTGTGGGCTAGTGTTGAGAGACGGTTAGGGTTCAGATTGGACCTAGGGTTAGGGTTATGTTGAGGGCTAGGGTTAGAGAGACGGTTAGGGTCACGATTGGACCTACGGTTAGGGTTATGTTGAGGGCTAGGGTTAGAGATCCGGTTAGGGTCAAGAATGGACCTAGGGTTAGGGTTATGTTGAGGGCTAGGGTTAGAGAGACTTTTAGGGTTACGATTGGACCTAGGGTTAGGGTTATGTTGAGGGCTAGGTTTAGAGATCCGGTTAGGGTTACGATTGCACCTAGGGTTAGGGTTATGTTGAGGGCTAGGGTTAGATATCCGGGTAGGGTTACGATTGCACCTAGGGTTAGGGTAATGTTGACGGCTAGGGTTAGAGATCCGGTTAGGGTCACAATTGGACCTAGGGTTAGGGTTATGTTGAGGGCTATGGTTAGAGATCCGGGTAGGGTTACGATTGCACCTAGGGTTAGGGTTATGTTGAGGGCTAGGGTTAGAGATCCAGTTAGGGTCATGATTGGACCTAGGGTTAGGGCTATGTTGACGGCTAGGGTTAGAGATCCAGTAGGGTTACGATTGGACCTAGGGTTAGGGTGATGTTGAGGGCTAGGGTTAGAGATCCGGTTAGGGTTACGATTGGACCTAGGGTTAGGGTTAATTTGAGGGCTAGGGTTAGAGATCCGGTTAGGGTTACGATTGGACCTAGGGTTAGGGTTATGTTGAGGGCTAGGGTTAGAGATCCGGTTAGGGTTACGATTGGACCTAGGGTTAGGGTTATGTTGAGGGCTAGGGTTAGAGAGATGGTTAGGGTTCCGATTGGACCTAGGGTTACGGTAATGTTGAGGGCTAGGGTTAGAGATCCGGTTAGGGTTACGATTGGACCTAGGGTTAGGGTTATGTTGAGGGCTAGGGTTAGAGATACGGTTAGGGTTACGATTGGACCTAGGGTTAGGGTTATGTTGAGGGCTAGGGTTAGAGATCCGGTTAGGGTTACGATTGGACCTAGGGTTAGGGTTATGTTGAGGGCTAGGGATATAGATCCGGTGAGGGTCACGATTGGACCTAGGGTTAGGGTTATGTTGAGGGCTAGGGTTAGAGATCCGGTTAGGGTCACGATTGGACCTACGGTTAGGGTTATGTTGAGGGCTAGGGTTAGAGAGACGGTTAGGGTTACGATTGGACCTAGGGTTAGGGTTACGTTGAGGGCAGGGTTAGAGATCCGGTTAGGGTCACGATTGGACCTAGGGTTATGGTTATGTTGAGGGCTAGGGTTAGAGATCCGGTTAGTGTTACGATTGGACCTAGGGTTGGGGTTATGTTGAGGGCTAGGGTTAGAGATCCGGGTAGGGTTACGATTGGACCTAGGGTTAGGATTATGTTGAGGGCTAGGGTTAGAGATCCGGTTAGGGTTACGATTGGACCTAGGGTTAGGGTTATGTTGAGGGATAGGTTTAGAGATCCGGTTAGAGTTACGATTGGACCTAGGGTTAGGGTTATGTTGAGGGCTAGGGTTAGAGAGACGTTTAGGGTTACGATTGGACCTAGGGTTAGGGTTATGTTGAGGGCTAGGGTTAGAGAAACGGTTAGGGTCACGATTGGACCTAGAGTTAGGGTTATGTTGAGGGCTAGGGATATAGATCCGGTGAGGGTCACGATTGGACCTAGGGTTAGGGTTATGTTGAGGGCTAGGGTTAGAGATACGGTTAGGGTCACGATTGGACCTAGGGTTAGGGTTATGTTGAGGGCTAGGGTTAGAGAGACGGTTAGGGTTACGATTGGACCTAGGGTTAGCGTTATGTTGAGGGCAGGTTTAGAGATCCGGTTAGGGTCACGTTTGGACCCTGGGTTAGGGTTGTGTTGAGGGCTAGGGTTAGAGATCCGGTTAGGGTTACGATTGGACCTAGGGTTAGGGTTATGTTGAGGGCTAGCGTTAGAGATCCGGTTAGGGTTACGATCGGACCTAGGGTTAGGGTTATGTTGAGGGCTAGGGTTAGAGAGACGGTTAGGGTTCCGATTGGACCTAGGGTTAGGGTTATGTTGAGGGCTAGGGTTAGAGATCCGGTTAGGGTTACGATTGGACCTAGGGTTAGGGTTATGTTGAGGGCTAGGGTTAGAGATCCGGGTAGGGTTACGATTGGACCTAGGGTTAGGGTTATGTTGAGGGCTAGGGTTAGAGATCCGGTTACGGTTACGATTGGACCTAGGGTTTGGGTTATGTTGAGGGCTAGGTTTAGAGATCCGGTTAGGGTTCCGATTGGACCTAGGGTTAGGGTTATGTTGAGGGCTAGGGTTAGAGATCCCGTTAGGGTTACGATTGGACCTAGGGTTAGGGTTATGTTGAGGGCTAGGGTTAGAAATCCGGTTAGGGTTACGATTGGACCTAGTGTTAGGGGTATGTTGAGGGCTAGGTTTAGAGATCCGGTTACGGTTACGATTGGACCTAGGGTTAGGGTTATGTTGAGGGCAAGGGTTAGAGAGACGGTTAGGGTCACCATTGGACCTAGAGTTAGGGTTATGTTGAGGGCTAGGGTTAGAGATCCGGTTAGGGTTACGATTGGACCTATGGTTAGGGTGATGTTGAAGGCTAGGGTTAGAGATCCGGTTAGGATCACGTTTGGACCTAGGGTTAGGGTTATGTTTACGGCTAGGGTTAGAGATCCAGTAGGGTTACGATTGGACCTAGGGTTAGGGTGATGTTGAGGGCTAGGGTTAGAGATCCGGTTAGGGTTACGATTGGACCTAGGGTTAGGGTTATGTTGACGGCTAGGGTTAGAGAGACGGTTAGGGTTACGATTGGACCTAGGGTTAGGGGTATGTTGAGGGCTAGGGTTAGAGAGACGGTTAGGGTTCCGAGTGGACCTAGGGTTAGGGTTATGTTGAGGGTTAGGGTTAGAGAGACGGTTAGGGTCACGATTGGACCTAGGGTTAGGGATATGTTGAGGGCTAGGGTTAGAGATCCGGTTAGGGTTACAATTGGACCTAGGGTTAGGGTGATGTTGCAGGCTAGGGTTAGAGATCCGGTTAGGATCACGTTTGGACCTAGGGTTACGGTTATGTTGACGGCTAGGGTTAGAGATCCAGTAGGGTTACGATTGGACCTAGGGTTAGGGTGATGTTGAGGGCTAGGGTTAGAGATCCGGTTAGGGATACGATTGGACCTAGGGTTAGGGTTATGTTGAGGGCTAGGGTTAGAGATCCGGTTAGGGTTACGATTGGACCTAGGGTTAGGGTTATGTTGAGGGCTAGGGTTAGAGATCCGGTTAGGGTTACGATTGGACCTAGGGTTAGGGTTATGTTGAGGGCTAGGGTTAGAGATCCGGTTAGGGTTACGATTGGATCTAGGGTTAGGGTTATGTTGAGGGCTAGGGTTAGAGATCCGGTTAGGGTTACGATTGGTCCTAGGGTTAGGGTTATGTTGAGGATTAGGGTTAGAGATCCGGTTAGGGTTACGATTGGACCTAGGGTTAGGGTTATGTTGAGGGCTATGGTTAGAGATCCGGTTAGGGTTACGATTGGACCTAGGGTTAGGGTTATGTTGAGGGCTAGGGATATAGATCCGGTGAGGTTCACGTTTGGACCTAGGGTTAGGGTTATGTTGAGGGCAGGGTTAGAGATCCGGTTAGGGTCACGATAGGACCTAGGGTTAGGGTTATGTTGAGGGCTAGGGTTAGAGATCCGGTTAGGGTTACGATTGGACCTAGGGTTAGGGATATGTTGAGGGCTAGGGTTAGAGATCCGGTTAGGGTTACGATTGGACCTAGGTTAGGGTTATGTTGAGGGCAGGGTTAGATATCCGGTTAGGGTTACGATTGGACCTAGGGTTAGGGTTATGTTGAGGGCTAGGGTTAGAGAGACGGTTAGGGTTCCGAGTGGACCTAGGGTTAGGGTTATGTTGAGGGCTAGGGTTAGAGATCCGGTTAGGGTTACGATTGGACCTAGGGTTAGGGTTATGTTGAGGGCTAGGGTTAGAGATCCGGGTAGGGTTACGATTGGACCTAGGGTTAGGGTTATGTTGAGGGCTAGGGTTAGAGATCCGGTTACGGTTACGATTGGACCTAGGGTTAGAGTTATGTTGAGGGCTAGGTTTAGACATCCGATTAGAGTTCCGATTGGACCTAGGGTTAGGGTTATGTTGAGGGCTAGGGTTAGAGATCCGGTTACGGTTACGATTGGATCTAGGGTTAGGGTTATGTTGACGGCTAGGGTTAGAGATCCGGTTAGGGTTACGATTGGACCTAGGGTTAGGGTGATGTTGAGGGCTAGAGTTAGAGATACGGTTAGGGTTACGATTGGACCGAAGGTTAGGGTTATGTTGAGGGCTAGGGTTAGAGATCAGGTTAGGGTCACTATTGTACCTTGGGTTAGGGTTATGATGAGGGCTAGGGTTAGAGATCCGGTTAGGGTCACGATTGGACCTAGGGTTAGGGTTATGTTGAGGGCTATGGTTGGAGATCCGGTTAAGGTCAAATTTGGACCTAGGGTTAGTGTTATGTTGACGGCTAGAGTTAGAGATCCGGTTAGGGTTACGATTGGACCTAGGGTTAGGGTGATGTTGAGGGCTAAGGTTAGAGATCCGGTTAGGGTCACGATTGGACCTAGGGTTAGGGTTATGTTGAGGGCTAGGGTTAGAGATCCGGTTAAGGTCACGATTGGACCTAGGGTTAGGGTTATGTTGAGGACTAGGGTTAGAGATTCGGTTAGGGTTACGATTGGACCTAGGGTTAGCGTTATGTTGAGGGCTACGGATAGAGATCCGGTTAGGGTCACGATTGGACCTACGGTTAGGGTTATGTTGAGGGCTAGGGTTAGAGATACGGTTAGCGTCACGATTGGACCTAGGGTTAGGGGTATGTTGAGGGTTAGAGTTAGAGATCCGGTTAGGGTCACGATTGTACCATGGGTTAGGGTTATGTTGAGGGCTAGGGTTAGAGATCCGGTTAGGGTCACGATTGGACCTAGGGTTAGGGTCATGTTGAGGGCTAGGGTTAGAGATCCGGTTAAGGTCACGTTTGGACCTAGGGTTAGGGTTATGTTGACGGCTAGGGTAAGAGATCCGGTTAGGGTTACGATTGGACCTAGGGTTAGGATTATATTGAGGGCTAGGGTTAGAGATCCCGTTAGGGTTACGAATGGACCTATGGTTAGGGTTATGTTGAGGGCTAGGGTTAGAGATCAGGTTAGGGTTACGATTGGACCTAGGGTTAGGGTTATGTTGAGGGCTAGGGTTAGAGATCCCGTTAGGGTCACGATTGGACCTAGGGTTAGGGTTATGTTGAGGGCCAAGGTTAGAGAGACGATTAGGGATACGATTGGACCTAGGGTTAGGGTTATGTTGAGGTCTAGGGTTAGAGATCCGGTTAGGGTTACGATTGGACCTAGGGTTAGGGTTATGTTGATGGCTAGGGTTAGAGATCCGGTTAGGGTTACGATTGGACCTAGGGTTAGGGGTATGTTGAGGGCTAGGGATAGAGATCTGGTTAGGGTCACGATTGGACCTAGGGTTAGGGTTATGTTGAGGGCTAGGGTTAGAGATCCGGTTAAGGTCACGATTGGACCTAGGGTTAGGGTTATGTTGAGGACTAGGGTTAGAGATTCGGTTAGGGTTACGATTGGACCTAGGGTTAGCGTTATGTTGAGGGCTAGGGATAGAGATCCGGTTAGGGTCACGATTGGACCTAGGGTTAGGGTTATGTTGAGGCCTATGGTTAGAGATCCGGTTAGGGTCACGATTGGACCTAGGTTTAGGGTTATGTTGAGGGCTAGGGTTAGAGATCCCGTTAGGGTTACGAATGGACCTAGGGTTAGGGTTATGTTGAGCGCTAGGGTTAGAGATCCGGTTTGGGTCACGATGGGACCTAGGGTTAGGGTTATGTTGAGGGCTAGGGTTAGAGATCCCGTTAGGGTTACGAATGGACCTAGGGTTAGGGTTATGTTGAGGGCTAGGGTTAGAGATCAGGTTAGGGTTACGATTGGACCTAGGGTTAGGGTTATGTTGAGGGCTAGGGTTAGAGATCCGGTTAGGGTCACGATTGGACCTAGGGTTAGGGTTATGTTGAGGGCTAGGGTTAGAGAGACGGTTAGGGATACGATTGGACCTAGGGTTAGGGTTATGTTGAGGGCTAGGGTTAGAGATCCGCTTAGGGTTACGATTGGACCTAGGGTTAGGGTTATGTTTAGGGCTAGGGTTAAAGATCCGGTTAGGGTTACGATTGGACCTAGGGTTAGGGGTATGTTGAGGGCTAGGGTTAGAGATCCGGTTAGGGTTACGATTGGATCTAGGGTTAGGGTTATGTTGAGGGCTAGTGTTGAGAGACGGTTAGGGTTCAGATTGGACCTAGGGTTAGGGTTATGTTGAGGGCTAGGGTTAGAGAGACGGTTAGGGTCACGATTGGACCTACGGTTAGGGTTATGTTGAGGGCTAGGGTTAGAGATCCGGTTAGGGTCAAGAATGGACCTAGGGTTAGGGTTATGTTGAGGGCTAGGGTTAGAGAGACTTTTAGGGTTACGATTGGACCTAGGGTTAGGGTTATGTTGAGGGCTAGGTTTAGAGATCCGGTTAGGGTTACGATTGGACCTAGGGTTAGGGTTATGTTTAGGGCTAGGATTAGAGATCCGGTTAGGGTTACGATTGGACCTAGGGTTAGGGTTATGTTGAGGGCTAGGGTTAGAGATCCGGTTAGGGTTACGATTGGACCTAGGGTTAGGGGTATGTTGAGGGCTAGTGTTAGAGATCCGGTTAGGGTTACGATTGGACCTAGGGTTAGGGTTATGTTGAGGGCTAGTGTTGAGAGACGGTTAGGGTTCAGATTGGACCTAGGGTTAGGGTTATGTTGAGGGCTAGGGTTAGAGATCCGGTTAGGGACACGATTGGACCTAGGGTTAGTGTTATGTTGAGGGCTAGTGTTAGAGATCCGGTTAGGGGTACGATTGGACCATTGGTTAGGGTTATCTTGAGGGCTAGGGTTAGAGATCCGGTTAGGGTCACGATTGGACCTAGGGTTAGGGTTATGTTGACGGCTAGGGTTAGAGATCCGGTTAGCGTTACGATTGGACCTAGGGTTAGGGTGATGTTGAGGGCTAGGGTTAGAGATCCGGTTAGGATTACGATTGGACCTAGAGTTATGGTGATGTTGATGGCTAGGGTTAGAGATCCGGTTAGGGTTACGATAGGACCTAGGGTTAGGGTTATGTTGAGGGCTAGGGATAGAGATCCGGTTAGGGTTACGATTGGACCTAGGGTTAGGGTTATGTTGAGGGCTACGGTTAGAGATCCGGTTAGGGTTACGATTGCACCTAGGGTTAGGGTTATGTTGAGGGCTAGGGTTAGAGATCCGGTTAGGGTCACGATTGGACCTAGGGTTAGGGTTATGTTGACGGCTAGGGTTAGAGATCCGGTTAGGGTTACGATTGGACCTAGGGTTAGGGTGATGTTGAGGGCTAGAGTTAGAGATACGGTTAGGGTTACGATTGGACCTAAGGTTAGGGTTATGTTGAGGGCTAGGGTTAGAGATCCGGTTAGGGTTACGATTGCACCTAGGGTTATGGTTATGTTGAGGGCTAGGGTTAGAGATCCGGGTATGGTAACGATTGCACCTAGGGTTAGGGTTATGTTGAGGGCTAGGGTTAGAGATCCGGTTAGGGTCACGATTGGACCTAGGGTTAGGGTTATGTTGATGGCTAGGGTTAGAGATCCGGTTAGCGTTACGATTGGACCTAGGGTTAGGGTGATGTTGAGGGCTAGGGTTAGAGATCCGGTTAGGGTTACGATTGGACCTAGGGTTAGGGGTATGTTGAGGGCTAGGGTTAGAGATCCGGTTAAGGTCAAATTTGGACCTAGGGTTAGGGTTATGTTGACGGCTAGAGTTAGAGATCCGGGTAGGGTTACGATTGGACCTAGGGTTAGGGTTATGTTGAGGGCTAGGGTTAGAGATCCGGTTACGGTTACGATTGGACCTAGGGTTAGAGTTATGTTGAGGGCTAGGTTTAGACATCCGATTAGAGTTCCGATTGGACCTAGGGTTAGGGTTATGTTGAGGGCTAGGGTTAGAGATCCGGTTACGGTTACGATTGGATCTAGGGTTAGGGTTATGTTGACGGCTAGGGTTAGAGATCCGGTTAGGGTTACGATTGGACCTAGGGTTAGGGTGATGTTGAGGGCTAGAGTTAGAGATACGGTTAGGGTTACGATTGGACCGAAGGTTAGGGTTATGTTGAGGGCTAGGGTTAGAGATCCGGTTAGGGTCACTATTGTACCTTGGGTTAGGGTTATGATGAGGGCTAGGGTTAGAGATCCGGTTAGGGTCACGATTGGACCTAGGGTTAGGGTTATGTTGAGGGCTATGGTTGGAGATCCGGTTAAGGTCAAATTTGGACCTAGGGTTAGTGTTATGTTGACGGCTAGAGTTAGAGATCCGGTTAGGGTTACGATTGGACCTAGGGTTAGGGTGATGTTGAGGGCTAAGGTTAGAGATCCGGTTAGGGTCACGATTGGACCTAGGGTTAGGGTTATGTTGAGGGCTAGGGTTAGAGATCCGGTTAAGGTCACGATTGGACCTAGGGTTAGGGTTATGTTGAGGACTAGGGTTAGAGATTCGGTTAGGGTTACGATTGGACCTAGGGTTAGCGTTATGTTGAGGGCTACGGATAGAGATCCGGTTAGGGTCACGATTGGACCTACGGTTAGGGTTATGTTGAGGGCTAGGGTTAGAGATACGGTTAGCGTCACGATTGGACCTAGGCTTAGGGGTATGTTGAGGGTTAGAGTTAGAGATCCGGTTAGGGTCACGATTGTACCATGGGTTAGGGTTATGTTGAGGGCTAGGGTTAGAGATCCGGTTAGGGTCACGATTGGACCTAGGGTTAGGGTCATGTTGAGGGCTAGGGTTAGAGATCCGGTTAAGGTCACGTTTGGACCTAGGGTTAGGGTTATGTTGACGGCTAGGGTAAGAGATCCGGTTAGGGTTACGATTGGACCTAGGGTTAGGATTATATTGAGGGCTAGGGTTAGAGATCCCGTTAGGGTTACGAATGGACCTATGGTTAGGGTTATGTTGAGGGCTAGGGTTAGAGATCAGGTTAGCGTTACGATTGGACCTAGGGTTAGGGTTATGTTGAGGGCTAGGGTTAGAGATCCCGTTAGGGTCACGATTGGACCTAGGGTTAGGGTTATGTTGAGGGCCAAGGTTAGAGAGACGATTAGGGATACGATTGGACCTAGGGTTAGGGTTATGTTGAGGTCTAGGGTTAGAGATCCGGTTAGGGTTACGATTGGACCTAGGGTTAGGGTTATGTTGATGGCTAGGGTTAGAGATCCGGTTAGGGTTACGATTGGACCTAGGGTTAGGGGTATGTTGAGGGCTAGGGATAGAGATCTGGTTAGGGTCACGATTGGACCTAGGGTTAGGGTTATGTTGAGGGCTAGGGTTAGAGATCCGGTTAAGGTCACGATTGGACCTAGGGTTAGGGTTATGTTGAGGACTAGGGTTAGAGATTCGGTTAGGGTTACGATTGGACCTAGGGTTAGCGTTATGTTGAGGGCTAGGGATAGAGATCCGGTTAGGGTCACAATTGGACCTAGGGTTAGGGTTATGTTGAGGCCTAGGGTTAGAGATCCGGTTAGGGTCACGATTGGACCTAGGTTTAGGGTTATGTTGAGGGCTAGGGTTAGAGATCCCGTTAGGGTTACGAATGGACCTAGGGTTAGGGTTATGTTGAGCGCTAGGGTTAGAGATCCGGTTTGGGTCACGATGGGACCTAGGGTTAGGGTTATGTTGAGGGCTAGGGTTAGAGATCCCGTTAGGGTTACGAATGGACCTAGGGTTAGGGTTATGTTGAGGGCTAGGGTTAGAGATCAGGTTAGGGTTACGATTGGACCTAGGGTTAGGGTTATGTTGAGGGCTAGGGTTAGAGATCCGGTTAGGGTCACGATTGGACCTAGGGTTAGGGTTATGTTGAGGGCTAGGGTTAGAGAGACGGTTAGGGATACGATTGGACCTAGGGTTAGGGTTATGTTGAGGGCTAGGGTTAGAGATCCGGTTAGGGTTACGATTGGACCTAGGGTTAGGGTTATGTTTAGGGCTAGGGTTAAAGATCCGGTTAGGGTTACGATTGGACCTAGGGTTAGGGGTATGTTGAGGGCTAGGGTTAGAGATCCGGTTAGGGTTACGATTGGATCTAGGGTTAGGGTTATGTTGTGGGCTAGTGTTGAGAGACGGTTAGGGTTCAGATTGGACCTAGGGTTAGGGTTATGTTGAGGGCTAGGGTTAGAGAGACGGTTAGGGTCACGATTGGACCTACGGTTAGGGTTATGTTGAGGGCTAGGGTTAGAGATCCGGTTAGGGTCAAGAATGGACCTAGGGTTAGGGTTATGTTGAGGGCTAGGGTTAGAGAGACTTTTAGGGTTACAATTGGACCTAGGGTTAGGGTTATGTTGAGGGCTAGGTTTAGAGATCCGGTTAGGGTTACGATTGGACCTAGGGTTAGGGTTATGTTTAGGGCTAGGATTAGAGATCCGGTTAGGGTTACGATTGGACCTAGGGTTAGGGTTATGTTGAGGGCTAGGGTTAGAGATCCGGTTAGGGTTACGATTGGACCTAGGGTTAGGGGTATGTTGAGGGCTAGTGTTAGAGATCCGGTTAGGGTTACGATTGGACCTAGGGTTAGGGTTATGTTGAGGGCTAGTGTTGAGAGACGGTTAGGGTTCAGATTGGACCTAGGGTTAGGGTTATGTTGAGGGCTAGGGTTAGAGATCCGGTTAGGGACACGATTGGACCTAGGGTTAGTGTTATGTTGAGGGCTAGTGTTAGAGATCCGGTTAGGGGTACGATTGGACCATTGGTTAGGGTTATCTTGAGGGCTAGGGTTAGAGATCCGGTTAGGGTCACGATTGGACCTAGGGTTAGGGTTATGTTGACGGCTAGGGTTAGAGATCCGGTTAGCGTTACGATTGGACCTAGGGTTAGGGTGATGTTGAGGGCTAGGGTTAGAGATCCGGTTAGGATTACGATTGGACCTAGAGTTATGGTGATGTTGATGGCTAGGGTTAGAGATCCGGTTAGGGTTACGATAGGACCTAGGGTTAGGGTTATGTTGAGGGCTAGGGATAGAGATCCGGTTAGGGTTACGATTGGACCTAGGGTTAGGGTTATGTTGAGGGCTACGGTTAGAGATCCGGTTAGGGTTACGATTGCACCTAGGGTTAGGGTTATGTTGAGGGCTAGGGTTAGAGATCCGGTTAGGGTCACGATTGGACCTAGGGTTAGGGTTATGTTGACGGCTAGGGTTAGAGATCCGGTTAGGGTTACGATTGGACCTAGGGTTAGGGTGATGTTGAGGGCTAGAGTTAGAGATACGGTTAGGGTTACGATTGGACCTAAGGTTAGGGTTATGTTGAGGGCTAGGGTTAGAGATCCGGTTAGGGTTACGATTGCACCTAGGGTTATGGTTATGTTGAGGGCTAGGGTTAGAGATCCGGGTATGGTAACGATTGCACCTAGGGTTAGGGTTATGTTGAGGGCTAGGATTAGAGATCCGGTTAGGGTCACGATTGGACCTAGGGTTAGGGTTATGTTGAGGGCTAGGGTTAGAGATCCGGTTAGGGTCACGTTTGGACCTAGGGTTAGGGTTATGTTGACGGCTAGGGTTAGAGATCCGGTTTGCGTTACGATTGGACCTCGGGTTAGGGTGATGTTGATGGCTAGGGTTAGAGATCCGGTTAGGGTTACGATTGGACCTAGAGTTATGGTGATGTTGATGGCTAGGGATAGAGATCCGGTTAGGGTTACGATAGGACCTAGGGTTAGGGTTATGTTGAGGGCTAGGGTTAGAGATCCGGTTAGGGTTACGATTGGACCTAGGGTTAGGGTTATGTTGAGGGCTACGGTTAGAGATCCGGTTAGGGTTACGATTGCACCTAGGGTTAGGGTTATGTTGAGGGCTAGGGTTAGAGATCCGGTTAGGGTCACGATTGGACCTAGGGTTAGGGTTATGTTGATGGCTAGGGTTAGAGATCCGGTTAGGGTTACGATTGGACCTAGGGTTAGGGTGATGTTGAGGGCTAGAGTTAGAGATACGGTTAGGGTTACGATTGGACCTAAGGTTAGGGTTATGTTGAGGGCTAGGGTTAGAGATCCGGTTAGGGTTACGATTGCACCTAGGGTTATGGTTATGTTGAGGGCTAGGGTTAGAGATCCGGGTATGGTAACGATTGCACCTAGGGTTAGGGTTATGTTGAGGGCTAGGGTTAGAGATCCCGTTAGGGTTACGAATGGACCTAGGGTTAGGGTTATGTTGAGGGCTAGGGTTAGAGATCATGTTAGGGTTACGATTGGACCTAGGGTTAGGGTTATGTTGAGGGCTAGGGTTAGAGATCCGGTTAGGGTCACGATTGGACCTAGGGTTAGGGTTATGTTGAGGGCTAGGGTTAGAGAGACGGTTAGGGTTACGATTGGACCTAGGGTTACGGTTATGTTGAGGGCTAGGGTTAGAGATCCGGTTAGGGTTACGATTGGACCTAGGGTTAGGGTTATGTTTAGGGCTAGGGTTAAAGATCCGGTTAGGGTTACGATTGGACCTAGGGTTAGGGGTATGTTGAGGGCTAGGGTTAGAGATCCGGTTAGGGTTACGATTGGATCTAGGGTTAGGGTTATGTTGAGGGCTAGTGTTGAGAGACGGTTAGGGTTCAGATTGGACCTAGGGTTAGGGTTATGTTGAGGGCTAGGGTTAGAGAGACGGTTAGGGTCACGATTGGACCTACGGTTAGGGTTATGTTGAGGGCTAGGGTTAGAGATCCGGTTAGGGTCAAGAATGGACCTAGGGTTAGGGTTATGTTGAGGGCTAGGGTTAGAGAGACTTTTAGGGTTACGATTGGACCTAGGGTTAGGGTTATGTTGAGGGCTAGGTTTAGAGATCCGGTTAGGGTTACGATTGGACCTAGGGTTAGGGTTATGTTTAGGGCTAGGATTAGAGATCCGGTTAGGGTTACGATTGGACCTAGGGTTAGGGTTATGTTGAGGGCTAGGGTTAGAGATCCGGTTAGGGTTACGATTGGACCTAGGGTTAGGGGTATGTTGAGGGCTAGTGTTAGAGATCCGGTTAGGGTTACGATTGGACCTAGGGTTAGGGTTATGTTGAGGGCTAGTGTTGAGAGACGGTTAGGGTTCAGATTGGACCTAGGGTTAGGGTTATGTTGAGGGCTAGGGTTAGAGATCCGGTTAGGGACACGATTGGACCTAGGGTTAGTGTTATGTTGAGGGCTAGGGTTAGAGATCCGGTTAGGGGTACGATTGGACCATTGGTTAGGGTTATCTTGAGGGCTAGGGTTAGAGATCCGGTTAGGGTCACGATTGGACCTAGGGTTAGGGTTATGTTGACGGCTAGGGTTAGAGATCCGGTTAGCGTTACGATTGGACCTAGGGTTAGGGTGATGTTGAGGGCTAGGGTTAGAGATCCGGTTAGGATTACGATTGGACCTAGAGTTATGGTGATGTTGATGGCTAGGGTTAGAGATCCGGTTAGGGTTACGATAGGACCTAGGGTTAGGGTTATGTTGAGGGCTAGGGATAGAGATCCGGTTAGGGTTACGATTGGACCTAGGGTTAGGGTTATGTTGAGGGCTACGGTTAGAGATCCGGTTAGGGTTACGATTGCACCTAGGGTTAGGGTTATGTTGAGGGCTAGGGTTAGAGATCCGGTTAGGGTCACGATTGGACCTAGGGTTAGGGTTATGTTGACGGCTAGGGTTAGAGATCCGGTTAGGGTTACGATTGGACCTAGGGTTAGGGTGATGTTGAGGGCTAGAGTTAGAGATACGGTTAAGGTTACGATTGGACCTAAGGTTAGGGTTATGTTGAGGGCTAGGGTTAGAGATCCGGTTAGGGTTACGATTGCACCTAGGGTTATGGTTATGTTGAGGGCTAGGGTTAGAGATCCGGGTATGGTAACGATTGCACCTAGGGTTAGGGTTATGTTGAGGGCTAGGGTTAGAGATCCGGTTAGGGTCACGATTGGACCTAGGGTTAGGGTTATGTTGATGGCTAGGGTTAGAGATCCGGTTAGCGTTACGATTGGACCTAGGGTTAGGGTGATGTTGAGGGCTAGGGTTAGAGATCCGGTTAGGGTTACGATTGGACCTAGGGTTAGGGGTATGTTGAGGGCTAGGGTTAGAGATCCCGTTAGGGTTACGATTGGACCTAGGGTTAGGGTTTTGTTGAGGGCTAGGGTTAGAGATCCAGTTAAGGTCAAATTTGGACCTAGGGTTAGGGTTATGTTGACGGCTAGAGTTAGAGATCCGGTTAGGGTTACGATTGGACCTAGGGTTAGGGTTATGTTGAGGGCTAGGGTTAGAGATCCCGTTAGGGTTACGAATGGACCTAGGGTTAGGGTTATGTTGAGGGCTAGTGTTAGAGATCAGGTTAGGGTTACGATTGGATCTAGGGTTAGGGTTATGTTGAGGGCTAGGTTTAGAGATCCGGTTAGGGTCACGATTGGACCTAGGGTTAGGGTTATGTTGAGGACTAGGGTTAGAGATCCGGTTAGGGTTACGATTGCACCTAGGGTTATGGTTATGTTGAGGGCTAGGGTTAGAGATCCGGGTAGGGTTATGATTGCACCTAGGGTTAGGGTTATGTTGAGGGCTACGGTTAGAGATCCGGTTAGTGACACGATTGGACCTAGGGTTAGTGTTATGTTGAGGGCTAGGGTTAGAGATCCGGTTAGGGTCACGATTTGACCTTTGGTTAGGGTTATCTTGAGGGCTAAGGTTAGAGATCCGGTTAGGGTCACGATTGGACCTAGGTTTAGGGTTATGTTGAGGGCAAGGGTTAGAGATCCCGTTAGGGTTACGAATGGACCTAGGGTTAGGGTTATGTTGAGGGCTAGGGTTAGAGATCCGGTTAGGGTCACGATTGCACCTTGGGTTAGGGTTATGTTGAGGGCTAGGGTTAGAGATCCGGTTAGGGACACGATTGGACCTAGGGTTAGTGTTATGTTGAGGGCTAGGGTTAGAGATCCGGTTAGGGGTACGATTGGACCTTTGGTTAGGGTTATCTTGAGGGCTAGGGTTAGAGATCCGGTTAGGGTCACGATTGGACCTAGGGTTAGGGTTATGTTGAGGGCTAGGGTTAGAGATCCGGTTAGGGTCACGTTTGGACCTAGGGTTAGGGTTATGTTGACGGCTAGGGTTAGAGATCCGGTTAGCGTTACGATTGGACCTCGGGTTAGGGTGATGTTGATGGCTAGGGTTAGAGATCCGGTTAGGGTTACGATTGGACCTAGAGTTATGGTGATGTTGATGGCTAGGGTTAGAGATCCGGTTAGGGTTACGATAGGACCTAGGGTTAGGGTTATGTTGAGGGCTAGGGTTAGAGATCCGGTTAGGGTTACGATTGGACCTAGGGTTAGGGTTATGTTGAGGGCTACGGTTAGAGATCCGGTTAGGGTTACAATTGCACCTAAGGTTAGGGTTATGTTGAGGGCTAGGGTTAGAGATCCGGTTAGGGTCACGATTGGACCTAGGGTTAGGGTTATGTTGATGGCTAGGGTTAGAGATCCGGTTAGGGTTACGATTGGACCTAGGGTTAGGGTGATGTTGAGGGCTAGAGTTAGAGATACGGTTAGGGTTACGATTGGACCTAAGGTTAGGGTTATGTTGAGGGCTAGGGTTAGAGATCCGGTTATGGTTACGATTGCACCTAGGGTTATGGTTATGTTGAGGGCTAGGGTTAGAGATCCGGGTATGGTAACGATTGCACCTAGGGTTAGGGTTATGTTGAGGGCTAGGGTTAGAGATCCGGTTAGGGACACGATTGGACCTAGGGTTAGTGTTATGTTGATGGCTAGGGTTAGAGATCCGGTTAGGGGTACGATTGGACCTTTGGTTAGGGTTATCTTGAGGGCTAGGGTTAGAGATCCGGTTAGGGTCACGATTGGACCTAGGGTTAGGGTTATGTTGACGGCTAGGGTTAGAGATCCGGTTAGCGTTACGATTGGACCTAGGGTTAGGGTGATGTTGAGGGCTAGGGTTAGAGATCCGGTTAGGGTTACGATTGGACCTAGGGTTAGGGTTTTGTTGAGGGCTAGGGTTAGAGATCCGGTTAAGGTCAAATTTGGACCTAGGGTTAGGGTTATGTTGACGGCTAGAGTTAGAGATCCGGTTAGGGTTACGATTGGACCTAGGGTTAGGGTTATGTTGAGGGCTAGGGTTAGAGATCCCGTTAGGGTTACGATTGGACCTAGGGTTAGGGTTATGTTGAGGGCCAAGGTTAGAGAGACGGTTAGGGATACGATTGGACCTAGGGTTAGGGTTATGTTGAGGTCTAGGGTTAGAGATCCGGTTAGGGTTACGATTGGACCTAGGGTTAGGGTTATGTTGAGGGCTAGGGTTAGAGATCCGGTTAGGGTTACGATTGGACCTAGGGTTAGGGTTATGTTGAGGGATAGTGTTGAGAGACGGATAGGGTTCAGATTGGACCTAGGGTTAGGGTTATGTTGAGGGTTAGAGTTAGAGATCCGGTTAGGGTCACGATTGTACCTTGGGTTAGGGTTATGTTGAGGGCTAGGGTTACAGATCCGGTTAGGGTCACGATTGGACCTAGGGTTAGGGTTATGTTGAGGGCTAGGGTTAGAGATCCGGTTAAGGTCACGTTTGGACCTAGGGTTAGGGTTATGTTGACGGCTAGGGTAAGAGATCCGGTTAGGGTTCAGATTGGACCTAGGGTTAGGGTTATGTTGAGGGCTAGGGTTAGAGATCCGGTTAGGGTCACGATTGGACCTAGGGTTAGGGTTATGTTGAGGGCTAGGGTTAGAGAGACGTTTAGGGTTACGATTGGACCTAGGGTTAGGGTTATGTTGAGGGCTAGGTTTAGAGATCCGGTTAGGGTTACGATTGGACCTAGGATTAGGGTCATGTTGAGGGCTAGGGTTAGAGATCCGGTTAGGGTTACGATTGGACCCAGCGTTAGGATTATGTTGATGGCTAGGGTTAGAGAGACGGTTAGGGTTACGATTGGACCTAGGGTTAGGGTTATATTGAGAGCTAGGGTTAGAGAGACGGTTAGGGTTACGATTGGACTTAGGGTTAGGGTTATGTTGAGGGCAGGGTTAGAGATCCGGTTAGGGTCACGATTGGACCTAGGGTTAGGGTTATGTTGAGGGCTAGGGTTAGAGATCCGGTTTGGGTTACGATTGGACCTAGGGTTAGGGTTATGTTGAGGGCTAGGGTTAGAGATCCGGTTAGGGTTACGATTGGACCTAGGGTTAGGGTTATGTTGAGGGCTAGGGTTAGAGATCCGGATAGGGTTACGATTGTACCTTGGGTTAGGGTTATGTTGAGGGCTAGGGTTAGAGATCCAGTTAGGGTCACGATTGGACCTAGGGTTAGGGTTATGTTGAGGGCTAGGGTTAGAGATCCGGTTTGGGTCACGATTGGACCTAGGGTTAGGGTTATGTTGAGGGCTAGGGTTAGAGATCCCGTTAGGGTTACGAATGTACCTAGGGTTAGGGTTATGTTGAGGGCTAGGGTTAGAGATCAGGTTAGGGTTACGATTGGACCTAGGGTTAGGGTTATGTTGAGGGCTAGGGTTAGAGATCCGGTTAGGGTCACGATTGGACCTAGGGTTAGGGTTATGTTGAGGGCTAGGGTTAGAGAGACGGTTAGGGATACGATTGGACCTAGGGTTAGGGTTATGTTGAGGGCTAGGGTTAGAGATCCGGTTAGGGTTACGATTGGACCTAGGGTTAGGGTTATGTTGAGGGCAAGGGTTAAAAATCCGGTTAGGGTTACGATTGGACCAAGGGTTAGGGGTATGTTGAGGGCTAGGGTTAGAGATCCGGTTAGGGTTACGATTGGACCTAGGGTTAGGGTTATGTTGAGGGCTAGTGTTGAGAGACGGTTAGGGTTCAGATTGGACCTAGGGTTAGGGTTATGTTGAGGGCTAGGGTTAGAGAGACGGTTATGGTCACGATTGGACCTACGGTTAGGGTTATGTTGAGGGCTAGGGTTAGAGATCCGGTTAGGGTCAAGAATGGACCTAGGGTTAGGGTTATGTTGAGGGCTAGGGTTAGAGAGACCTTTAGGGTTACGATTGGACCTAGGGTTAGGGTCATGTTGAGGGCTAGGGTTAGAGATCCGGTTACGGTTACGATTGGACCCAGCGTTAGGGTTATGTTGATGGCTAGGGTTAGAGAGACGGTTAGGGTTACGATTGGACCTAGGGTTAGGGTTATGTTGAGAGCTAGAGTTAGAGAGACGGTTAGGGTTACGATTGGACCTAGGGTTAGGGTTATGTTGAGGGCAGGGTTAGAGATCCGGTTAGGGTCACGATTGGACCTAGGGTTAGGGTTATGTTGAGGGCTAGGGTTAGAGATCCGGTTTGGGTTACGATTGGACCTAGGGTTAGGGTTATGTTGAGGGCTAGGCTTAGAGATCCGGTTAGGGTTACGATTGTACCTTGGGTTAGGGTTATGTTGAGGGCTAGGGTTAGAGATCCAGTTAGGGTCACGATTGGACCTAGGGTTAGGGTTATGTTGAGGGCTAGGGTTAGAGATCCGGTTTGGGTCACGATTGGACCTAGGGTTAGGGTTATGTTGAGGGCTAGGGTTAGAGATCCGGTTTGGGTCACGATTGGACCTAGGGTTAGGGTTATGTTGAGGGCTAGGGTTAGAGATCCCGTTAGGGTTACGAATGGACCTAGGGTTAGGGTTATGTTGAGGGCTAGGGTTAGAGATCAGGTTAGGGTTACGATTGGACCTAGGGTTAGGGTTATGTTGAGGGCTAGGGTTAGAGATCCGGTTAGGGTCACGATTGGACCTAGGGTTAGGGTTATGTTGAGGGCTAGGGTTAGAGAGACGGTTAGGGATACGATTGGACCTAGGGTTAGGGTTATGTTGAGGGCTAGGGTTAGAGATCCGGTTAGGGTTACGATTGGACCTAGGGTTAGGGTTATGTTGAGGGCTAGGGTTAAAGATCCGGTTAGGGTTACGATTGGACCTAGGGTTAGGGGTATGTTGAGGGCTAGGGTTAGAGATCCGGTTAGGGTTACGATTGGACCTAGGGTTAGGGTTATGTTGAGGGCTAGTGTTGAGAGACGGTTAGGGTTCATATTGGACCTAGGGTTAGGGTTATGTTGAGGGCTAGGGTTAGAGAGACGGTTATGGTCACGATTGGACCTACGGTTAGGGTTATGTTGAGGGCTAGGGTTAGAGATCCGGTTAGGGTCAAGAATGGACCTAGGGTTAGGGTTATGTTGAGGGCTAGGGTTAGAGAGACCTTTAGGGTTACGATTGGACCTAGGGATAGGGTTATGTTGAGGGCTAGGTTTAGAGATCCGGTTAGGGTTACGATTGGACCTAGGGTTAGGGTTATGTTGAGGGCTAGGGTTAGAGATCCGGTTAGGGTCACGATTGGACCTAGGGTTAGGTTTATGTTGAGGGCTAGGGTTAGAGATCCGGTTAGGGTCACGTTTGGACCTAGGGTTAGGGTTATGTTGAGGGCTAGGGTTAGAGATCCGGTTAAGGTCAAATTTGGACCTAGGGTTAGGGTTATGTTGACGGCTAGAGTTAGAGATCCGGTTAGGGTTACGATTGGACCTAGGGTTAGGGTGATGTTGAGGTCTAGGTTTAGAGATCCGGTTAGGTTTAGGATTGGACCTAGGGTTAGGGTTATGTTGAGGGCTAGGGTTAGAGATCCGGTTAAGGTCACGATTGGACCTAGGGTTAGGGTTATGTTGAGGACTAGGGTTAGAGATTCGGTTAGGGTTACGATTGGACCTAGGGTTAGCGTTATGTTGAGGGCTACGGATAGAGACCCGGTTAGGGTCACGATTGGACCTACGGTTAGGGTTATGTTGAGGGCTAGGGTTAGAGATACGGTTAGGGTCACGATTGGACCTAGGGTTAGGGTTATGTTGAGGGCTAGGGTTAGAGATCCGGTTAAGGTCACGTTTGGACCTAGGGTTAGGGTTATGTTGACGGCTAGGGTAAGAGATCCGGTTAGGGTTACGATTGGACCTAGGGTTAGGGTGATGTTGAGGGCTAGGGTTAGAGATCCGGTTAAGGTCACGATTGGACCTAGGGTTAGGGTTATGTTGAGGACTAGGGTTAGAGATTCGGTTAGGGTTACGATTGGACCTAGGGTTCGCGTTATGTTGAGGGATAGGGATAGAGATCCGGTTAGGGTCACGATTGGACCTAGGGTTAGGGTTATGTTGAGGCCTAGGGTTAGAGATCCGGTTAGGGTCACGATTGGACCTAGGTTTAGGGTTATGTTGAGGGCTAGGCTTAGAGATCCCGTTAGGGTTACGAATGGACCTAGGGTTAGGGTTATGTTGAGGGCTAGGGTTAGAGATCAGGTTAGGGTTACGATTGGACCTAGGGTTAGGGTTATGTTGAGGGCTAGGGTTAGAGATCCCGTTAGGGTCAAGATTGGACCTAGGGTTAGGGTTATGTTGAGGGCTAGGGTTAGAGAGACGGTTAGGGTCACGATTGGACCTAGGGTTAGGGTTATGTTGAGGGCTAGGGTTAGAGAGACGTTTAGGGTTACGATTGGACCTAGGGTTAGGGGTATGTTGAGGGCTAGGGTTAGAGATCCGGTTAGGGTTACGATTGGACCTAGGGTTAGGGTAATGTTGAGGGCTAGTGTTGAGAGACGGTTAGGGTTCAGATTGGACCTAGGGTTAGGGTTATGTTGAGGGCTAGGGTTAGAGATCCGGTTAGGGTCACGATTCTACCTTGGGTTAGGGTTATGTTGAGGGCTAGGGTTAGAGATCCGTTTAGGGTCACGATTGGACCTAGGGTTAGGGTTATGTTGAGGGCTAGGGTTAGAGATCCGGTTAAGGTCACGTTTGGACCTAGGGTTAGGGTTATGTTGACGGCTAGGGTAAGAGATCCGGTTAGGGTTACGATTGGACGTAGGGTTAGGGTGATGTTGAGGGCTAGGGTTAGAGATCCGGTTAGGGTCACGATTGGACCTAGGGTTAGGGTTATGTTGAGGGCTAGGGTTAGAGATCCGGTTAAGGTCACGATTGGACCTAGGGTGAGGGTTATGTTGAGGACTAGGGTTAGAGATTCGGTTAGGGTTACGATTGGACCTAGGGTTACCGTTATGTTGAGGGCTAGGGATAGAGATCCGGTTAGGGTCACGATTGGACCTAGGGTTAGGGTTATGTTGAGGGCTAGGGTTAGAGATCTGGTTAGGGTCACGATTGGACCTAGGGTTAGGGTTATGTTGAGGGCTAGGGTTAGAGATCCCGTTAGGGTTACGAATGGACCTAGGGTTAGGGTTATGTTGAGGGCTAGGGTTAGAGATCAGGTTAGGGTTACGATTGGACCTAGGGTTAGGGTTATGTTCAGGGCTAGGGTTAGAGATCCCGTTAGCGTCACGATTGGACCTAGGGTTAGGGTTATGTTGAGGGCCAAGGTTAGAGAGACGGTTAGGGATACGATTGGACCTAGGGTTAGGGTTATGTTGAGGTCTAGGGTTAGAGATCCGGTTAGGGTTACGATTGGACCTAGGGTTAGGGGCATGTTGAGGGCTAGGGTTAGAGATCCGGTTAGGGTTACGATTGGACCTAGGGTTAGGGTTATGTTGAGGGCTAGTGTTGAGAGACGGTTAGGGTTCAGATTGGACCTAGGGTTAGGGTTATGTTGAGGGCTAGGGTTAGAGAGACGGTTAGGGTCACGATTGGACCTAGGGTTAGGGTTATGTTGAGGGCTAGGGTTAGAGAGACGTTTAGGGTTACGATTGGACCTAGGGTTAGGGGTATGTTGAGGGCTAGGGTTAGAGATCCGGTTAGGGTTACGATTGGACCTAGGGTTAGGGTTATGTTGAGGGCTAGTGTTGAGAGACGGTTAGGGTTCAGATTGGACCTAGGGTTAGGGTTATGTTGAGGGCTAGGGTTAGAGATCCGGTTAGGGTCACGATTGGACCTAGGGTTAGGGTTATGTTGAGGGCTAGGGTTAGAGAGACGTTTAGGGTTACGATTGGACCTAGGGTTAGGGTTATGTTGAGGGCTACGTTTAGAGATCCGGTTAGGGTTACGATTGGACCTAGGGTTAGGGTCATGTTGAGGGCTAGGGTTAGAGATCCGGTTAGGGTTACGATTTTACCCAGCGTTAGGGTTATGTTGATGGCTAGGGTTAGAGAGACGGTTAGGGTTACGATTGGACCTAGGGTTAGGGTTATGTTGAGGGCAGGGTTAGAGATCCGGTTAGGGTCACGATTGGACCTAGGGTTAGGGTTATGTTGAAGGCTAGGGTTAGAGATCCGGTTTGGGTTACGATTGGACCTAGGGTTAGGGTTATGTTGAGGGCTAGGTTTAGAGAGACGGTTAGGGTCACGATTGGACCTAGGGTTAGGGTTTTGTTGAGGGCTAGGGTTAGAGATCCGGTTTGGGTCACGATTGGACCTAGGGTTAGGGTTATGTTGAGGGCTAGGGTTAGAGATCCCGTTAGGGTTACGAATGGACCTAGGGTTATGGTTATGTTGAGGGCTAGTGTTAGAGATCCGGTTTGGGTTACGATTGGACCTAGGGTTAGGGTTATGTTGAGGACTAGGTTTAGAGAGACGGTTAGGGTCACGATTGGACCTAGGGTTAGGGTTATGTTGAGGGCTAGGTTTAGAGATCCGGTTAGGGTCACGATTGGACCTAGGGTTAGGGTTATGTTGACGGCTAGGGTTGGAGATCCGGTTAGGGTTACGATTGGACCTAGGGTTAGGCTGATGTTGAGGGCTAAAGTTAGAGATACGGTTAGGGTTACGACTGGACCTAAGGTTAGGATTATGTTGAGGGCTAGGGTTAGAGATCCGGTTAGGGTCACGATTGTACCTTGGGTTAGGGTTATGTTGAGGGCTAGGGTTAGAGATCCGGTTAGGGTCACGATTGTACCTTGGGTTAGGGTTATGTTGAGGGCTAGGGTTAGAGATCCGGTTAAGGTCACGATTGGACCTAGGGTTAGGGTTATGTTGAGGACTAGGGTTAGAGATTCGGTTAGGGTTACGATTGGACCTAGGGTTAGCGTTATGTTGAGGGCTACGGATAGAGATCCGGTTAGGGTCACGATTGGACCTACGGTTAGGGTTATGTTGAGGGCTAGGGTTAGAGATACGGTTAGGGTCACGATTGGACCTAGGGTTAGGGTTATGTTGAGGGCTAGGGTTAGAGATCCCGTTAGGGTTACGAATGGACCTAGGGTTAGGGTTATGTTGAGGGCTAGGGTTAGAGATCAGGTTAGGGTTACGATTGGACCTAGGGTTAGGGTTATGTTCAGGGCTAGGGTTAGAGATCCCGTTAGCGTCACGATTGGACCTAGGGTTAGGGTTATGTTGAGGGCCAAGGTTAGAGAGACGGTTAGGGATACGATTGGACCTAGGGTTAGGGTTATGTTGAGGTCTAGGGTTAGAGATCCGGTTAGGGTTACGATTGGACCTAGGGTTAGGGGCATGTTGAGGGCTAGGGTTAGAGATCCGGTTAGGGTTACGATTGGACCTAGGGTTAGGGTTATGTTGAGGGCTAGTGTTGAGGGACGGTTAGGGTTCAGATTGGACCTAGGGTTAGGGTTATGTTGAGGGCTAGGGTTAGAGAGACGGTTAGGGTCACGATTGGACCTAGGGTTAGGGTTATGTTGAGGGCTAGGGTTAGAGAGACGTTTAGGGTTACGATTGGACCTAGGGTTAGGGGTATGTTGAGGGCTAGGGTTAGAGATCCGGTTAGGGTTACGATTGGACCTAGGGTTAGGGTTATGTTGAGGGCTAGTGTTGAGAGACGGTTAGGGTTCAGATTGGACCTAGGGTTAGGGTTATGTTGAGGGCTAGGGTTAGAGATCCGGTTAGGGTCACGATTGGACCTAGGGTTAGGGTTATGTTGAGGGCTAGGGTTAGAGAGACGTTTAGGGTTACGATTGGACCTAGGGTTAGGGTTATGTTGAGGGCTACGTTTAGAGATCCGGTTAGGGTTACGATTGGACCTAGGGTTAGGGTCATGTTGAGGGCTAGGGTTAGAGATCCGGTTAGGGTTACGATTTTACCCAGCGTTAGGGTTATGTTGATGGCTAGGGTTAGAGAGACGGTTAGGGTTACGATTGGACCTAGGGTTAGGGTTATGTTGAGGGCAGGGTTAGAGATCCGGTTAGGGTCACGATTGGACCTAGGGTTAGGGTTATGTTGAAGGCTAGGGTTAGAGATCCGGTTTGGGTTACGATTGGACCTAGGGTTAGGGTTATGTTGAGGGCTAGGTTTAGAGAGACGGTTAGGGTCACGATTGGACCTAGGGTTAGGGTTTTGTTGAGGGCTAGGGTTAGAGATCCGGTTTGGGTCACGATTGGACCTAGGGTTAGGGTTATGTTGAGGGCTAGGGTTAGAGATCCCGTTAGGGTTACGAATGGACCTAGGGTTATGGTTATGTTGAGGGCTAGTGTTAGAGATCCGGTTTGGGTTACGATTGGACCTAGGGTTAGGGTTATGTTGAGGACTAGGTTTAGAGAGACGGTTAGGGTCACGATTGGACCTAGGGTTAGGGTTATGTTGAGGGCTAGGTTTAGAGATCCGGTTAGGGTCACGATTGGACCTAGTGTTAGGGTTATGTTGACGGCTAGGGTTGGAGATCCGGTTAGGGTTACGATTGGACCTAGGGTTAGGCTGATGTTGAGGGCTAAAGTTAGAGATACGGTTAGGGTTACGACTGGACCTAAGGTTAGGATTATGTTGAGGGCTAGGGTTAGAGATCCGGTTAGGGTCACGATTGTACCTTGGGTTAGGGTTATGTTGAGGGCTAGGGTTAGAGATCCGGTTAGGGTCACGATTGGACCTAGGGTTAGGGTTATCTTGAGGGCTAGGGTTAGAGATCCGGTTAAGGTCAAATTTGGACCTAGGGTTAGGGTTATGTTGACGGCTAGAGTTAGAGATCCGGTTAGGGTTACGATTGGACCTAGGGTTAGGGTGATGTTGAGGGCTAGGGTTAGAGATCCGGTTAGGGTCACGATTGGACCTAGGGTTAGGGTTATGTTGAGGGCTAGGGTTAGAGATCCGGTTAAGGTCACGATTGGACCTAGGGTTAGGGTTATGTTGAGGACTAGGGTTAGAGATTCGGTTAGGGTTACGATTGGACCTAGGGTTAGCGTTATGTTGAGGGCTACGGATAGAGATCCGGTTAGGGTCACGATTGGACCTACGGTTAGGGTTATGTTGAGGGCTAGGGTTAGAGATACGGTTAGGGTCACGATTGGACCTAGGGTTAGG
Source organism: Miniopterus schreibersii (assembly GCF_964146895.1). Taxonomy (NCBI): domain Eukaryota; kingdom Metazoa; phylum Chordata; class Mammalia; order Chiroptera; family Miniopteridae; genus Miniopterus; species Miniopterus schreibersii. The sequence continues at coordinate 570,571 of NW_027669843.1, read as the reverse complement.
GTTATGTTGAGGGTTAGAATTAGAGATCCGGTTAGGGTCACGATTGTACCATGGGTTAGGGTTATGTTGAGGGCTAGGGTTAGAGATCCGGTTAGGGTCACGATTGGACCTAGGTTTAGGGTTATGTTGAGGGCTAGGGTTAGAGATCCGGTTAAGGTCACGTTTGGACCTAGGGTTAGGGTTATGTTGACATCTAGGGTAAGAGATCCGGTTAGGGTTACGAATGGACCTAGGGTTAGGGTTATGTTGAGGGCTAGGGTTAGAGATCCCGTTAGGGTTACGAATGGACCTAGGGTTAGGGTTATGTTGAGGGCTAGGGTTAGAGATCAGGTTAGGGTTACGATTGGACCCTGGGTTAGGGTTATGTTGAGGGCTAGGGTTAGAGATCCCGTTAGGGTCACGATTGGACCTAGGGTTAGGGTTATGTTGAGGGCCAAGGTTAGAGAGACGGTTAGGGATACGATTGGACCTAGGGTTAGGGTTATGTTGAGGTCTAGGGTTAGAGATCCGGATAGGGTTACGATTGGACCTAGGGTTAGGGTTATGTTGAGGGCTAGGGTTAGAGATCCGGTTAGGGTTACGATTGGACTTAGGGTTAGGGGTATGTTGAGGGCTAGGGATAGAGATCCGGTTAGGGTCACGATTGGACCTAGGGTTAGGGTTATGTTGAGGGCTAGGGTTAGAGATCCGGTTAGGGTCACGATTGGACCTAGGTTTAGGGTTATGTTGAGGGCAAGGGTTAGAGATCCCGTTAGGGTTACGAATGGACCTAGGGTTAGGGTTATGTTGAGGGCTAGGGTTAGAGATCAGGTTAGGGTTACGATTGGACCTAGGGTTAGGGTTATGTTGAGGGCTAGGGTTAGAGATCCCGTTAGGGTCACGATTGGACCTAGGGTTAGGGTTATGTTGAGGTCTAGGGTTAGAGATCCGGATAGGTTTACGATTGCACCTAGGGTTAGGGTTATGTTGAGGGCTAGGGTTAGAGATCCGGTTAGGGTCACGATTGGACCTAGGGTTAGGGTTATGTTGAGGGCTAGGGTTAGAGATCCGGTTAGGGTCACGATTGGACCTTGGGTTGGAGTTATGTTGAGGGCAGGGTTAGAGATCCGGTTAGGGTCACGATTGGACCTAGGGTTAGGGTTATGTTGAGGGCTACGTTTAGAGATCCGGTTAAGGTTACGATTGGACCTAGGGTTAGTGTTATGTTGAGGGCTAGGGTTAGAGATCCGGTTAGGGTTACGATTGGACCTAAGGTTAGGGTTATGTTGAGGGCTAGGGTTAGAGATCCGGTTAGGGTTATGATTGCACCTAGGGTTAGGGTTATGTTGAGGGCTAGGTTTAGAGATCCGGGTAGGGTTACGATTGGACCTAGGGTTACGGTTATGTTGACGGCTAGGGTTAGAGATCCGGTTAGGGTCACGATTGGACCTAGGGTTAGGGTTATGTTGAGGGCCAGGGTTAGAGATCCGGTTAGGGTCACGATTGGACCTAGGGTTAGGGTTATGTTGAGGGCTAGGGTTAGAGATCCGGTTAGGGTTACGATTGGACCTAGGGTAAGGGTTATGTTGAGGGCTAGGGTTAGAGATCCGGTTACGGTTACGATTGCACCTAGGGTTAGGGTTAAGTTGAGGGCTAGGGTTAGAGATCCGGTTAGGGTCACCATTGGACCTAGGGTTAGGGTTATGTTGAGGGCTAGGGTTAGAGATCCAGTTAGGCTCACGATTGGACCTAGGGTTAGGGTTATGTTGACGGCTAGGGTTAGAGATCCGGTTAGGGTTACGATTGGACCTAGGGTTAGGGTTATGTTGAGGGCTAGGGTTAGAGATCCGGTTAGGGTTACGATTGGACCTAGGGTTAGGGTTATGTTGAGGGCTAGGGTTAGAGATCTGGTTAGGGTTACGATTGGACCTAGGGTTAGGGTTATGTTGAGGGCTAGGGTTAGAGATCCCGTTAGGGTTACGATTGGACCTAGGGTTAGGGTTATGTTGAGGGCAGGGTTAGAGATCCGGTTAGGGTCACGATTGGACCTAGGGTAAGGGTTAGGTTGAGGGCTAGGGTTAGAGAGACGGTTAGTGTCACGATTGGACCTAGGGTTAGTGTTATGTTGAGGGCTAGGTTTAGAGATCCGTTTAGGGTTACGATTGGACCTAGGGTTAGGGTTATGTTGAGGGCTAGGGTTAGAGATCCGGTTAGGGTTACTATTGGACCTAGGGTTAGGGTTATGTTGAGAGCTAGGGTTAGAGATCCGGTTAGGGTTACGATTGCACCTAGGGTTAGGGTTATGTTGAGGGCTAGGGTTAGAGATCCGGGTAGGGTTACGATTGGACCTAGGGTTAGGGTTATGTTGACGGCTAGGGTTAGAGATCCGGTTAGGGTCACGATTGGACCTAGGGTTAGGGTTATGTTGAGGGCTAGGGTTAGAGATCCGGTTAGGGTCACGATTGCACCTTGGGTTAGGGTTATGTTGAGGGCTAGGGTTAGAGATCCGGTTAGGGTTACGATTGCACCTAGGGTTATTGTTACGTTGAGGGCTAGAGTTAGAGATCGGGGAGGGTTACGATTGCACCTAGGGTTAGGGTTATGTTGAGGGCTAGGGTTAGAGATCCGGTTAGGGTCACGGTTGGACCTAGGGTTAGGGTTATGTTGAGGGCTAGGGTTAGAGATCCGGTTAGGGTCACGATTGGACCTAGGGTTAGGGTTATGTTGAGGGCTAGGTTTAGAGATCCGGTTAGGGTTACGATTGGACCTAGGGTTAGGGTTATGTTGAGGGCTAGGGTTAGAGATCCGGTTAGGGTTATGATTGCACCTAGGTTTAGGGTTATGTTGAGGGCTAGGTTTAGAGATCCGGGTAGGGTTACGATTGGACCTAGGGTTACGGTTATGTTGACGGCTAGGGTTAGAGATCCGGTTAGGGTCACGATTGGACCTAGGGTTAGGGTTATGTTGAGGGCTAGGGTTAGAGATCCGGTTAGGGTCACGATTGCACCTTGGGTTAGGGTTTTGTTGAGGGCTAGGGTTAGAGTTCCGGTTAGGGTTACGATTGCACCTAGGGTTATTGTTATGTTGAGGGCTAGGGTTAGAGATCCGGGTAGGGTTACGATTGCACCTAGGGTTAGGGTTATGTTGAGGGCTAGGGTTAGAGATCCCGTTAGGGTCACGATTGGATCTAGGGCTAGGGTTATGTTGAGCGCTAGGTTTAGAGATCCGGTTAGGGTCACGATTGGACCTTGGGTTAGGGTTATGTTGAGGGCTAGGGTTAGAGTTCCGGTTAGGGTCACCATTGGACCTAGGGTTAGGGTTATGTTGAGGGCTAGGGTTAGAGATCCGGTTAGGGTCACGTTTGGACCTAGGGTTAGGGTTATGTTGACAGCTAGGGTTAGAGATCCGGTTAGGGTTACGATTGGACCTAGGGTTAGGGTTATGTTGAGGGCTACGGTTAGAGATCCGGTTAGGGTTACGATTGGACCTAGAGTTATGGTGATGTTGATGGCTAGGGTTAGAGATCCGGTTAGGGTTACGATTGGACCTAGGGTTAGGGTTATGTTGAGGGCTACGGTTAGAGATCCGGTTAGGGTTACGATTGCACCTAGGGTTAGGGTTATGATGAGGGCTAGGGTTAGAGATCCGGTTAGGGTCACGATTGGACCTAGGGTTAGGGTTATGTTGACGGCTAGGGTTAGAGATCCGGTTAGGGTTACGATTGGACCTAGGGTTAGGGTGATGTTGAGGGCTAGGGTTAGAGATCCGGTTAGGGTTACGATTGGACCTAGGGTTATGGTGATGTTGATGGCTAGGGTTAGAGATCCGGTTGGGGAAACGATTGGACCTAGGGTTAGGGTCATGTTGAGGGTTAGGGTTAGAGATCCGGTTAGGGTTACGATTGGACCTAGGGTTAGGGTTATGTTGAGGGCTAGGGTTAGAGATCCTGTTAGGGTTACGATTGGACCTAGGGTTAGGGTTATGTTGAGGGCTAGGGTTAGAGATCCGGTTAGGGTTACGATTGGACCTAGGGTTAGGGTTATGTTGAGGGCTAGGGTTAGAGATCCGGTTAGGGTTACGATTGCACCTAGGGTTAGGTTTATGTTGCGGGCTAGGGTTAGAGATCCGGGTAGGGTTACGATTGGACCTAGGGTTAGGGTTATGTTGAGGGCTAGGGTTAGAGATCCGGGTAGGGTTACGATTGGACCTAGGTTTAGGGTTATGTTGAGGGCTAGGGTTAGAGATCCGGTTAGGGTTACGATTGGACCTAGGGTTAGGGTTATGTTGAGGGCAGGGTTAGAGATCCGGTTAGGGTCACGATTGGACCTAGGGTAAGGGTTACGTTGAGGGCTAGGGTTAGAGAGACGGTTAGGGTCACGATTGGACCTAGGGTTAGTGTTATGTTGAGGGCTAGGTTTAGAGATCCGGTTAGGGTTACGATTGGACCTAGGGTTAGTGTTATGTTGAGGGCTAGGGTTAGAGATCCGGTTAGGGTTACGTTTGGACCTAGGGTTAGTGTTATGTTGAGGGCTAGGGTTAGAGATCCGGTTAGGGTAACGATTGCACCTAGGGTTAGGGTTATGTTGAGGGCTAGGGTTAGAGATCTGGGTAGGGTTACGATTGGACCTAGGGTTAGGGTTATGTTGACGGCTAGGGTTAGAGATCCGGTTAGGGTTACGAGTGAACCTAGGGTTAGGTTATTTTGAGGGCTAAGGTTAGAGAGACGGTTAGGGTTCCGATTGGACCTAGGGTTAGGGTTATGTTGAGGGCTAGGGTTAGAGAGACGGTTAGGGTCACTATTGGACCTAGGGTTAGTGTTATATTGAGGGCTAGGGTTAGAGATCCGGTTAGGGTCACGATTGGACCTAGGGTTAGGGTTATGTTGAGGGCTAGGTTTAGAGATGCGGTTAGGGTTACGATTGGACCTAGGGTTAGGGTTATGTTGAGGGCTAGGGTTAGAGATCCGGTTAGGGTCACGATTGGACCTAGGGTTAGGGTTATGTTGAGGGCTAGGGTTAGAGATCCGGTTAGGGTCACGATTGCACCTTGGGTTAGGGTTATGTTGAGGGCTAGGGTTAGAGATCCGGTTAGGGTTACGATTGCACATAGGGTTATTGTTATGTTGAGGGCTAGGGTTAGAGATCCGGGGAGGGTTACGATTGCACCTAGGGTTAGGGTTATGTTGAGGGCTAGGGTTAGAGATCCGTTAGGGTCACGATTGGACCTAGGGTTAGGGTTATGTTGAGGGCTAGGGTTAGAGATCTGGTTAGGGTCACGATTGCACCTTGGGTTAGGGTTATGTTGAGGGCTAGGGTTAGAGATCCGGTTAGGGTCACGATTGGACCTAGGGTTAGGGTTATGTTGAGGGCTAGGTTTAGAGATCCGGTTAGGGTTACGATTGGACCTAGGGTTAGGGTTATGTTGAGGGCTAGGGTTAGAGATCCGGTTAGGGTTACGATTGGACCTAGGGTTAGGGTTATGTTGAGGGCTAGGGTTAGAGATCCGGTTAGGGTTACGATTGCACCTAGGGTTAGGGTTATGTTGAGGGCTAGGGTTAGAGATCCGGGTAGGGTTACGATTGGACCTAGGGTTAGGGTTATGTTGACGGCTAGGGTTAGAGATCCGGTTAGGGTCACGATTGGACCTAGGGTTAGGGTTATGTTGAGGGCTAGGGTTAGAGATCCGGTTAGGGTCACGATTGCACCTTGGGTTAGGGTCATGTTGAGGGCTAGGGTTAGAGATCCGGTTAGGGTTACGATTGGACCTAGGGTTAGGGTTATGTTGAGGGCTAGGGTTAGAGAGACGGTTAGGGTTACGATTGGACCTAGGGTTAGGGTTATGTTGAGGGCAGGGTTAGAGATCCGGTTAGGGTCACGATTGGACCTAGGGTTAGGGTTATGTTGAGGGCTAGGGTTAGAGATCCGGTTAGAGTTACCATTGGACCTAGGGTTAGGGTTATGTTAAGGGCTAGGGTTAGAAATCCGGTTAGGGTTACGAATGAACTTAGGGTTAGGTTATGTTGAGGGCTAAGGTTAGAGAGACGGTTAGGGTTCCGATTGGACCTAGGGTTAGGGTTATGTTGAGGGCTAGGGTTAGAGAGACGGTTAGGGTCACTATTGGACCTAGGGTTAGTGTTTTATTGAGGGCTAGGGTTAGAGATCCGGTTAGGGTCACGATTGGACCTAGGTTAGGGTTATGTTGAGGGCTAGGGTTAGAGATCCCGTAAGGGTTACAATTGGACCTAGGGTTAGGGTTATGTTGAGGGCTAGGGTTAGAGATCCGGTTAGCGTCAAGATTGGACCTAGGGTTAGGGTTATGTTGAGGGCTAGGGTTAGAGATCCGGTTAGGGTCACGATTGGACCTAGGGTTAGGGTTATGTTGAGGGCTAGGGTTAGAGATCCCGTTAGGGTTACGATTGGACCTAGGGTTAGCGTTATGTTGCGGGCTAGGGTTAGAGATCCGGTTACGGTTACGACTGCACCTAGGGTTAGGGTTATGTTGAGGGCTAGGGATAGAGATCCGGTTACGGTTAAGATTGGACCTAGGGTTAGGGTTATGTTGAGGGCTAGGGTTAGAGATCCTGGTAGGGTTACGATTGGACCTAGGGTTAGGGTTATGTTGAGGGCTAGGGTTAGAGATCCGGTTAGGGTCACGATTGGACCTAGGGTTAGGGTTATGTTGAGGGCTAGGTTTAGAGATGCGGTTAGGGTTACGATTGGACCTAGGGTTAGGGTTATGTTGAGGGCTAGGGTTAGAGATCCGGTTAGGGTCACGATTGGACCTAGGGTTAGGGTTATGTTGAGGGCTAGGGTTAGAGATCCGGTTAGGGTCACGATTGCACCTTGGGTTAGGGTTATGTTGAGGGCTAGGGTTAGAGATCCGGTTAGGGTTACGATTGCACATAGGGTTATTGTTATGTTGAGGGCTAGGGTTAGAGATCCGGGGAGGGTTACGATTGCACCTAGGGTTAGGGTTATGTTGAGGGCTAGGGTTAGAGATCCGGTTAGGGTCACGATTGGACCTAGGGTTAGGGTTATGTTGAGGGCTAGGGTTAGAGATCTGGTTAGGGTCACGATTGGGCCTTGGGTTAGGGTTATGTTGAGGGCTAGGGTTAGAGATCCGGTTAGGGTCACGATTGGACCTAGGGTTAGGGTTATGTTGAGGGCTAGGTTTAGATATCCGGTTAGGGTTACGATTGGACCTAGGGTTAGGGTTATGTTGAGGGCTAGGGTTAGAGATCCGGTTAGGGTTACGATTGGACCTAGGGTTAGGGTTATGTTGAGGGCTAGGGTTAGAGATCCGGTTAGGGTTACGATTGCACCTAGGGTTAGGGTTATGTTGAGGGCTAGGGTTAGAGATCCGGGTAGGGTTACGATTGGACCTAGGCTTAGGGTTATGTTGACGGCTAGGGTTAGAGATCCGGTTAGGGTCACGATTGGACCTAGGGTTAGGGTTATGTTGAGGGCTAGGGTTAGAGATCCGGTTAGGGTCACGATTGCACCTTGTGTTAGGGTCATGTTGAGGGCTAGGGTTAGAGATCCGGTTAGGGTTACGATTGGACCTAGGGTTAGGGTTATGTTGAGGGCTAGGGTTCGAGAGACGGTTAGGGTTACGATTGGACCTAGGGTTAGGGTTATGTTGAGGGCAGGGTTAGAGATCCGGTTAGGGTCACGATTGGACCTAGGGTTAGGGTTATGTTGAGGGCTAGGGTTAGAGATCCGGTTAGAGTTACCATTGGACCTAGGGTTAGGGTTATGTTGAGGGCTAGGGTTAGAGATCCGGTTAGGGTTACGAATGAACCTAGGGTTAGGTTATGTTGAGGGCTACGGTTAGAGAGACAGTTAGGGTTCCGATTGGACCTAGGGTTAGGGTTATGTTGAGGGCTAGGGTTAGAGAGACGGTTAGGGTCACGATTGGACCTAGGGTTAGTGTTATATTGAGGGCTAGGGTTAGAGACCCGGTTAGGGTCACGATTGGACCTAGGTTAGGGTTATGTTGAGGGCTAGGGTTAGAGATCCCGTTAGGGTTACAATTGGACCTAGGGTTAGGGTTATGTTGAGGGCTAGGGTTAGAGATCCGGTTAGGGTCAAGATTGGACCTAGGGTTAGGGTTATGTTGAGGGCTAGGGTTAGAGATCCGGTTAGGGTCACGATTGGACCTAGGGTTAGGGTTATGTTGAGGGCTAGGGTTAGAGATCCCGTTAGGGTTACGATTGGACCTAGGGTTAGGGTTATGTTGCGGGCTAGGGTTAGAGATCCGGTTACGGTTACGATTGCACCTAGGGTTAGGGTTAAGTTGAGGGCTAGGGATAGAGATCCGGTTTCGGTTAAGATTGGACCTAGGGTTAGGGTTATGTTGAGGGCTAGGGTTAGAGATCCTGGTAGGGTTACGATTGGACCTAGGGTTAGGGTTATGTTGAGGGCTAGGGTTAGAGATCCGGTTAGGGTCACGATTGGACCTAGGGTTAGGGTTATGTTGAGGGCTAGGTTTAGAGATGCGGTTAGGGTTACGATTGGACCTAGGGTTAGGGTTATGTTGAGGGCTAGGGTTAGAGATCCGGTTAGGGTTACGATTGGACCTAGGGTTAGGGTTATGTTGAGGGCTAGGGTTAGAGATTCGGTTAGGGTTACGATTGGACCTAGGGTTAGCGTTATGTTGAGGGCTAGGGATAGCATCAGGTTAGGGTCACGTTTGGACCTAAGGGTAGGGTTACGTTGAGGGCTAGGGTTAGAGATCCGGTTAGGGTCACGATTGGACCTAGGGTTAGGGTTATGTTGAGGGCTAGGGTTAGAGATCCGGTTAGGGTTACGATTGGACCTAGGGTTAGGGTTACGTTGAGGGCTACGGTCAGAGAGACGGTTAGGGTTACGATTGGACCTAGGGTTAGGGTTATGTTGAGGGCTAGGGTTAGAGAGACGGTTAGTGTTACGATTGGACCTAGGTTTAGCGTTATGTTGAGGGCTAGGGTTAGAGATCCGGTTAGGGTCACGATTGAACCTAGGGTTAGGGTTATGTTGAGGGCCAGGGTTAGAGATCCGGTTAGGGTCACGATTGGACCTAGGGTTAGGGTTATGTTGAGGGCTAGGATTAGAGAGACGGTTCGGGTTACGATTGGACCTAGGTTTAGGGTTATGTTGAGGGCTAGGGTTAGAGATCCGGTTAGGGTTACGATAGGACCTAGGGTTAGGGTTATGTTGAGGGTAGGGTTAGAGATCCGGCTAGGGTTACGATTGGACCTAGGGTTAGGGTTATGTTGAGGGCTAGGGTTAGAGATCCGGTTAGGGTTATGATTGTACCTAGGGTTAGGGTTATGTTGAGGGCTAGGGTTAGAGATCCGGTTAGGGTTACGATTGGACCTAGGGTAAGGGTTATGTTGAGGGCTAGGGTTTGAGAGACGTTTAGGGTTACGATAGGACCTAGGGTTAGTGTTATGTTGAGGGCTAGGTTTAGAGATCCGGTTAGGGTTACGATTGGACCTAGGGTTAGGGTTATGTTGAGGGCTAGGGTTAGAGATCCGGTTAGGGTTACGATTGGACCTAGGGTTAGGGTTATGTTGAGGGCTAGGGTTAGAGATCCGGTTAGGGTTACGATTGCACCTAGGGTTAGGTTTATGTTGAGGGCTAGGGTTAGAGATCCGGGTAGGGTTACGATTGGACCTAGGATTAGGGTTATGTTGATGGCTAGGGTTAGAGATCCGGTTAGGGTCACGATTGGACCTAGGGTTAGGGTTATGTTGAGGGCTAGGGTTAGAGATCCGGTTAGGGTCACGATTGCACCTTGGGTTAGGGTTATGTTGAGGGCTAGGGTTAGAGATCCGGTTAGGGTTACGATTGCACCTAGGGTTATGGTTATTTTGAGGGCAAGGGTTAGAGATCCGGGTAGGGTTACGGTTGTACCTACGGTTAGGGTTATGTTGAGGGCTAGGTTTAGAGATCCGGTTAGGGTCACTATTGGACATAGGGTTAGGGTTATGTTGAGGGCTAGGGTTAGAGATCCGGTTAGGGTCACGATTGGACCTTGGGTTAGGGTTATGTTGAGGGCTAGGGTTAGGGATCCGGTTAGGGTCACCATTGGACCTAGGGTTAGGGTTATGTTGAGGGCTAGGGTTAGAGATCCGGTTAGGGTCACGATTGGACCTAGGGTTAGGGTTATGTTGACGGCTAGGGTTAGAGATCCGGTTAGGGTTACGATTGGACCTAGGGTTAGGGTGATGTTGAGGGCTAGGGTTAGAGATCCGGTTAGGGTTACGATTGGACCTAGGGTTATGGTGATGTTGATGGCTAGGGTTAGAGATCCGGTTGGGGATACGATTGGACCTAGGGTTAGTGTCATGTTGAGGGTTAGGGTTAGAGATCCGGTTAGGGTTACGATTGGACCTAGGGTTAGGGTTATGTTGAGGGCTAGGGTTATTGATCCCGTTAGGGTTACGATTGGACCTAGGGTTAGGGTTATGTTGAGGGCTAGGGTTAGAGATCCGGTTAGGGTTACGATTGGACCTAGGGTTAGGGTTATGTTGAGGGCTAGGGTTAGAGATCCGGTTAGGGTTACGATTGCACCTAGGGTTAGGGTTATGTTGAGGGCTAGGGTTAGAGATCCGGGTAGGGTTACGATTGGACCTAGGGTTAGGGTTATGTTGATGGCTAGGGTTAGAGATCCGGTTAGGGTCACGATTGGACCTAGGGTTAGGGTTATGTTGAGGGCTAGGGTTAGAGAGACGGTTAGGGTTACGATTGGACCTAGGGTTAGGGTTATGTTGAGGGCTAGGGTTAGAGAGACGGTTAGGGTTACGATTGGACCTAGGGTTAGGGTTATGTTGAGGGCAGGGTTAGAGATTCGGTTAGGGTCACGATTGGACCTAGGGTTAGGGTTATGTTGAGGGCTAGGGTTAGAGATCCGGTTAGAGTTACCATTGGACCTGGGTTAGGCTTATGTTGAGGGCTAGGGTTAGAGATCCGGTTAGGGTTACGAATGAACCTAGGGTTAGGTTATGTTGAGGGCTAGGGTTAGAGAGACGGTTAGGGTTCCGATTGGACCTAGGGTTAGGGTTATGTTGAGGGCTAGGGTTAGAGAGACGGTTAGGGTCACGATTGGACCTAGGGTTAGTGTTATATTGAGGGCTAGGGTTAGAGATCCGGTTAGGGTCACGATTGGACCTAGGTTAGGGTTATGTTGAGGGCTAGGGTTAGAGATCCCGTTAGGGTTACAATTGGACCTAGGGTTAGGGTTATGTTGAGGGCTAGGGTTAGAGATCCGGTTAGGGTCACGATTGGACCTAGGGTTAGGGTTATGTTAAGGGCTATGGTTAGAGATCCGGTTAGGGTCACGATTGGACCTAGGGTTAGGGTTATGTTGAGGGCTAGGGTTAGAGATCCGGTTACGGTTACGATTGCACCTAGGGTTAGGATTATGTTGAGGGCTAGGGATAGAGATCCGGTTATGGTTAAGATTGGACCTAGGGTTAGGGTTATGTTGAGGGCTAGGGTTAGAGATCCTGGTAGGGTTAGGATTGGACCTAGGGTTAGGGTTATGTTGAGGGCTAGGGTTAGAGATCCGGTTAGGGTCACGATTGGACCTAGGGTTAGGGTTATGTTGAGGGCTAGGTTTAGAGATGCGGTTAGGGTTACGATTGGACCTAGGGTTAGTGTTATGTTGAGGGCTAGGGTTAGAGATCCGGTTAGGGTTACGATTAGACCTAGGGTTAGGGTTATGTTGAGGGCTAGGGTTAGAGATCCGGTTAGGGTTACGATTGCACCTAGGGTTAGGGTTATGTTGAGGGCTAGGGTTAGAGATCCGGGTAGGGTTACGATTGCACCTAGGGTTAGGGTAATGTTGACGGCTAGGGTTAGAGATCCGGTTAGGGTCAAGATTGGACCTAGGGTTAGGGTTATGTTGAGGGCTAGGGTTAGAGAGACGGTTAGGGTTACGATTGGACCTAGGGTTAGGGTTACGTTGAGGGCTACGGTCAGAGAGACGGTTAGGGTTACGATTGGACCTAGGGTTAGGGTTATGTTGAGGGCTAGGGTTAGAGAGACGGTTAGAGTTACGATTGGACCTAGGGTTAGGGTTATGTTGAGGGCTAGGGTTAGAGAGACGGTTAGTGTTACGATTGGACCTAGGTTTAGCGTTATGTTGAGGGCCAGGGTTAGAGATCCGGTTAGGGTCACGATTGAACCTAGGGTTAGGGTTATGTTGAGGTCCAGGGTTAGAGATCCGGTTAGGGTCACGATTGGACCTAGGGTTAGGGTTATGTTGAGGGCTAGGATTAGAGAGACGGTTCGGGTTACGATTGGACCTAGGGTTAGGGTTATGTTGAGGGCTAGGGTTAGAGATCCGGTTAGGGTTACGATAGGACCTAGGGTTAGGGTTATGTTGAGGGTAGGGTTAGAGATCCGGCTAGGGTTACGATTGGACCTAGGGTTAGGGTTATGTTGAGGGCTAGGGTTAGAGATCCGGTTAGGGTTACGATTGTACCTAGGGTTAGGGTTATGTTGAGGGCTAGGGTTAGAGATCCGGTTAGGGTTACGATTGGACCTAGGGTAAGGGTTATGTTGAGGGCTAGGGTTTGAGAGACGTTTAGGGTTACGATAGGACCTAGGGTTAGTGTTATGTTGAGGGCTAGGTTTAGAGATCCGGTTAGGGTTACGATTGGACCTAGGGTTAGGGTTATGTTGAGGGCTAGGGTTAGAGATCCGGTTAGGGTTACGATTGGACCTAGGGTTAGGGTTATGTTGAGGGCTAGGGTTAGAGATCCGGTTAGGGTTACGATTGCACCTAGGGTTAGGTTTATGTTGAGGGCTAGGGTTAGATATCCGGGTAGGGTTACGATTGGACCTAGGATTAGGGTTATGTTGATGGCTAGGGTTAGAGATCCGGTTAGGGTCACGATTGGACCTAGGGTTAGGGTTATGTTGAGGGCTAGGGTTAGAGATCCGGTTAGGGTCACGATTGCACCTTGGGTTAGGGTTATGTTGAGGGCTAGGGTTAGAGATCCGGTTAGGGTTACGATTGCACCTAGGGTTATGGTTATTTTGAGGGCTAGGGTTAGAGATCCGGGTAGGGTTACGGTTGTACCTAGGGTTAGGGTTATGTTGAGGGCTAGGTTTAGAGATCCGGTTAGGGTCACTATTGGACATAGGGTTAGGGTTATGTTGAGGGCTAGGGTTAGAGATCCGGTTAGGGTCACGATTGGACCTTGGGTTAGGGTTATGTTGAGGGCTAGGGTTAGGGATCCGGTTAGGGTCACCATTGGACCTAGGGTTAGGGTTATGTTGAGGGCTAGGGTTAGAGATCCGGTTAGGGTCACGATTGGACCTAGGGTTAGGGTTATGTTGACGGCTAGGGTTAGAGATCCGGTTAGGGTTACGATTGGACCTAGGGTTAGGGTGATGTTGAGGGCTAGGGTTAGAGATCCGGTTAGGGTTACGATTGGACCTAGGGTTATGGTGATGTTGATGGCTAGGGTTAGAGATCCGGTTGGGGATACGATTGGACCTAGGGTTAGTGTCATGTTGAGGGTTAGGGTTAGAGATCCGGTTAGGGTTACGATTGGACCTAGGGTTAGGGTTATGTTGAGGGCTAGGGTTATTGATCCCGTTAGGGTTACGATTGCACCTAGGGTTAGGGTTATGTTGAGGGCTAGGGTTAGAGATCCGGGTAGGGTTACGATTGCACCTAGGGTTAGGGTTATGTTGAGGGCTAGGGTTAGAGATCCGGGTAGGGTTACGATTGCACCTAGGGTTAGGGTAATGTTGACGGCTAGGGTTAGAGATCCGGTTAGGGTCAAGATTGGACCTAGGGTTAGGGTTATGTTGAGGGCTAGGGTTAGAGATTCGGTGAGGGTTACGATTGGACCTAGGGTTAGCGTTATGTTGAGGGCTAGGGATAGAGATCAGGTTAGGGTCACGTTTGGACCTAGGGTTAGGGTTATGTTGAGGGCTAGGGTTAGAGATCCGGTTAGGGTCACGATTGGACCTAGGGTTAGGGTTATGTTGAGGGCTAGGGTTAGAAATCCGGTTAGGGTTACGATTGGACCTAGGGTTAGGGTTACGTTGAGGGCTACGGTCAGAGAGACGGTTAGGGTTACGATTGGACCTAGGGTTAGGGTTATGTTGAGGGCTAGGGTTAGAGAGACGGTTAGGGTTACGATTGGACCTAGGGTTAGGGTTACGTTGAGGGCTACGGTCAGAGAGACGGTTAGGGTTACGATTGGACCTAGGGTTAGGGTTATGTTGAGGGCTAGGGTTAGAGAGACGGTTAGGGTTACGATTGGACCTAGGGTTAGGGTTATGTTGAGGGCTAGGGTTAGAGAGACGGTTAGTGTTACGATTGGACCTAGGTTTAGCGTTATGTTGAGGGCTAGGGTTAGAGATCCGGTTAGGGTCACGATTGAACCTAGGGTTAGGGTTATGTTGAGGTCCAGGGTTAGAGATCCGGTTAGATCACGATTGGACCTAGGGTTAGGGTTATGTTGAGGGCTAAGATTAGAGAGACGGTTCGGGTTACGATTGGACCTAGGGTTAGGGTTATGTTGAGGGCTAGGGTTAGAGATCCGGTTAGGGTTACGATAGGACCTAGGGTTAGGGTTATGTTGAGGGTAGGGTTAGAGATCCGGCTAGGGTTACGATTGGACCTAGGGTTAGGGTTATGTTGAGGGCTAGGGTTAGAGATCCGGTTAGGGTTACGATTGTACCTAGGGTTAGGGTTATGTTGAGGGCTAGGGTTAGAGATCCGGTTAGGGTTACGATTGGACCTAGGGTAAGGGTTATGTTGAGGGCTAGGGTTTGAGAGACGTTTAGGGTTACGATAGGACCTAGGGTTAGTGTTATGTTGAGGGCTAGGTTTAGAGATCCGGTTAGGGTTACGATTGGACCTAGGGTTAGGGTTATGTTGAGGGCTAGGGTTAGAGATCCGGTTAGGGTTACGATTGGACCTAGGGTTAGGGTTATGTTGAGGGCTAGGGTTAGAGATCCGGTTAGGGTTACGATTGCACCTAGGGTTAGGTTTATGTTGAGGGCTAGGGTTAGAGATCCGGGTAGGGTTACGATTGGACTTAGGATTAGGGTTATGTTGATGGCTAGGGTTAGAGATCCGGTTAGGGTCACGATTGGACCTAGGGTTAGGGTTATGTTGAGGGCTAGGGTTAGAGATCCGGTTAGGGTCACGATTGCACCTTGGGTTAGGGTTATGTTGAGGGCTAGGGTTAGAGATCCGGTTAGGGTTACGATTGCACCTAGGGTTATGGTTATTTTGAGGGCTAGGGTTAGAGATCCGGGTAGGGTTACGGTTGTACCCAGGGTTAGGGTTATGTTGAGGGCTAGGTTTAGAGATCCGGTTAGGGTCACTATTGGACATAGGGTTAGGGTTATGTTGAGGGCTAGGGTTAGAGATCCGGTTAGGGTCACGATTGGACCTTGGGTTAGGGTTATGTTGAGGGCTAGGGTTAGGGATCCGATTAGGGTCACCATTGGACCTAGGGTTAGGGTTATGTTGAGGGCTAGGGTTAGAGATCCGGTTAGGGTCACGATTGGACCTAGGGTTAGGGTTATGTTGACGGCTAGGGTTAGAGATCCGGTTAGGGTTACGATTGGACCTAGGGTTAGGGTGATGTTGAGGGCTAGGGTTAGAGATCCGGTTAGGGTTACGATTGGACCTAGGGTTATGGTGATGTTGATGGCTAGGGTTAGAGATCCGGTTGGGGATACGATTGGACCTAGGGTTAGTGTCATGTTGAGGGTTAGGGTTAGAGATCCGGTTAGGGTTACGATTGGACCTAGGGTTAGGGTTATGTTGAGGGCTAGGGTTATTGATCCCGTTAGGGTTACGATTGGACCTAGGGTTAGGGTTATGTTGAGGGCTAGGGTTAGAGATCCGGTTAGGGTTACGATTGGACCTAGGGTTAGGGTTATGTTGAGGGCTAGGGTTAGAGATCCGGTTAGGGTTACGATTGCACCTAGGGTTAGGGTTATGTTGAGGGCTAGGGTTAGAGATCCGGGTAGGGTTACGATTGGACCTAGGGTTAGGGTTATGTTGATGGCTAGGGTTAGAGATCCGGTTAGGGTCACGATTGGACCTAGGGTTAGGGTTATGTTGAGGGCTAGGGTTAGAGATCCGGTTAGGGTTACGATTGGACCTAGGGTTAGGGTTATGTTGAGGGCAGGGTTAGAGATCCGGTTAGGGTCACGATTGGACCTAGGGTTAGGGTTATGTTGAGGGCTAGGGTTAGAGATCCGGTTAGAGTTACCATTGGACCTGGGTTAGGGTTATGTTGAGGGCTAGGGTTAGAGATCCGGTTAGGGTTACGAATGAACCTAGGGTTAGGTTTTGTTGAGGGCTAGGGTTAGAGAGACGGTTAGGGTTCCGATTGGACCTAGGGTTAGGGTTATGTTGAGGGCTAGGGTTAGAGAGACGGTTAGGGTCACGATTGGACCTAGGGTTAGTGTTATATTGAGGGCTAGGGTTAGAGATCCGGTTAGGGTCACGATTGGACCTAGGTTAGGGTTATGTTGAGGGCTAGGGTTAGAGATCCGGTTAGGGTCACGATTGGACCTAGGGTTAGGGTTATGTTAAGGGCTATGGTTAGAGATCCGGTTAGGGTCACGATTGGACCTAGGGTTAGGGTTATGTTGAGGGCTAGGGTTAGAGATCCCGTTAGGGTTACGATTGGACCTAGGGTTAGGGTTATGTTGCGGGCTAGGGTTAGAGATCCGGTTACGGTTACGATTGCACCTAGGGTTAGGATTATGTTGAGGGCTAGGGATAGAGATCCGGTTATGGTTAAGATTGGACCTAGGGTTAGGGTTATGTTGAGGGCTAGGGTTAGAGATCCTGGTAGGGTTAGGATTGGACCTAGGGTTAGGGTTATGTTGAGGGCTAGGGTTAGAGATCCGGTTAGGGTCACGATTGGACCTAGGGTTAGGGTTATGTTGAGGGCTAGGTTTAGAGATGCGGTTAGGGTTACGATTGGACCTAGGGTTAGTGTTATGTTGAGGGCTAGGGATAGAGATCAGGTTAGGGTCACGTTTGGACCTAGGGTTAGGGTTATGTTGAGGGCTAGGGTTAGAGATGCGGTTAGGGTCACGATTGGACCTAGGGTTAGGGTTATGTTGAGGGCTAGGGTTACAAATCCGGTTAGGGTTACGATTGGACCTAGGGTTAGGGTTACGTTGAGGGCTACGGTCAGAGAGACGGTTAGGGTTACGATTGGACCTAGGGTTAGGGTTATGTTGAGGGCTAGGGTTAGAGAGACGGTTAGGGTTACGATTGGACCTAGGGTTAGCGTTATGTTGAGGGCTAGGGTTAGAGATCCGGTTAGGGTCACGATTGAACCTAGGGTTAGGGTTATGTTGAGGGCCAGGGTTAGAGATCCGGTTAGGGTCACGATTGGACCTAGGGTTAGGGTTATGTTGAGGGCTAGGATTAGAGAGACGGTTCGGGTTACGATTGGACCTAGGGTTAGGGTTATGTTGAGGGCTAGGGTTAGAGATCCGGTTAGGGTTACGATAGGACCTAGGGTTAGGGTTATGTTGAGGGTAGGGTTAGAGATCCGGTTAGGGTTACGATTGGACCTAGGGTTAGGGTTATGTTGAGGGCTAGGGTTAGAGATCCGGTTAGGGTTACGATTGTACCTAGGGTTAGGGTTATGTGGAGGGCTAGGGTTAGAGATCCGGTTAGGGTTACGATTGGACCTAGGGTAAAGGTTATGTTGAGGGCTAGGGTTAGAGAGACGTTTAGGGTCACGATTGGACCTAGGGTTAGTGTTATGTTGAGGGCTAGGGTTAGAGATCCGGTTAGGGTTACGATTGCACCTAGGGTTAGGGTTATGTTGAGGGCTAGGGTTAGAGATCCGGGTAGGGTTACGATTGGACCTAGGATTAGGGTTATGTTGATGGCTAGGGTTAGAGATCCGGTTAGGGTCACGATTGGACCTTGGGTTAGGGTTATGTTGAGGGCTAGGGTTAGAGATCCGGTTAGGGTCACGATTGCACCTTGGGTTAGGGTTATGTTGAGGGCTAGGGTTAGAGATCCGGTTAGGGTTACGATTGCACCTAGGGTTATCGTTATGTTGAGGGCTAGGGTTAGAGATCCGGGTAGGGTTACGTTTGTACCTAGGTTTAGGGTTATGTTGAGGGCTAGGTTTAGAGATCCGGTTAGGTTCACTATTGGACATAGGGTTAGGGTTATGTTGAGGGCTAGGGTTAGAGATCTGGTTAGGGTCAAGATTGGACCTAGGGTTAGGGTTATGTTGAGGGCTAGTGTTAGAGATCCGGTTAGGGTCACGATTGGACCTAGGGTTAGGGTTATGTTGACGGCTAGGGTTAGAGATCCGGTTAGGGTTACGATTGGACCTAGGGTTAGGGTGATGTTGAGGGCTAGGGTTAGAGATCCGGTTAGGGTTACGATTGGACCTAGGGTTATGGTGATGTTGATGGCTAGGGTTAGAGATCCGGTTGGGGATACGATTGGACCTAGGGTTAGTGTCATGTTGAGGGTTAGGGTTAGAGATCCGGTTAGGGTTACGATTGGACCTAGGGTTAGGGTTATGTTGAGGGCTAGGGTTAGAGATCCGGTTAGGGTCACGATTGGACCTAGGGTTAGGGTTATGTTGAGGGCTAGGGTTAGAGATCCGGTTAGGGTTACGATTGGACCTAGGGTTTGGGTTATGTTGAGGGCTAGGGTTAGAGATCCGGTTAGGGTTACGATTGGACCTAGGGTTAGGGTTATGTTGAGGTCTAGGGTTAGAGATCCGGTTAGGGTCACGATTGCACCTTGGGTTAGGGTTATGTTGAGGGCTAGGGTTAGAGATCCGGTTAGGGTTACGATTGCACCTAGGGTTATTGTTATGTTGAGGGCTAGGGTTAGAGATCCGGGTAGGGTTACGATTGCACCTAGGGTTAGGGTTATGTTGATGGCTAGGGTTAGAGATCCGGTTAGGGTCACGATTGGACCTAGGGTTAGGGTTATGTTGAGGGCTAGGTTTAGAGATCCGGTTGGGGATACGATTCGACCTAGGGTTAGGGTGATGTTGAGGGTTAGGGTTAGAGATCCGGTTAGGGTTACGATTGGATCTAGGGTTAGGGTTATGTTGAGGGCTAGGGTTAGAGATCCCGTTAGGGTTACGATTGGACCTAGGGTTAGGGTTATGTTGAGGGCTAGGGTTAGAGATCCGGTTAGGGTCACGATTGCACCTTGGGTTAGGGTTATGTTGAGGGCTAGGGTTAGAGATCCGGTTAGGGTTACGATTGAACCTAGGGTTAGGGTTATATTGAGGGCCAGGTGTAGAGATCCGGTTAGGGTCACGATTGGACCTAGGGTTAGGGTTATGTTGAGGGCTAGGGTTAGAGAGACGGTTAGGGTCACGATTGGACCTAGGGTTAGGGTTATGTTGAGGGCTAGGATTAGAGAGACGGTTAGGGTTACGATTGGACCTAGGGTTAGGGTTATGTTGAGGGCTAGGGTTATTGATCCCGTTAGGGTTACGATTGGACCTAGGGTTAGGGTTATGTTGAGGGCTAGGGTTAGAGATCCGGTTAGGGTCACGATTGGACCTAGGGTTAGGGTTATGTTGAGGGCTAGGGTTATTGATCCCGTTAGGGTTACGATTGGACCTAGGGTTAGGGTTATGTTGAGGGCTAGGGTTAGAGATCCGGTTAGGGTTACGATTGGACCTAGGGTTAGGGTTATGTTGAGGGCTAGGGTTAGAGATCCGGTTAGGGTTACGATTGCACCTAGGGTTAGGGTTATGTTGAGGGCTAGGGTTAGAGATCCGGGTAGGGTTACGATTGGACCTAGGGTTAGGGTTATGTTGATGGCTAGGGTTAGAGATCCGGTTAGGGTCACGATTGGACCTAGGGTTAGGGTTATGTTGAGGGCTAGGGTTAGAGATCCGGTTAGGGTCACGATTGGACCTAGGGTTAGGGTTATGTTGAGGGCTAGGGTTAGAGATCCGGTTAGCGTTACGATTGGACCTAGGGTTAGGGTTATGTTGAGGGCTAGGGTTAGAGATCCGGTTAGGGTTACGATTGGACCTAGGGTTAGGGTTATGTTGACGGCTAGGGTTAGAGATCCGGTTAGGGTCACGATTGGACCTAGGGTTAGGGTTATGTTGAGGGCTAGGGTTAGAGATCCGGTTAGGGTCACGATTGCACCTTTTGTTAGGGTTATGTTGAGGGCTAGGGTTAGAGATCCGGTTAGGGTTACGATTGCACCTAGGGTTATTGTTATGTTGAGGGCTAGGGTTAGAGATCCGGGTAGGGTTACGATTGCACCTAGGGTTTGGGTTATGTTGATGGCTAGGGTTAGAGATCCGATTAGGGTCACGATTGGACCTAGGGTTAGGGTTATGTTGAGGGCTAGGGTTAGCGATCCGATTAGGGTCACGATTCGACCTTGGGTTAGGATTATGTTGAGGGCTAGGGTTAGAGAGACGGTTAGGGTTACGATTGGACCTAGGGTTAGGGTTATGTTGAGGGCTAGGGTTAGAGATCGGGTTAGGGTTACGATTGGACCTAAGGTTAGGGTTATGTTGAGGGCAGGGTTAGATATCCGGTTAGGGTCACGATTGGACCTAGGGTTAGGGTTATGTTGAGGGCTAGGGTTAGAGATCCGGTTAGAGTTACCATTGGACCTAGGGTTAGGGTTATGTTGAGGGCTAGGGTTAGAGATCCGGTTAGGGTTACGATTGGACCTAGGGTTAGGGTTATGTTGAGGGCTAGGGTTAGAGAGACGGTTAGAGTTCCGATTGGACCTAGGGTTAGGGTTATGTTGAGGGCTAGGGTTAGAGAGACGGTTAGGGTCACGATTGGACCTAGGGTTAGTGTTATGTTGAGGGCTAGGGTTAGAGATCCGTTTAGGGTCACGATTGGACCTAGGTTAGGGTTATGTTGAGGGCTAGGGTTAGAGATCCCGTTAGGGTTACAATTGGACCTAGGATTAGGGTTATGTTGAGGGCTAGGGTTAGAGATCCGGTTAGGGTCACGATTGGACCTAGGGTTAGGGTTATGTTGAGGGCTAGGGTTAGAGATCGGGTTAGGGTCACGATTGGACCTAGGGTTAGGGTTATGTTGAGGGTTAGGGTTAGAGATCCCGTTAGGGTTACGACTGGACCTAGGGTTAGGGTTATGTTGAGGGCTAGGGTTAGAGATCCGGTTACGGTTACGATTGCACCTAGGGTTAGGGTTATGTTGAGGGCTAGGGTTAGAGATCCGATTAGGGTTAAGATTGGACCTAGGGTTAGGGTTATGTTGAGGGCTAGGGTTCGAGATCCGGGTAGGGTTACGATTGGACCTAGGGTTAGGGTTATGTTGAGGGCTAGGGTTAGAGATCGGGTTAGGGTTACGATTGGACCTAAGGTTAGGGTTATGTTGAGGGCAGGGTTAGATATCCGGTTAGGGTCACGATTGGACCTAGGGTTAGGGTTATGTTGAGGGCTAGGGTTAGAGATCCGGTTAGAGTTACCATTGGACCTAGGGTTAGGGTTATGTTGAGGGCTAGGGTTAGAGATCCGGTTAGGGTTACGATTGGACCTAGGGTTAGGGTTATGTTGAGGGCTAGGGTTAGAGAGACGGTTAGAGTTCCGATTGGACCTAGGGTTAGGGTTATGTTGAGGGCTAGGGTTAGAGATACGGTTAGGGTCACGATTGGACCTAGGGTTAGTGTTATGTTGAGGGCTAGGGTTAGAGATCCGTTTAGGGTCACGATTGGACCTAGGTTAGGGTTATGTTGAGGGCTAGGGTTAGAGATCCCGTTAGGGTTACAATTGGACCTAGGATTAGGGTTATGTTGAGGGCTAGGGTTAGAGATCCGGTTAGGGTCACGATTGGACCTAGGGTTAGGGTTATGTTGAGGGCTAGGGTTAGAGATCGGGTTAGGGTCACGATTGGACCTAGGGTTAGGGTTATGTTGAGGGTTAGGGTTAGAGATCCCGTTAGGGTTACGACTGGACCTAGGGTTAGGGTTATGTTGAGGGCTAGGGTTAGAGATCCGGTTACGGTTACGATTGCACCTAGGGTTAGGGTTATGTTGAGGGCTAGGGTTAGAGATCCGATTAGGGTTAAGATTGGACCTAGGGTTAGGGTTATGTTGAGGGCTAGGGTTCGAGATCCGGGTAGGGTTACGATTGGACCTAGGGTTAGGGTTATGTTGAGGGCTAGGGTTAGAGATCCGGTTAGTGTCACGATTGGACCTAGGTTAGTGTTATGTTGAGGGCTAGGGTTAGAGATCCTGTTAGGGTCACGATTGGACCTAGGGTTAGGGTGATGTTGAGGGCTAGGGTTAGAGATCCGGTTAGGGTTACGATTGGACCTAGGGTTATGGTGATGTTGATGGCTAGGGTTAGAGATCCGGTTAGGGTTACGATTGGACCTAGGGTTAGGGTTATGTTGAGGGTTAGGGTTAGAGATCCGGTTAGTGTTACGATTGTACCTAGGGTTAGGGTTATGTTGAGGGCTAGGGTTAGAGATCCCGTTAGGGTTACGATTGGACCTCTGGTTAGGGTTATGTTGAGGGCTAGGGTTATAGAGACGGTTAGGGTTACGATTGGACCTAGGGTTAGGGTTATGCTGAAGGCAGGGTTAGAGATCCGTTCGGGTCACGATTGGACCTAGGGTTAGGGTTATGTTGAGGGCTAGGGTTAGAGATCCGGTTAGGGTTACCATTGGACCTAGGGTTAGGGTTATGTTGAGGGCTAGGGTTAGAGATCCGGTTAGGGTTACGATTGGTCCTAGGGTTAGGGTTATGTTGAGGGCTAGGGTTAGAGATCCGGTCAGGGTTACGATTGGACCTAGGGTTAGGGTTATGTTGAGGGCTAGGGTTAGAGAGACGGTTAGGGTTCCGATTGGACCTAGGGTTAGGGTTATGTTGAGGGCTAGGGTTAGAGATCCGGTTAGGGTTACGATTGGACCTAGGGTTAGGGTTATGTTCAGGGCTAGGGTTAGAGATCCGGGTAGGGTTACGATTGGACCTAGGGTTACGGTTATGTTGAGGGCTAGGGTTAGAGATCCGGTTACGGTTACAATTGGACCTAGGGTTAGTGTTATGTTGAGGGCTAGGGTTAGAGATCCGGTTACGGTTACGATTGCACCTAGGGTTAGGGTTATGTTGAGGGCTAGGGTTAGAGATCCTGTTACGGTTACGATTGCACCTAGGGTTAGGGTTATGTTGAGGGCTAGGGTTAGAGATCCGGTTACGGTTACGATTGGACCTAGGGTTAGGGTTATGTTGAGGGCTAGGGTTAGAGATCCAGTTAGGGTCACGATTGGACCTAGGGTTAGGGTTATGTTGAGGGCTAGGGTTAGAGATCGGGTTAGGGTCATGATTGGACCTAGGGTTAGGGTTATGTTGAGGGTTAGGGTTAGAGATCCCGTTAGGGTTACGACTGGACCTAGGGTTAGGGTTATGTTGAGGGCTAGGGTTAGAGATCCGGTTACGGTTACGATTGCACCTAGGTTTAGGGTTATGTTGAGGGCTAGGGTTAGAGATCCGATTAGGGTTAAGATTGGACCTAGGGTTAGGGTTATGTTGAGGGCTAGGGTTCGAGATCCGGGTAGGGTTACGATTGGACCTAGGGTTAGGGTTATGTTGAGGGCTAGGGTTAGAGATCCGGTTAGGGTCACGATTGGACCTAGGTTAGTGTTATGTTGAGGGCTAGGGTTAGAGATCCTGTTAGGGTCACGATTGGACCTAGGGTTAGGGTGATGTTGAGGGCTAGGGTTAGAGATCCGGTTAGGGTTACGATTGGACCTAGGGTTATGGTGATGTTGATGGCTAGGGTTAGAGATCCGGTTAGGGTTACGATTGGACCTAGGGTTAGGGTTATGTTGAGGGTTAGGGTTAGAGATCCGGTTAGGGTTACGATTGTACCTAGGGTTAGGGTTATGTTGAGGGCTAGGGTTAGAGATCCCGTTAGGGTTACGATTGGACCTCTGGTTAGGGTTATGTTGAGGGCTAGGGTTATAGAGACGGTTAGGGTTACGATTGGACCTAGGGTTAGGGTTATGCTGAAGGCAGGGTTAGAGATCCGTTCGGGTCACGATTGGACCTAGGGTTAGGGTTATGTTGAGGGCTAGGGTTAGAGATCCGGTTGGGTTACCATTGGACCTAGGGTTAGGGTTATGTTGAGGGCTAGGGTTAGAGATCCGGTTAGGGTTACGATTGGTCCTAGGGTTAGGGTTATGTTGAGGGCTAGGGTTAGAGATCCGGTCAGGGTTACGATTGGACCTAGGGTTAGGGTTATGTTGAGGGCTAGGGTTAGAGAGACGGTTAGGGTTCCGATTGGACCTAGGGTTAGGGTTATGTTGAGGGCTAGGGTTAGAGATCCGGTTAGGGTTACGATTGGACCTAGGGTTAGGGTTATGTTCAGGGCTAGGGTTAGAGATCCGGGTAGGGTTACGATTGGACCTAGGGTTACGGTTATGTTGAGGGCTAGGGTTAGAGATCCGGTTACGGTTACAATTGGACCTAGGGTTAGTGTTATGTTGAGGGCTAGGGTTAGAGATCCGGTTACGGTTACGATTGCACCTAGGGTTAGGGTTATGTTGAGGGCTAGGGTTAGAGATCCTGTTACGGTTACGATTGCACCTAGGGTTAGGATTATGTTGAGGGCTAGGGTTAGAGATCCGGTTACGGTTACGATTGGACCTAGGGTTAGGGTTATGTTGAGGGCTAGGGTTAGAGATCCAGTTAGGGTCACGATTGGACCTAGGGTTAGGGTTATGTTGAGGGCTAGGGTTAGAGATACGGTTAGGGTCACGATTGGACCTAGGGTTAGGGTTATGTTGACGGCTAGGGTTAGAGATCCGGTTAGGGTTACGATTGGACCTAGGGTTAGGGTGATGTTGAGGGCTAGGGTTAGAGATCCGGTTAGGGTCACGATTGGACCTAGGGTTAGGGTTATGTTGAGGGCTAGGGTCAGAGATCCGGTTAGGGTCACGATTGGATCTAGGGTTAGGGTTATGTTGAGGGCTAGGGTTAGAGATTCGGTTAGGGTTACGATTGGACCTAGGGTTAGCGTTATGTTGAGGGCTAGGGATAGAGATCAGGTTAGGGTCACGTTTGGACCTAGGGTTAGGGTTATGTTGAGGGCTAGGGTTAGAGATACGGTTAGGGTTACGATTGGACCTAGGGTTAGGGTTACGTTGAGGGCTACGGTCAGAGAGACGGTTAGGGTTACGATTGGACCTAGGGTTAGGGTTATGTTGAGGGCTAGGGTTAGAGAGAAGGTTAGGGTTACGATTGGACCTAGGTTTAGCGTTATGTTGAGGGCTAGGGTTAGAGATCCGGTTATGGTCACGATTGAACCTAGGGTTAGGGTTATGTTGAGGGCCAGGTTTAGAGATCCGGTTAGGGTCACGATTGGACCTAGGGTTAGGTTTATGTTGAGGGCTAGGGTTAGAGAGACGGTTAGGGTCACGATTGGACCTAGGGTTAGGGTTATGTTGAGGGCTAGGTATAGAGAGACGGTTAGGGTTACGATTGGACCTAGGGTTAGGGTTATGTTGAGGGCTAGGGTTAGAGATCCGGTTAGGGTTATGATTGGACCTAGGGTTAGGGTTATGTTGAGGGCTAGGGTTAGAGATCCGGATATGGTTAAGATTGGACCTAGGGTTAGGGTTATGTTGAGGTCTAGGGTTAGAGATCCGGTTAGGGTTACAATTGGACCTAGGGTTAGGGTTATGTTGAGGGCTAGGATTAGAGAGACGGTTAGGGTTACGATTGGACCTAGGGTTAGGGTTATGTTGAGGGCTAGGGTTATTGATCCCGTTAGGGTTACGATTGGACCTAGGGTTAGGGTTATGTTGAGGGCTAGGGTTAGAGATCCGGTTAGGGTCACGATTGGACCTAGGGTTAGGGTTATGTTGAGGGCTAGGGTTATTGATCCCGTTAGGGTTACGATTGGACCTAGGGTTAGGGTTATGTTGAGGGCTAGGGTTAGAGATCTGGTTAGGGTTACGATTGGACCTAGGGTTAGGGTTATGTTGAGGGCTAGGGTTAGAGATCCGGTTAGGGTTACGATTGCACCTAGGGTTAGGGTTATGTTGAGGGCTAGGGTTAGAGATCCGGGTAGGGTTACGATTGGACCTAGGGTTAGGGTTATGTTGATGGCTAGGGTTAGAGATCCGGTTAGGGTCACGATTGGACCTAGGGTTAGGGTTATGTTGAGGGCTAGGGTTAGAGATCCGGTTAGGGTCACGATTGGACCTAGGGTTAGGGTTATGTTGAGGGCTAGGGTTAGAGATCCGGTTATGGTTACGATGGGACCTAGGGTTAGGGTTATGTTGAGGGCTAGGGTTAGAGATCCGGTTAGGGTTACAATTGGACCTAGGGTTAGGATTATGTTGACGGCTAGGGTTAGAGATCCGGTTAGGGTCACGATTGGACCTAGGGTTAGGGTTATGTTGAGGGCTAGGGTTAGAGATCCGGTTAGGGTCACGATTGCACCTTTTGTTAGGGTTATGTTGAGGGCTAGGGTTAGAGATCCGGTTAGGGTTACGATTGGACCTAGGGTTAGGGTTATGTTGAGGGCTAGGGTTAGAGATCCCGTTAGGGTTACGATTGGACCTCTGGTTAGGGTTATGTTGAGGGCTAGGGTTATAGAGACGGTTAGGGTTACGATTGGACCTAGGGTTAGGGTTATGCTGAAGGCAGGGTTAGAGATCCGTTCGGGTCACGATTGGACCTAGGGTTAGGGTTATGTTGAGGGCTAGGGTTAGAGATCCGGTTAGGGTTACAATTGGACCTAGGGTTAGGGTTATGTTGAGGGCTAGGGTTAGAGATCCGGTTAGGGTTATGATTGGTCCTAGGGTTAGGGTTATGTTGAGGGCTAGGGTTAGAGATCCGGTCAGGGTTACGATTGGACCTAGGGTTAGGGTTATGTTGAGGGCTAGGGTTAGAGAGATGGTTAGGGTTCCGATTGGACCTAGGGTTAGGGTTATGTTGAGGGCTAGGGTTAGAGATCCGGTTAGGGTTACGATTGGACCTAGGGTTAGGGTTATGTTCAGGGCTAGGGTTAGAGATCCGGGTAGGGTTACGATTGGACCTAGGGTTAGGGTTATGTTGAGGGCTAGGGTTAGAGATCCGGTTACGGTTACAATTGGACCTAGGGTTAGTGTTATGTTGAGGGCTAGGGTTAGAGATCCGGTTACGGTTACGATTGCACCTAGGGTTAGGGTTATGTTGAGGGCTAGGGTTAGAGATCCTGTTACGGTTACGATTGCACCTAGGGTTAGGGTTATGTTGAGGGCTAGGGTTAGAGATCCGGTTACGGTTACGATTGGACCTAGGGTTAGGGTTATGTTGAGGGCTAGGGTTAGAGATCCAGTTAGGGTCACGATTGGACCTAGGGTTAGGGTTATGTTGAGGGCTAGGGTTAGAGATACGGTTAGGGTCACGATTGGACCTAGGGTTAGGGTTATGTTGTCGGCTAGGGTTAGAGATCCGGTTAGGGTTACGATTGGACCTAGGGTTAGGGTGATGTTGAGGGCTAGGGTTAGAGATCCGGTTAGGGTCACGATTGGACCTAGGGTTAGGGTTATGTTGAGGGCTAGGGTTAGAGATCCGGTTAGGGTCACGATTGGATCTAGGGTTAGGGTTATGTTGAGGGCTAGGGTTAGAGATTCGGTTAGGGTTACGATTGGACCTAGGGTTAGCGTTATGTTGAGGGCTAGGGATAGAGATCAGGTTAGGGTCACGTTTGGACCTAGGGTTAGGGTTATGTTGAGGGCTAGGGTTAGAGATACGGTTAGGGTTACGATTGGACCTAGGGTTAGGGTTACGTTGAGGGCTACGGTCAGAGAGACGGTTAGGGTTACGATTGGACCTAGGGTTAGGGTTATGTTGAGGGCTAGGGTTAGAGAGAAGGTTAGGGTTACGATTGGACCTAGGTTTAGCGTTATGTTGAGGGCTAGGGTTAGAGATCCGGTTATGGTCACGATTGAACCTAGGGTTAGGGTTATGTTGAGGTCTAGGGTTAGAGATCCGGTTAGGGTTACAATTGGACCTAGGGTTAGGGTTATGTTGACGGCTAGGATTAGAGAGACGGTTAGGGTTACGATTGGACCTAGGGTTAGGTTTATGTTGAGGGCTAGGGTTAGAGAGACGGTTAGGGTTACGATTGGACCTAGGGTTAGGGTTATGTTGAGGGCTAGGGTTAGAGATCAGGTTAGGGTTATGATTGGACCTAGGGTTAGGGTTATGTTGAGGGCTAGGGTTAGAGATCCGGATATGGTTAAGATTGGACCTAGGGTTAGGGTTATGTTGAGGTCTAGGGTTAGAGATCCGGTTAGGGTTACAATTGGACCAAGGGTTAGGGTTATGTTGAGGGCTAGGATTAGAGAGACGGTTAGGGTTACGATTGGACCTAGGGTTAGGGTTATGTTGAGGGCTAGGGTTATTGATCCCGTTAGGGTTACGATTGGACCTAGGGTTAGGGTTATGTTGAGGGCTAGGGTTAGAGATCCGGTTAGGGTCACGATTGGACCTAGGGTTAGGGTTATGTTGAGGGCTAGGGTTATTGATCCCGTTAGGGTTACGATTGGACCTAGGGTTAGGGTTATGTTGAGGGCTAGGGTTAGAGATCCGGTTAGGGTTACGATTGGACCTAGGGTTAGGGTTATGTTGAGGGCTAGGGTTAGAGATCCGGTTAGGGTTACAATTGCACCTAGGGTTAGGGTTATGTTGAGGGCTAGGGTTAGAGATCCGGGTAGGGTTACGATTGGACCTAGGGTTAGGGTTATGTTGATGGCTAGGGTTAGAGATCCGGTTAGGGTCACGATTGGACCTAGGGATAGGGTTATGTTGAGGGCTAGGGTTAGAGATCCGGTTAGGGTCACGATTGGACCTAGGGTTAGGGTTATGTTGAGGGCTAGGGTTAGAGATCCGGGTAGGGTTACGATTGGACCTAGGGTTAGGGTTATGTTGATGGCTAGGGTTAGAGATCCGGTTAGGGTCACGATTGGACCTAGGGTTAGAGTTAAGTTGAGGGCTAGGGATAGAGATCCGGTTAGGGTCACGATTGGACCTAGGGTTAGGGTTTTGTTGAGGGCTAGGGTTAGAGATCCAGTTAGGGTTACGATTGGACCTAGGGTTAGGGTTATGTTGAGGGCTAGGGTTAGAGATCCGGTTAGGGTCACGATTGCACCTTGGGTTAGGGTTATGTTGAGGGCTAGGGTTAGAGATCCGGTTAGGGTTACGATTGAACCTAGGGTTAGGGTTATATTGAGGGCAGGGTTAGAGAAACGGTTAGGGTCACGATTGGACCTAGGGTTAGGGTTATGTTGAGGGCAGGGTTAGAGAAACGGTTAGGGTCACGATTGGACCTAGGGTTAGGGTTATGTTGAGGGCTAGGGTTAGAGATCCGGTTAGGGTTACGATTGGACCTAGGATTAGGGTTATGTTGAGGGCTAGGGTTAGAGAGACGGTTAGGGTTCCGATTGGACCTAGGGTTAGGGTTATGTTGAGGGCTAGGGTTAGAGAGACGGTTACGGTTACGATTGGACCTAGGCTTAGGGTTATGTTGAGGGCAGGGTTAGAGAAACGGTTAGGGTCACGATTGGACCTAGGGTTAGGGTTATGTTGAGGGCTAGGGTTAGAGATCCGGTTAGGGTTACGATTGGACCTAGGATTAGGGTTATGTTGAGGGCTAGGGTTAGAGAGACGGTTAGGATTCCGATTGGACCTAGGGTTAGGGTTATGTTGAGGGCTAGGGTTAGAGATCTGGTTAGGGTCACGATTGTACCTTGGGTTAGGGTTATGTTGAGGGCTAGGGTTAGAGATCCAGTTAGGGTCACGATTGGACCTAGGGTTAGGGTTATGTTGAGGGCTAGGGTTAGAGATCCGGTTAAGGTCACGTTTGGACCTAGGGTTAGGGTTATGTTGACGGCTAGGGTTAGAGATCCGGTTAGGGTTACGATTGGACCTAGGGTTAGTGTTATGTTGAGGGCTAGGGTTAGAGATCCGGTTAGGGTCACGATTGGACCTAGGGTTAGGGTTATGTTGAGGGCTAGGGTTAGACATTCGGTTAAGGTCACGATTGGACCTAGGGTTAGGGTTATGTTGAGGACTAGGGTTAGAGATTCGGTTAGGGTTACGATTGGACCTAGGGTTAGCGTTATGTTGAGGGCTAGGGATGGAGATCCGGTTAGGGTCACGATTGGACCTAGGGTTAGGGTTATGTTGAGGGCTAGTGTTGAGAGACGGTTAGGGTTCAGATTGGACCTAGGGTTAGGATTATGTTGAGGGCTAGGGTTAGAGATCCGGTTAGGGTTACGATTGGACCTAGGGTTAGGGGTATGTTGAGGGCTAGGGTTAGAGATCCGGTTAGGGTTCCGATTGGACCTAGGGTTAGGGTTATGTTGAGGGCTAGTGTTGAGAGACGGTTAGGGTTCAGATTGGACCTAGGGTTAGGGTTATGTTGAGGGCTAGGGTTAGAGAGACGGTTAGGGTCACGATTGGACCTACGGTTAGGGTTATGTTGAGGGCTAGGGTTAGAGATCCGGTTAGGGTCACGATTGGACCTAGGGTTAGGGTTATGTTGAGGGCTAGGGTTAGAGATACGGTTAGGGTTACTATTGGACCTAGGGTTAG
The DNA here is from genome assembly GCF_964146895.1 of Miniopterus schreibersii. Classification (NCBI taxonomy): domain Eukaryota; kingdom Metazoa; phylum Chordata; class Mammalia; order Chiroptera; family Miniopteridae; genus Miniopterus; species Miniopterus schreibersii. The sequence continues at coordinate 540,016 of NW_027669843.1, read as the reverse complement.
GGTTATGTTGAAGGCTAGGGTTAGAAACCCAGTTGGGGTTACGATTGGACCTAGGGTTAGGGTTATGTTGAGGGCTAGGGTTAGAGACCCAGTTGGGGTTACGGTTGGACCTAGTGTTAGGGTTATGTTGAGGGCTAGGGTTAGAGACCCAGTTAGGGATACGATTGGACCTAAGGTTAAGGTTATGTTGAGGGCTAGGTTTAGAGATACGGTTAGGGTCACGATTGGACTTAGGGTTAGGGTTATGTTGAGGGTTAGGGTTAGAGATCCAGTTAGGGTCACGATTGTACCTTGGGTTAGGGTTATGTTGAGGGCTAGGGTTAGAGAGACGGTTAGGGTTCCGATTGGACCTAGGGTTAGGGTTATGTTGAGGGCTAGGGTTAGAGAGACGGTTAGGGTTACGATTGGACCTAGGGTTAGGGTTATATTGAGGGCAGGGTTAGAGAAACGGTTAGGGTCACGATTGGACCTACGGTTAGGGTTATGTTGAGGGCTAGGGTTAGAGATCCGGTTAGGGTTACGATTGGACCTAGGGTTAGGGTTATGTTGAGGGCTAGGGTTAGAGAGACGGTTAGGATTCCGATTGGACCTAGGGTTAGGATTATGTTGAGGGCTAGGGTTAGAGATCCGGTTAGGGTCACGATTGTACCTTGGGTTAGGGTTATGTTGAGGGCTAGGGTTAGAGATCCAGTTAGGGTCACGATTGGACCTAGGGTTAGGGTTATGTTGAGGGCTAGGGTTAGAGATCCGGTTAAGGTCACGTTTGGACCTAGGGTTAGGGTTATGTTGACGGCTAGGGTTAGAGATCCGGTTAGGGTTACGATTGGACCTAGGGTTAGGGTTATGTTGAGGGCTAGGGCTAGAGATCCGGTTAGGGTCACGATTGGACCTAGGGTTAGGGTTATGTTGAGGGCTAGGGTTAGAGATTCGGTTAAGGTCACGATTGGACCTAGGGTTAGGGTTATGTTGAGGACTAGGGTTAGAGATTCGGTTAGGGTTACGATTGGACCTAGGGTTAGTGTTATGTTGAGGGCTAGGGATAGAGATCCGGTTATTGTTACGATTGGACCTAGGGTTAGGGTTATGTTGAGGGCTAGGCTTAGAGATCCGGTTATTGTTACGATTGGACCTAGGGTTAGGGGTATGTTGAGGGCTAAGGTTAGAGATCCAGTTAGGGTTTCGATTGGACCTAGGGTTAGGGTTATGTTGAGGGCTAGTGTTGAGAGACGGTTAGGGTTCAGATTGGACCTAGGGTTAGGGTTATGTTGAGGGCTAGGGTTAGAGAGACGGTTAGGGTCACGATTGGACCTACGGTTAGGGTTATGTTGAGGGCTAAGTTTAGAGATCCGGTTAGGGTCACGATTGGACCTAGGGTTAGGGTTATGTTGAGGTCTAGGGTTAGAGAGACGTTTAGGGTTACGATTGGACCTAGGGTTAGGGTTATGTTGAGGGCTAGGTTTAGAGATCCGGTTAGGGTTACGATTGGACCTAGGGTTAGGGTTATGTTGAGGGATAGGGTTAGAGATCCGGTTAGGGTTACGATTGGACCCAGCGTTAGGGTAATGTTGAGGGCTAGGGTTAGAGAGACGGTTAGGGTTCCGATTGGACCTAGGGTTAGGGTTATGTTGAGGGCTAGGGTTAGAGAGACGGTTAGGGTTACGATTGGACCTAGGGTTAGGGTTATGTTGAGGGCAGGGTTAGAGAAACGGTTAGGGTCACGATTGGACCTAGGGTTAGGGTTATGTTGAGGGCTAGGGTTAGAGATCCGGTTAGGGTTACGATTGGACCTAGGGTTAGGGTTATGTTGAGGGCTAGGGTTAGAGAGACGTTTAGGATTCCGATTGGACCTAGGGTTAGGGTTATGTTGAGGGCTAGGGTTAGAGATCCGGTTAGGGTCACGATTGTACCTTGGGTTAGGGTTATGTTGAGGGCTAGGGTTAGAGAGCCAGTTAGGGTCACGATTGGACCTAGGGTTAGGGTTATGTTGAGGGCTAGGGTTAGAGATCCGGTTAAGGTCACGATTGGACCTAGGGTTAGGGTTATGTTGAGGACTAGGGTTAGAGATTCGGTTAGGGTTACGATTGGACCTAGGGTTAGCGTTATGTTGAGGGCTAGGGATGGAGATCCGGTTAGGGTCACGATTGGACCTAGGGTTAGGGTTATGTTGAGGGCTAGGGTTAGAGATCCGGTTAGGGTAACTATTGGACCTAGGGTTAGGGTTATGTTGAGGGCTAGGGTTAGAGATCCTGTTAGGGTTTCGAATGGTCCTAGGGTTAGGGTTATGTTGAGGGCTAGGGTTAGAGATCCGTTTAGGATTACGATTGGACCTAGGGTTAGGGTTATGTTGAGGGCTAGTGTTGAGAGACGGTTAGGGTTCAGATTGGACCTAGGGTTAGGGTTATGTTGAGGGCTAGGGTTAGAGATCCGGTTAGGGTTACGATTGGACCTAGGGTTAGGGTTATGTTGAGGGCTAGGGTTAGAGATCCGGTTAGGGTTACGATTGGACCTAGGGTTAGGGTTATGTTGAGGGCTAGGGTTAGAGACCCAGTTGGGGTTACGATTGGACCTAGGGTTAGGGTTATGTTGAGGGCTAGGGTTAGAGACCCAGTTGGGGTTACGGTTGGACCTAGTGTTAGGGTTATGTTGAGGGCTAGGGTTAGAGACCCAGTTAGGGATATGATTGGACCTAAGGTTAAGGTTATGTTGAGGGCTAGGTTTAGAGATACGGTTAGGGTCACGATTGGACTTAGGGTTAGGGTTATGTTGAGGGTTAGGGTTAGAGATCCAGTTAGGGTCACGATTGTACCTTGGGTTAGGGTTATGTTGAGGGCTAGGGTTAGAGATCCGGTTAGGGTCACGATTGGACCTAGGGTTGGGGTTATGTTGAGGGCTAGGGTTAGAGATCCGGTTAGGGTTACGATTGGACCCAGCGTTAGGGTAATGTTGAGGGCTAGGGTTAGAGAGACGGTTAGGGTTCCGATTGGACCTAGGGTTAGGGTTATGTTGAGGGCTAGGGTTAGAGAGACGGTTAGGGTTACGATTGGACCTACGGTTAGGGTTATGTTGAGGGCTAGGGTTAGAGATCCGGTTAGGGTCACGATTGTACCTTGGGTTAGGGTTATGTTGAGGGCTAGGGTTAGAGATCCAGTTAGGGTCACGATTGGACCTAGGGTTAGGGTTATGTTGAGGGCTAGGGTTAGAGATCCGGTTAAGGTCACGTTTGGACCTAGGGTTAGGGTTATGTTGACGGCTAGGGTTAGAGATCCGGTTAGGGTTACGATTGGACCTAGGGTTAGGGTTATGTTGAGGGCTAGTGTTGAGAGACGGTTAGGGTTCAGATTGGACCTAGGGTTAGGGTTATGTTGAGGGCTAGGGTTAGAGAGACGGTTAGGGTCACGATTGGACCTACGGTTAGGGTTATGTTGAGGGCTAAGGTTAGAGATCCGGTTAGGGTCACGATTGGACCTAGGGTTAGGGTTATGTTGAGGGCTAGGGTTAGAGAGACGTTTAGGGTTACGATTGGACCTAGGGTTAGGGTTATGTTGAGGGCTAGGTTTAGAGATCCGGTTAGGGTTACGATTGGACCTAGGGTTAGGGTTATGTTGAGGGCTAGGGTTAGAGATCCGGTTAGGGTTACGATTGGACCCAGCGTTAGGGTAATGTTGAGGGCTAAGGTTAGAGAGACGGTTAGGGTTCCGATTGGACCTAGGGTTAGGGTTATGTTGAGGGCTAGGGTTAGAGAGACGGTTAGGGTTACGATTGGACCTACGGTTAGGGTTATGTTGAGGGCTAGGGTTAGAGATCCGGTTAGGGTCACGATTGTACCTTGGGTTAGGGTTATGTTGAGGGCTAGGGTTAGAGATCCAGTTAGGGTCACGATTGGACCTAGGGTTAGGGTTATGTTGAGGGCTAGGGTTAGAGATCCGGTTAAGGTCACGTTTGGACCTAGGGTTAGGGTTATGTTGACGGCTAGGGTTAGAGATCCGGTTAGGGTTACGATTGGACCTAGGGTTAGGGTTATGTTGATGGCTAGGGTTAGAGATCCGGTTAGGGTCACGATTGGACCTAGGGTTAGGGTTATGTTGAGGGCTAGGGTTAGAGATTCGGTTAAGGTCACGATTGGACCTAGGGTTAGGGTTATGTTGAGGACTAGGGTTAGAGATTCAGTTAGGGTTACGATTGGACCTAGGGTTAGTGTTATGTTGAGGGCTAGGGATAGAGATCCGGTTAGGGTCACGATTGGACCTAGGGTTAGGGTTATGTTGAGGGCTAGGGTTAGAGATCCCGTTAGGGTTACGAATGGACCTAGGGTTAGGGTTATGTTGACGGCTAGGGTTAGAGATCAGGTTAGGGTTACGATTGGACCTAGGGTTAGGGTTATGTTGAGGGCTAGGGTTAGAGATCCGGTTAGGGTCACGATTGGACCTAGGGTAAGGGTTATTTTGAGGGCTAGGCTTAGAGAGACGGTTTGGGATTCGATTGGACCTAGGGTTAGGGTTATGTTGAGGGCTAGGGTTAGAGATCCGGTTAGGGTTACGATTGGACCTAGGGTTAGGGTAATGTTGAGGGCTAGGCTTAGAGATCCGGTTATTGTTACGATTGGACCTAGGGTTAGGGGTATGTTGAGGGCTAAGGTTAGAGATCCAGTTAGGGTTTCGATTGGACCTAGGGTTAGGGTTATGTTGAGGGCTAGTGTTGAGAGACGGTTAGGGTTCAGATTGGACCTAGGGTTAGGGTTATGTTGAGGGCTAGGGTTAGAGAGACGGTTAGGGTCACGATTGGACCTACGGTTAGGGTTATGTTGAGGGCTAAGGTTAGAGATCCGGTTAGGGTCACGATTGGACCTAGGGTTAGGGTTATGTTGAGGTCTAGGGTTAGAGAGACGTTTAGGGTTACGATTGGACCTAGGGTTAGGGTTATGTTGAGGGCTAGGTTTAGAGATCCGGTTAGGGTTACGATTGGACCTAGGGTTAGGGTTATGTTGAGGGATAGGGTTAGAGATCCGGTTAGGGTTACGATTGGACCCAGCGTTAGGGTAATGTTGAGGGCTAGGGTTAGAGAGACGGTTAGGGTTCCGATTGGACCTAGGGTTAGGGTTATGTTGAGGGCTAGGGTTAGAGAGACGGTTAGGGTTACGATTGGACCTAGGGTTAGGGTTATGTTGAGGGCAGGGTTAGAGAAACGGTTAGGGTCACGATTGGACATAGGGTTAGGGTTATGTTGAGGGCTAGGGTTAGAGAGACGGTTAGGATTCCGATTGGACCTAGGGTTAGGGTTATGTTGAGGGCTAGGGTTAGAGATCCGGTTAGGGTCACGATTGTACCTTGGGTTAGGGTTATGTTGAGGGCTAGGGTTAGAGATCCAGTTAGGGTCACGATTGGACCTAGGGTTAGGGTTATGTTGAGGGCTAGGGTTAGAGATCCGGTTAAGGTCACGATTGGACCTAGGCTTAGGGTTATGTTGAGGACTAGGGTTAGAGATTCGGTTAGGGTTACGATTGGACCTAGGGTTAGCGTTATGTTGAGGGCTAGGGATGGAGATCCGGTTAGGGTCACGATTGGACCTAGGGTTAGGGTTATGTTGAGGGCTAGGGTTAGAGATCCGGTTAGGGTCACGATTGGACCTAGGGTTAGGGTTATGTTGAGGGCTAGGGTTAGAGATCCCGTTAGGGTTTCGAATGGTCCTAGGGTTAGGGTTATGTTGAGGGCTAGGGTTAGAGATCCGTTTAGGATTACGATTGGACCTAGGGTTAGGGTTATGTTGAGGGCTAGTGTTGAGAGACGGTTAGGGTTCAGATTGGACCTAGGGTTAGGGTTATGTTGAGGGCTAGGGTTAGAGATCCGGTTAGGGTTACGATTGGACCTAGGGTTAGGGTTATGTTGAGGGCTAGGGTTAGAGATCCGGTTAGGGTTACGATTGGACCTAGGGTTAGGGTAATGTTGAGGGCTAGGGTTAGAGAGACGGTTAGGGTCACGATTGGACCTACGGTTAGGGTTATGTTGAGGGCTAGGGTTAGAGAGACGGTTAGGGTTACGATTGGATCTAGGGTTAGGGTTATGTTGAGGGCTAGGTTTAGAGATCCGGTTAGGGTTACGATTGAACCTAGGGTTAGGGTTATGTTGAGGGCTAGGGTTAGAGATCCGGTTAGGGTTACGATTGGACCTAGGGTTAGGGTTATGTTGAGGGCTAGGGTTAGAGATCCGGTTAGGGTTACGGTTGGACCTAGGGTTAGGGTAATGTTGAGGGCTAGGGTTAGAGACCCGGTTAGGGATACGATTGGACCTAAGGTTAGGGTTATGTTGAGGGCTAGGTTTAGAGATCCGGTTAGGGTTACGACTGGACCTAGGGTTAGAGTTATGTTGAGGGCTAGGGTTAGAGATCCGGTTAGGGTTACAATTGGACCTTGGGTTAGGGTTCTGTTGAGGGCTAGGGTTAGAGATCCGGTTAGGGTTACGATTGCACCTAGGGTTAGGGTTATGTTGAGGGCTAGGGTTAGAGATCCGGTTAGGGTCACGATTGGACCTAGGGTTAGGGTTATGTTGAGGGCTAGGGTTAGAGATCCGGTTAAGGTCACGTTTGGACCTAGGCTTAGGGTTATGTTGACGGCTAGGGTAAGAGATCCGGTTAGGGTTACGATTGGACCTAGGGTTAGGGTGATGTTGAGGGCTAGGGTTAGAGATCCGTTTAGGGTCACGATTGGACCTAGGGTTAGGGTTATGTTGAGGGCTAGGGTTAGAGATCCGGTTAAGGTCACGATTGGACCTAGGGTTAGGGTTATGTTGAGGACTAGGGTTAGAGATTCGGTTAGGGTTACGATTGGACCTAGGGTTAGTGTTATGTTGAGGGCTAGGGATAGAGATCCGGTTAGGGTCACGATTGGACCTAGGGTTAGGGTTTTGTTGAGGGCTAGGGTTAGAGATCCGGTTAGGGTCACGATTGGACCTAGGGTTAGGGTTATGTTGAGGGCTAGGGTTAGAGATCCCGTTAGGTTTACGAATGGACCTAGGGTTAGGGTTATGTTGACGGCTAGGGTTAGAGATCAGGTTAGGGTTACGATTGGACCTAGGGTTAGGGTTATGTTGAGATCTAGGGTTAGAGATCCGGTTAGGGTCACGATTGGACCTAGGGTTAGGGTTATGTTGAGGGCTAGGGTTAGAGAGACGGTTTGGGATTCGATTGGACCTAGGGTTAGGGTTATGTTGAGGGCTAGGGTTAGAGATCCGGTTAGGGTTACGATTGGACCTAGGGTTAGGGTTATGTTGAGGGCTAGGCTTAGAGATCCGGTTAGGGTTACGATTGGACCTAGGGTTAGGGGTATGTTGAGGGCTAAGGTTAGAGATCCAGTTAGGGTTACGATTGGACCTAGGGTTAGGGTTATGTTGAGGGCTAGTGTTGAGAGACGGTTAGGGTTCAGATTGGACCTAGGGTTAGGGTTATGTTGAGGGCTAGGGTTAGAGAGACCGTTAGGGTCACGATTGGACCTACGGTTAGGGTTATGTTGAGGGCTAAGGTTAGAGATCCGGTTAGGGTCACGATTGGACCTAGGGTTAGGGTTATGTTGAGGGCTAGGGTTAGAGATTCGGTTAAGGTCACGATTGGACCTAGGGTTAGGGTTATGTTGAGGACTAGAGTTAGAGATTCAGTTAGGGTTACGATTGGACCTAGGGTTAGTGTTATGTTGAGGGCTAGGGATAGAGATCCGGTTAGGGTCACGATTGGACCTAGGGTTAGGGTTTTGTTGAGGGCTAGGGTTAGAGATCCGGTTAGGGTCACGATTGGACCTAGGGTTAGGGTTATGTTGAGGGCTAGGGTTAGAGATCCCGTTAGGGTTACGAATGGACCTAGGGTTAGGGTTATGTTGACGGCTAGGGTTAGAGATCAGGTTAGGGTTACGATTGGACCTAGGGTTAGGGTTATGTTGAGGGCTAGGGTTAGAGATCCGGTTAGGGTCACGATTGGACCTAGGGTAAGGGTTATTTTGAGGGCTAGGGTTAGAGAGACGGTTTGGGATTCGATTGGACCTAGGGTTAGGGTTATGTTGAGGGCTAGGGTTAGAGATCCGGTTAGGGTTACGATTGGACCTAGGGTTAGGGTAATGTTGAGGGCTAGGCTTAGAGATCCGGTTATTGTTACGATTGGACCTAGGGTTAGGGGTATGTTGAGGGCTAAGGTTAGAGATCCAGTTAGGGTTTCGATTGGACCTAGGGTTAGGGTTATGTTGAGGGCTAGTGTTGAGAGACGGTTAGGGTTCAGATTGGACCTAGCGTTAGGGTTATGTTGAGGGCTAGGGTTAGAGAGACGGTTAGGGTCACGATTGGACCTACGGTTAGGGTTATGTTGAGGGCTAAGGTTAGAGATCCGGTTAGGGTCACGATTGGACCTAGGGTTAGGGTTATGTTGAGGTCTAGGGTTAGAGAGACGTTTAGGGTTACGATTGGACCTAGGGTTAGGGTTATGTTGAGGGCTAGGTTTAGAGATCCGGTTAGGGTTACGATTGGACCTAGGGTTAGGGTTATGTTGAGGGATAGGGTTAGAGATCCGGTTAGGGTTACGATTGGACCCAGCGTTAGGGTAATGTTGAGGGCTAGGGTTAGAGAGACGGTTAGGGTTCCGATTGGACCTAGGGTTAGGGTTATGTTGAGGGCTAGGGTTAGAGAGACGGTTAGGGTTACGATTGGACCTAGGGTTAGGGTTATGTTGAGGGCAGGGTTAGAGAAACGGTTAGGGTCACGATTGGACCTAGGGTTAGGGTTATGTTGAGGGCTAGGGTTAGAGATCCGGTTAGGGTTACGATTGGACCTAGGGTTAGGGTTATGTTGAGGGCTAGGGTTAGAGAGACGGTTAGGATTCCGATTGGACCTAGGGTTAGGGTTATGTTGAGGGCTAGGGTTAGAGATCCGGTTAGGGTCACGATTGTACCTTGGGTTAGGGTTATGTTGAGGGCTAGGGTTAGAGATCCAGTTAGGGTCACGATTGGACCTAGGGTTAGGGTTATGTTGAGGGCTAGGGTTAGAGATCCGGTTAAGGTCACGATTGGACCTAGGCTTAGGGTTATGTTGAGGACTAGGGTTAGAGATTCGGTTAGGGTTACGATTGGACCTAGGGTTAGCGTTATGTTGAGGGCTAGGGATGGAGATCCGGTTAGGGTCACGATTGGACCTAGGGTTAGGGTTATGTTGAGGGCTAGGGTTAGAGATCCCGTTAGGGTTTCGAATGGTCCTAGGGTTAGGGTTATGTTGAGGGCTAGGGTTAGAGATCCGTTTAGGATTACGATTGGACCTAGGGTTAGGGTTATGTTGAGGGCTAGTGTTGAGAGACGGTTAGGGTTCAGATTGGACCTAGGGTTAGGGTTATGTTGAGGGCTAGGGTTAGAGATCCGGTTAGGGTTACGATTGGACCTAGGGTTAGGGTTATGTTGAGGGCTAGGGTTAGAGATCCGGTTAGGGTTACGATTGGACCTAGGGTTAGGGTAATGTTGAGGGCTAGGGTTAGAGAGACGGTTAGGGTCACGATTGGACCTACGGTTAGGGTTATGTTGAGGGCTAGGGTTAGAGAGACGGTTAGGGTTACGATTGGATCTAGGGTTAGGGTTATGTTGAGGGCTAGGTTTAGAGATCCGGTTAGGGTTACGATTGAACCTAGGGTTAGGGTTATGTTGAGGGCTAGGGTTAGAGATCCGGTTAGGGTTACGATTGGACCTAGGGTTAGGGTTATGTTGAGGGCTAGGGTTAGAGATCCGGTTAGGGTTACGGTTGGACCTAGGGTTAGGGTAATGTTGAGGGCTAGGGTTAGAGACCCGGTTAGGGATACGATTGGACCTAAGGTTAGGGTTATGTTGAGGGCTAGGTTTAGAGATCCGGTTAGGGTTACGACTGGACCTAGGGTTAGAGTTATGTTGAGGGCTAGGGTTAGAGATCCGGTTAGGGTTACAATTGGACCTTGGGTTAGGGTTCTGTTGAGGGCTAGGGTTAGAGATCCGGTTAGGGTTACGATTGCACCTAGGGTTAGGGTTATGTTGAGGGCTAGGGTTAGAGATCCGGTTAGGGTCACGATTGGACCTAGGGTTAGGGTTATGTTGAGGGCTAGGGTTAGAGATCCGGTTAAGGTCACGTTTGGACCTAGGCTTAGGGTTATGTTGACGGCTAGGGTAAGAGATCCGGTTAGGGTTACGATTGGACCTAGGGTTAGGGTGATGTTGAGGGCTAGGGTTAGAGATCCGTTTAGGGTCACGATTGGACCTAGGGTTAGGGTTATGTTGAGGGCTAGGGTTAGAGATCCGGTTAAGGTCACGATTGGACCTAGGGTTAGGGTTATGTTGAGGACTAGGGTTAGAGATTCGGTTAGGGTTACGATTGGACCTAGGGTTAGTGTTATGTTGAGGGCTAGGGATAGAGATCCGGTTAGGGTCACGATTGGACCTAGGGTTAGGGTTTTGTTGAGGGCTAGGGTTAGAGATCCGGTTAGGGTCACGATTGGACCTAGGGTTAGGGTTATGTTGAGGGCTAGGGTTAGAGATCCCGTTAGGGTTACGAATGGACCTAGGGTTAGGGTTATGTTGACGGCTAGGGTTAGAGATCAGGTTAGGGTTACGATTGGACCTAGGGTTAGGGTTATGTTGAGATCTAGGGTTAGAGATCCGGTTAGGGTCACGATTGGACCTAGGGTTAGGGTTATGTTGAGGGCTAGGGTTAGAGAGACGGTTTGGGATTCGATTGGACCTAGGGTTAGGGTTATGTTGAGAGCTAGGGTTAGAGATCCGGTTAGGGTTACGATTGGACCTAGGGTTAGGGTTATGTTGAGGGCTAGGCTTAGAGATCCGGTTAGGGTTACGATTGGACCTAGGGTTAGGGGTATGTTGAGGGCTAAGGTTAGAGATCCAGTTAGGGTTACGATTGGACCTAGGGTTAGGGTTATGTTGAGGGCTAGTGTTGAGCGACGGTTAGGGTTCAGATTGGACCTAGGGTTAGGGTTATGTTGAGGGCTAGGGTTATAGAGACCGTTAGGGTCACGATTGGACCTACGGTTAGGGTTATGTTGAGGGCTAAGGTTAGAGATCCGGTTAGGGTCACGATTGGACCTAGGGTTAGGGTTATGTTGAGGGCTAGGGTTAGAGAGACGTTTAGGGTTACGATTGGACCTAGGGTTAGGGTTATGTTGAGGGCTAGGTTTAGAGATCCGGTTAGGGTTACGATTGGACCTACGGTTAGGGTTATGTTGAGGGCTAGGGTTAGAGATCCGGTTAGGGTTACGATTGGACCCAGCGTTAGGGTAATGTTGAGGGCTAGGGTTAGAGAGACGGTTAGGGTTCCGATTGGACCTAGGGTTAGGGTTATGTTGAGGGCTAGGGTTAGAGAGACGGTTAGGGTTACGATTGGACCTAGGGTTAGTGTTATGTTGAGGGCAGGGTTAGAGAAACGGTTAGCGTCACGATTGGACCTAGGGTTAGGGTTATGTTGAGGGCTAGGGTTAGAGATCCGGTTAGGGTTACGATTGGACCTAGGGTTAGGGTTATGTTGAGGGCTAGGGTTAGAGAGACGGTTAGGATTCCGATTGGACCTAGGGTTAGGGTTATGTTGAGGGCTAGGGTTAGAGATCCGGTTAGGGTCAAGATTGTACCTTGGGTTAGGGTTATGTTGAGGGCTAGGGTTAGAGATCCAGTTAGGGTCACGATTGGACCTAGGGTTAGGGTTATGTTGAGGTCTAGGGTTAGAGATCCGGTTAAGGTCACGTTTGGACCTAGGGTTAGGGTTATGTTGACGGCTAGGGTTAGAGATCCGGTTAGGGTTACGATTGGACCTAGGGTTAGGGTTATGTTGAGGGCTAGGGTTAGAGATCCGGTTAGGGTCACGATTGGACCTAGGGTTAGGGTTATGTTGAGGGCTAGGGTTAGAGATTCGGTTAAGGTCACGATTGGACCTAGGGTTAGGGTTATGTTGAGGACTAGGGTTAGAGATTCGGTTAGGGTTACGATTGGACCTAGGGTTAGCGTTATGTTGAGGGCTAGGGAAGGAGATCCGGTTAGGGTCACGATTGGACCTAGGGTTAGGGTTATGTTGAGGGCTAGGGTTAGAGATCCGGTTAGGGTCACGATTGGACCTAGGGTTAGGGTTATGTTGAGGGCTAGGGTTAGAGATCCCGTTAGGGTTACGAATGGTCCTAGGGTTAGGGTTATGTTGAGGGCTAGGGTTAGAGATCCGTTTAGGGTTACGATTGGACCTAGGGTTAGGGTTATGTTGAGGGCTAGTGTTGAGAGACGGTTAGGGTTCAGATTGGACCTAGGGTTAGGGTTATGTTGACGGCTAGGGTTAGAGATCCGGTTAGGGTTACGATTGGACCTAGGGTTAGGGGTATGTTGAGGGCTAGGGTTAGAGATCCGGTTAGGGTTACGATTGGACCTAGGGTTAGGGTTATGTTGAGGGCTAGTGTTGAGAGACGGTTAGGGTTCAGATTGGACCTAGGGTTAGGGTTATGTTGAGGGCTAGGGTTAGAGAGACGGTTAGGGTCACAATTGGACCTACGGTTAGGGTTATGTTGAGGGCTAGGGTTAGAGATCCGGTTACGGTCATGATTGGACCTAGGGTTAGGGTTATGTTGAGGGCTAGGGTTAGAGATACGCTTAGGGTTACTATTGGACCTAGGGTTAGGGTTATGTTGAAGGCTAGGGTTAGAGACCAGGTTAGGGTTACGATTGGACCTAGGGTTAGGGTTATGTTGAGGGCTAGGGTTAGAGATCCGGTTAGGGTTACGGTTGGACCTAGTGTTAGGGTTATGTTGAGGGCTAGGGTTAGAGACCCAGTTAGGGATACGATTGGACCTAAGGTTAAGGTTATGTTGAGGGCTAGGTTTAGAGATCCGGTTAGGGTTACGACTGGACCTAGTGTTAGGGTTATGTTGAGGGCTCGGGTTAGAGATCCGGTTAGGGTTACGATTGGACCTAGGGTTAGGGTTATGTTGAGGGCTAGGGTTAGAGATCCGGTTAGGGTTACGATTGGACCTAGGGTTAGGGTTATGTTGAGGGGTAGGGTTAGAGATCCGGTTAGGGTTACGATTGGACCTAGGGTTAGGGTAATGTTGAAGGCTAGGGTTAGAGATCCGGTTAGGGTTACGATTGGACCTAGGGTTAGGGTTATGTTGAGGGCTAGGGTTAGAGATCCCGTTAGGGTTACGAATGGACCTAGGGTTAGGGTTATGTTGACGGCTAGGGTTAGAGATCAGGTTAGGGTTACGATTGGACCTAGGGTTAGGGTTATGTTGAGATCTAGGGTTAGAGATCCGGTTAGGGTCACGATTGGACCTAGGGTTAGGGTTATGTTGAGGGCTAGGGTTAGAGATCCGGTTAGGGTTACGATTGGACCTAGGGTTAGGGTTATGTTGAGGGCTAGGCTTAGAGATCCGGTTAGGGTTACGATTGGACCTAGGGTTAGGGGTATGTTGAGGGCTAAGGTTAGAGATCCTGTTAGGGTTACAATTGGACCTTGGGTTAGGGTTATGTTGAGGGCTAGGGTTATAGAGACCGTTAGGGTCACGATTGGACCTACGGTTAGGGTTATGTTGAGGGCTAAGGTTAGAGATCCGGTTAGGGTCACGATTGGACCTAGGGTTAGGGTTATGTTGAGGGCTAGGGTTAGAGAGACGTTTAGGGTTACGATTGGACCTAGGGTTAGGGTTATGTTGAGGGCTAGGTTTAGAGATCCGGTTAGGGTTACGATTGGACCTACGGTTAGGGTTATGTTGAGGGCTAGGGTTAGAGATCCGGTTAGGGTTACGATTGGACCCAGCGTTAGGGTAATGTTGAGGGCTAGGGTTAGAGAGACGGTTAGGGTTCCGATTGGACCTAGGGTTAGGGTTATGTTGAGGGCTAGGGTTAGAGAGACGGTTAGGGTTACGATTGGACCTAGGGTTAGTGTTATGTTGAGGGCAGGGTTAGAGAAACGGTTAGCGTCACGATTGGACCTAGGGTTAGGGTTATGTTGAGGGCTAGGGTTAGAGATCCGGTTAGGGTTACGATTGGACCTAGGGTTAGGGTTATGTTGAGGGCTAGGGTTAGAGAGACGGTTAGGATTCCGATTGGACCTAGGGTTAGGGTTATGTTGAGGGCTAGGGTTAGAGATCCGGTTAGGGTCAAGATTGTACCTTGGGTTAGGGTTATGTTGAGGGCTAGGGTTAGAGATCCAGTTAGGGTCACGATTGGACCTAGGGTTAGGGTTATGTTGAGGGCTAGGGTTAGAGATCCGGTTAAGGTCACGTTTGGACCTAGGGTTAGGGTTATGTTGACGGCTAGGGTTAGAGATCCGGTTAGGGTTACGATTGGACCTAGGGTTAGGGTTATGTTGAGGGCTAGGGTTAGAGATCCGGTTAGGGTCACGATTGGACCTAGGGTTAGGGTTATGTTGAGGGCTAGGGTTAGAGATTCGGTTAAGGTCACGATTGGACCTAGGGTTAGGGTTATGTTGAGGACTAGGGTTAGAGATTCGGTTAGGGTTACGATTGGACCTAGGGTTAGCGTTATGTTGAGGGCTAGGGAAGGAGATCCGGTTAGGGTCACGATTGGACCTAGGGTTAGGGTTATGTTGAGGGCTAGGGTTAGAGATCCGGTTAGGGTCACGATTGGACCTAGGGTTAGGGTTATGTTGAGGGCTAGGGTTAGAGATCCCGTTAGGGTTACGAATGGTCCTAGGGTTAGGGTTATGTTGAGGGCTAGGGTTAGAGATCCGTTTAGGGTTACGATTGGACCTAGGGTTAGGGTTATGTTGAGGGCTAGTGTTGAGAGACGGTTAGGGTTCAGATTGGACCTAGGGTTAGGGTTATGTTGACGGCTAGGGTTAGAGATCCGGTTAGGGTTACGATTGGACCTAGGGTTAGGGGTATGTTGAGGGCTAGGGTTAGAGATCCGGTTAGGGTTACGATTGGACCTAGGGTTAGGGTTATGTTGAGGGCTAGTGTTGAGAGACGGTTAGGGTTCAGATTGGACCTAGGGTTAGGGTTATGTTGAGGGCTAGGGTTAGAGAGACGGTTAGGGTCACAATTGGACCTACGGTTAGGGTTATGTTGAGGGCTAGGGTTAGAGATCCGGTTACGGTCATGATTGGACCTAGGGTTAGGGTTATGTTGAGGGCTAGGGTTAGAGATACGCTTAGGGTTACTATTGGACCTAGGGTTAGGGTTATGTTGAAGGCTAGGGTTAGAGACCAGGTTAGGGTTACGATTGGACCTAGGGTTAGGGTTATGTTGAGGGCTAGGGTTAGAGATCCGGTTAGGGTTACGGTTGGACCTAGTGTTAGGGTTATGTTGAGGGCTAGGGTTAGAGACCCAGTTAGGGATACGATTGGACCTAAGGTTAAGGTTATGTTGAGGGCTAGGTTTAGAGATCCGGTTAGGGTTACGACTGGACCTAGTGTTAGGGTTATGTTGAGGGCTCGGGTTAGAGATCCGGTTAGGGTTACGATTGGACCTAGGGTTAGGGTTATGTTGAGGGCTAGGGTTAGAGATCCGGTTAGGGTTACGATTGGACCTAGGGTTAGGGTTATGTTGAGGGGTAGGGTTAGAGATCCGGTTAGGGTTACGATTGGACCTAGGGTTAGGGTAATGTTGAAGGCTAGGGTTAGAGATCCGGTTAGGGTTACGATTGGACCTAGGGTTAGGGTTATGTTGAGGGCTAGGGTTAGAGATCCCGTTAGGGTTACGAATGGACCCATGGTTAGGGTTATGTTGACGGCTAGGGTTAGAGATCAGGTTAGGGTTACGATTGGACCTAGGGTTAGGGTTATGTTGAGATCTAGGGTTAGAGATCCGGTTAGGGTCACGATTGGACCTAGGGTTAGGGTTATGTTGAGGGCTAGGGTTAGAGAGACGGTTTGGGATTCGATTGGACCTAGGGTTAGGGTTATGTTGAGGGCTAGGGTTAGAGATCCGGTTAGGGTTACGATTGGACCTAGGGTTAGGGTTATGTTGAGGGCTAGGCTTAGAGATCCGGTTAGGGTTACGATTGGACCTAGGGTTAGGGGTATGTTGAGGGCTAAGGTTAGAGATCCTGTTAGGGTTACGATTGTACCTAGGGTTAGGGTTATGTTGAGGGCTAGTGTTGAGAGACGGTTAGGGTTCAGATTGGACCTAGGGTTAGGGTTATGTTGAGGGCTAGGGTTAGAGAGACCGTTAGGGTCACGATTGGACCTACGGTTAGGGTTATGTTGAGGGCTAAGGTTAGAGATCCGGTTAGGGTCACGATTGGACCTAGGGTTAGGGTTATGTTGAGGGCTAGGGTTAGAGAGACGTTTAGGGTTACGATTGGACCTAGGGTTAGGGTTATGTTGAGGGCTAGGTTTAGAGATCCGGTTAGGGTTACGATTGGACCTACGGTTAGGGTTATGTTGAGGGCTAGGGTTAGAGATCCGGTTAGGGTTACGATTGGACCCAGCGTTAGGGTAATGTTGAGGGCTAGGGTTAGAGAGACGGTTAGGGTTCCGATTGGACCTAGGGTTAGTGTTATGTTGAGGGCTAGGGTTAGAGAGACGGTTAGGGTTACGATTGGACCTAGGGTTAGGGTTATGTTGAGGGCAGGGTTAGAGAAACGGTTAGCGTCACGATTGGACCTAGGGTTAGGGTTATGTTGAGGGCTAGGGTTAGAGATCCGGTTAGGGTTACGATTGGACCTAGGGTTAGGGTTATGTTGAGGGCTAGGGTTAGAGAGACGGTTAGGATTCCGATTGGACCTAGGGTTAGGGTTATGTTGAGGGCTAGGGTTAGAGATCCGGTTAGGGTCACGATTGTACCTTGGGTTAGGGTTATGTTGAGGGCTAGGGTTAGAGATCCAGTTAGGGTCACGATTGGACCTAGGGTTAGGGTTATGTTGAGGGCTAGGGTTAGAGATCCGGTTAAGGTCACGTTTGGACCTAGGGTTAGGGTTATGTTGACGGCTAGGGTTAGAGATCCGGTTAGGGTTACGATTGGACCTAGGGTTAGGGTTATGTTGAGGGCTAGGGTTAGAGATCCGGTTAGGGTCACGATTGGACCTAGGGTTAGGGTTATGTTGAGGGCTAGGGTTAGAGATTCGGTTAAGGTCACGATTGGACCTAGGGTTAGGGTTATGTTGAGGACTAGGGTTAGAGATTCGGTTAGGGTTACGATTGGACCTAGGGTTAGCGTTATGTTGAGGGCTAGGGAAGGAGATCCGGTTAGGGTCACGATTGGACCTAGGGTTAGGGTTATGTTGAGGGCTAGGGTTAGAGATCCGGTTAGGGTCACGATTGGACCTAGGGTTAGGGTTATGTTGAGGGCTAGGGTTAGAGATACCGTTAGGGTTACGAATGGTCCTAGGGTTAGGGTTATGTTGAGGGCTAGGGTTAGAGATCCGTTTAGGGTTACGATTGGACCTAGGGTTAGGGTTATGTTGAGGGCTAGTGTTGAGAGACTGTTAGGGTTCAGATTGGACCTAGGGTTAGGGTTATGTTGAGGGCTAGGGTTAGAGATCCGGTTAGGGTTACGATTGGACCTAGGGTTAGGGGTATGTTGAGGGCTAGGGTTAGAGATCCGGTTAGGGTTACGATTGGACCTAGGGTTAGGGTTATGTTGAGGGCTAGTGTTGAGAGACGGTTAGGGTTCAGATTGGACCTAGGGTTAGGGTTATGTTGAGGGCTAGGGTTAGAGAGACGGTTAGGGTCACAATTGGACCTACGGTTAGGGTTATGTTGAGGGCTAGGGTTAGAGATCCGGTTACGGTCATGATTGGACCTAGGGTTAGGGTTATGTTGAGGGCTAGGGTTAGAGATACGCTTAGGGTTACTATTGGACCTAGGGTTAGGGTTATGTTGAGGGCTAGGGTTAGAGACCCAGTTAGGGATACGATTGGACCTAAGGTTAAGGTTATGTTGAGGGCTAGGTTTAGAGATCCGGTTAGGGTTACGACTGGACCTAGTGTTAAGGTTATGTTGAGGGCTCGGGTTAGAGATCCGGTTAGGGTTACGATTGGACCTAGGGTTAGGGTTATGTTGAGGGCTAGGGTTAGAGATCCGGTTAGGGTTACGATTGGACCTAGGGTTAGGGTTATGTTGAGGGGTAGGGTTAGAGATCCGGTTAGGGTTACGATTGGACCTAGGGTTAGGGTAATGTTGAAGGCTAGGGTTAGAGATCCGGTTAGGGTTACGATTGGACCTAGGGTTAGGGTTATGTTGAGGGCTAGGGTTAGAGAGACGGTTAGGGTTCAGATTCGACCTAGGGTTAGGCTTATGTTGAGGGCTAGGGTTAGAGAGACGGTTAGGGTCACGATTGGACCTACGGTTAGGGTTATTTTGAGGGCTAGGGTTAGAGAGACGGTTAGGGTTACGATTGGACCTAGGGTTAGGGTTATGTTGAGGGCTAGGTTTAGAGATCCGGTTAGGGTTACGATTGAACCTAGGGTTAGGGTTATGTTGAGGGCTAGGGTTAGAGATCCGGTTAGGGTTACGATTGGACCTAAGGTTAGGGTTATGTTGAGGGCTAGGGTAGAGATCCGGTTAGGGTCACGATTGTACCTTGGGTTAGGGTTATGTTGAGGGCTAGGGTTAGAGATCCGGTTAGGGTCACGATTGAACCTAGGGTTAGGGTTATGTTGAGGGCTAGGGTAGAGATCCGGTTAAGGTCACGTTTGGACCTAGGGTTAGGGTTATGTTGACGGCTAGGGTTAGAGATCCGGTTAGGGTTACGATTGGACCTAGGGTTAGGGTGATGTTGAGGGCTAGGGTTAGAGATCCGGTTAGGGTCACGATTGGACCTAGCGTTAGGGTTATGTTGAGGGCTAGGGTTAGAGATCCGGTTAAGGTCACGATTGGACCTAGGGTTAGGGTTATGTTGAGGACTAGGGTTAGAGATTCGGTTAGGGTTACGATTGGACCTAGGGTTAGGGTTATGTTGAGGGCTAGTGTTCAGAGACAGTTAGGGTTCAGATTGGACCTAGGGTTAGGGTTATGTTGAGGGCTAGGGTTAGAGAGACGGTTAGGGTCACGATTGGACCTACGGTTAGGGTTATGTTGAGGGCTAGGGTTAGAGATCCGGTTAAGGTCACGATTGGACCTAGGGTTAGAGTTATGTTGAGGGCTAGGGATAGAGATCCGGTTAGGGTCACGATTGGACCTAGGGTTAGGGTTATGTTGAGGGCTAGGGTTAGAGATCCGGTTAAGGTCACGATTGGACCTAGGGTTAGGGTTATGTTGAGGAATAGGGTTAGAGATTCGGTTAGGGTTACGATTGGACCTAGGGTTAGTGTTATGTTGAGGGCTATGGATAGAGATCCGGTTAGGGTCACGATTGGACCTAGGGTTAGGGTTTTGTTGAGGGCTATGGTTAGAGATCCGGTTAGGGTCACGATTGGACCTAGGGTTAGGGTTATGTTGAGGGCTAGGGTTAGAGATCCCGTTACGGTTACGAATGGACCTAGGGTTAGGGTTATGTTGACGGCTAGGGTTAGAGATCAGGTTAGGGTTACGATTGGACCTAGGGTTAGGGTTATGTTGAAGTCTAGGGTTAGAGATCCGGTTAGGGTCACGATTGGACCTAGGGTTAGGGTTATGTTGAGGGCTAGGGTTAGAGAGACGGTTTGGGATTCGATTGGACCTAGGGTTAGGGTTATGTTGAGGGCTAGGGTTAGAGATCCGGTTAGGGTTACGATTGGACCTAGGGTTAGGGTTATGTTGAGGGCTAGGCTTAGAGATCCGTTTAGGGTTACGATTGGACCTAGGGTTAGGGGTATGTTGAGGGCTAAGGTTAGAGATCCAGTTAGGGTTACGATTGGACCTAGGGTTAGGGTTATGTTGAGGGCTAGTGTTCAGAGACAGTTAGGGTTCAGATTGGACCTAGGGTTAGGGTATGTTGAGGGCTAGGGTTAGAGAGACGGTTAGGGTCACGATTGGACCTACGGTTAGGGTTATGTTGAGGGCTAAGGTTAGAGATCCGGTTAGGGTCACGATTGGACCTAGGGTTAGGGTTATGTTGAGGGCTAGGGTTAGAGAGACGTTTAGGGTTACGATTGGACCTAGGGTTAGGGTTATGTTGAGGGCTAGGTTTAGAGATCCGGTTAGGGTTACGATTGGACCTAGGGTTAGGGTTATTTTGAGGGCTAGGGTTAGAGAGACGTTTAGGGTTACGATTGGACCTAGGGTTAGGGTTATGTTGAGGGCTAGGTTTAGAGATCCGGTTAGGGTTACGATTGGACCTAGGGTTAGGGTTATGTTGAGGGCTAGGGTTAGAGATCCGGTTAGGGTTACGATTGGACCCAGCGTTAGGGTAATGTTGAGGGCTAGGGTTAGAGGGACGGTTAGGGTTCCGATTGGACCTAGGGTTAGGGTTATGTTGAGGGCAGGGTTAGAGATCCGGTTAGGGTCACGATTGGACCTAGGGTTAGGGTTATGTTGAGGGCTAGGGTAGAGATCCGGTTAAGGTCACGTTTGGACCTAGTGTTAGGGTTATGTTGACGGCTAGGGTTAGAGATCCGGTTAGGGTTACGATTGGACCTAGGGTTAGGGTGATGTTGAGGGCTAGGGTTAGAGATCCGGTTAGGGTCACGATTGGACCTAGCGTTAGGGTTATGTTGAGGGCTAGGGTTAGAGATCCGGTTAAGGTCACGATTAGACCTAGGGTTAGGGTTATGTTGAGGACTAGGGTTAGAGATTCGGTTAGGGTTACGATTGGACCTAGGGTTAGCGTTATGTTGAGGGCTAGGGATAGAGATCCGGTTAGGGTCACGATTGGACCTACGGTTAGGGTTATGTTGAGGGCTAGGGTTAGAGATACGGTTAGGGTCACGATTGGACTTAGGGTTAGGGTTATGTTGAGGGTTAGGGTTAGAGATCCAGTTAGGGTCACGATTGTACCTTGGGTTAGGGTTATGTTGAGGGCTAGGGTTAGAGATCCGGTTAGGGTCACGATTGGACCTAGGTTTAGGGTTATGTTGAGGGCTAGGGTTAGAGATCCGGTTAAGGTCACGTTTGGACCTAGGCTTAGGGTTATGTTGACGGCTAGGGTAAGAGATCCGGTTAGGGTTACGATTGGACCTAGGGTTAGGGTGATGTTGAGGGCTAGGGTTAGAGATCCGGTTAGGGTCACGATTGGACCTAGGGTTAGGGTTATGTTGAGGGCTAGGGTTAGAGATCCGGTTAAGGTCACGATTGGACCTAGGGTTAGGGTTATGTTGAGGACTAGGGTTAGAGATTCGGTTAGGGTTACGATTGGACCTAGGGTTAGTGTTATGTTGAGGGCTAGGGATAGAGATCCGGTTAGGGTCACGATTGGACCTAGGTTTAGGGTTTTGTTGAGGGCTATGGTTAGAGATCCGGTTAGGATCACGATTGGACCTAGGGTTAGGGTTATGTTGAGGGCTAGGGTTAGAGATCCCGTTAGGGTTACGAATGGACCTAGGGTTAGGGTTATGTTGACGGCTAGGGTTAGAGATCAGGTTAGGGTTACGATTGGACCTAGGGTTAGGGTTATGTTGAGGGCTAGGGTTAGAGATCCGGTTAGGGTTACGATTGGACCCAGCGTTAGGGTAATGTTGAGGGCTAGGTTTAGAGAGACGGTTAGGGTTCCGATTGGACCTAGGGTTAGGGTTATGTTGAGGGCTAGGGTTAGAGAGACGGTTAGGGTTACGATTGGACCTAGGGTTAGGGTTATGTTGAGGGCAGGGTTAGAGATCCGGTTAGGGTCACGATTGGACCTAGGGTTAGGGTTATGTTGAGGGCTATTGTAGAGATCCGGTTAAGGTCAGGTTTGGACCTAGGGTTAGGGTTATGTTGACGGCTAGGGTTAGAGATCCGGTTAGGGTTACGATTGGACCTAGGGTTAGGGTGATGTTGAGGGCTAGGGTTAGAGATCCGGTTAGGGTCACAATTGGACCTAGCGTTAGGGTTATGTTGAGGGCTAGGGTTAGAGATCCGGTTAAGGTCACGATTAGACCTAGGGTTAGGGTTATGTTGAGGACTAGGGTTAGAGATTCGGTTAGGGTTACGATTGGACCTAGGGTTAGCGTTATGTTGAGGGCTAGGGATAGAGATCCGGTTAGGGTCACGATTGGACCTACGGTTAGGGTTATGTTGAGGGCTAGGGTTAGAGATACGGTTAGGGTCACGATTGGACTTAAGGTTAGGGTTATGTTGAGGGTTAGGGTTAGAGATCCAGTTAGGGTCACGATTGTACCTTGGGTTAGGGTTATGTTGAGGGCTAGGGTTAGAGATCCGGTTAGGGTCACGATTGGACCTAGGTTTAGGGTTATGTTGAGGGCTAGGGTTAGAGATCCGGTTAAGGTCACGTTTGGACCTAGGCTTAGGGTTATGTTGACGGCTAGGGTAAGAGATCCGGTTAGGGTTACGATTGGACCTAGGGTTAGGGTGATGTTGAGGGCTAGGGTTAGAGATCCGGTTAGGGTCACGATTGGACCTAGGGTTAGGGTTATGTTGAGGGCTAGGGTTAGAGATCCGGTTAAGGTCACGATTGGACCTAGGGTTAGGGTTATGTTGAGGACTAGGGTTAGAGATTCGGTTAGGGTTACGATTGGACCTAGGGTTAGTGTTATGTTGAGGGCTAGGGATAGAGATCCGGTTAGGGTCACGATTGGACCTAGGTTTAGGGTTTTGTTGAGGGCTATGGTTAGAGATCCGGTTAGGATCACGATTGGACCTAGGGTTAGGGTTATGTTGAGGGCTAGGGTTCGAGATCCCGTTAGGGTTACGAATGGACCTAGGGTTAGGGTTATGTTGACGGCTAGGGTTAGAGATCAGGTTAGGGTTACGATTGGACCTAGGGTTAGGGTTATGTTGAGGGCTAGGGTTAGAGATCCGGTTAGGGTCACGATTGGACCTAGGGTTAGGGTTATGTTGAGGGCTAGGGTTAGAGAGACGGTTTGGGATTCGATTGGACCTAGAGTTAGGGTTATGTTGAGGGCTAGGGTTAGAGATCCGGTTAGGGTTACGATTGGACCTAGGGTTAGGGTTATGTTGAGGGCTAGGCTTAGAGATCCGGTTAGGGTTACGATTGGACCTAGGGTTAGGGGTATGTTGAGGGCTAAGGTTAGAGATCCAGTTAGGGTTACGATTGGACCTAGGGTTAGGGTTATGTTGAGGGCTAGTGTTTAGAGACGGTTAGGGTTCAGATTGTACCTAGGGTTAGGGTTATGTTGAGGGCTAGGGTTAGAGAGACGGTTAGGGTCACGATTGGACCTATGGTTAGGGTTATGTTGAGGGCTAAGGTTAGAAATCCGGTTACGGTCACGATTGGACCTAGGGTTAGGGTTATGTTGAGGGCTAGGGTTAGAGAGACTTTTAGGGTTACGATTGGACCTAGGGTTAGGGTTATGTTGAGGGCTAGGTTTAGAGATCCGGTTAGGGTTACGATTGGACCTAGGGTTAGGGTTATGTTGAGGGCTAGGGTTAGAGATCCGGTTAGGGTTACGATTGGACCCAGCGTTAGGGTAATGTTGAGGGCTAGGGTTAGAGAGACGGTTAGGGTTCCGATTGGACCTAGGGTTAGGGTTATGTTGAGGGCTAAGGTTAGAGAGACGGTTAGGGTTACGATTGGACCTAGGGTTAGGGTTATGTTGAGGGCAGGGTTAGAGAAACGGTTAGGGTCACGATTGGACCTAGGGTTAGGGTTATGTTGAGGGCTAGGGTTAGAGATCCGGGTAGGGTTACGGTTGGACCTAGGGTTAGGGTAATGTTGAGGGCTAGGGTTAGAGACCCGGTTAGGGATACGATTGGACCTAAGGTTAGGGTTATGTTGAGGGCTAGGTTTAGAGATCCGGTTAGGGTTACGACTGGACCTAGGGTTAGGGTTATGTTGAGGGCTAGGGTTAGAGATCCGGTTAGGGTTACAATTGGACCTTGGGTTAGGGTTCTGTTGAGGGCTAGGCTTAGAGATCCGGTTAGGGTTACGATTGCACCTAGGGTTAGGGTTATGTTGAGGGCTAGGGTTAGAGATCCGGTTAGGGTCACGATTGGACCTAGGGTTAGGGTTATGTTGAGGGCTAGGGTTAGAGATCCGGTTAAGGTCACGTTTGGACCTAGGCTTAGGGTTATGTTGACGGCTAGGGTAAGAGATCCGGTTAGGGTTACGATTGGACCTAGGGTTAGGGTGATGTTGAGGGCTAGGGTTAGAGAGACGTTTAGGGTTACGATTGGACCTAGGGTTAGGGTTATGTTGAGGGCTAGGTTTAGAGATCCGGTTAGGGTTACGATTGGACCTAGGGTTAGGGTTATGTTGAGGGCTAGGGTTAGAGAGACGTTTAGGGTTACGATTGGACCTAGGGTTAGGGTTATGTTGAGGGCTAGGTTTAGAGATCCGGTTAGGGTTACGATTGGACCTAGGGTTAGGGTTATGTTGAGGGCTAGGGTTAGAGATCCGGTTAGGGTTACGATTGGACCCAGCGTTAGGGTAATGTTGAGGGCTAGGGTTAGAGAGACGGTTAGGGTTCCGATTGGACCTAGGGTTAGGGTTATGTTGAGGGCTAGGGTTAGAGACGGTTAGGGTTACGATTGGACCTAGGGTTAGGGTTATGTTGAGGGCAGGGTTAGAGATCCGGTTAGGGTCACGATTGGACCTAGGGTTAGGGTTATGTTGAGGGCTAGGGTAGAGATCCGGTTAGGGTTACGATTGGACCTAGGGTTAGGGTGATGTTGAGGGCTAGGGTTAGAGATCCGGTTAGGGTCACGATTGGACCTAGCGTTAGGGTTATGTTGAGGGCTAGGGTTAGAGATCCGGTTAAGGTCACGATTAGACATAGGGTTAGGGTTATGTTGAGGACTAGGGTTAGAGATTCGGTTAGGGTTACGATTGGACCTAGGGTTAGCGTTATGTTGAGGGCTAGGGATAGAGATCCGGTTAGGGTCACGATTGGACCTACGGTTAGGGTTATGTTGAGTGCTAGGGTTAGAGATACGGTTAGGGTCACGATTGGACTTAGGGTTAGGGTTATGTTGAGGGTTAGGGTTAGAGATCCAGTTAGGGTCACGATTGTACCTTGGGTTAGGGTTATGTTGAGGGCTAGGGTTAGAGATCCGGTTAGGGTCACGATTGGACCTAGGTTTAGGGTTATGTTGAGGGCTAGGGTTAGAGATCCGGTTAAGGTCACGTTTGGACCTAGGCTTAGGGTTATGTTGACGGCTAGGGTAAGAGATCTGGTTAGGGTTACGATTGGACCTAGGGTTAGGGTGATGTTGAGGCCTAGGGTTAGAGATCCGGTTAGGGTCACGATTGGACCTAGGGTTAGGGTTATGTTGAGGGCTAGGGTTAGAGATCCGGTTAAGGTCACGATTGGACCTAGGGTTAGGGTTATGTTGAGGACTAGGGTTAGAGATTTGGTTAGGGTTACGATTGGACCTAGGGTTAGTGTTATGTTGAGGGCTAGGGATAGAGATCCGGTTAGGGTCACGATTGGACCTAGGTTTAGGGTTTTGTTGAGGGCTATGGTTAGAGATCCGGTTAGGATCACGATTGGACCTAGGGTTAGGGTTATGTTGAGGTCTAGGGTTAGAGATCCCGTTAGGGTTACGAATGGACCTAGGGTTAGGGTTATGTTGACGGCTAGGGTTAGAGATCAGGTTAGGGTTACGATTGGACCTAGGGTTAGGGTTATGTTGAGGGCTAGGGTTAGAGATCCGGTTAGGGTCACGATTGGACCTAGGGTTAGGGTTATGTTGAGGGCTAGGGTTAGAGAGACGGTTTGGGATTCGATTGGACCTAGGGTTAGGGTTATGTTGAGGGCTAGGGTTAGAGATCCGGTTTGGGTTACGATTGGACCTAGGGTTAGGGTTATGTTGAGGGCTAGGCTTAGAGATCCGGTTAGGGTTACGATTGGACCTAGGGTTAGGGGTATGTTGAGGGCTAAGGTTAGAGATCCAGTTAGGGTTACGATTGGACCTAGGGTTAGGGTTATGTTGAGGGCTAGTGTTGAGAGACGGTTAGGGTTCAGATTGGACCTAGGGTTAGGGTTATGTTGAGGGCTAGGGTTAGAGAGACGGTTAGGGTCACGATTGGACCTATGGTTAGGGTTATGTTGAGGGCTAAGGTTAGAGATCCGGTTAGGGTCACGATTGGACCTAGGGTTAGGGTTATGTTGAGGGCTAGGGTTAGAGAGACGTTTAGGGTTACGATTGGACCTAGGGTTAGGGTTATGTTGAGGGCTAGGTTTAGAGATCCGGTTAGGGTTACGATTGGACCTAGGGTTAGGGTTATGTTGAGGGCTAGGGTTAGAGATCCGGTTAGGGTTACGATTGGACCCAGCGTTAGGGTAATGTTGAGGGCTAGGGTTAGAGAGACGGTTAGGGTTCCGATTGGACCTAGGGTTAGGGTTATGTTGAGGGCTAGGGTTAGAGAGACGGTTAGGGTTACGATTGGACCTAGGGTTAGGGTTATGTTGAGGGCAGGGTTAGAGAAACGGTTAGGGTCACGATTGGACCTAGGGTTAGGGTTATGTTGAGGGCTAGGGTTAGAGAGACGGTTAGGGTCACGATTGGACCTACGGTTAGGGTTATGTTGAGGGCTAAGGTTAGAGATCCGGTTAGGGTCACGATTGGACCTAGGGTTAGGGTTATGTTGAGGGCTAGGGTTAGAGAGACGTTTAGGGTTACGATTGGACCTAGGGTTAGGGTTATGTTGAGGGCTAGGTTTAGAGATCCGGTTAGGGTTACGATTGGACCTAGGGTTAGGGTTATGTTGAGGGCTAGGGTTAGAGATCCGGTTAGGGTTACGATTGGACCCAGCGTTAGGGTAATGTTCAGGGCTAGGGTTAGAGAGACGGTTAGGGTTCCGATTGGACCTAGGGTTAGGGTTATGTTCAGGGCTAGGGTTAGAGAGACGGTTAGGGTTACGATTGGACCTAGGGTTAGGGTTATGTTGAGGGCAGGGTTAGAGAAACGGTTAGGGTCACGATTGGACCTAGGGTTAGGGTTATGTTGAGGGCTAGGGTTAGAGATCCGGTTAGGGTTACGATTGGACCTAGGGTTAGGGTTATGTTGAGGGCTAGGCTTAGAGAGACGGTTAGGATTCCGATTGGACCTAGGGTTAGGGTTATGTTGCGGGCTAGGGTTAGAGATCCGGTTAGGGTTACGATTGGACCTAGGGTTAGGGTTATGTTGACGGCTAGGGTTAGAGATCCGGTTAGGGTTACGATTGGACCTAGGGTTAGGGTTATGTTGAGGGCTAGGGTTAGAGATCCGGTTAGGTTCACGATTGGACCTAGGGTTAGGGTTATGTTGAGGGCTAGGGTTAGAGATTCGGTTAAGGTCACGATTGGACCTAGGGTTAGGGTTATGTTGAGGACTAGGGTTAGAGATTCGGTTAGGGTTACGATTGGACCTAGGGTTAGCGTTATGTTGAGGGCTAGGGATGGAGATCCGGTTAGGGTCACGATTGGACCTAGGGTTAGGGTTATGTTGAGGGCTATGGTTAGAGATCCGGTTAGGGTCACGATTGGACCTAGGGTTAGGGTTATGTTGAGGGCTAGGGTTAGAGATCCCGTTAGGGTTACGAATGGTCCTAGGGTTAGGGTTATGTTGAGGGCTAGGGTTAGAGATCCGTTTAGGGTTACGATTGGACCTAGGGTTAGGGTTATGTTGAGGGCTAGTGTTGAGAGACGGTTAGGGTTCAGATTGGACCTAGGGTTAGGGTTATGTTCAGGGCTAGGGTTAGAGATCCGGTTAGGGTTACGATTGGACCTAGGTTTAGGGGTATGTTGAGGGCTAGGGTTAGAGATCCGGTTAGGGTTACGATTGGACCTAGGGTTAGCTTTATGTTGAGGGCTAGTGTTGAGAGACGGTTAGGGTTCAGATTGGACCTAGGGTTAGGGTTATGTTGAGGGCTAGGGTTAGAGAGACGGTTAGGGTTACGATTGGACCTAGGGTTAGGGGTATGTTGAGGGCTAGGGTTAGAGATCCGGTTAGGGTTACGATTGGACCTAGGGTTAGGGGTATGTTGAGGGCTAGGGTTAGAGATCCGGTTAGGGTTACGATTGGACCTAGGGTTAGGAGTATGTTGAGGGCTAGGGTTAGAGATCCGGTTAGGGTTACGATTGGACCTAGGGTTAGGGTTATGTTGAGGGCTAGTGTTGAGAGACGGTTAGGGTTCAGATTGGACCTAGGGTTAGGGTTATGTTGAGGGCTAGGGTTAGAGAGACGGTTAGGGTCACAATTGGACCTACGGTTAGGGTTATGTTGAGGGCTAGGGTTAGAGATCCGGTTACGGTCATGATTGGACCTAGGGTTAGGGTTATGTTGAGGGCTAGGGTTAGAGATACGCTTACTGTTACTATTGGACCTAGGGTTAGGGTTATGTTGAAGGCTAGGGTTAGAGACCAGGTTAGGGTTACGATTGGACCTAGGGTTAGGGTTATGTTGAGGGCTAGGGTTAGAGATCCGGTTAGGGTTACGGTTGGACCTAGTGTTAGGGTTATGTTGAGGGCTAGGGTTAGAGACCCAGTTAGGGATACGATTGGACCTAAGGTTAAGGTTATGTTGAGGGCTAGGTTTAGAGATCCGGTTAGGGTTACGACTGGACCTAGTGTTAAGGTTATGTTGAGGGCTCGGGTTAGAGATCCGGTTAGGGTTACGATTGGACCTAGGGTTAGGGTTATGTTGAGGGCTAGGGTTAGAGATCCGGTTAGGGTTACGATTGGACCTAGGGTTAGGGTTATGTTGAGGGGTAGGGTTAGAGATCCGGTTAGGGTTACGATTGGACCTAGGGTTAGGGTAATGTTGAAGGCTAGGGTTAGAGATCCGGTTAGGGTTACGATTGGACCTAGGGTTAGGGTTATGTTGAGGGCTAGGGTTAGAGAGACGGTTAGGGTTCAGATTGGACCTAGGGTTAGGCTTATGTTGAGGGCTAGGGTTAGAGAGACGGTTAGGGTCACGATTGGACCTACGGTTAGGGTTATTTTGAGGGCTAGGGTTAGAGAGACGGTTAGGGTTACGATTGGACCTAGGGTTAGGGTTATGTTGAGGGCTAGGTTTAGAGATCCGGTTAGGGTTACGATTGAACCTAGGGTTAGGGTTATGTTGAGGGCTAGGGTTAGAGATCCGGTTAGGGTTACGATTGGACCTAAGGTTAGGGTTATGTTGAGGGCTAGGGTAGAGATCCGGTTAGGGTCACGATTGTACCTTGGGTTAGGGTTATGTTGAGGGCTAGGGTTAGAGATCCGGTTAGGGTCACGATTGAACCTAGGGTTAGGGTTATGTTGACGGCTAGGGTTAGAGATCCGGTTAGGGTTACGATTGGACCTAGGGTTAGGGTGATGTTGAGGGCTAGGGTTAGAGATCCGGTTAGGGTCACGATTGGACCTAGCGTTAGGGTTATGTTGAGGGCTAGGGTTAGAGATCCGGTTAAGGTCACGATTGGACCTAGGGTTAGGGTTATGTTGAGGACTAGGGTTAGAGATTCGGTTAGGGTTACGATTGGACCTAGGGTTAGGGTTATGTTGAGGGCTAGTGTTCGGAGACAGTTAGGGTTCAGATTGGACCTAGGGTTAGGGTTATGTTGAGGGCTAGGGTTAGAGAGACGGTTAGGGTCACGATTGGACCTACGGTTAGGGTTATGTTGAGGGCTAGGGTTAGAGATCCGGTTAAGGTCACGATTGGACCTAGGGTTAGTGTTATGTTGAGGGCTAGGGATAGAGATCCGGTTAGGGTCACGATTGGACCTAGGGTTAGGGTTATGTTGAGGGCTAGGGTTAGAGATCCGGTTAAGGTCACGATTGGACCTAGGGTTAGGGTTATCTTGAGGACTAGGGTTAGAGATTCGGTTAGGGTTACGATTGGACCTAGGGTTAGGGTTATGTTGAGGGCTAGGGTTAGAGAGACGGTTTGGGATTCGATTGGACCTAGGGTTAGGGTTATGTTGAGGGCTAGGGTTAGAGATCCGGTTAGGGTTACGATTGGACCTAGGGTTAGGGTTATGTTGAGGGCTAGGCTTAGAGATCCGTTTAGGGTTACCATTGGACCTAGGGTTAGGGGTATGTTGAGGGCTAAGGTTAGAGATCCAGTTAGGGTTACGATTGGACCTAGGGTTAGGGTTATGTTGAGGGCTAGTGTTCAGAGACAGTTAGGGTTCAGATTGGACCTAGGGTTAGGGTATGTTGAGGGCTAGGGTTAGAGAGACGGTTAGGGTCACGATTGGACCTACGGTTAGGGTTATGTTGAGGGCTAAGGTTAGAGATCCGGTTAGGGTCACGATTGGACCTAGGGTTAGGGTTATGTTGAGGGCTAGGGTTAGAGAGACGTTTAGGGTTACGATTGGACCTAGGGTTAGGGTTATGTTGAGGGCTAGGTTTAGAGATCCGGTTACGGTTACGATTGGACCTAGGGTTAGGGTTATGTTGAGGGCTAGGGTTAGAGAGACGTTTAGGGTTACGATTGGACCTAGGGTTAGGGTTATGTTGAGGGCTAGGTTTAGAGATCCGGTTAGGGTTACGATTGGACCTAGGGTTAGGGTTATGTTGAGGGCTAGGGTTAGAGATCCGGTTAGGGTTACGATTGGACCCAGCGTTAGGGTAATGTTGAGGGCTAGGGTTAGAGGGACGGTTAGGGTTCCGATTGGACCTAGGGTTAGGGTTATGTTGAGGGCATGGTTAGAGATCCGGTTAGGGTCACGATTGGACCTAGGGTTAGGGTTATGTTGAGGGCTAGGGTAGAGATCCGGTTAAGGTCACGTTTGGACCTAGTGTTAGGGTTATGTTGACGGCTAGGGTTAGAGATCCGGTTAGGGTTACGATTGGACCTAGGGTTAGGGTGATGTTGAGGGCTAGGGTTAGAGATCCGGTTAGGGTCACGATTGGACCTAGCGTTAGGGTTATGTTGAGGGCTAGGGTTAGAGATCCGGTTAAGGTCACGATTAGACCTAGGGTTAGGGTTATGTTGAGGACTAGGGTTAGAGATTCGGTTAGGGTTACGATTGGACCTAGGGTTAGGGTTATGTTGAGGGCTAGGGTTAGAGATACGGTTAGGGTCACGATTGGACTTAGGGTTAGGGTTATGTTGAGGGTTAGGGTTAGAGATCCAGTTAGGGTCACGATTGTACCTTGGGTTAGGGTTATGTTGAGGGCTAGGGTTAGAGATCCGGTTAGGGTCACGATTGGACCTAGGTTTAGGGTTATGTTGAGGGCTAGGGTTAGAGATCCGGTTAAGGTCACGTTTGGACCTAGGCTTAGGGTTATGTTGACGGCTAGGGTAAGAGATCCGGTTAGGGTTACGATTGGACCTAGGGTTAGGGTGATGTTGAGGGCTAGGGTTAGAGATCCGGTTAGGGTCACGATTGGACCTAGGGTTAGGGTTATGTTGAGGGCTAGGGTTAGAGATCCGGTTAAGGTCACGATTGGACCTAGGGTTAGGGTTATGTTGAGGACTAGGGTTAGAGATTCGGTTAGGGTTACGATTGGACCTAGGGTTAGTGTTATGTTGAGGGCTAGGGATAGAGATCCGGTTAGGGTCACGATTGGACCTAGGTTTAGGGTTTTGTTGAGGGCTATGGTTAGAGATCCGGTTAGGATCACGATTGGACCTAGGGTTAGGGTTATGTTGAGGGCTAGGGTTAGAGATCCCGTTAGGGTTACGAATGGACCTAGGGTTAGGGTTATGTTGACGGCTAGGGTTAGAGATCAGGTTAGGGTTACGATTGGACCTAGGGTTAGGGTTATGTTGAGGGCTAGGGTTAGAGATCCGGTTAGGGTTACGATTGGACCCAGCGTTAGGGTAATGTTGAGGGCTAGGGTTAGAGAGACGGTTAGGGTTCTGATTGGACCTAGGGTTAGGGTTATGTTGAGGGCTAGGGTTAGAGAGACGGTTAGGGTTACGATTGGACCTAGGGTTAGGGTTATGTTGAGGGCAGGGTTAGAGATCCGGTTAGGGTCACGATTGGACCTAGGGTTAGGGTTATGTTGAGGGCTATTGTAGAGATCCGGTTAAGGTCACGTTTGGACCTAGGGTTAGGGTTATGTTGACGGCTAGGGTTAGAGATCCGGTTAGGGTTACGATTGGACCTAGGGTTAGGGTGATGTTGAGGGCTAGGGTTAGAGATCCGGTTAGGGTCACAATTGGACCTAGCGTTAGGGTTATGTTGAGGGCTAGGGTTAGAGATCCGGTTAAGGTCACGATTAGACCTAGGGTTAGGGTTATGTTGAGGACTAGGGATAGAGATTCGGTTAGGGTTACGATTGGACCTAGGGTTAGCGTTATGTTGAGGGCTAGGGATAGAGATCCGGTTAGGGTCACGATTGGACCTACGGTTAGGGTTATGTTGAGGGCTAGGGTTAGAGATACGGTTAGGGTCACGATTGGACTTAAGGTTAGGGTTATGTTGAGGGTTAGGGTTAGAGATCCAGTTAGGGTCACGATTGTACCTTGGGTTAGGGTTATGTTGAGGGCTAGGGTTAGAGATCCGGTTAGGGTCACGATTGGACCTAGGTTTAGGGTTATGTTGAGGGCTAGGGTTAGAGATCCGGTTAAGGTCACGTTTGGACCTAGGCTTAGGGTTATGTTGACGGCTAGAGTAAGAGATCCGGTTAGGGTTACGATTGGACCTAGGGTTAGGGTGATGTTGAGGGCTAGGGTTAGAGATCCGGTTAGGGTCACGATTGGACCTAGGGTTAGGGTTATGTTGAGGGCTAGGGTTAGAGATCCGGTTAAGGTCACGATTGGACCTAGGGTTAGGGTTATGTTGAGGACTAGGGTTAGAGATTCGGTTAGGGTTACGATTGGACCTAGGGTTAGTGTTATGTTGAGGGCTAGGGATAGAGATCCGGTTAGGGTCACGATTGGACCTAGGTTTAGGGTTTTGTTGAGGGCTATGGTTAGAGATCCGGTTAGGATCACGATTGGACCTAGGGTTAGGGTTATGTTGAGGGCTAGGGTTCGAGATCCCGTTAGGGTTACGAATGGACCTAGGGTTAGGGTTATGTTGACGGCTAGGGTTAGAGATCAGGTTAGGGTTACGATTGGACCTAGGGTTAGGGTTATGTTGAGGGCTAGGGTTAGAGATCCGGTTAGGGTCACGATTGGACCTAGGGTTAGTGTTATGTTGAGGGCTAGGGTTAGAGAGACGGTTTGGGATTCGATTGGACCTAGGGTTAGGGTTATGTTGAGGGCTAGGGTTAGAGATCCGGTTAGGGTTACGATTGGACCTAGGGTTAGGGTTATGTTGAGGGCTAGGCTTAGAGATCCGGTTAGGGTTACGATTGGACCTAGGGTTAGGGGTATGTTGAGGGCTAAGGTTAGAGATCCAGTTAGGGTTACGATTGGACCTAGGGTTAGGGTTATGTTGAGGGCTAGTGTTGAGAGACGGTTAGGGTTCAGATTGTACCTAGGGTTAGGGTTATGTTGAGGGCTAGGGTTAGAGAGACGGTTAGGGTCACGATTGGACCTATGGTTAGGGTTATGTTGAGGGCTAAGGTTAGAGATCCGGTTAGGGTCACGATTGGACCTAGGGTTAGGGTTATGTTGAGGGCTAGGGTTAGAGAGACTTTTAGGGTTACGATTGGACCTAGGGTTAGGGTTATGTTGAGGCCTAGGTTTAGAGATCCGGTTAGGGTTACGATTGGACCTAGGGTTAGGGTTATGTTGAGGGCTAGGGTTAGATCCGGTTAGGGTTACGATTGGACCCAGCGTTAGGGTAATGTTGAGGGCTAGGGTTAGAGAGACGGTTAGGGTTCCGATTGGACCTAGGGTTAGGGTTATGTTGAGGGCTAGGGTTAGAGAGACGGTTAGGGTTACGATTGGACCTAGGGTTAGGGTTATGTTGAGGGCAGGGTTAGAGAAACGGTTAGGGTCACGATTGGACCTAGGGTTAGGGTTATGTTGAGGGCTAGGTTTAGAGATCCGGTTAGGGTTACGACTGGACCTAGGGTTAGGGTTATGTTGAGGGCTAGGGTTAGAGATCCGGTTAGGGTTACAATTGGACCTTGGGTTAGGGTTCTGTTGAGGGCTAGGCTTAGAGATCCGGTTAGGGTTACGATTGCACCTAGGGTTAGGGTTATGTTGAGGGCTAGGGTTAGAGATCCGGTTAGGGTCACGATTGGACCTAGGGTTAGGGTTATGTTGAGGGCTAGGGTTAGAGATCCGGTTAAGGTCACGTTTGGACCTAGGCTTAGGGTTATGTTGACGGCTAGGGTAAGAGATCCGGTTAGGGTTACGATTGGACCTAGGGTTAGGGTGATGTTGAGGGCTAGGGTTAGAGAGACGTTTAGGGTTACGATTGGACCTAGGGTTAGGGTTATGTTGAGGGCTAGGTTTAGAGATCCGGTTAGGGTTACGATTGGACCTAGGGTTAGGGTTATGTTGAGGGCTAGGGTTAGAGAGACGTTTAGGGTTACGATTGGACCTAGGGTTAGGGTTATGTTGAGGGCTAGGTTTAGAGATCCGGTTAGGGTTACGATTGGACCTAGGGTTAGGGTTATGTTGAGGGCTAGGGTTAGAGAGACGTTTAGGGTTACGATTGGACCTAGGGTTAGGGTTATGTTGAGGGCTAGGTTTAGAGATCCGGTTAGGGTTACGATTGGACCTAGGGTTAGGGTTATGTTGAGGGCTAGGGTTAGAGAGACGTTTAGGGTTACGATTGGACCTAGGGTTAGGGTTATGTTGAGGGCTAGGTTTAGAGATCCGGTTAGGGTTACGATTGGACCTAGGGTTAGGGTTATGTTGAGGGCTAGGGTTAGAGATCCGGTTAGGGTTACGATTGGACCCAGCGTTAGGGTAATGTTGAGGGCTAGGGTTAGAGAGACGGTTAGGGTTCCGATTGGACCTAGGGTTAGGGTTATGTTGAGGGCTAGGGTTAGAGAGACGGTTAGGGTTACGATTGGACCTAGGGTTAGGGTTATGTTGAGGGCAGGGTTAGAGATCCGGTTATCGTCACGATTGGACCTAGGGTTAGGGTTATGTTGAGGGCTAGGGTAGAGATCCGGTTAAGGTCACGTTTGGACCTAGGGTTAGGGTTATGTTGACGGCTAGGGTTAGAGATCCGGTTAGGGTTACGATTGGACCTAGGGTTAGGGTGATGTTGAGGGCTAGGGTTAGAGATCCGGTTAGGGTCACGATTGGACCTAGCGTTAGGGTTATGTTGAGGGCTAGGGTTAGAGATCCGGTTAAGGTCACGATTAGACATAGGGTTAGGGTTATGTTGAGGACTAGGGTTAGAGATTCGGTTAGGGTTACGATTGGACCTAGGGTTAGCGTTATGTTGAGGGCTAGGGATAGAGATCCGGTTAGGGTCACGATTGGACCTACGGTTAGGGTTATGTTGAGGGCTAGGGTTAGAGATACGGTTAGGGTCACGATTGGACTTAGGGTTAGGGTTATGTTGAGGGTTAGGGTTAGAGATCCAGTTAGGGTCACGATTGTACCTTGGGTTAGGGTTATGTTGAGGGCTAGGGTTAGAGATCCGGTTAGGGTCACGATTGGACCTAGGTTTAGGGTTATGTTGAGGGCTAGGGTTAGAGATCCGGTTAAGGTCACGTTTGGACCTAGGCTTAGGGTTATGTTGACGGCTAGGGTAAGAGATCTGGTTAGGGTTACGATTGGACCTAGGGTTAGGGTGATGTTGAGGGCTAGGGTTAGAGATCCGGTTAGGGTCACGATTGGACCTAGGGTTAGGGTTATGTTGAGGGCTAGGGTTAGAGATCCGGTTAAGGTCACGATTGGACCTAGGGTTAGGGTTATGTTGAGGACTAGGGTTAGAGATTCGGTTAGGGTTACGATTGGACCTAGGGTTAGTGTTATGTTGAGGGCTAGGGATAGAGATCCGGTTAGGGTCACGATTGGACCTAGGTTTAGGGTTTTGTTGAGGGCTATGGTTAGAGATCCGGTTAGGATCACGATTGGACCTAGGGTTAGGGTTATGTTGAGGGCTAGGGTTAGAGATCCCGTTTGGGTTACGAATGGACCTAGGGTTAGGGTTATGTTGACGGCTAGGGTTAGAGATCAGGTTAGGGTTACGATTGGACCTAGGGTTAGGGTTATGTTGAGGGCTAGGGTTAGAGATCCGGTTAGGGTCACGATTGGACCTAGGGTTAGGGTTATGTTGAGGGCTAGGGTTAGAGAGACGGTTTGGGATTCGATTGGACCTAGGGTTAGGGTTATGTTGAGGGCTAGGGTTAGAGATCCGGTTAGGGTTACGATTGGACCTAGGGTTAGGGTTATGTTGAGGGCTAGGCTTAGAGATCCGGTTAGGGTTACGATTGGACCTAGGGTTAGGGGTATGTTGAGGGCTAAGGTTAGAGATCCAGTTAGGGTTACGATTGGACCTAGGGTTAGGGTTATGTTGAGGGCTAGTGTTGAGAGACGGTTAGGGTTCAGATTGGACCTAGGGTTAGGGTTATGTTGAGGGCTAGGGTTAGAGAGACGGTTAGGGTCACGATTGGACCTATGGTTAGGGTTATGTTGAGGGCTAAGGTTAGAGATCCGGTTAGGGTCACGATTGGACCTAGGGTTAGGGTTATGTTGAGGGCTAGGGTTAGAGAGACGTTTAGTGTTACGATTGGACCTAGGGTTAGGGTTATGTTGAGGGCTAGGTTTAGAGATCCGGTTAGGGTTACGATTGGACCTAGGGTTAGGGTTATGTTGAGGGCTAGGGTTAGAGATCCGGTTAGGGTTACGATTGGACCCAGCGTTAGGGTAATGTTGAGGGCTAGGGTTAGAGAGACGGTTAGGGTTCCGATTGGACCTAGGGTTAGGGTTATGTTGAGGGCTAGGGTTAGAGAGACGGTTAGGGTTACGATTGGACCTAGGGTTAGGGTTATGTTGAGGGCAGGGTTAGAGAAACGGTTAGGGTCACGATTGGACCTAGGGTTAGGGTTATGTTGAGGGCTAGGGTTAGAGATCCGGGTAGGGTTACGGTTGGACCTAGGGTTAGGGTAATGTTGAGGGCTAGGGTTAGAGACCCGGTTAGGGATACGATTGGACCTAAGGTTAGGGTTATGTTGAGGGCTAGGTTTAGAGATCCGGTTAGGGTTACGACTGGACCTAGGGTTAGGGTTATGTTGAGGGCTAGGGTTAGAGATCCGGTTAGGGTTACAATTGGACCTTGGGTTAGGGGTCTGTTGAGGGCTAGGCTT
Organism: Miniopterus schreibersii; assembly: GCF_964146895.1. Lineage (NCBI taxonomy): Eukaryota > Metazoa > Chordata > Mammalia > Chiroptera > Miniopteridae > Miniopterus > Miniopterus schreibersii. The sequence continues at coordinate 502,974 of NW_027669843.1, read as the reverse complement.
AGAGATCCGGTTAGGGTTACGATTGCACCTAGGGTTAGGGTTATGTTGAGGGCTAGGGTTAGAGATCCGGTTAGGGTCACGATTGGACCTAGGGTTAGGGTTATGTTGAGGGATAGGGTTAGAGATCCGGTTAAGGTCACGTTTGGACTAGGCTTAGGTTTATGTTGACGGCTAGGGTAAGAGATCCGGTTAGGGTTACGATTGGACCTAGGGTTAGGGTGATGTTGAGGGCTAGGGTTAGAGATCCGGTTAGGGTCACGATTGGACCTAGGGTTAGGGTTATGTTGAGGGCTAGGGTTAGAGATTCGGTTAGGGTTACGATTGGACCTAGGGTTAGTGTTATGTTGAGGGCTAGGGATAGAGATCCGGTTAGGGTCACGATTGGACCTAGGGTTAGGGTTATGTTGAGGGCTAGGGTTAGAGATCCGGTTAGGGTCACGATTGGACCTAGGGTTAGGGTTATGTTGAGGGCTAGGGTTAGAGAGACGGTTTGGGATTCGATTGGACCTAGGGTTAGGGTTATGTTGAGGGCTAGGGTTAGAGATCCGGTTAGGGTTACGATTGGACCTAGGGTTAGGGTTATGTTGAGGGCTAGGCTTAGATATCCGGTTAGGGTTACGATTGGACCTAGGGTTAGGGGTATGTTGAGGGCTAAGGTTAGAGATCCAGTTAAGGTTACGATTGGACCTAGCGTTAGGGCTATGTTGAGGGCTAGTGTTGAGAGACGGGTAGGGTTCAGATTGGACATAGGGTTAGGGTTATGTTGAGGGCTAGGGTTAGAGAGACGGTTAGGGTCACGATTGGACCTACGGTTAGGGTTATGTTGAGGGCTAAGGTTAGAGATCCGGTTAGGGTCACGATTGGACCTAGGGTTAGGGTTATGTTGAGGGCTAGGGTTAGAGAGACGTTTAGGGTTACGATTGGACCTAGGGTTAGGGTTATGTTGAGGGCTAGGTTTAGAGATCCGGTTAGGGTTACGATTGGACCTAGGGTTAGGGTTATGTTGAGGGCTAGGGTTATAGATCCGGTTAGGGTTACGATTGGACCCAGCGTTAGGGTAATGTTCAGGGCTAGGGTTAGAGAGACGGTTAGGGTTCCGATTGGACCTAGGGTTAGGGTTATGTTCAGGGCTAGGGTTAGAGAGACGGTTAGGGTTACGATTGGACCTAGGGTTAGGGTTATGTTGAGGGCAGGGTTAGAGAAACGGTTAGGGTCACGATTGGACCTAGGGTTAGGGTTATGTTGAGGGCTAGGGTTAGAGATCCGGTTAGGGTTACGATTGGACCTAGGGTTAGGGTTATGTTGACGGCTAGGGTTAGAGATCCGGTTAGGGTTATGATTGGACCTAGGGTTAGGGTTATGTTGAGGGCTAGGGTTAGAGATCCGGTTAGGTTCACGATTGGACCTAGGGTTAGGGTTATGTTGAGGGCTAGGGTTAGAGATTCGGTTAAGGTCACGAGTGGACCTAGGGTTAGGGTTATGTTGAGGACTAGGGTTAGAGATTCGGTTAGGGTTACGATTGGACCTAGGGTTAGCGTTATGTTGAGGGCTAGGGATGGAGATCCGGTTAGGGTCACGATTGGACCTAGGGTTAGGGTTATGTTGAGGGCTATGGTTAGAGATCCGGTTAGGGTCACGATTGGACCTAGGGTTAGGGTTATGTTGAGGGCTAGTGTTGAGAGACGGTTAGGGTTCAGATTGGACCTAGGGTTAGGGTTATGTTCAGGGCTAGGGTTAGAGATCCGGTTAGGGTCACGATTGGACCTAGGGTTAGGGTTATGTTGAGGGCTAGTGTTGAGAGACGGTTAGGGTTCAGATTGGACCTAGGGTTAGGGTTATGTTCAGGGCTAGGGTTAGAGATCCGGTTAGGGTTACGATTGGACCTAGGTTTAGGGGTATGTTGAGGGCTAGGGTTAGAGATCCGGTTAGGGTTACGATTGGACCTAGGGTTAGCTTTATGTTGAGGGCTAGTGTTGAGAGACGGTTAGGGTTCAGATTGGACCTAGGGTTAGGGTTATGTTGAGGGCTAGGGTTAGAGAGACGGTTAGGGTCACGATTGGACCTACGGTTAGGGTTATGTTGAGGGCTAGGGTTAGAGATCCGGTTAGGGTCACGATTGGACCTAGGGTTAGGGTTATGTTGAGGGCTAGGGTTAGAGATACGGTTAGGGTTACTATTGGACCTAGGGTTAGGGTTATGTTGAAGGCTAGGGTTAGAGACCCGGTTAGGGTTACGATTGGACCTAGGGTTAGGGTTATGTTGAGGGCTAGGGTTAGAGATCCGGTTAGGGTTACGGTTGGACCTAGTGTTAGGGTTATGTTGAAGGCTAGGGTTAGAGACCCAGTTACGGATACGATTGGACCTAAGGTTAAGGTTATGTTGAGGGCTAGGTTTAGAGATCCGGTTAGGGTTACGACTGGACCTAGTGTTAGGGTTATGTTGAGGGCTCGGCTTAGAGATCCGGTTAGGGTTACGATTGGACCTAGGGTTAGGGTTATGTTGAGGGCTAGGGTTAGAGATCCGGTTAGGGTTACGATTGGACCTAGGGTTAGGGTTATGTTGAGGGCTAGGGTTAGAGATCCGGTTAGGGTTACGATTGGACCTAGGGTTAGGGTAATGTTGAAGGCTAGGGTTAGAGATCCGGTTAGGGTTACGATTGGACCTAGGGTTAGGGTTATGTTGAGGGCTAGGGTTAGAGAGACGGTTAGGGTTCAGATTGGACCTAGGGTTAGGGTTATGTTGAGGGCTAGGGTTAGAGAGACGGTTAGAGTCACGATTGGACCTACGGTTAGGGTTATGTTGAGGGCTAGGGTTAGAGAGACGGTTAGGGTTACGATTGGACCTATGGTTAGGGTTATGTTGAGGGCTAGGTTTAGAGATCCGGTTAGGGTTACGATTGAACCTAGGGTTAGGGTTATGTTGAGGGCTAGGGTTAGAGATCCGGTTAGGGTTACGATTGGACCTAGGGTTAGGGTTATGTTGAGGGCTAGGGTTAGAGATCCGGTTAGGGTTACGGTTGGACCTAGGGTTAGGGTAATGTTGAGGGCTAGGGTTAGAGACCCGGTTAGGGATACGATTGGACCTAAGGTTAGGGTTATGTTGAGGGCTAGGTTTAGAGATCCGCTTAGGGTTACGACTGGACCTAGGGTTAGGGTTATGTTGAGGGCTAGGGTTAGAGATCCGGTTAGGGTTACAATTGGACCTTGGGTTAGGGTTCTGTTGAGGGCTAGGGTTAGAGATCCGGTTAGGGTTACGATTGCACCTAGGGTTAGGGTTATGTTGAGGGCTAGGGTTAGAGATCCGGTTAGGGTTAGGATTGGACCTAGGGTTAGGGATATGTTGAGGGCTAGGTTCAGAGAGACGGTTAGGGTTACGATTGGACCTAGGGTTAGGGTTATGTTGAGGGCTAGGTTTAGAGATCCGGTTAGGGTTACGATTGGACCTAGGGTTAGGGATATGTTGAGGGCTAGGGTCAGAGAGACGGTTAGGGTTACGATTGGACCTAGGGTTAGGGTTATGTTGAGGGCTAGGTTTAGAGATCCGGTTAGGGTTACGATTGGACCTAGGGTTAGGGATATGTTGAGGGCTAGGGTCAGAGAGACGGTTAGGGTTACGATTGGACCTAGGTTTAGCGTTATGTTGAGGGCTAGGGTTAGAGATCCGGTTAGGGTCACGATTGAACCTAGGGTTAGGGTTATGTTGAGGGCCAGGGTTAGAGATCCGGTTAGGGTCACGATTGGACCTAGGGTTAGGGTTATGTTGAGGGCTAGGGTTAGAGATCCGGTTAGGGTTAGGATTGGACCTAGGGTTAGGGATATGTTGAGGGCTAGCGTCAGAGAGACGGTTAGGGTTACGATTGGACCTAGGGTTAGGGTTATGTTGAGGGCTAGGGTTAGAGATCCGGTTAGGGTTACGATTGGACCTTGGGTTAGGGTTATGTTGAGGACTAGGGTTAGAGATCCGGTTAGGGTTACGATTGGACCTAGGGTTAGGGTTATGTTGAGGGCTAGGCTTAGAGATCCGGTTTGTGTCACGATTGGTCCTAGGGTGAGGGTTATGTTGAGGGCTAAGGTTAGAGAGACGGTTAGGGTTACGATTGGACCTAGGGTTAGGGTTATGTTGAGGGCTAGGGTTAGAGATTCGGTTAGGGTTACGATTGGACCTAGGGTTAGGGTTATGTTGAGGGCTAGGGTTAGAGATCAGGTTAGGGTTACGATTGGTCCTAGGGTTAGGGTTATGTTGAGGGCTAGGGTTAGAGATCCGGTTAGGGTTACGATTGGACCTAGGGTTAGGGTTATGTTGAAGGCTAGGGTTAGAGATCCGGTTAGGGTTACGATTGGACCTAGGGTTAGGGTTATGTTGAGGGCTAGGGTTAGAGATCCGGTTACGTTACGATTGGACCTAGGGTCAGGGTTATGTTGAGGGCTAGGGTTAGAGATACGGTTAGGGTTACGATTGGACCTAGGGTTAGGGTTATGTTGAAGGCTAGGGTTAGAGACCCGGTTAGGGTTACGATGGGACCTAGGGTTAGGGTTATGTTGAAGGCTAGGGTTAGAGATCCGTTTAGGGTTACGATTGGACCTAGGGTTAGGGTTATTTTAAGGGCTAGGGTTAGAGATCCGTTTAGGGTTACGATTGGACCTAGGGTTAGGGTTATGTTGAGGGCTAGGGTTAGAGATCCGGTTAGGGTTACGATTGGACCTAGGGTTAGGGTTATGTTGAGGGCTAGTGTTGAGAGACGGTTACTGTTCAGATTGGACCTAGGGTTAGGGTTATCTTGAGGGCTAGGGTTAGAGATCCGGTTAGGGTTACGATTGGACCTAGGGTTAGGGGTATGTTGAGGGCTAGGGTTAGAGATCCGGTTAGGGTTACGATTGGACCTAGGGTTAGGGTTATGTTGAGGGCTAGTGTTGAGAGACGGTTAGGGTTCAGATTGGACCTAGGGTTAGGGTTATGTTGAGGGCTAGGGTTAGAGAGACGGTTAGGGTCACAATTGGACCTACGGTTAGGGTTATGTTGAGGGCTAGGGTTAGAGATCCGGTTACGGTCATGATTGGACCTAGGGTTAGGGTTATGTTGAGGGCTAGGGTTAGAGATACGCTTAGGGTTACTATTGGACCTAGGGTTAGGGTTATGTTGAAGGCTAGGGTTAGAGACCAGGTTAGGGTTACGATTGGACCTAGGGTTAGGGTTATGTTGAGGGCTAGGGTTAGAGATCCGGTTAGGGTTACGGTTGGACCTAGTGTTAGGGTTATGTTGAGGGCTAGGGTTAGAGACCCAGTTAGGGATACGATTGGACCTAAGGTTAAGGTTATGTTGAGGGCTAGGTTTAGAGATCCGGTTAGGGTTACGACTGGACCTAGTGTTAGGGTTATGTTGAGGGCTCGGCTTAGAGATCCGGTTAGGGTTACGATTGGACCTAGGGTTAGGGTTATGTTGAGGGCTAGGGTTAGAGATCCGGTTAGGGTTACGATTGGACCTAGGGTTAGGGTTATGTTGAGGGCTAGGGTTAGAGATCCGGTTAGGGTTACGATTGGACCTAGGGTTAGGGTAATGTTGAAGGCTAGGGTTAGAGATCCGGTTAGGGTTACGATTGGACCTAGGGTTAGGGTTATGTTGAGGGCTAGGGTTAGAGAGACGGTTAGGGTTCAGATTGGACCTAGGGTTAGGGTTATGTTGAGGGCTAGGGTTAGAGAGACGGTTAGAGTCACGATTGGACCTACGGTTAGGGTTATGTTGAGGGCTAGGGTTAGAGAGACGGTTAGGGTTACGATTGGACCTATGGTTAGGGTTATGTTGAGGGCTAGGGTTAGAGATCCGGTTAGGGTTACGATTGGACCTAGGGTTAGGGTTATGTTGAGGGCTAGGGTTAGAGATCCGGTTAGGGTTACGGTTGGACCTAGGGTTAGGGTAATGTTGAGGGCTAGGGTTAGAGACCCGGTTAGGGATACGATTGGACCTAAGGTTTAGCGTTATGTTGAGGGCTAGGGTTAGAGATCCGGTTAGGGTCACGATTGAACCTAGGGTTAGGGTTATGTTGAGGGCCAGGGTTAGAGATCCGGTTAGGGTCACGATTGGACCTAGAGTTAGGGTTATGTTGAGGGCTAGGGTTAGAGATCCGGTTAGGGTTAGGATTGGACCTAGGGTTAGGGATATGTTGAGGGCTAGCGTCAGAGAGACGGTTAGGGTTACGATTGGACCTAGGGTTAGGGTTATGTTGAGGGCTAGGGTTAGAGATCCGGTTAGGGTTACGATTGGACCTTGGGTTAGGGTTATGTTGAGGACTAGGGTTAGAGATCCGGTTAGGGTTACGATTGGACCTAGGGTTAGGGTTATGTTGAGGGCTAGGCTTAGAGATCCGGTTTGTGTCACGATTGGTCCTAGGGTGAGGGTTATGTTGAGGGCTAAGGTTAGAGAGACGGTTAGGGTTACGATTGGACCTAGGGTTAGGGTTATGTTGAGGGCTAGGGTTAGAGATCCGGTTAGGGTTACGATTGGACCTAGGGTTAGGGTTATGTTGAGGGCTAGGGTTAGAGATCAGGTTAGGGTTACGATTGGTCCTAGGGTTAGGGTTATGTTGAGGGCTAGGGTTAGAGATCCGGTTAGGGTTACGATTGGACCTAGGGTTAGGGTTATGTTGAAGGCTAGGGTTAGAGATACGGTTAGGGTTACGATTGGACCTAGGGTTAGGGTTATGTTGAAGGCTAGGGTTAGAGACCCGGTTAGGGTTACGATGGGACCTAGGGTTAGGGTTATGTTGAAGGCTAGGGTTAGAGATCCGTTTAGGGTTACGATTGGACCTAGGGTTAGGGTTATTTTGAGGGCTAGGGTTAGAGATCCGTTTAGGGTTACGATTGGACCTAGGGTTAGGGTTATGTTGAGGGCTAGGGTTAGAGATCCGGTTAGGGTTACGATTGGACCTAGGGTTAGGGTTATGTTGAGGGCTAGTGTTGAGAGACGGTTACGGTTCGAATTGGACCTAGGGTTAGGGTTATGTTGAGGGCTAGGGTTAGAGATCCGGTTAGGGTTACGATTGGACCTAGGGTTAGGGGTATGTTGAGGGCTAGCGTTAGAGATCCGGTTAGGGTTACGATTGGACCTAGGGTTAGGGTTATGTTGAGGGCTAGTGTTGAGAGACGGTTACGGTTCGAATTGGACCTAGCGTTAGGGTTATGTTGAGGGCTAGGGTTAGAGATCCGGTTAAGGTCACGATTGGACCTAGGGTTAGGGTTATGTTGAGGACTAGGGTTAGAGATTCGGTTAGGGTTACGATTGGACCTAGGGTTAGCGTTATGTTGAGGGGTAGGGATAGAGATCCGGTTAGGGTCACGATTGGACCTAGGGTTAGGGTTATGTTGAGGGCTAGGGTTAGAGATCCGGTTAAGGTCACGATTGGACCTAGGGTTAGGGTTATGTTGAGGACTAGGGTTAGAGATTCGGTTAGGGTTACGATTGGACCTAGGGTTAGTGTTATGTTGAGGGCTAGGGATAGAGATCCGGTTAGGGTCACGATTGGACCTAGGGTTAGGGTTTTGTTGAGGGCTATGGTTAGAGATCCGGTTAGGGTCACGATTGGACCTAGGGTTAGGGTTATGTTGAGGGCTAGGGTTAGAGATCCCGTTACGGTTACGAATGGACCTAGGGTTAGGGTTATGTTGACGGCTAGGGTTAGAGATCAGGTTAGGGTTACGATTGGACCTAGGGTTAGGGTTATGTTGAAGTCTAGGGTTAGAGATCCGGTTAGGGTCACGATTGGACCTAGGGTTAGGGTTATGTTGAGGGCTAGGGTTAGAGAGACGGTTTGGGATTCGATTGGACCTAGGGTTAGGGTTATGTTGAGGGCTAGGGTTAGAGATCCGGTTAGGGTTACGATTGGACCTAGGGTTAGGGTTATGTTGAGGGCTAGGCTTAGAGATCCGTTTAGGGTTACGATTGGACCTAGGGTTAGGGGTATGTTGAGGGCTAAGGTTAGAGATCCAGTTAGGGTTACGATTGGACCTAGGGTTAGGGTTATGTTGAGGGCTAGTGTTCAGAGACGGTTAGGGTTCAGATTGGACTTAGGGTTAGGGTTATGTTGAGGGCTAGGGTTAGAGAGACGGTTAGGGTCACGATTGGACCTACGGTTAGGGTTATGTTGAGGGCTAAGGTTAGAGATCCGGTTAGGGTCACGATTGGACCTAGGGTTAGGGTTATGTTGAGGGCTAGGGTTAGAGAGACGTTTAGGGTTACGATTGGACCTAGGGTTAGGGTTATGTTGAGGGCTAGGTTTAGAGATCCGGTTAGGGTTACGATTGGACCTAGGGTTAGGGTTATGTTGAGGGCTAGGGTTAGAGAGACGTTTAGGGTTACGATTGGACCTAGGGTTAGGGTTATGTTGAGGGCTAGGTTTAGAGATCCGGTTAGGGTTACGATTGGACCTAGGGTTAGGGTTATGTTGAGGGCTAGGGTTAGAAATCCGGTTAGGGTTACGATTGGACCCAGCGTTAGGGTAATGTTGAGGGCTAGGGTTAGAGGGACGGTTAGGGTTCCGATTGGACCTAGGGTTAGGGTTATGTTGAGGGCAGGGTTAGAGATCCGGTTAGGGTCACGATTGGACCTAGGGTTAGGGTTATGTTGAGGGCTAGGGTAGAGATCCGGTTAAGGTCACGTTTGGACCTAGTGTTAGGGTTATGTTGACGGCTAGGGTTAGAGATCCGGTTAGGGTTACGATTGGACCTAGGGTTAGGGTGATGTTGAGGGCTAGGGTTAGAGATCCGGTTAGGGTCACGATTGGACCTAGCGTTAGGGTTATGTTGAGGGCTAGGGTTAGAGATCCGGTTAAGGTCACGATTAGACCTAGGGTTAGGGTTATGTTGAGGACTAGGGTTAGAGATTCGGTTAGGGTTACGATTGGACCTAGGGTTAGCGTTATGTTGAGGGCTAGGGATAGAGATCCGGTTAGGGTCACGATTGGACCTACTGTTAGGGTTATGTTGAGGGCTAGGGTTAGAGATACGGTTAGGGTCACGATTGGACTTAGGGTTAGGGTTATGTTGAGGGTTAGGGTTAGAGATCCAGTTAGGGTCACGATTGTACCTTGGGTTAGGGTTATGTTGAGGGCTAGGGTTAGAGATCCGGTTAGGGTCACGATTGGACCTAGGTTTAGGGTTATGTTGAGGGCTAGGGTTAGAGATCCGGTTAAGGTCACGTTTGGACCTAGGCTTAGGGTTATGTTGACGGCTAGGGTAAGAGATCCGGTTAGGGTTACGATTGGACCTAGGGTTAGGGTGATGTTGAGGGCTAGGGTTAGAGATCCGGTTAGGGTCACGATTGGACCTAGGGTTAGGGTTATGTTGAGGGCTAGGGTTAGAGATCCGGTTAAGGTCACGATTGGACCTAGGGTTAGGGTTATGTTGAGGACTAGGGTTAGAGATTCGGTTAGGGTTACGATTGGACCTAGGGTTAGTGTTATGTTGAGGGCTAGGGATAGAGATCCGGTTAGGGTCACGATTGGACCTAGGTTTAGGGTTTTGTTGAGGGCTATGGTTAGAGATCCGGTTAGGATCACGATTGGACCTAGGGTTAGGGTTATGTTGAGGGCTAGGGTTCGAGATCCCGTTAGGGTTACGAATGGACCTAGGGTTAGGGTTATGTTGACGGGTAGGGTTAGAGATCAGGTTAGGGTTACGATTGGACCTAGGGTTAGGGTTATCTTGAGGGCTAGGGTTAGAGATCCGGTTAGGGTCACGATTGGACCTAGGGTTAGGGTTATGTTGAGGGCTAGGGTTAGAGAGACGGTTTGGGATTCGATTGGACCTAGGGTTAGGGTTATGTTGAGGGCTAGGGTTAGAGATCCGGTTAGGGTTACGATTGGACCTAGGGTTAGGGTTATGTTGAGGGCTAGGCTTAGAGATCCGGTTAGGGTTACGATTGGACCTAGGGTTAGGGGTATGTTGAGGGCTAAGGTTAGAGATCCAGTTAGGGTTACGATTGGACCTAGGGTTAGGGTTATGTTGAGGGATAGTGTTGAGAGACGGTTAGGGTTCAGATTGGACCTAGGGTTAGGGTTATGTTGAGGGCTAGGGTTGGAGAGACGGTTAGGGTCACGATTGGACCTATGGTTAGGGTTATGTTGAGGGCTAAGGTTAGAGATCCGGTTAGGGTCACGATTGGACCTAGGGTTAGGGTTATGTTGAGGGCTAGGGTTAGAGAGACGTTTAGGGTTACGATTGGACCTAGGGTTAGGGTTATGTTGAGGGCTAGGTTTAGAGATCCGGTTAGGGTTACGATTGGACCTAGGGTTAGGGTTATGTTGAGGGCTAGGGTTAGAGATCCGGTTAGGGTTACGATTGGACCCAGCGTTAGGGTAATGTTGAGGGCTAGGGTTAGAGAGACGGTTAGGGTTCCGATTGGACCTAGGGTTAGGTTTATGTTGAGGGCTAGGGTTAGAGAGACGGTTAGGGTTACGATTGGACCTAGGGTTAGGGTTATGTTGAGGGCAGGGTTAGAGAAACGGTTAGGGTCACGATTGGACCTAGGGTTAGGGTTATGTTGAGGGCTAGGGTTAGAGATCCGGGTAGGGTTACGGTTGGACCTAGGGTTAGGGTAATGTTGAGGGCTAGGGTTAGAGACCCGGTTAGGGATACGATTGGACCTAAGGTTAGGGTTATGTTGAGGGCTAGGTTTAGAGATCCGGTTAGGGTTACGACTGGACCTAGGGTTAGGGTTATGTTGAGGGCTAGGGTTAGAGATCCGGTTAGGGTTACAATTGGACCTTGGGTTAGGGTTCTGTTGAGGGCTAGGCTTAGAGATCCGGTTAGGGTTACGATTGCACCTAGGGTTAGGGTTATGTTGAGGGCTAGGGTTAGAGATCCGGTTAGGGTCACGATTGGACCTAGGGTTAGGGTTATGTTGAGGGCTAGGGTTAGAGATCCGGTTAAGGTCACGTTTGGACCTAGGCTTAGGGTTATGTTGACGGCTAGGGTAAGAGATCCGGTTAGGGTTACGATTGGACCTAGGGTTAGGGTGATGTTGAGGGCTAGGGTTAGAGAGACGTTTAGGGTTACGATTGGACCTAGGGTTAGGGTTATGTTGAGGGCTAGGTTTAGAGATCCGGTTAGGGTTACGATTGGACCTAGGGTTAGGGTTATGTTGAGGGCTAGGGTTAGAGAGACGTTTAGGGTTACGATTGGACCTAGGGTTAGGGTTATGTTGAGGGCTAGGTTTAGAGATCCGGTTAGGGTTACGATTGGACCTAGGGTTAGGGTTATGTTGAGGGCTAGGGTTAGAGAGACGTTTAGGGTTACGATTGGACCTAGGGTTAGGGTTATGTTGAGGGCTAGGTTTAGAGATCCGGTTAGGGTTACGATTGGACCTAGGGTTAGGGTTATGTTGAGGGCTAGGGTTAGAGAGACGTTTAGGGTTACGATTGGACCTAGGGTTAGGGTTATGTTGAGGGCTAGGTTTAGAGATCCGGTTAGGGTTACGATTGGACCTAGGGTTAGGGTTATGTTGAGGGCTAGGGTTAGAGAGACGGTTAGGGTTACGATTGGACCTAGGGTTAGGGTTATGTTGAGGGCAGGGTTAGAGATCCGGTTAGGGTCACGATTGGACCTAGGGTTAGGGTTATGTTGAGGGCTAGGGTAGAGATCCGGTTAAGGTCACGTTTGGACCTAGGGTTAGGGTTATGTTGACGGCTAGGGTTAGAGATCCGGTTAGGGTTACGATTGGACCTAGGGTTAGGGTGATGTTGAGGGCTAGGGTTAGAGATCCGGTTAGGGTCACGATTGGACCTAGCGTTAGGGTTATGTTCAGGGCTAGGGTTAGAGATCCGGTTAAGGTCACGATTAGACATAGGGTTAGGGTTATGTTGAGGACTAGGGTTAGAGATTCGGTTAGGGTTACGATTGGACCTAGGGTTAGCGTTATGTTGAGGGCTAGGGATAGAGATCCGGTTAGGGTCACGATTGGACCTACGGTTAGGGTTATGTTGAGGGCTAGGGTTAGAGATACGGTTAGGGTCACGATTGGACTTAGGGTTAGGGTTATGTTGAGGGTTAGGGTTAGAGATCCAGTTAGGGTCACGATTGTACCTTGGGTTAGGGTTATGTTGAGGGCTAGGGTTAGAGATCCGGTTAGGGTCACGATTGGACCTAGGTTTAGGGTTATGTTGAGGGCTAGGGTTAGAGATCCGGTTAAGGTCACGTTTGGACCTAGGCTTAGGGTTATGTTGACGGCTAGGGTAAGAGATCCGGTTAGGGTTACGATTGGACCTAGGGTTAGGGTGATGTTGAGGGCTAGGGTTAGAGATCCGGTTAGGGTCACGATTGGACCTAGGGTTAGGGTTATGTTGAGGGCTAGGGTTAGAGATCCGGTTAAGGTCACGATTGGACCTAGGGTTAGGGTTATGTTGAGGACTAGGGTTAGAGATTCGGTTAGGGTTACGATTGGACCTAGGGTTAGTGTTATGTTGAGGGCTAGGGATAGAGATCCGGTTAGGGTCACGATTGGACCTAGGTTTAGGGTTTTGTTGAGGGCTATGGTTAGAGATCCGGTTAGGATCACGATTGGACCTAGGGTTAGGGTTATGTTGAGGGCTAGGGTTAGAGATCCCGTTAGGGTTACGAATGGACCTAGGGTTAGGGTTATGTTGAGGGCTAGGGTTAGAGATCCGGTTAGGGTCACGATTGGACCTAGGGTTAGGGTTATGTTGAGGGCTAGGGTTAGAGAGACGGTTTGGGATTCGATTGGACCTAGGGTTAGGGTTATGTTGAGGGCTAGGGTTAGAGATCCGGTTAGGGTTACGATTGGACCTAGGGTTAGGGTTATGTTGAGGGCTAGGCTTAGAGATCCGGTTAGGGTTACGATTGGACCTAGGGTTAGTGTTATGTTGAGGGCTAGGGATAGAGATCCGGTTAGGGTCACGATTGGACCTAGGGTTAGGGTTATGTTGAGGGCTAGGGTTAGAGATCCGGTTAGGGTCACGATTGGACCTAGGGTTAGGGTTATGTTGAGGGCTAGGGTTAGAGAGACGGTTTGGGATTCGATTGGACCTAGGGTTAGGGTTATGTTGAGGGCTAGGGTTAGAGATCCGGTTAGGGTTACGATTGGACCTAGGGTTAGGGTTATGTTGAGGGCTAGGCTTAGATATCCGCTTAGGGTTACGATTGGACCTAGGGTTAGGGGTATGTTGAGGGCTAAGGTAAGAGATCCAGTTAGGGTTACGATTGGACCTAGGGTTAGGGCTATGGTAAGGGCTAGTGTTGAGAGACGGGTAGGGTTCAGATTGGACATAGGGTTAGGGTTATGTTGAGGGCTAGGGTTAGAGAGACGGTTAGGGTCACGATTGGACCTACGGTTAGGGTTATGTTGAGGGCTAAGGTTAGAGATCCGGTTAGGGTCACGATTGGACCTAGGGTTAGGGTTATGTTGAGGGCTAGGGTTAGAGAGACGTTTAGGGTTACGATTGGACCTAGGTTTAGGGTTATGTTGAGGGCTAGGTTTAGAGATCCGGTTAGGGTTACGATTGGACCTAGGGTTAGGGTTATGTTGAGGGCTAGGGTTAGAGATCCGGTTAGGGTTACGATTGGACCCAGCGTTAGGGTAATGTTCAGGGCTAGGGTTAGAGAGACGGTTAGGGTTCCGATTGGACCTAGGGTTAGGGTTATGTTCAGGGCTAGGGTTAGAGAGACGGTTAGGATTCCGATTGGACCTAGGGTTAGGGTTATGTTGAGGGCTAGGGTTAGAGATCCGGTTAGGGTTACGATTGGACCTAGGGTTAGGGTTATGTTGACGGCTAGGGTTAGAGATCCGGTTAGGGTTACGATTGGACCTAGGGTTAGGGTTATGTTGAGGGCTAGGGTTAGAGATCCGGTTAGGTTCACGATTGGACCTAGGGTTAGGGTTATGTTGAGGGCTAGGGTTAGAGATTCGGTTAAGGTCACGATTGGACCTAGTGTTAGGGTTATGTTGAGGACTAGGGTTAGAGATTCGGTTAGGGTTACGATTGGACCTAGGGTTAGCGTTATGTTGAGGGCTAGGGATGGAGATCCGGTTAGGGTCACGATTGGACCTAGGGTTAGGGTTATGTTGAGGGCTATGGTTAGAGATCCGGTTAGGGTCACGATTGGACCTAGGGTTAGGGTTATGTTGAGGGATAGGGTTAGAGATCCCGTTAGGGTTACGAATGGTCCTAGGGTTAGGGTTATGTTGAGGGCTAGGGTTAGAGATCCGTTTAGGGTTACGATTGGACCTAGGGTTAGGGTTATGTTGAGGGCTAGTGTTGAGAGACGGTTAGGGTTCAGATTGGACCTAGGGTTAGGGTTATGTTCAGGGCTAGGGTTAGAGATCCCGTTAGGGTTACGATTGGACCTAGGTTTAGGGGTATGTTGAGGGCTAGGGTTAGAGATCCGGTTAGGGTTACGATTGGACCTAGGGTTAGCTTTATGTTGAGGGCTAGTGTTGAGAGACGGTTAGGGTTCAGATTGGACCTAGGGTTAGGGTTATGTTGAGGGCTAGGGTTAGAGAGACGGTTAGGGTCACGATTGGACCTACGGTTAGGGTTATGTTGAGGGCTAGGGTTAGAGATCCGGTTAGGGTCACGATTGGACCTAGGGTTAGGGTTATGTTGAGGGCTAGGGTTAGAGATACGGTTAGGGTTACTATTGGACCTAGGGTTAGGGTTATGTTGAAGGCTAGGGTTAGAGACCCGGTTAGGGTTACGATTGGACCTAGGGTTAGGGTTATGTTGAGGGCTAGGGTTAGAGATCCGGTTAGGGTTACGGTTGGACCTAGTGTTAGGGTTATGTTGAAGGCTAGGGTTAGAGACCCAGTTAGGGATACGATTGGACCTAAGGTTAAGGTTATGTTGAGGGCTAGGTTTAGAGATCCGGTTAGGGTTACGACTGGACCTAGTGTTAGGGTTATGTTGAGGGCTCGGCTTAGAGATCCGGTTAGGGTTACGATTGGACCTAGGGTTAGGGTTATGTTGAGGGCTAGGGTTAGAGATCCGGTTAGGGTTACGATTGGACCTAGGGTTAGGGTTATGTTGAGGGCTAGGGTTAGAGATCCGGTTAGGGTT
Organism: Miniopterus schreibersii; assembly: GCF_964146895.1. Classification (NCBI taxonomy): domain Eukaryota; kingdom Metazoa; phylum Chordata; class Mammalia; order Chiroptera; family Miniopteridae; genus Miniopterus; species Miniopterus schreibersii. Next base: position 487,916 of record NW_027669843.1, on the reverse strand, counting down.
ACGATTGGACCTAGGGTTAGGGTAATGTTGAAGGCTAGGGTTAGAGATCCGGTTAGGGTTACGATTGGACCTAGGGTTAGGGTTATGTTGAGGGCTAGGGTTAGAGAGACGGTTAGGGTTCAGATTGGACCTAGGGTTAGGGTTATGTTGAGGGCTAGGGTTAGAGAGACGGTTAGAGTCACGATTGGACCTACGGTTAGGGTTATGTTGAGGGCTAGGGTTAGAGAGACGGTTAGGGTTACGATTGGACCTATGGTTAGGGTTATGTTGAGGGCTAGGGTTAGAGATCCGGTTAGGGTTACGATTGCACCTAGGGTTAGGGTTATGTTGAGGGCTAGGGTTAGAGATCCGGTTAGGGTTAGGATTGGACCTAGGGTTAGGGTTATGTTGAGGGCTAGGGTTAGAGATCCGGTTAGGGTTAGGATTGGACCTAGGGTTAGGGTTATGTTGAGGGCTAGGGTTAGAGAGACGGTTGGGGTTACGGTTGGACCTAGGGTTAGGGTAATGTTGAGGGCTAGGGTTAGAGACCCGGTTAGGGATACGATTGGACCTAAGGTTAGGGTTATGTTGAGGGCTAGGTTTAGAGATCCGCTTAGGGTTACGACTGGACCTAGGGTTAGGGTTATGTTGAGGGCTAGGGTTAGAGATCCGGTTAGGGTTACAATTGGACCTTGGGTTAGGGTTCTGTTGAGGGCTAGGGTTAGAGATCCGGTTAGGGTTACGATTGCACCTAGGGTTAGGGTTATGTTGAGGGCTAGGGTTAGAGATCCGGTTAGGGTTAGGATTGGACCTAGGGTTAGGGATATGTTGAGGGCTAGGTTCAGAGAGACGGTTAGGGTTACGATTGGACCTAGGGTTAGGGTTATGTTGAGGGCTAGGTTTAGAGATCCGGTTAGGGTTACGATTGGACCTAGGGTTAGGGATATGTTGAGGGCTAGGGTCAGAGAGACGGTTAGGGTTACGATTGGACCTAGGGTTAGGGTTATGTTGAGGGCTAGGTTTAGAGATCCGGTTAGGGTTACGATTGGACCTAGGGTTAGGGATATGTTGAGGGCTAGGGTCAGAGAGACGGTTAGGGTTACGATTGGACCTAGGTTTAGCGTTATGTTGAGGGCTAGGGTTAGAGATCCGGTTAGGGTCACGATTGAACCTAGGGTTAGGGTTATGTTGAGGGCCAGGGTTAGAGATCCGGTTAGGGTCACGATTGGACCTAGGGTTAGGGTTATGTTGAGGGCTAGGGTTAGAGATCCGGTTAGGGTTAGGATTGGACCTAGGGTTAGGGATATGTTGAGGGCTAGCGTCAGAGAGACGGTTAGGGTTACGATTGGAGCTAGGGTTAGGGTTATGTTGAGGGCTAGGGTTAGAGATCCGGTTAGGGTTACGATTGGACCTTGGGTTAGGGTTATGTTGAGGACTAGGGTTAGAGATCCGGTTAGGGTTACGATTGGACCTAGGGTTAGGGTTATGTTGAGGGCTAGGCTTAGAGATCCGGTTTGTGTCACGATTGGTCCTAGGGTGAGGGTTATGTTGAGGGCCAAGGTTAGAGAGACGGTTAGGGTTACGATTGGACCTAGGGTTAGGGTTATGTTGAGGGCTAGGGTTAGAGATCCGGTTAGGGTTACGATTGGACCTAGGGTTAGGGTTATGTTGAGGGCTAGGGTTAGAGATCAGGTTAGGGTTACGATTGGTCCTAGGGTTAGGGTTATGTTGAGGGCTAGGGTTAGAGATCCGGTTAGGGTTACGATTGGACCTAGGGTTAGGGTTATGTTGAGGGCTAGGGTTAGAGATCCGGTTAGGGTTACGATTGGACCTAGGGTTAGGGTTATGTTGAGGGCTAGGGTTAGAGATCCGGTTACGTTACGATTGGACCTAGGGTCAGGGTTATGTTGAGGGCTAGGGTTAGAGATACGGTTAGGGTTACGATTGGACCTAGGGTTAGGGTTATGTTGAAGGCTAGGGTTAGAGACCCGGTTAGGGTTACGATGGGACCTAGGGTTAGGGTTATGTTGAAGGCTAGGGTTAGAGATCCGTTTAGGGTTACGATTGGACCTAGGGTTAGGGTTATTTTGAGGGCTAGGGTTAGAGATCCGTTTAGGGTTACGATTGGACCTAGGGTTAGGGTTATGTTGAGGGCTAGGGTTAGAGATCCGGTTAGGGTTACGATTGGTCCTAGGGTTAGGGTTATGTTGAGGGCTAGGGTTAGAGATCCGGTTAGGGTTACGATTGGACCTAGGGTTAGGGTTATGTTAAAGGCTAGGGTTAGAGATCCGGTTAGGGTCACGATTGGACCTAGGGTTAGGGTTATGTTGAGGGCTAGGGTTAGAGATCCGGTTACGTTACGATTGGTCCTAGGGTTAGGGTTATGTTGAGGGCTAGGTTTAGAGATCCGGTTAGGTTTACGACTGGACCTAGTGTTAGGGTTATGTTGAGGGCTAGGGTTAGAGATCCGGTTAGGGTTACGATTGGACGTAGGGTTAGGGTTATGTTGAGGGCTAGGGTTAGAGATCCGGTTATGGTTACGATTGGACCTAGGGTTAGGGTTATGTTGAGAGCTAGGGTTAGAGATCCGGTTAGGGTCACGATTGGACCTAGGGTTAGGGTTATGTTGAGGGCTAGGGTTAGAGATCCGGTTAGGGTCACGATTGTACCTTGGGTTAGGGTTATGTTGAGGGCTAGGGTTAGAGATCCGGTTAGGGTCACGATTGGACCTAGGGTTAGGGTTATGTTGAGGGCTAGGGTTAGAGATCCGGTTAAGGTCACGATTGGACCTAGGGTTAGGGTTATGTTGAGGAATAGGGTTAGAGATTCGGTTAGGGTTACGATTGGACCTAGGGTTAGGGTTATGTTGAGGGCTAGGGTTAGAGATCCGGGTAGGGTTATGATTGCACCTAGGGTTAGGGTTATGTTGAGGGCTAGGGTTAGAGATCCGGTTAGGGTCACGATTGGACCTAGGGTTAGGGTTATGTGGAGGGCTAGGGTTAGACATCCGGTTTAGGGTCACGATTGGACCTAGGGTTAGTGTTATGTTGAGGGCTAGGGTTAGAGATCCGGTTAGGGTCACGATTGGACCTTGAGTTAGGGTTATGTTGAGGGCTAGGGTTAGAGATACGGTTAGGGTCACGATTGGACCTAGGGTTAGGGTTATGTTGAGGGCAAGGGTTAGAGATCCGGTTAGGGTTACGACCGGACCTAGTGTTAGGGTTATGTTGAGGGCTAGGGTTAGAGATCCGGTTAGGGTTACGATTGGACTTAGGGTTAGGGTTATGTTGCAGGCTAGGGTTAGAGATCCGGTTAGGGTTACGATTGGACCTAGGGTTACTGTTATGTTGAGGGCTAGGTTTAGAGATCCGGTTATAGTTACGATTGGACCTAGGGTTAGGGTTATGTTGAGGGCTAGGGTTAGAGATCCGGTTAGGGTTACGATTGGACCTAGGGTTAGGGTTATGTTGAGGGCTAGGGTTAGAGATCCAGTTAGGGTCACGATTGGACCTAGGGTTAGGGTTATGTTGAGGGCTAGTGTTAGAGATACGGTTAGGGTCACGATTGGACCTAGGGTTAGGGTTATGTTGAGGGCTAGGGTTAGAGATCCGGTTATGGTTACGATTGGACCTAGGGTTAGGGTTATGTTGAGGGCTATGTTTAGAGATCCGGTTAGGGTCACGATTGGACCTAGGGTTAGGGTTATGTTGAGGGGTAGGGTTAGAGATCCGGTTTAAGTCGCGATTGGACCTAGTTTTAGGGTTATGTTGAGGACTAGGGCTAGAGATTCGGTTAGGGTTACGATTGGACCTAGGGTTAGCGTTATGTTGAGGGCTAGGGATAGAGATCCGGTTAAGGTCACGTTTGGACCTAGGGTTAGGGTTTTGTTGACGGCTAGGGTTAGAGATCCGGTTAGGGTTACGATTGGACCTAGGGTTAGGGTTATGTTGAGGGCTAGGGTTAGAGATCCGGTTAGGGTCACGATTGGACCTAGGGTTAGGGTTATGTTGAGGGCTAGGGTTAGAGATCCGGTTAAGGTCACGATTGGACCTAGGGTTAGGGTTATGTTGAGGACTAGGGTTAGAGATTTGGTTAGGGTTACGATTGGACCTAGGGTTAGCGTTATGTTGAGGGCTAGGGATGGAGATCCGGTTAGGGTCACGATTGGACCTAGGGTTATGGTTATGTTGAGGGCAAGGGTTAGAGATCCGGTTAGGGTCACGATTGGACCTAGGGTTAGGGTTATGTTGAGGGCTAGGGTTAGAGATCCCGTTAGGGTTACGGATGGTCCTAGGGTTAGGGTTATGTTGAGGGCTAGGGTTATAGATCCGTTTAGGGTTACGATTGGATCTAGGGTTAGGGGTATGTTGAGGGCTAGTGTTGAGAGACGGTGAGGGTTCAGATTGGACCTATGGTTAGGGTTTTGTTGAGGGCTAGGGTTAGAGATCCGGTTAGGGTTACGATTGGACCTAGGGTTAGGGGTATGTTGAGGGCTAGGGTTAGAGATCCGGTTAGGGTTACGATTGGACCTAGGGTTACGGTTATGTTGAGGGCTAGTGTTGAGAGACGGTTAGGGTTCAGATTGGACCTACGGTTAGGGTTATGTTGAGAGCTAGGGTTAGAGAGACGGTTAGGGTCACGATTGGACCGACGGTTAGGGTTATGTTGAGGGCTAGGGTTAGAGATCAGGTTAGGGTCACGATTGGACCTAGGGTTAGGGTTATGTTGAGGACTAGGGTTAGAGAGACGGTTAGGGTTACGATTGGACCTAGGATTAGGGTTATGTTGAGGGCTAGGGTTAGAGAGACGGTTAGGGTTACGATTGGACCTAGGGTTAGGGTTATGTTGAGGGCAGGGTTAGAGATCCGGTTAGGGTCACGATTGGACCTAGGGTTAGGGTTATGTTGAGGGCTAGGGTTAGAGATCCGGTTAGGGTTACGATTGGATCTAGGGTTAGGGTTATGTTGAGGGCTAGGGTTAGAGATCCGGTTAGGGTTACGATTGGACCTAGGGTTAGGGTTATGTTGAGGGCTAGGGTTAGAGATCCGGTTAGGGTCACGATTGGACCTAGGGTTAGGGTTATGTTGAGGGCTAGGGTTAGAGATCCGGTTAAGGTCACGATTGGACCTAGGGTTAGGGTTATGTTGAGGACTAGGGTTAGAGATTCGGTTAGGGTTACGATTGGACCTAGGGTTAGCGTTATGTTGAGGGCTAGGGATGGAGATCCGGTTAGGGTCACGATTGGACCTAGGGTTATGGTTATGTTTAGGGCAAGGGTTAGAGATCCGGTTAGGGTCACGATTGGACCTAGGGTTAGGGTTATGTTGAGGGCTAGGGTTAGAGATCCCGTTAGGGTTACGGATGGTCCTAGGGTTAGGGTTATGTTGAGGGCTAGGGTTAGAGATCCGGTTAGGGTTACGATTGGACCTAGGGTTAGGGTTATGTTGAGGGCTAGTGTTGAGAGACGGTGAGGGTTCAGATTGGACCTATTGTTAGGGTTTTGTTGAGGGCTAGGGTTAGAGATCCGGTTAGGGTTACGATTGGACTTAGGGTTAGGGTTATGTTGAGGGCTAGGGTTAGAGATCCGGTTAGGGTTACGATTGGACCTAGGGTTATTGTTATGTTGAGGGCTAGGTTTAGAGATCCGGTTATAGTTACGATTGGACCTAGGGTTAGGGTTATGTTGAGGGCTAGGGTTAGAGATCCGGTTAGGGTTACGATTGGACCTAGGGTTAGGGTTATGTTGAGGGCTAGGGTTAGAGATCCAGTTAGGGTCACGATTGGACCTAGGGTTAGGGTTATGTTGAGGGCTAGTGTTAGAGATACGGTTAGGGTCACGATTGGACCTAGGGTTAGGGTTATGTTGAGGGCTAGGGTTAGAGATCCGGTTATGGTTACGATTGGACCTAGGGTTAGGGTTATGTTGAGGGCTAGGTTTAGAGATCCGGTTAGGGTCACGAATGGACCTAGGGTTAGGGTTATGTTGAGGGGTAGGGTTAGAGATCCGGTTTAAGTCACGATTGGACCTAGTTTTAGGGTTATGTTGAGGACTAGGGCTAGAGATTCGGTTAGGGTTACGATTGGACCTAGGGTTAGCGTTATGTTGAGGGCTAGGGATAGAGATCTGGTTAAGGTCACGTTTGGACCTAGGGTTAGGGTTTTGTTGACGGCTAGGGTTAGAGATCCGGTTAGGGTTACGATTGGACCTAGGGTTAGGGTTATGTTGAGGGCTAGGGTTAGAGATCCGGTTAGGGTCACGATTGGACCTAGGGTTAGGGTTATGTTGAGGGCTAGGGTTAGAGATCCGGTTAAGGTCACGATTGGACCTAGGGTTAGGGTTATGTTGAGGACTAGGGTTAGAGATTCGGTTAGGGTTACGATTGGACCTAGGGTTAGCGTTATGTTGAGGGCTAGGGATGGAGATCCGGTTAGGGTCACGATTGGACCTAGGGTTATAGTTATGTTGAGGGCAAGGGTTAGAGATCCGGTTAGGGTCACGATTGGACCTAGGGTTAGGGTTATGTTGAGGGCTAGGGTTAGAGATCCCGTTGGGGTTACGGATGGTCCTAGGGTTAGGGTTATGTTGAGGGCTAGGGTTAGAGATCCGTTTAGGGTTACGATTGGATCTAGGGTTAGGGTTATGTTGAGGGCTAGTGTTGAGAGACGGTGAGGGTTCAGATTGGACCTATGGTTAGGGTTTTGTTGAGGGCTAGGGTTAGAGATCCGGTTAGGGTTACGATTGGACCTAGGGTTAGGGGTATGTTGAGGGCTAGGGTTAGAGATCCGGTTAGGATTACGATTGGACCTAGGGTTACGGTTATGTTGAGGGCTAGTGTTGAGAGACGGTTAGGGTTCAGATTGGACCTAGGGTTAGGGTTATGTTGAGAACTAGGGTTAGAGAGACGGTTAGGGTCACGATTGGACCGACGGTTAGGGTTATGTTGAGGGCTAGGGTTAGAGATCAGGTTAGGGTCACGATTGGACCTAGGGTTAGGGTTATGTTGAGGGCTAGGGTTAGAGAGACGTTTAGGGTTACGATTGGACCTAGGGTTAGGGTTATGTTGAGGGCTAGGTTTAGAGATCCGGTTAGGTTTACGATTGGACCTAGGGTTAGGGTTATGTTGAGGGCTAGGGTTAGATATCCGGTTAGGGTTACGATTGGACCCAGCGTTAGGGTTATGTTGAGGACTAGGGTTAGAGAGACGGTTAGGGTTACGATTGGACCTAGGATTAGGGTTATGTTGAGGGCTAGGGTTAGAGAGACGGTTAGGGTTACAATTGGACCTAGGGTTAGGGTTATGTTGAGGGCAGGGTTAGAGATCCGGTAAGGGTCACGATTGGACCTAGGGTTAGGGTTATGTTGAGGCCTAGGGTTAGAGATCCGGTTAGGGTTACGATTGGACCTAGGGTTAGGGTTATGTTGAGGGCTAGGGTTAGAGATCCGGTTAGGGTCACGATTGGACCTAGGGTTAGGGTTATGTTGAGGGCTAGGGTTAGAGATCCGGTTAAGGTCACGATTGGACCTAGGGTTAGGGTTATGTTGAGGACTAGGGTTAGAGATTCGGTTAGGGTTACGATTGGACCTAGGGTTAGCGTTATGTTGAGGGCTAGGGATGGAGATCCGGTTAGGGTCACGATTGGACCTAGGGTTATGGTTATGTTGAGGGCAAGGGTTAGAGATCCGGTTAGGGTCACGATTGGACCTAGGGTTAGGGTTATGTTGAGGGCTAGGGTTAGAGATCCCGTTAGGGTTACGGATGGTCCTAGGGTTAGGGTTATGTTGAGGGCTAGGGTTAGAGATCCGGTTAGGGTTACGATTGGACCTAGGGTTAGGGTTATGTTGAGGGCTAGTGTTGAGAGACGGTGAGGGTTCAGATTGGAAATATTGTTAGGGTTTTGTTGAGGGCTAGGGTTAGAGATCCGGTTAGGGTTACGATTGGACTTAGGGTTAGGGTTATGTTGCGGGCTAGGGTTAGAGATCCGGTTAGGGTCACGATTGGACCTAGGGTTAGGGTTATGTTGAGGGCTAGGGTTAGAGATCCGGTTAAGGTCACGATTGGACCTAGGGTTAGGGTTATGTTGAGGGCTAGGGTTAGAGATCCGGTTAGGGTCACGATTGTACCTTGGGTTAGGGTTATGTTGAGGGCTAGGGTTAGAGATCCGGTTAGGGTCACGATTGGACCTAGGGTTAGGGTTATGTTGAGGGCTAGGGTTAGAGATCCGGTTAAGGTCACGATTGGACCTAGGGTTAGGGTTATGTTGAGGAATAGGGTTAGAGATTCGGTTAGGGTTACGATTGGACCTAGGGTTAGGGTTATGTTGAGGGCTAGGGTTAGAGATCCGGGCAGGGTTATGATTGCACCTAGGGTTAGGGTTATGTTGAGGGCTAGGGTTAGAGATCCGGTTAGGGTCACGATTGGACCTAGGGTTAGGGTTATGTGGAGGGCTAGGGTAAGACATCCGGTTTAGGGTCACGATTGGACCTAGGGTTAGTGTTATGTTGAGGGCTAGGGTTAGAGATCCGGTTAGGGTCACGATTGGACCTTGAGTTAGGGTTATGTTGAGGGCTAGGGTTAGAGATACGGTTAGGGTCACGATTGGACCTAGGGTTAGGGTTATGTTGAGGGCAAGGGTTAGAGATCCGGTTAGGGTTACGACCGGACCTAGTGTTAGGGTTATGTTGAGGGCTAGGGTTAGAGTTCCGGTTAGGGTTACGATTTGACTTAGGGTTAGGGTTATGTTGCAGGCTAGGGTTAGAGATCCGGTTAGGGTTACGATTGGACCTAGGGTTACTGTTATGTTGAGGGCTAGGTTTAGAGATCCGGTTATAGTTACGATTGGACCTAGGGTTAGGGTTATGTTGAGGGCTAGGGTTAGAGATCCGGTTAGGGTTACGATTGGACCTAGGGTTAGGGTTATGTTGAGGGCTAGGGTTAGAGATCCAGTTAGGGTCACGATTGGACCTAGGGTTAGGGTTATGTTGAGGGCTAGTGTTAGAGATACGGTTAGGGTCACGATTGGACCTAGGGTTAGGGTTATGTTGAGGGCTAGGGTTAGAGATCCGGTTATGGTTACGATTGGACCTAGGGTTAGGGTTATGTTGAGGGCTATGTTTAGAGATCCGGTTAGGGTCACGATTGGACCTAGCGTTAGGGTTATGTTGAGGGGTAGGGTTAGAGATCCGGTTTAAGTCACGATTGGACCTAGTTTTAGGGTTATGTTGAGGACTAGGGCTAGAGATTCGGTTAGGGTTACGATTGGACCTAGGGTTAGCGTTATGTTGAGGGCTAGGGATAGAGATCCGGTTAAGGTCACGTTTGGACCTAGGGTTAGGGTTTTGTTGACGGCTAGGGTTAGAGATCCGGTTAGGGTTACGATTGGACCTAGGGTTAGGGTTATGTTGAGGGCTAGGGTTAGAGATCCGGTTAGGGTCACGATTGGACCTAGGGTTAGGGTTATGTTGAGGGCTAGGGTTAGAGATCCGGTTAAGGTCACGATTGGACCTAGGGTTAGGGTTATGTTGAGGACTAGGGTTAGAGATTTGGTTAGGGTTACGATTGGACCTAGGGTTAGCGTTATGTTGAGGGCTAGGGATGGAGATCCGGTTAGGGTCACGATTGGACCTAGGGTTATGGTTATGTTGAGGGCAAGGGTTAGAGATCCGGTTAGGGTCACGATTGGACCTAGGGTTAGGGTTATGTTGAGGGCTAGGGTTAGAGATCCCGTTAGGGTTACGGATGGTCCTAGGGTTAGGGTTATGTTGAGGGCTAGGGTTATAGATCCGTTTAGGGTTACGATTGGATCTAGGGTTAGGGTTATGTTGAGGGCTAGTGTTGAGAGACGGTGAGGGTTCAGATTGGACCTATGGTTAGGGTTTTGTTGAGGGCTAGGGTTAGAGATCCGGTTAGGGTTACGATTGGACCTAGGGTTAGGGGTATGTTGAGGGCTAGGGTTAGAGATCCGGTTAGGGTTACGATTGGACCTAGGGTTACGGTTATGTTGAGGGTTAGTGTTGAGAGACGGTTAGGGTTCAGATTGGACCTAGGGTTAGGGTTATGTTGAGAGCTAGGGTTAGAGAGACGGTTAGGGTCACGATTGGACCGACGGTTAGGGTTATGTTGAGGGCTAGGGTTAGAGATCAGGTTAGGGTCACGATTGGACCTAGGGTTAGGGTTATGTTGAGGACTAGGGTTAGAGAGACGGTTAGGGTTACGATTGGACCTAGGATTAGGGTTATGTTGAGGGCTAGGGTTAGAGAGACGGTTAGGGTTACGATTGGACCTAGGGTTAGGGTTATGTTGAGGGCAGGGTTAGAGATCCGGTTAGGGTCACGATTGGACCTAGGGTTAGGGTTATGTTGAGGGCTAGGGTTAGAGATCCGGTTAGGGTTACGATTGGATCTAGGGTTAGGGTTATGTTGAGGGCTAGGGTTAGAGATCCGGTTAGGGTTACGATTGGACCTAGGGTTAGGGTTATGTTGAGGGCTAGGGTTAGAGATCCGGTTAGGGTCACGATTGGACCTAGGGTTAGGGTTATGTTGAGGGCTAGGGTTAGAGATCCGGTTAAGGTCACGATTGGACCTAGGGTTAGGGTTATGTTGAGGACTAGGGTTAGAGATTCGGTTAGGGTTACGATTGGACCTAGGGTTAGCGTTATGTTGAGGGCTAGGGATGGAGATCCGGTTAGGGTCACGATTGGACCTAGGGTTATGGTTATGTTGAGGGCAAGGGTTAGAGATCCGGTTAGGGTCACGATTGGACCTAGGGTTAGGGTTATGTTGAGGGCTAGGGTTAGAGATCCCGTTAGGGTTACGGATGGTCCTAGGGTTAGGGTTATGTTGAGGGCTAGGGTTAGAGATCCGGTTAGGGTTACGATTGTACCTAGGGTTAGGGTTATGTTGAGGGCTAGTGTTGAGAGACGGTGAGGGTTCAGATTGGACCTATTGTTAGTGTTTTGTTGAGGGCTAGGGTTAGAGATCCGGTTAGGGTTACGATTGGACTTAGGGTTAGGGTTATGTTGAGGGCTAGGGTTAGAGATCCGGTTAGGGTTACGATTGGACCTAGGGTTACTGTTATGTTGAGGGCTAGGTTTAGAGATCCGGTTATAGTTACGATTGGACCTAGGGTTAGGGTTATGTTGAGGGCTAGGGTTAGAGATCCGGTTAGGGTTACGATTGGACCTAGGGTTAGGGTTATGTTGAGGGCTAGGGTTAGAGATCCAGTTAGGGTCACGATTGGACCTAGGGTTAGGGTTATGTTGAGGGCTAGTGTTAGAGATACGGTTAGGGTCACGATTGGACCTAGGGTTAGGGTTATGTTGAGGGCTAGGGTTAGAGATCCGGTTATGGTTACGATTGGACCTAGGGTTAGGGTTATGTTGAGGGCTAGATTTAGAGATCCGGTTAGGGTCACGAATGGACCTAGGGTTAGGGTTATGTTGAGGGGTAGGGTTAGAGATCCGGTTTAAGTCACGATTGGACCTAGTTTTAGGGTTATGTTGAGGACTAGGGCTAGAGATTCGGTTAGGGTTACGATTGGACCTAGGGTTAGCGTTATGTTGAGGGCTAGGGATAGAGATCCGGTTAAGGTCACGTTTGGACCTAGGGTTAGGGTTTTGTTGACGGCTAGGTTTAGAGATCCGGTTAGGGTTACGATTGGACCTAGGGTTAGGGGTATGTTGAGGGCTAGGGTTAGAGATCCGGTTAGGGTTACGATTGGACCTAGGGTTAGGGGTATGTTGAGGGCTAGGGTTAGAGATCCGGTTAGGGTTACGATTGGACCTAGGGTTAGGGGTATGTTGAGGGCTAGGGTTAGAGATCCGGTTAGGGTTACGATTGGACCTAGGGTTAGGGTTATGTTGAGGGCTAGGGTTAGAGAGACGGTTAGGGTCACGATTGGACCTACGGTTAGGGTTATTTTGAGGGCTAGGGTTAGAGAGACGGTTAGGGTTACGATTGGACCTAGGGTTAGGGTTATGTTGAGGGCTAGGTTTAGAGATCCGGTTAGGGTTACGATTGAACCTAGGGTTAGGGTTATGTTGAGGGCTAGGGTTAGAGATCCGGTTAGGGTTACGATTGGACCTAAGGTTAGGGTTATGTTGAGGGCTAGGGTAGAGATCCGGTTAGGGTCACGATTGTACCTTGGGTTAGGGTTATGTTGAGGGCTAGGGTTAGAGATCCGGTTAGGGTCACGATTGAACCTAGGGTTAGGGTTATGTTGAGGGCTAGGGTAGAGATCCGGTTAAGGTCACGTTTGGACCTAGGGTTAGGGTTATGTTGACGGCTAGGGTTAGAGATCCGGTTAGGGTTACGATTGGACCTAGGGTTAGGGTGATGTTGAGGGCTAGGGTTAGAGATCCGGTTAGGGTCACGATTGGACCTAGCGTTAGGGTTATGTTGAGGGCTAGGTTTAGAGATCCGGTTAAGGTCACGATTGGACCTAGGGTTAGGGTTATGTTGAGGACTAGGGTTAGAGATTCGGTTAGGGTTACGATTGGACCTAGGGTTAGGGTTATGTTGAGGGCTAGTGTTCAGAGACAGTTAGGGTTCAGATTGGACCTAGGGTTAGGGTTATGTTGAGGGCTAGGGTTAGAGAGACGGTTAGGGTCACGATTGGACCTACGGTTAGGGTTATGTTGAGGGCTAGGGTTAGAGATCCGGTTAAGGTCACGATTGGACCTAGGGTTAGTGTTATGTTGAGGGCTAGGGATAGAGATCCGGTTAGGGTCACGATTGGACCTAGGGTTAGGGTTATGTTGAGGGCTAGGGTTAGAGATCCGGTTAAGGTCACGATTGGACCTAGGGTTAGGGTTATGTTGAGGACTAGGGTTAGAGATTCGGTTAGGGTTACGATTGGACCTAGGGTTAGTGTTATGTTGAGGGCTATGGATAGAGATCCGGTTAGGGTCACGATTGGACCTAGGGTTAGGGTTTTGTTGAGGGCTATGGTTAGAGATCCGGTTAGGGTCACGATTGCACCTAGGGTTAGGGTTATGTTGAGGGCTAGGGTTAGAGATCCCGTTACGGTTACGAATGGACCTAGGGTTAGGGTTATGTTGACGGCTAGGGTTAGAGATCAGGTTAGGGTTACGATTGGACCTAGGGTTAGGGTTATGTTGAAGTCTAGGGTTAGAGATCCGGTTAGGGTCACGATTGGACCTAGGGTTAGGGTTATGTTGAGGGCTAGGGTTAGAGAGACGGTTTGGGATTCGATTGGACCTAGGGTTAGGGTTATGTTGAGGGCTAGGGTTAGAGATCCGGTTAGGGTTACGATTGGACCTAGGGTTAGGGTTATGTTGAGGGCTAGGCTTAGAGATCCGTTTAGGGTTACGATTGGACCTAGGGTTAGGGGTATGTTGAGGGCTAAGGTTAGAGATCCAGTTAGGGTTACGATTGGACCTAGGGTTAGGGTTATGTTGAGGGCTAGTGTTCAGAGACAGTTAGGGTTCAGATTGGACCTAGGGTTAGGGTATGTTGAGGGCTAGGGTTAGAGAGACGGTTAGGGTCACGATTGGACCTACGGTTAGGGTTATGTTGAGGGCTAAGGTTAGAGATCCGGTTAGGGTCACGATTGGACCTAGGGTTAGGGTTATGTTGAGGGCTAGGGTTAGAGAGACGTTTAGGGTTACGATTGGACCTAGGGTTAGGGTTATGTTGAGGGCTAGGTTTAGAGATCCGGTTAGGGTTACGATTGGACCTAGGGTTAGGGTTATGTTGAGGGCTAGGGTTAGAGAGACGTTTAGGGTTACGATTGGACCTAGGGTTAGGGTTATGTTGAGGGCTAGGTTTAGAGATCCGGTGAGGGTTACGATTGGACCTAGGGTTAGGGTTATGTTGAGGGCTAGGGTTAGAGATCCGGTTAGGGTTACGATTGGACCCAGCGTTAGGGTAATGTTGAGGGCTAGGGTTAGAGGGACGGTTAGGGTTCCGATTGGACCTAGGGTTAGGGTTATGTTGAGGGCAGGGTTAGAGATCCGGTTAGGGTCACGATTGGACCTAGGGTTAGGGTTATGTTGAGGGCTAGGGTAGAGATCCGGTTAAGGTCACGTTTGGACCTAGTGTTAGGGTTATGTTGACGGCTAGGGTTAGAGATCCGGTTAGGGTTACGATTGGACCTAGGGTTAGGGTGATGTTGAGGGCTAGGGTTAGAGATCCGGTTAGGGTCACGATTGGACCTAGCGTTAGGGTTATGTTGAGGGCTAGGGTTAGAGATCCGGTTAAGGTCACGATTAGACCTAGGGTTAGGGTTATGTTGAGGACTAGGGTTAGAGATTCGGTTAGGGTTACGATTGGACCTAGGGTTAGGGTTATGTTGAGGGCTAGGGTTAGAGATACGGTTAGGGTCACGATTGGACTTAGGGTTAGGGTTATGTTGAGGGTTAGGGTTAGAGATCCAGTTAGGGTCACGATTGTACCTTGGGTTAGGGTTATGTTGAGGGCTAGGGTTAGAGATCCGGTTAGGGTCACGATTGGACCTAGGTTTAGGGTTATGTTGAGGGCTAGGGTTAGAGATCCGGTTAAGGTCACGTTTGGACCTAGGCTTAGGGTTATGTTGACGGCTAGGGTAAGAGATCCGGTTAGGGTTACGATTGGACCTAGGGTTAGGGTGATGTTGAGGGCTAGGGTTAGAGATCCGGTTAGGGTCACGATTGGACCTAGGGTTAGGGTTATGTTGAGGGCTAGGGTTAGAGATCCGGTTAAGGTCACGATTGGACCTAGGGTTAGGGTTATGTTGAGGACTAGGGTTAGAGATTCGGTTAGGGTTACGATTGGACCTAGGGTTAGTGTTATGTTGAGGGCTAGGGATAGAGATCCGGTTAGGGTCACGATTGGACCTAGGTTTAGGGTTTTGTTGAGGGCTATGGTTAGAGATCCGGTTAGGATCACGATTGGACCTAGGGTTAGGTTTATGTTGAGGGCTAGGGTTAGAGATCCCGTTAGGGTTACGAATGGACCTAGGGTTAGGGTTATGTTGACGGCTAGGGTTAGAGATCAGGTTAGGGTTACGATTGGACCGAGGGTTAGGGTTATGTTGAGGGCTAGGGTTAGAGATCCGGTTAGGGTTACGATTGGACCCAGCGTTAGGGTAATGTTGAGGGCTAGGGTTAGAGAGACGGTTAGGGTTCCGATTGGACCTAGGGTTAGGGTTATGTTGAGGGCTAGGGTTAGAGAGACGGTTAGGGTTACGATTGGACCTAGGGTTAGGGTTATGTTGAGGGCAGGGTTAGAGATCCGGTTAGGGTCACGATTGGACCTAGGGTTAGGGTTATGTTGAGGGCTATTGTAGAGATCCGGTTAAGGTCACGTTTGGACCTAGGGTTAGGGTTATGTTGACGGCTAGGGTTAGAGATCCGGTTAGGGTTACGATTGGACCTAGGGTTAGGGTGATGTTGAGGGCTAGGGTTAGAGATCCGGTTAGGGTCACAATTGGACCTAGCGTTAGGGTTATGTTGAGGGCTAGGGTTAGAGATCCGGTTAAGGTCACGATTAGACCTAGGGTTAGGGTTATGTTGAGGACTAGGGTTAGAGATTCGGTTAGGGTTACGATTGGACCTAGGGTTAGCGTTATGTTGAGGGCTAGGGATAGAGATCCGGTTAGGGTCACGATCGGACCTACGGTTAGGGTTATGTTGAGGGCTAGGGTTAGAGATACGGTTAGGGTCACGATTGGACTTAAGGTTAGGGTTATGTTGAGGGTTAGGGTTAGAGATCCAGTTAGGGTCACGATTGTACCTTGGGTTAGGGTTATATTGAGGGCTAGGGTTAGAGATCCGGTTAGGGTCACGATTGGACCTAGGTTTAGGGTTATGTTGAGGGCTAGGGTTAGAGATCCGGTTAAGGTCACGTTTGGACCTAGGCTTAGGGTTATGTTGACGGCTAGGGTAAGAGATCCGGTTAGGGTTACGATTGGACCTAGGGTTAGGGTGATGTTGAGGGCTAGGGTTAGAGATCCGGTTAGGGTCACGATTGGACCTAGGGTTAGGGTTATGTTGAGGGCTAGGGTTAGAGATCCGGTTAAGGTCACGATTGGACCTAGGGTTAGGGTTATGTTGAGGACTAGGGTTAGAGATTCGGTTAGGGTTACGATTGGACCTAGGGTTAGTGTTATGTTGAGGGCTAGGGATAGAGATCCGGTTAGGGTCACGATTGGACCTAGGTTTAGGTTTTTGTTGAGGGCTATGGTTAGAGATCCGGTTAGGATCACGATTGGACCTAGGGTTAGGGTTATGTTGAGGGCTAGGGTTCGAGATCCCGTTAGGGTTACGAATGGACCTAGGGTTAGGGTTATGTTGACGGCTAGGGTTAGAGATCAGGTTAGGGTTACGATTGGACCTAGGGTTAGGGTTATGTTGAGGGCTAGGGTTAGAGATCCGGTTAGGGTCACGATTGGACCTAGGGTTAGGGTTATGTTGAGGGCTAGGGTTAGAGAGACGGTTTGGGATTCGATTGGACCTAGGGTTAGGGTTATGTTGAGGGCTAGGGTTAGAGATCCGGTTAGGGTTACGATTGGACCTAGGGTTAGGGTTATGTTGAGGGCTAGGCTTAGAGATCCGGTTAGGGTTACGATTGGACCTAGGGTTAGGGGTATGTTGAGGGCTAAGGTTAGAGATCCAGTTAGGGTTACGATTGGACCTAGGGTTAGGGTTATGTTGAGGGCTAGTGTGGAGAGACGGTTAGGGTTCAGATTGTACCTAGGGTTAGGGTTATGTTGAGGGCTAGGGTTAGAGAGACGGTTAGGGTCACGATTGGACCTATGGTTAGGGTTATGTTGAGGGCTAAGGTTAGAGATCCGGTTAGGGTCACGATTGGACCTAGGGTTAGGGTTATGTTGAGGGCTAGGGTTAGAGAGACTTTTAGGGTTACGATTGGACCTAGGGTTAGGGTTATGTTGAGGGCTAGGTTTAGAGATCCGGTTAGGGTTACGATTGGACCTAGGGTTAGGGTTATGTTGAGGGCTAGGGTTAGAGATCCGGTTAGGGTTACGATTGGACCCAGCGTTAGGGTAATGTTGAGGGCTAGGGTTAGAGAGACGGTTAGGGTTCCGATTGGACCTAGGGTTAGGGTTATGTTGAGGGCTAGGGTTAGAGAGACGGTTAGGGTTACGATTGGACCTAGGGTTAGGGTTATGTTGAGGGCAGGGTTAGAGAAACGGTTAGGGTCACGATTGGACCTAGGGTTAGGGTTATGTTGAGGGCTAGGGTTAGAGATCCGGGTAGGGTTACGGTTGGACCTAGGGTTAGGGTAATGTTGAGGGCTAGGGTTAGAGACCCGGTTAGGGATACGATTGGACCTAAGGTTAGGGTTATGTTGAGGGCTAGGTTTAGAGATCCGGTTAGGGTTACGACTGGACCTAGGGTTAGGGTTATGTTGAGGGCTAGGGTTAGAGATCCGGTTAGGGTTACAATTGGACCTTGGGTTAGGGTTCTGTTGAGGGCTAGGCTTAGAGATCCGGTTAGGGTTACGATTGCACCTAGGGTTAGGGTTATGTTGAGGGCTAGGGTTAGAGATCCGGTTAGGGTCACGATTGGACCTAGGGTTAGGGTTATGTTGAGGGCTAGGGTTAGAGATCCGGTTAAGGTCACGTTTGGACCTAGGCTTAGGGTTATGTTGACGGCTAGGGTAAGAGATCCGGTTAGGGTTACGATTGGACCTAGGGTTAGGGTGATGTTGAGGGCTAGGGTTAGAGAGACGTTTAGGGTTACGATTGGACCTAGGGTTAGGGTTATGTTGAGGGCTAGGTTTAGAGATCCGGTTAGGGTTACGATTGGACCTAGGGTTAGGGTTATGTTGAGGGCTAGGGTTAGAGAGACGTTTAGGGTTACGATTGGACCTAGGGTTAGGGTTATGTTGAGGGCTAGGTTTAGAGATCCGGTTAGGGTTACGATTGGACCTAGGGTTAGGGTTATGTTGAGGGCTAGGGTTAGAGAGACGTTTAGGGTTACGATTGGACCTAGGGTTAGGGTTATGTTGAGGGCTAGGTTTAGAGATCCGGTTAGGGTTACGATTGGACCTAGGGTTAGGGTTATGTTGAGGGCTAGGGTTAGAGAGACGTTTAGGGTTACGATTGGACCTAGGGTTAGGGTTATGTTGAGGGCTAGGTTTAGAGATCCGGTTAGGGTTACGATTGGACCTAGGGTTAGGGTTATGTTGAGGGCTAGGGTTAGAGATCCGGTTAGGGTTACGATTGGACCCAGCGTTAGGGTAATGTTGAGGGCTAGGGTTAGAGAGACGGTTAGGGTTCCGATTGGACCTAGGGTTAGGGTTATGTTGAGGGCTAGGGTTAGAGAGACGGTTAGGGTTACGATTGGACCTAGGGTTAGGGTTATGTTGAGGGCAGGGTTAGAAATCCGGTTAGGGTCACGATTGGACCTAGGGTTAGGGTTATGTTGAGGGCTAGGGTAGAGATCCGGTTAAGGTCATGTTTGGACCTAGGGTTAGGGTTATGTTGACGGCTAGGGTTAGAGATCCGGTTAGGGTTACGATTGGACCTAGGGTTAGGGTGATGTTGAGGGCTAGGGTTAGAGATCCGGTTAGGGTCACGATTGGACCTAGCGTTAGGGTTATGTTGAGGGCTAGGGTTAGAGATCCGGTTAAGGTCACGATTAGACATAGGGTTAGGGTTATGTTGAGGACTAGGGTTAGAGATTCGGTTAGGGTTACGATTGGACCTAGGGTTAGCGTTACGTTGAGGGCTAGGGATAGAGATCCGGTTAGGGTCACGATTGGACCTACGGTTAGGGTTATGTTGAGGGCTAGGGTTAGAGATACGGTTAGGGACACGATTGGACTTAGGGTTAGGGTTATGTTGAGGGTTAGGGTTAGAGATCCAGTTAGGGTCACGATAGTACCTTGGGTTAGGGTTATGTTGAGGGCTAGGGTTAGAGATCCGGTTAGGGTCACGATTGGACCTAGGTTTAGGGTTATGTTGAGGGCTAGGGTTAGAGATCCGGTTAAGGTCACGTTTGGACCTAGGCTTAGGGTTATGTTGACGGCTAGGGTAAGAGATCTGGTTAGGGTTACGATTGGACCTAGGGTTAGGGTGATGTTGAGGGCTAGGGTTAGAGATCCGGTTAGGGTCACGATTGGACCTAGGGTTAGGGTTATGTTGAGGGCTAGGGTTAGAGATCCGGTTAAGGTCACGATTGGACCTAGGGTTAGGGTTATGTTGAGGACTAGGGTTAGAGATTCGGTTAGGGTTACGATTGGACCTAGGGTTAGTGTTATGTTGAGGGCTAGGGATAGAGATCCGGTTAGGGTCACGATTGGACCTAGGTTTAGGGTTTTGTTGAGGGCTATGGTTAGAGATCCGGTTAGGATCACGATTGGACCTAGGGTTAGGGTTATGTTGAGGGCTAGGGTTAGAGATCCCGTTAGGGTTACGAATGGACCTAGGGTTAGGGTTATGTTGACGGCTAGGGTTAGAGATCAGGTTAGGGTTACGATTGGACCTAGGGTTAGGGTTATGTTGAGGGCTAGGGTTAGAGATCCGGTTAGGGTCACGATTGGACCTAGGGTTAGGGTTATGTTGAGGGCTAGGGTTAGAGAGACGGTTTGGGATTCGATTGGACCTAGGGTTAGGGTTATGTTGAGGGCTAGGGTTAGAGATCCGGTTAGGGTTACGATTGGACCTAGGGTTAGGGTTATGTTGAGGGCTAGGCTTAGAGATCCGGTTAGGGTTACGATTGGACCTAGGGTTAGGGGTATGTTGAGGGCTAAGGTTAGAGATCCAGTTAGGGTTACGATTGGACCTAGGGTTAGGGTTATGTTGAGGGCTAGTGTTGAGAGACGGTTAGGGTTCAGATTGGACCTAGGGTTAGGGTTATGTTGAGGGCTAGGGTTAGAGAGACGGTTAGGGTCACGATTGGACCTATGGTTAGGGTTATGTTGAGGGCTAAGGTTAGAGATCCGGTTAGGGTCACGATTGGACCTAGGGTTAGGGTTATGTTGAGGGCTAGGGTTAGAGAGACGTTTAGGGTTACGATTGGACCTAGGGTTAGGGTTATGTTGAGGGCTAGGTTTAGAGATCCGGTTAGGGTTACGATTGGACCTAGGGTTAGGGTTATGTTGAGGGCTAGGGTTAGAGATCCGGTTAGGGTTACGATTGGACCCAGCGTTAGGGTAATGTTGAGGGCTAGGGTTAGAGAGACGGTTAGGGTTCCGATTGGACCTAGGGTTAGGGTTATGTTGAGGGCTAGGGTTAGAGAGACGGTTAGGGTTACGATTGGACCTAGGGTTAGGGTTATGTTGAGGGCAGGGTTAGAGAAACGGTTAGGGTCACGATTGGACCTAGGGTTAGGGTTATGTTGAGGGCTAGGGTTAGAGATCCGGGTAGGGTTACGGTTGGACCTAGGGTTAGGGTAATGTTGAGGGCTAGGGTTAGAGACCCGGTTAGGGATACGATTGGACCTAAGGTTAGGGTTATGTTGAGGGCTAGGTTTAGAGATCCGGTTAGGGTTACGACTGGACCTAGGGTTAGGGTTATGTTGAGGGCTAGGGTTAGAGATCCGGTTAGGGTTACAATTGGACCTTGGGTTAGGGGTCTGTTGAGGGCTAGGCTTAGAGATCCGGTTAGGGTTACGATTGCACCTAGGGTTAGGGTTATGTTGAGGGCTAGGGTTAGAGATCCGGTTAGGGTCACGATTGGACCTAGGGTTAGGGTTATGTTGAGGGCTAGGGTTAGAGATCCGGTTAAGGTCACGTTTGGACTAGGCTTAGGTTTATGTTGACGGCTAGGGTAAGAGATCCGGTTAGGGTTACGATTGGACCTAGGGTTAGGGTGATGTTGAGGGCTAGGGTTAGAGATCCGGTTAGGGTCACGATTGGACCTAGGGTTAGGGTTATGTTGAGGGCTAGGGTTAGAGATTCGGTTAGGGTTACGATTGGACCTAGGGTTAGTGTTATGTTGAGGGCTAGGGATAGAGATCCGGTTAGGGTCACGATTGGACCTAGGGTTAGGGTTATGTTGAGGGCTAGGGTTAGAGATCCGGTTAGGGTCACGATTGGACCTAGGGTTAGGGTTATGTTGAGGGCTAGGCTTAGATATCCGGTTAGGGTTACGATTGGACCTAGGGTTAGGGGTATGTTGAGGGCTAAGGTTAGAGATCCAGTTAGGGTTACGATTGGACCTAGCGTTAGGGCTATGTTGAGGGCTAGTGTTGAGAGACGGGTAGGGTTCAGATTGGACATAGGGTTAGGGTTATGTTGAGGGCTAGGGTTAGAGAGACGGTTAGGGTCACGATTGGACCTACGGTTAGGGTTATGTTGAGGGCTAAGGTTAGAGATCCGGTTAGGGTCACGATTGGACCTAGGGTTAGGGTTATGTTGAGGGCTAGGGTTAGAGAGACGTTTAGGGTTACGATTGGACCTAGGGTTAGGGTTATGTTGAGGGCTAGGTTTAGAGATCCGGTTAGGGTTACGATTGGACCTAGGGTTAGGGTTATGTTGAGGGCTAGGGTTAGAGATCCGGTTAGGGTTACGATTGGACCCAGCGTTAGGGTAATGTTCAGGGCTAGGGTTAGAGAGACGGTTAGGGTTCCGATTGGACCTAGGGTTAGGGTTATGTTCAGGGCTAGGGTTAGAGAGACGGTTAGGGTTACGATTGGACCTAGGGTTAGGGTTATGTTGAGGGCAGGGTTAGAGAAACGGTTAGGGTCACGATTGGACCTAGGGTTAGGGTTATGTTGAGGGCTAGGGTTAGAGATCCGGTTAGGGTTACGATTGGACCTAGGGTTAGGGTTATGTTGAGGGCTAGGCTTAGAGAGACGGTTAGGATTCCGATTGGACCTAGGGTTAGGGTTATGTTGAGGGCTAGGTTTAGAGATCCGGTTAGGGTTACGATTGGACCTAGGGTTAGGGTTATGTTGACGGCTAGGGTTAGAGATCCGGTTAGGGTTACGATTGGACCTAGGGTTAGGGTTATGTTGAGGGCTAGGGTTAGAGATCCGGTTAGGTTCACGATTGGACCTAGGGTTAGGGTTATGTTGAGGGCTAGGGTTAGAGATTCGGTTAAGGTCACGATTGGACCTAGGGTTAGGGTTATGTTGAGGACTAGGGTTAGAGATTCGGTTAGGGTTACGATTGGACCTAGGGTTAGCGTTATGTTGAGGGCTAGGGATGTAGATCCGGTTAGGGTCACGATTGGACCTAGGGTTAGGGTTATGTTGAGGGCTATGGTTAGAGATCCGGTTAGGGTCACGATTGGACCTAGGGTTAGGGTTATGTTGAGGGCTAGGGTTAGAGATCCCGTTAGGGTTACGAATGGTCCTAGGGTTAGGGTTATGTTGAGGGCTAGGGTTAGAGATCCGTTTAGGGTTACGATTGGACCTAGGGTTAGGGTTATGTTGAGGGCTAGTGTTGAGAGACGGTTAGGGTTCAGATTGGACCTAGGGTTAGGGTTATGTTCAGGGCTAGGGTTAGAGATCCGGTTAGGGTTACGATTGGACCTAGGTTTAGGGGTATGTTGAGGGCTAGGGTTAGAGATCCGGTTAGGGTTACGATTGGACCTAGGGTTAGCTTTATGTTGAGGGCTAGTGTTGAGAGACGGTTAGGGTTCAGATTGGACCTAGGGTTAGGGTTATGTTGAGGGCTAGGGTTAGAGAGACGGTTAGGGTCACGATTGGACCTACGGTTAGGGTTATGTTGAGGGCTAGGGTTAGAGATCCGGTTAGGGTCACGATTGGACCTAGGGTTAGGGTTATGTTGAGGGCTAGGGTTAGAGATACGGTTAGGGTTACTATTGGACCTAGGGTTAGGGTTATGTTGAAGGCTAGGGTTAGAGACCCGGTTAGGGTTACGATTGGACCTAGGGTTAGGGTTATGTTGAGGGCTAGGGTTAGAGATCCGGTTAGGGTTACGGTTGGACCTAGTGTTAGGGTTATGTTGAAGGCTAGGGTTAGAGACCCAGTTAGGGATACGATTGGACCTAAGGTTAAGGTTATGTTGAGGGCTAGGTTTAGAGATCCGGTTAGGGTTACGACTGGACCTAGTGTTAGGGTTATGTTGAGGGCTCGGCTTAGAGATCCGGTTAGGGTTACGATTGGACCTAGGGTTAGGGTTATGTTGAGGGCTAGGGTTAGAGATCCGGTTAGGGTTACGATTGGACCTAGGGTTAGGGTTATGTTGAGGGCTAGGGTTAGAGATCCGGTTAGGGTTACGATTGGACCTAGGGTTAGGGTAATGTTGAAGGGTAGGGTTAGAGATCCGGTTAGGGTTACGATTGGACCTAGGGTTAGGGTTATGTTGAGGGCTAGGGTTAGAGAGACGGTTAGGGTTCAGATTGGACCTAGGGTTAGGGTTATGTTGAGGGCTAGGGTTAGAGAGACGGTTAGAGTCACGATTGGACCTACGGTTAGGGTTATGTTGAGGGCTAGGGTTAGAGAGACGGTTAGGGTTACGATTGGACCTATGGTTAGGGTTATGTTGAGGGCTAGGTTTAGAGATCCGGTTAGGGTTACGATTGAACCTAGGGTTAGGGTTATGTTGAGGGCTAGGGTTAGAGATCCGGTTAGGGTTACGATTGGACCTAGGGTTAGGGTTATGTTGAGGGCTAGGGTTAGAGATCCGGTTAGGGTTACGGTTGGACCTAGGGTTAGGGTAATGTTGAGGGCTAGGGTTAGAGACCCGGTTAGGGATACGATTGGACCTAAGGTTAGGGTTATGTTGAGGGCTAGGTTTAGAGATCCGCTTAGGGTTACGACTGGACCTAGGGTTAGGGTTATGTTGAGGGCTAGGGTTAGAGATCCGGTTAGGGTTACAATTGGACCTTGGGTTAGGGTTCTGTTGAGGGCTAGGGTTAGAGATCCGGTTAGGGTTACGATTGCACCTAGGGTTAGGGTTATGTTGAGGGCTAGGGTTAGAGATCCGGTTAGGGTTACGATTGGACCTAGGGTTAGGGATATGTTGAGGGCTAGGGTCAGAGAGACGGTTAGGGTTACGATTGGACCTAGGTTTAGCGTTATGTTGAGGGCTAGGGTTAGAGATCCGGTTAGGGTCACGATTGAACCTAGGGTTAGCGTTACGTTGAGGGCTAGGGATAGAGATCCGGTTAGGGTCACGATTGGACCTACGGTTAGGGTTATGTTGAGGGCTAGGGTTAGAGATACGGTTAGGGTCACGATTGGACTTAGGGTTAGGGTTATGTTGAGGGTTAGGGTTAGAGATCCAGTTAGGGTCACGATTGTACCTTGGGTTAGGGTTATGTTGAGGGCTAGGGTTAGAGATCCGGTTAGGGTCACGATTGGACCTAGGTTTAGGGTTATGTTGAGGGCTAGGGTTAGAGATCCGGTTAAGGTCACGTTTGGACCTAGGCTTAGGGTTATGTTGACGGCTAGGGTAAGAGATCTGGTTAGGGTTACGATTGGACCTAGGGTTAGGGTGATGTTGAGGGCTAGGGTTAGAGATCCGGTTAGGGTCACGATTGGACCTAGGGTTAGGGTTATGTTGAGGGCTAGGGTTAGAGATCCGGTTAAGGTCACGATTGGACCTAGGGTTAGGGTTATGTTGAGGACTAGGGTTAGAGATTCGGTTAGGGTTACGATTCGACCTAGGGTTAGTGTTATGTTGAGGGCTAGGGATAGAGATCCGGTTAGGGTCACGATTGGACCTAGGTTTAGGGTTTTGTTGAGGGCTATGGTTAGAGATCCGGTTAGGATCACGATTGGACCTAGGGTTAGGGTTATGTTGAGGGCTAGGGTTAGAGATCCCGTTAGGGTTACGAATGGACCTAGGGTTAGGGTTATGTTGACGGCTAGGGTTAGAGATCAGGTTAGGGTTACGATTGGACCTAGGGTTAGGGTTATGTTGAGGGCTAGGGTTAGAGATCCGGTTAGGGTCACGATTGGACCTAGGGTTAGGGTTATGTTGAGGGCTAGGGTTAGAGAGACGGTTTGGGATTCGATTGGACCTAGGGTTAGGGTTATGTTGAGGGCTAGGGTTAGAGATCCGGTTAGGGTTACGATTGGACCTAGGGTTAGGGTTATGTTGAGGGCTAGGCTTAGAGATCCGGTTAGGGTTACGATTGGACCTAGGGTTAGGGGTACGTTGAGGGCTAAGGTTAGAGATCCAGTTAGGGTTACGATTGGACCTAGGGTTAGGGTTATGTTGAGGGCTAGTGTTGAGAGACGGTTAGGGTTCAGATTGGACCTAGGGTTAGGGTTATGTTGAGGGCTAGGGTTAGAGAGACGGTTAGGGTCACGATTGGACCTATGGTTAGGGTTATGTTGAGGGCTAAGGTTAGAGATCCGGTTAGGGTCACGATTGGACCTAGGGTTAGGGTTATGTTGAGGGCTAGGGTTAGAGAGACGTTTAGGGTTACGATTGGACCTAGGGTTAGGGTTATGTTGAGGGCTAGGGTTAGAGATCCGGTTAGGGTTACGATTGGACCCAGCGTTAGGGTAATGTTGAGGGCTAGGGTTAGAGAGACGGTTAGGGTTCCGATTGGACCTAGGGTTAGGGTTATGTTGAGGGCTAGGGTTAGAGAGACGGTTAGGGTTACGATTGGACCTAGGGTTAGGGTTATGTTGAGGGCAGGGTTAGAGAAACGGTTAGGGTCACGATTGGACCTAGGGTTAGGGTTATGTTGAGGGCTAGGGTTAGAGATCCGGGTAGGGTTACGGTTGGACCTAGGGTTAGGGTAATGTTGAGGGCTAGGGTTAGAGACCCGGTTAGGGATACGATTGGACCTAAGGTTAGGGTTATGTTGAGGGCTAGGTTTAGAGATCCGGTTAGGGTTACGACTGGACCTAGGGTTAGGGTTATGTTGAGGGCTAGGGTTAGAGATCCGGTTAGGGTTACAATTGGACCTTGGGTTAGGGGTCTGTTGAGGTCTAGGCTTAGAGATCCGGTTAGGGTTACGATTGCACCTAGGGTTAGGGTTATGTTGAGGGCTAGGGTTAGAGATCCGGTTAGGGTCACGATTGGACCTAGGGTTAGGGTTATGTTGAGGGCTAGGGTTAGAGATCCGGTTAAGGTCACGTTTGGACTAGGCTTAGGTTTATGTTGACGGCTAGGGTAAGAGATCCGGTTAGGGTTACGATTGGACCTAGGGTTAGGGTGATGTTGAGGGCTAGGGTTAGAGATCCGGTTAGGGTCACGATTGGACCTAGGGTTAGGGTTATGTTGAGGGCTAGAGTTAGAGATTCGGTTAGGGTTACGATTGGACCTAGGGTTAGTGTTATGTTGAGGGCTAGGGATAGAGATCCGGTTAGGGTCACGATTGGACCTAGGGTTAGGGTTATGTTGAGGGCTAGGGTTAGAGATCCGGTTAGGGTCACGATTGGACCTAGGGTTAGGGTTATGTTGAGGGCTAGGGTTAGAGAGACGGTTTGGGATTCGATTGGACCTAGGGTTAGGGTTATGTTGAGGGCTAGGGTTAGAGATCCGGTTAGGGTTACGATTGGACCTAGGGTTAGGGTTATGTTGAGGGCTAGGCTTAGATATCCGGTTAGGGTTACGATTGGACCTAGGGTTAGGGGTATGTTGAGGGCTAAGGTTAGAGATCCAGTTAGGGTTACGATTGGACCTAGCGTTAGGGCTATGTTGAGGGCTAGTGTTGAGAGACGGGTAGGGTTCAGATTGGACATAGGGTTAGGGTTATGTTGAGGGCTAGGGTTAGAGAGACGGTTAGGGTCACGATTGGACCTACGGTTAGGGTTATGTTGAGGGCTAAGGTTAGAGATCCGGTTAGGGTCACGATTGGACCTAGGGTTAGGGTTATGTTGAGGGCTAGGGTTAGAGAGACGTTTAGGGTTACGATTGGACCTAGGGTTAGGGTTATGTTGAGGGCTAGGTTTAGAGATCCGGTTAGGGTTACGATTGGACCTAGGGTTAGGGTTATGTTGAGTGCTAGGGTTAGAGATCCGGTTAGGGTTACAATTGGACCCAGCGTTAGGGTAATGTTCAGGGCTAGGGTTAGAGAGACGGTTAGGGTTCCGATTGGACCTAGGGTTAGGGTTATGTTCAGGGCTAGGGTTAGAGAGACGGTTAGGGTTACGATTGGACCTAGGGTTAGGGTTATGTTGAGGGCAGGGTTAGAGAAACGGTTAGGGTCACGATTGGACCTAGGGTTAGGGTTATGTTGAGGGCTAGGGTTAGAGATCCGGTTAGGGTTACGATTGGACCTAGGGTTAGGGTTATGTTGAGGGCTAAGCTTAGAGAGACGGTTAGGATTCCGATTGGACCTAGGGTTAGGGTTATGTTGAGGGCTAGGGTTAGAGATCCGGTTAGGGTTACGATTGGACCTAGGGTTAGGGTTATGTTGACGGCTAGGGTTAGAGATCCGGTTAGGGTTACGATTGGACCTAGGGTTAGGGTTATGTTGAGGGCTAGGGTTAGAGATCCGGTTAGGTTCACGATTGGACCTAGGGTTAGGGTTATGTTGAGGGCTAGGGTTAGAGATTCGGTTAAGGTCACGATTGGACGTAGGGTTAGGGTTATGTTGAGGACTAGGGTTAGAGATTCGGTTAGGGTTACGATTGGACCTAGGGTTAGCGTTATGTTGAGGGCTAGGGATGGAGATCCGGTTAGGGTCACGATTGGACCTAGGGTTAGGGTTATGTTGAGGGCTATGGTTAGAGATCCGGTTAGGGTCACGATTGGACCTAGGGTTAGGGTTATGTTGAGGGCTAGGGTTAGAGATCCCGTTAGGGTTACGAATGGTCCTAGGGTTAGGGTTATGTTGAGGGCTAGGGTTAGAGATCCGTTTAGGGTTACGATTGGACCTAGGGTTAGGGTTATGTTGAGGGCTAGTGTTGAGAGACGGTTAGGGTTCAGATTGGACCTAGGGTTAGGGTTATGTTCAGGGCTAGGGTTAGAGATCCGGTTAGGGTCACGATTGGACCTACGGTTAGGGTTATGTTGAGGGCTAGGGTTAGAGATCCGGTTAGGGTCACGATTGGACCTAGGGTTAGGGTTATGTTGAGGGCTAGGGTTAGAGATCAGGTTAGGGTTACGATTGGTCCTAGGGTTAGGGTTATGTTGAGGGCTAGGGTTAGAGATCCGGTTAGGGTTACGATTGGACCTAGGGTTAGGGTTATGTTGAAGGCTAGGGTTAGAGATCCGGTTAGGGTTACGATTGGACCTAGGGTTAGGGTTATGTTGAGGGCTAGGGTTAGAGATCCGGTTACGTTACGATTGGACCTAGGGTCAGGGTTATGTTGAGGGCTAGGGTTAGAGATACGGTTAGGGTTACGATTGGACCTAGGGTTAGGGTTATGTTGAAGGCTAGGGTTAGAGACCCGGTTAGGGTTACGATTGGGACCTAGGGTTAGGGTTATGTTGAAGGCTAGGGTTAGAGATCCGTTTAGGGTTACGATTGGACCTAGGGTTAGGGTTATTTTGAGGGCTAGGGTTAGAGATCCGGTTAGGGTTACGATTGGACCTAGGGTTAGGGTTATGTTGAGGGCTAGGGTTAGAGATCCGGTTAGGGTTACGATTGGACCTAGGGTTAGGGTTATGTTGAGGGCTAGTGTTGAGAGACGGTTACGGTTCAGATTGGACCTAGGGTTAGGGTTATGTTGAGGGCTAGGGTTAGAGATCCGGTTAGGGTTACGATTGGACCTAGGGTTAGGGGTATGTTGAGGGCTAGGGTTAGAGATCCGCTTAGGGTTACGATTGGACCTAGGGTTAGGGTTATGTTGAGGGCTAGTGTTGAGAGACGGTTAGGGTTCAGATTGGACCTAGGGTTAGGGTTATGTTGAGGGCTAGGGTTAGAGAGACGGTTAGGGTCACAATTGGACCTACGGTTAGGGTTATGTTGAGGGCTAGGGTTAGAGATCCGGTTACGGTCATGATTGGACCTAGGGTTAGGGTTATGTTGAGGGCTAGGGTTAGAGATACGCTTAGGGTTACTATTGGACCTAGGGTTAGGGTTATGTTGAAGGCTAGGGTTAGAGACCAGGTTAGGGTTACGATTGGACCTAGGGTTAGGGTTATGTTGAGGGCTAGGGTTAGAGATCCGGTTAGGGTTACGGTTGGACCTAGTGTTAGGGTTATGTTGAGGGCTAGGGTTAGAGACCCAGTTAGGGATACGATTGGACCTAAGGTTAAGGTTATGTTGAGGGCTAGGTTTAGAGATCCGGTTAGGGTTACGACTGGACCTAGTGTTAGGGTTATGTTGAGGGCTCGGGTTAGAGATCCGGTTAGGGTTACGATTGGACCTAGGGTTAGGGTTATGTTGAGGGCTAGGGTTAGAGATCCGGTTAGGGTTACGATTGGACCTAGGGTTAGGGTTATGTTGAGGGGTAGGGTTAGAGATCCGGTTAGGGTTACGATTGGACCTAGGGTTAGGGTAATGTTGAAGGCTAGGGTTAGAGATCCGGTTAGGGTTACGATTGGACCTAGGGTTAGGGTTATGTTGAGGGCTAGGGTTAGAGAGACGGTTAGGGTTCAGATTGGACCTAGGGTTAGGCTTATGTTGAGGGCTAGGGTTAGAGAGACGGTTAGGGTCACGATTGGACCTACGGTTAGGGTTATTTTGAGGGCTAGGGTTAGAGAGACGGTTAGGGTTACGATTGGACCTAGGGTTAGGGTTATGTTGAGGGCTAGGTTTAGAGATCCGGTTAGGGTTACGATTGAACCTAGGGTTAGGGTTATGTTGAGGGCTAGGGTTAGAGATCCGGTTAGGGTTACGATTGGACCTAAGGTTAGGGTTATGTTGAGGGCTAGGGTAGAGATCCGGTTAGGGTCACGATTGTACCTTGGGTTAGGGTTATGTTGAGGGCTAGGGTTAGAGATCCGGTTAGGGTCACGATTGGACCTAGGGTTAGGGTTATGTTGAGGGCTAGGGTAGAGATCCGGTTAAGGTCACGTTTGGACCTAGGGTTAGGGTTATGTTGACGGCTAGGGTTAGAGATCCGGTTAGGGTTACGATTGGACCTAGGGTTAGGGTGATGTTGAGGGCTAGGGTTAGAGATCCGGTTAGGGTCACGATTGGACCTAGCGTTAGGGTTATGTTGAGGGCTAGGGTTAGAGATCCGGTTAAGGTCACGATTGGACCTAGGGTTAGGGTTATGTTGAGGACTAGGGTTAGAGATTCGGTTAGGGTTACGATTGGACCTAGGGTTAGCGTTATGTTGAGGGGTAGGGATAGAGATCCGGTTAGGGTCACGATTGGACCTAGGGTTAGGGTTATGTTGAGGGCTAGGGTTAGAGATCCGGTTAAGGTCACGATTGGACCTAGGGTTAGGGTTATGTTGAGGACTAGGGTTAGAGATTCGGTTAGGGTTACGATTGGACCTAGGGTTAGTGTTATGTTGAGGGCTAGGGATAGAGATCCGGTTAGGGTCACGATTGGACCTAGGGTTAGGGTTTTGTTGAGGGCTATGGTTAGAGATCCGGTTAGGGTCACGATTGGACCTAGGGTTAGGGTTATGTTGAGGGCTAGGGTTAGAGATCCCGTTACGGTTACGAATGGACCTAGGGTTAGGGTTATGTTGACGGCTAGGGTTAGAGATCAGGTTAGGGTTACGATTGGACCTAGGGTTAGGGTTATGTTGAAGTCTAGGGTTAGAGATCCGGTTAGGGTCACGATTGGACCTAGGGTTAGGGTTATGTTGAGGGCTAGGGTTAGAGAGACGGTTTGGGATTCGATTGGACGTAGGGTTAGGGTTATGTTGAGGGCTAGGGTTAGAGATCCGGTTAGGGTTACGATTGGACCTAGGGTTAGGGTTATGTTGAGGGCTAGGCTTAGAGATCCGTTTAGGGTTACGATTGGACCTAGGGTTAGGGGTATGTTGAGGGCTAAGGTTAGAGATCCAGTTAGGGTTACGATTGGACCTAGGGTTAGGGTTATGTTGAGGGCTAGTGTTCAGAGACGGTTAGGGTTCAGATTGGACTTAGGGTTAGGGTTATGTTGAGGGCTAGGGTTAGAGAGACGGTTAGGGTCACGATTGGACCTACGGTTAGGGTTATGTTGAGGGCTAAGGTTAGAGATCCGGTTAGGGTCACGATTGGACCTAGGGTTAGGGTTATGTTGAGGGCTAGGGTTAGAGAGACGTTTAGGGTTACGATTGGACCTAGGGTTAGGGTTATGTTGAGGGCTAGGTTTAGAGATCCGGTTAGGGTTACGATTGGACCTAGGGTTAGGGTTATGTTGAGGGCTAGGGTTAGAGAGACGTTTAGGGTTACGATTGGACCTAGGGTTAGGGTTATGTTGAGGGCTAGGTTTAGAGATCCGGTTAGGGTTACGATTGGACCTAGGGTTAGGGTTATGTTGAGGGCTAGGGTTAGAAATCCGGTTAGGGTTACGATTGGACCCAGCGTTAGGGTAATGTTGAGGGCTAGGGTTAGAGGGACGGTTAGGGTTCCGATTGGACCTAGGGTTAGGGTTATGTTGAGGGCAGGGTTAGAGATCCGGTTAGGGTCACGATTGGACCTAGGGTTAGGGTTATGTTGAGGGCTAGGGTAGAGATCCGGTTAAGGTCACGTTTGGACCTAGTGTTAGGGTTATGTTGAGGGCTAGGGTTAGAGATACGGTTAGGGTCACGATTGGACTTAGGGTTAGGGTTATGTTGAGGGTTAGGGTTAGAGATCCAGTTAGGGTCACGATTGTACCTTGGGTTAGGGTTATGTTGAGGGCTAGGGTTAGAGATCCGGTTAGGGTCACGATTGGACCTAGGTTTAGGGTTATGTTGAGGGCTAGGGTTAGAGATCCGGTTAAGGTCACGTTTGGACCTAGGCTTAGGGTTATGTTGACGGCTAGGGTAAGAGATCCGGTTAGGGTTACGATTGGACCTAGGGTTAGGGTGATGTTGAGGGCTAGGGTTAGAGATCCGGTTAGGGTCACGATTGGACCTAGGGTTAGGGTTATGTTGAGGGCTAGGGTTAGAGATCCGGTTAAGGTCACGATTGGACCTAGGGTTAGGGTTATGTTGAGGACTAGGGTTAGAGATTCGGTTAGGGTTACGATTGGACCTAGGGTTAGTGTTATGTTGAGGGCTAGGGATAGAGATCCGGTTAGGGTCACGATTGGACCTAGGTTTAGGGTTTTGTTGAGGGCTATGGTTAGAGATCCGGTTAGGATCACGATTGGACCTAGGGTTAGGGTTATGTTGAGGGCTAGGGTTAGAGATCCCGTTAGGGTTACGAATGGACCTAGGGTTAGGGTTATGTTGACGGCTAGGTTTAGAGATCAGGTTAGGGTTACGATTGGACCTAGGGTTAGGGTTATGTTGAGGGCTAGGGTTTGAGATCCGGTTAGGGTTACGATTGGACCCAGCGTTAGGGTAATGTAGAGGGCTAGGGTTAGAGAGACGGTTAGGGTTCCGATTGGACCTAGGGTTAGGGTTATGTTGAGGGCTAGGGTTAGAGAGACGGTTAGGGTTACGATTGGACCTAGGGTTAGGGTTATGTTGAGGGCAGGGTTAGAGATCCGGTTAGGGTCACGATTGGACCTAGGGTTAGGGTTATGTTGAGGGCTATTGTAGAGATCCGGTTAAGGTCACGTTTGGACCTAGGGTTAGGGTTATGTTGACGGCTAGGGTTAGAGATCCGGTTAGGGTTACGATTGGACCTAGGGTTAGGGTGATGTTGAGGGCTAGGGTTAGAGATCCGGTTAGGGTCACGATTGGACCTAGCGTTAGGGTTATGTTGAGGGCTAGGGTTAGAGATCCGGTTAAGGTCACGATTAGACCTAGGGTTAGGGTTATGTTGAGGACTAGGGTTAGAGATTCGGTTAGGGTTACGATTGGACCTAGGGTTAGCGTTATGTTGAGGGCTAGGGATAGAGATCCGGTTAGGGTCACGATTGGACCTACGGTTAGGGTTATGTTGAGGGCTAGGGTTAGAGATACGGTTAGGGTCACGATTGGACTTAAGGTTAGGGTTATGTTGAGGGTTAGGGTTAGAGATCCGGTTAGGGTCACGATTGTACCTTGGGTTAGGGTTATGTTGAGGGCTAGGGTTAGAGATCCGGTTAGGGTCACGATTGGACCTAGGTTTAGGGTTATGTTGAGGGCTAGGGTTAGAGATCCGGTTAAGGTCACGTTTGGACCTAGGCTTAGGGTTATGTTGACGGCTAGGGTAAGAGATCCGGTTAGGGTTACGATTGGACCTAGGGTTAGGGTGATGTTGAGGGCTAGGGTTAGAGATCCAGTTAGGGTCACGATTGGACCTAGGGTTAGGGTTATGTTGAGGGCTAGGGTTAGAGATCCGGTTAAGGTCACGATTGGACCTAGGGTTAGGGTTATGTTGAGGACTAGGGTTAGAGATTCGGTTAGGGTTACGATTGGACCTAGGGTTAGTGTTATGTTGAGGGCTAGGGATAGAGATCCGGTTAGGGTCACGATTGGACCTAGGTTTAGGGTTTTGTTGAGGGCTATGGTTAGAGATCCGATTAGGATCACGATTGGACCTAGGGTTAGGGTTATGTTGAGGGCTAGGGTTCGAGATCCCGTTAGGGTTACGAATGGACCTAGGGTTAGGGTTATGTTGACGGGTAGGGTTAGAGATCAGGTTAGGGTTACGATTGGACCTAGGGTTAGGGTTATGTTGAGGGCTAGGGTTAGAGATCCGGTTAGGGTCACGATTGGACCTAGGGTTAGGGTTATGTTGAGGGCTAGGGTTAGAGAGACGGTTTGGGATTCGATTGGACCTAGGGTTAGGGTTATGTTGAGGGCTAGGGTTAGAGATCCGGTTAGGGTTACGATTGGACCTAGGGTTAGGGTTATGTTGAGGGCTAGGCTTAGAGATCCGGTTAGGGTTACGATTGGACCTAGGGTTAGGGGTATGTTGAGGGCTAAGGTTAGAGATCCAGTTAGGGTTACGATTGGACCTAGGGTTAGGGTTATGTTGAGGGCTAGTGTTGAGAGACGGTTAGGGTTCAGATTGGACCTAGGGTTAGGGTTATGTTGAGGGCTAGGGTTAGAGAGACGGTTAGGGTCACGATTGGACCTATGGTTAGGGTTATGTTGAGGGCTAAGGTTAGAGATCCGGTTAGGGTCACGATTGGACCTAGGGTTAGGGTTATGTTGAGGGCTAGGGTTAGAGAGACGTTTAGGGTTACGATTGGACCTAGGGTTAGGGTTATGTTGAGGGCTAGGTTTAGAGATCCGGTTAGGGTTACGATTGGACCTAGGGTTAGGGTTATGTTGAGGGCTAGGGTTAGAGATCCGGTTAGGGTTACGATTGGACCCAGCGTTAGGGTAATGTTGAGGGCTAGGGTTAGAGAGACGGTTAGGGTTCCGATTGGACCTAGGGTTAGGGTTATGTTGAGGGCAGGGTTAGAGAAACGGTTAGGGTCACGATTGGACCTAGGGTTAGGGTTATGTTGAGGGCTAGGGTTAGAGATCCGGGTAGGGTTACGGTTGGACCTAGGGTTAGGGTAATGTTGAGGGCTAGGGTTAGAGACCCGGTTAGGGATACGATTGGACCTAAGGTTAGGGTTATGTTGAGGGCTAGGTTTAGAGATCCGGTTAGGGTTACGACTGGACCTAGGGTTAGGGTTATGTTGAGGGCTAGGGTTAGAGATCCGGTTAGGGTTACAATTGGACCTTGGGTTAGGGTTCTGTTGAGGGCTAGGCTTAGAGATCCGGTTAGGGTTACGATTGCACCTAGGGTTAGGGTTATGTTGAGGGCTAGGGTTAGAGATCCGGTTAGGGTCACGATTGGACCTAGGGTTAGGGTTATGTTGAGGGCTAGGGTTAGAGATCCGGTTAAGGTCACGTTTGGACCTAGGCTTAGGGTTATGTTGACGGCTAGGGTAAGAGATCCGGTTAGGGTTACGATTGGACCTAGGGTTAGGGTGATGTTGAGGGCTAGGGTTAGAGAGACGTTTAGGGTTACGATTGGACCTAGGGTTAGGGTTATGTTGAGGGCTAGGTTTAGAGATCCGGTTAGGGTTACGATTGGACCTAAGGTTAGGGTTATGTTGAGGGCTAGGGTTAGAGAGACGTTTAGGGTTACGATTGGACCTAGGGTTAGGGTTATGTTGAGGGCTAGGTTTAGAGATCCGGTTAGGGTTACGATTGGACCTAGGGTTAGGGTTATGTTGAGGGCTAGGGTTAGAGAGACGTTTAGGGTTACGATTGGACCTAGGGTTAGGGTTATGTTGAGGGCTAGGTTTAGAGATCCGGTTAGGGTTACGATTGGACCTAGGGTTAGGGTTATGTTGAGGGCTAGGGTTAGAGAGACGTTTAGGGTTACGATTGGACCTAGGGTTAGGGTTATGTTGAGGGCTAGGTTTAGAGATCCGGTTAGGGTTACGATTGGACCTAGGGTTAGGGTTATGTTGAGGGCTAGGGTTAGAGATCCGGTTAGGGTTATGATTGGACCCAGCGTTAGGGTAATGTTGAGGGCTAGGGTTAGAGAGACGGTTAGGGTTCCGATTGGACCTAGGGTTAGGGTTATGTTGAGGGCTAGGGTTAGAGAGACGGTTAGGGTTACGATTGGACCTAGGGTTAGGGTTATGTTGAGGGCAGGGTTAGAGATCCGGTTAGGGTCACGATTGGACCTAGGGTTAGGGTTATGTTGAGGGCTAGGGTAGAGATTTGGTTAAGGTCACGTTTGGACCTAGGGTTAGGGTTATGTTGACGGCTAGGGTTAGAGATCCGGTTAGGGTTACGATTGGACCTAGGGTTAGGGTGATGTTGAGGGCTAGGGTTAGAGATCCGGTTAGGGTCACGATTGGACCTAGCGTTAGGGTTATGTTGAGGGCTAGGGTTAGAGATCCGGTTAAGGTCACGATTAGACATAGGGTTAGGGTTATGTTGAGGACTAGGGTTAGAGATTCGGTTAGGGTTACGATTGGACCTAGGGTTAGCGTTATGTTGAGGGCTAGGGATAGAGATCTGGTTAGGGTCACGATTGGACCTACGGTTAGGGTTATGTTGAGGGCTAGGGTTAGAGATACGGTTAGGGTCAGGATTGGACTTAGGGTTAGGGTTATGTTGAGGGTTAGGGTTAGAGATCCAGTTAGGGTCACGATTGTACCTTGGGTTAGGGTTATGTTGAGGGCTAGGGTTAGAGATCCGGTTAGGGTCACGATTGGACCTAGGTTTAGGGTTATGTTGAGGGCTAGGGTTAGAGATCCGGTTAAGGTCACGTTTGGACCTAGGCTTAGGGTTATGTTGACGGCTAGGGTAAGAGATCCGGTTAGGGTTACGATTGGACCTAGGGTTAGGGTGATGTTGAGGGCTAGGGTTAGAGATCCGGTTAGGGTCACGATTGGACCTAGGGTTAGGGTTATGTTGAGGGCTAGGGTTAGAGATCCGGTTAAGGTCACGATTGGACCTAGGGTTAGGGTTATGTTGAGGACTAGGGTTAGAGATTCGGTTAGGGTTACGATTGGACCTAGGGTTAGTGTTATGTTGAGGGCTAGGGATAGAGATCCGGTTAGGGTCACGATTGGACCTAGGTTTAGGGTTTTGTTGAGGGCTATGGTTAGAGATCCGGTTAGGATCACGATTGGACCTAGGGTTAGGGTTATGTTGAGGGCTAGGGTTAGAGATCCCGTTAGGGTTACGAATGGACCTAGGGTTAGGGTTATGTTGAGGGCTAGGGTTAGAGATCCGGTTAGGGTCACGATTGGACCTAGGGTTAGGGTTATGTTGAGGGCTAGGGTTAGAGAGACGGTTTGGGATTCGATTGGACCTAGGGTTAGGGTTATGTTGAGGGCTAGGGTTAGAGATCAGGTTAGGGTTACGATTGGACCTAGGGTTAGGGTTATGTTGAGGGCTAGGCTTAGAGATCCGGTTAGGGTTACGATTGGACCTAGGGTTAGGGGTATGTTGAGGGCTAAGGTTAGAGATCCAGTTAGGGTTACGATTGGACCTAGGGTTAGGGTTATGTTGAGGGCTAGTGTTGAGAGACGGTTAGGGTTCAGATTGGACCTAGGGTTAGGGTTATGTTGAGGGCTAGGGTTAGAGAGACGATTAGGGTCACGATTGGACCTATGGTTAGGGTTATGTTGAGGGCTAAGGTTAGAGATCCGGTTAGGGTCACGATTGGACCTAGGGTTAGGGTTATGTTGAGGGCTAGGGTTAGAGAGACGTTTAGGGTTACGATTGGACCTAGGGTTAGGGTTATGTTGAGGGCTAGGGTTAGAGATCCGGTTAG
Source organism: Miniopterus schreibersii (assembly GCF_964146895.1). Lineage (NCBI taxonomy): Eukaryota > Metazoa > Chordata > Mammalia > Chiroptera > Miniopteridae > Miniopterus > Miniopterus schreibersii. The sequence goes on along the minus strand of NW_027669843.1, from coordinate 450,892 downwards.
GGTCACGATTGGACCTAGGGTTAGGGTTATGTTGAGGGCTAGGGTTAGAGAGACGGTTTGGGATTCGATTGGACCTAGGGTTAGGGTTATGTTGAGGGCTAGGGTTAGAGATCAGGTTAGGGTTACGATTGGACCTAGGGTTAGGGTTATGTTGAGGGCTAGGCTTAGAGATCCGGTTAGGGTTACGATTGGACCTAGGGTTAGGGGTATGTTGAGGGCTAAGGTTAGAGATCCAGTTAGGGTTACGATTGGACCTAGGGTTAGGGTTATGTTGAGGGCTAGTGTTGAGAGACGGTTAGGGTTCAGATTGGACCTAGGGTTAGGGTTATGTTGAGGGCTAGGGTTAGAGAGACGATTAGGGTCACGATTGGACCTATGGTTAGGGTTATGTTGAGGGCTAAGGTTAGAGATCCGGTTAGGGTCACGATTGGACCTAGGGTTAGGGTTATGTTGAGGGCTAGGGTTAGAGAGACGTTTAGGGTTACGATTGGACCTAGGGTTAGGGTTATGTTGAGGGCTAGGGTTAGAGATCCGGTTAGGGTTACGATTGGACCCAGCGTTAGGGTAATGTTGAGGGCTAGGGTTAGAGAGACGGTTAGGGTTCAGATTGGACCTAGGGTTAGGGTTATGTTGAGGGCTAGGGTTAGAGAGACGATTAGGGTCACGATTGGACCTATGGTTAGGGTTATGTTGAGGGCTAAGGTTAGAGATCCGGTTAGGGTCACGATTGGACCTAGGGTTAGGGTTATGTTGAGGGCTAGGGTTAGAGAGACGTTTAGGGTTACGATTGGACCTAGGGTTAGGGTTATGTTGAGGGCTAGGGTTAGAGATCCGGTTAGGGTTACGATTGGACCCAGCGTTAGGGTAATGTTGAGGGCTAGGGTTAGAGAGACGGTTAGGGTTCCGATTGGACCTAGGGTTAGGGTTATGTTGAGGGCTAGGGTTAGAGAGACGGTTAGGGTTACGATTGGACCTAGGGTTAGGGTTATGTTGAGGGCAGGGTTAGAGAAACGGTTAGGGTCACGATTGGACCTAGGGTTAGGGTTATGTTGAGGGCTAGGGTTAGAGATCCGGGTAGGGTTACGGTTGGACCTAGGGTTAGGGTAATGTTGAGGGCTAGGGTTAGAGACCCGGTTAGGGATACGATTGGACCTAAGGTTAGGGTTATGTTGAGGGCTAGGTTTAGAGATCCGGTTAGGGTTACGACTGGACCTAGGGTTAGGGTTATGTTGAGGGCTAGGGTTAGAGATCCGGTTAGGGTTACAATTGATCCTTGGGTTAGGGGTCTGTTGAGGGCTAGGCTTAGAGATCCGGTTAGGGTTACGATTGCACCTAGGGTTAGGGTTATGTTGAGGGCTAGGGTTAGAGATCCGGTTAGGGTCACGATTGGACCTAGGGTTAGGGTTATGTTGAGGGCTAGGGTTAGAGATCCGGTTAAGGTCACGTTTGGACTAGGCTTAGGGTTATGGTGACGGCTAGGGTAAGAGATCCGGTTAGGGTTACGATTGGACCTAGGGTTAGGGTGATGTTGAGGGCTAGGGTTAGAGATCCGGTTAGGGTCACGATTGGACCTAGGGTTAGGGTTATGTTGAGGGCTAGGGTTAGAGATTCGGTTAGGGTTACGATTGGACCTAGGGTTAGTGTTATGTTGAGGGCTAGGGATAGAGATCCGGTTAGGGTCACGATTGGACCTAGGGTTAGGGTTATGTTGAGGGCTAGGGTTAGAGATCCGGTTAGGGTCACGATTGGACCTAGGGTTAGGGTTATGTTGAGGGCTAGGGTTAGAGAGACGGTTTGGGATTCGATTGGACCTAGGGTTAGGGTTATGTTGAGGGCTAGGGTTAGAGATCCGGTTAGGGTTACGATTGGACCTAGGGTTAGGGTTATGTTGAGGGCTAGGCTTAGATATCCGCTTAGGGTTACGATTGGACCTAGGGTTAGGGGTATGTTGAGGGCTAAGGTTAGAGATCCAGTTAGGGTTACGATTGGACCTAGGGTTAGGGCTATGGTAAGGGCTAGTGTTGAGAGACGGGTAGGGTTCAGATTGGACATAGGGTTAGGGTTATGTTGAGGGCTAGGGTTAGAGAGACGGTTAGGGTCACGATTGGACCTACGGTTAGGGTTATGTTGAGGGCTAAGGTTAGAGATCCGGTTAGGGTCACGATTGGACCTAGGGTTAGGGTTATGTTGAGGGCTAGGTTTAGAGATCCGGTTAGGGTTACGATTGGACCTAGGGTTAGGGTTATGTTGAGGGCTAGGGTTAGAGATCCGGTTAGGGTTACGATTGGACCCAGCGTTAGGATAATGTTCAGGGCTAGGGTTAGAGAGACGTTTAGGGTTCCGATTGGACCTAGGGTTAGGGTTATGTTCAGGGCTAGGGTTAGAGAGACGGTTAGGATTCCGATTGGACCTAGGGTTAGGGTTATGTTGAGGGCTAGGGTTAGAGATCCGGTTAGGGTTACGATTGGACCTAGGGTTAGGGTTATGTTGACGGCTAGGGTTAGAGATCCGGTTAGGGTTACGATTGGACCTAGGGTTAGGGTTATGTTGAGGGCTAGGGTTAGAGATCCGGTTAGGTTCACGATTGGACCTAGGGTTAGGGTTATGTTGAGGGCTAGGGTTAGAGATTCGGTTAAGGTCACGATTGGACCTAGGGTTAGGGTTATGTTGAGGACTAGGGTTAGAGATTCGGTTAGGGTTACGATTGGACCTAGGGTTAGCGTGATGTTGAGGGCTAGGGATGGAGATCCGGTTAGGGTCACGATTGGACCTAGGGTTAGGGTTATGTTGAGGGCTATGGTTAGAGATCCGGTTAGGGTCACGATTGGACCTAGGGTTAGGGTTATGTTGAGGGCTAGGGTTAGAGATCCCGTTAGGGTTACGAATGGTCCTAGGGTTAGGGTTATGTTGAGGGCTAGGGTTAGAGATCCGTTTAGGGTTACGATTGGACCTAGGGTTAGGGTTATGTTGAGGGCTAGTGTTGAGAGACGGTTAGGGTTCAGATTGGACCTAGGGTTAGGGTTATGTTCAGGGCTAGGGTTAGAGATCCGGTTAGGGTTACGATTGGACCTAGGTTTAGGGGTATGTTGAGGGCTAGGGTTAGAGATCCGGTTAGGGTTACGATTGGACCTAGGGTTAGCTTTATGTTGAGGGCTAGTGTTGAGAGACGGTTAGGGTTCAGATTGGACCTAGGGTTAGGGTTATGTTGAGGGCTAGGGTTAGAGAGACGGTTAGGGTCACGATTGGACCTACGGTTAGGGTTATGTTGAGGGCTAGGGTTAGAGATCCGGTTAGGGTCACGATTGGACCTAGGGTTAGGGTTATGTTGAGGGCTAGGGTTAGAGATACGGTTAGGGTTACTATTGGACCTAGGGTTAGGGTTATGTTGAAGGCTAGGGTTAGAGACCCGGTTAGGGTTACGATTGGACCTAGGGTTAGGGTTATGTTGAGGGCTAGGGTTAGAGATCCGGTTAGGGTTACGGTTGGACCTAGTGTTAGGGTTATGTTGAAGGCTAGGGTTAGAGACCCAGTTAGGGATACGATTGGACCTAAGGTTAAGGTTATGTTGAGGGCTAGGTTTAGAGATCCGGTTAGGGTTACGACTGGACCTAGTGTTAGGGTTATGTTGAGGGCTCGGCTTAGAGATCCGGTTAGGGTTACGATTGGACCTAGGGTTAGGGTTATGTTGAGGGCTAGGGTTAGAGATCCGGTTAGGGTTACGATTGGACCTAGGGTTAGGGTGATGTTGAGGGCTAGGGTTAGAGAGACGTTTAGGGTTACGATTGGACCTAGGGTTAGGGTTATGTTGAGGGCTAGGTTTAGAGATCCGGTTAGGGTTACGATTGGACCTAAGGTTAGGGTTATGTTGAGGGCTAGGGTTAGAGAGACGTTTAGGGTTACGATTGGACCTAGGGTTAGGGTTATGTTGAGGGCTAGGTTTAGAGATCCGGTTAGGGTTACGATTGGACCTAGGGTTAGGGTTATGTTGAGGGCTAGGGTTAGAGAGACGTTTAGGGTTACGATTGGACCTAGGGTTAGGGTTATGTTGAGGGCTAGGTTTAGAGATCCGGTTAGGGTTACGATTGGACCTAGGGTTAGGGTTATGTTGAGGGCTAGGGTTAGAGAGACGTTTAGGGTTACGATTGGACCTAGGGTTAGGGTTATGTTGAGGGCTAGGTTTAGAGATCCGGTTAGGGTTACGATTGGACCTAGGGTTAGGGTTATGTTGAGGGCTAGGGTTAGAGATCCGGTTAGGGTTATGATTGGACCCAGCGTTAGGGTAATGTTGAGGGCTAGGGTTAGAGAGACGGTTAGGGTTCCGATTGGACCTAGGGTTAGGGTTATGTTGAGGGCTAGGGTTAGAGAGACGGTTAGGGTTACGATTGGACCTAGGGTTAGGGTTATGTTGAGGGCAGGGTTAGAGATCCGGTTAGGGTCACGATTGGACCTAGGGTTAGGGTTATGTTGAGGGCTAGGGTAGAGATCCGGTTAAGGTCACGTTTGGACCTAGGGTTAGGGTTATGTTGACGGCTAGGGTTAGAGATCCGGTTAGGGTTACGATTGGACCTAGGGTTAGGGTGATGTTGAGGGCTAGGGTTAGAGATCCGGTTAGGGTCACGATTGGACCTAGCGTTAGGGTTATGTTGAGGGCTAGGGTTAGAGATCCGGTTAAGGTCACGATTAGACATAGGGTTAGGGTTATGTTGAGGACTAGGGTTAGAGATTCGGTTAGGGTTACGATTGGACCTAGGGTTAGCGTTATGTTGAGGGCTAGGGATAGAGATCTGGTTAGGGTCACGATTGGACCTACGGTTAGGGTTATGTTGAGGGCTAGGGTTAGAGATACGGTTAGGGTCACGATTGGACTTAGGGTTAGGGTTATGTTGAGGGTTAGGGTTAGAGATCCAGTTAGGGTCACGATTGGACCTAGGTTTAGGGTTATGTTGAGGGCTAGGGTTAGAGATCCGGTTAAGGTCACGTTTGGACCTAGGCTTAGGGTTATGTTGACGGCTAGGGTAAGAGATCCGGTTAGGGTTACGATTGGACCTAGGGTTAGGGTGATGTTGAGGGCTAGGGTTGGAGATCCGGTTAGGGTCACGATTGGACCTAGGGTTAGGGTTATGTTGAGGGCTAGGGTTAGAGATCCGGTTAAGGTCACGATTGGACCTAGGGTTAGGGTTATGTTGAGGACTAGGGTTAGAGATTAGGTTAGGGTTACGATTGGACCTAGGGTTAGTGTTATGTTGAGGGCTAGGGATAGAGATCCGGTTAGGGTCACGATTGGACCTAGGTTTAGGGTTTTGTTGAGGGCTATGGTTAGAGATCCGGTTAGGATCACGATTGGACCTAGGGTTAGGGTTATGTTGAGGGCTAGGGTTAGAGATCCCGTTAGGGTTACGAATGGACCTAGGGTTAGGGTTATGTTGAGGGCTAGGGTTAGAGAGACGGTTTGGGATTCGATTGGACCTAGGGTTAGGGTTATGTTGAGGGCTAGGGTTAGAGATCAGGTTAGGGTTACGATTGGACCTAGGGTTAGGGTTATGTTGAGGGCTAGGCTTAGAGATCCGGTTAGGGTTACGATTGGACCTAGGGTTAGGGGTATGTTGAGGGCTAAGGTTAGAGATCCAGTTAGGGTTACGATTGGACCTAGGGTTAGGGTTATGTTGAGGGCTAGTGTTGAGAGACGGTTAGGGTTCAGATTGGACCTAGGGTTAGGGTTATGTTGAGGGCTAGGGTTAGAGAGACGATTAGGGTCACGATTGGACCTATGGTTAGGGTTATGTTGAGGGCTAAGGTTAGAGATCCGGTTAGGGTCACGATTGGACCTAGGGTTAGGGTTATGTTGAGGGCTAGGGTTAGAGAGACGTTTAGGGTTACGATTGGACCTAGGGTTAGGGTTATGTTGAGGGCTAGGTTTAGAGATCCGGTTAGGGTTACGATTGGACCTAGGGTTAGGGTTATGTTGAGGGCTAGGGTTAGAGATCCGGTTAGGGTTACGATTGGACCCAGCGTTAGGGTAATGTTGAGGGCTAGGGTTAGAGAGACGGTTAGGGTTCCGATTGGACCTAGGGTTAGGGTTATGTTGAGGGCTAGGGTTAGAGAGACGGTTAGGGTTACGATTGGACCTAGGGTTAGGGTTATGTTGAGGGCAGGGTTAGAGAAACGGTTAGGGTCACGATTGGACCTAGGGTTAGGGTTATGTTGAGGGCTAGGGTTAGAGATCCGGGTAGGGTTACGGTTGGACCTAGGGTTAGGGTAATGTTGAGGGCTAGGGTTAGAGACCCGGTTAGGGATACGATTGGACCTAAGGTTAGGGTTATGTTGAGGGCTAGGTTTAGAGATCCGGTTAGGGTTACGACTGGACCTAGGGTTAGGGTTATGTTGAGGGCTAGGGTTAGAGATCCGGTTAGGGTTACAATTGGACCTTGGGTTAGGGGTCTGTTGAGGGCTAGGCTTAGAGATCCGGTTAGGGTTACGATTGCACCTAGGGTTAGGGTTATGTTGAGGGCTAGGGTTAGAGATCCGGTTAGGGTCACGATTGGACCTAGGGTTAGGGTTATGTTGAGGGCTAGGGTTAGAGATCCGGTTAAGGTCACGTTTGGACTAGGCTTAGGGTTATGGTGACGGCTAGGGTAAGAGATCCGGTTAGGGTTACGATTGGACCTAGGGTTAGGGTGATGTTGAGGGCTAGGGTTAGAGATCCGGTTAGGGTCACGATTGGACCTAGGGTTAGGGTTATGTTGAGGGCTAGGGTTAGAGATTCGGTTAGGGTTACGATTGGACCTAGGGTTAGTGTTATGTTGAGGGCTAGGGATAGAGATCCGGTTAGGGTCACGATTGGACCTAGGGTTAGGGTTATGTTGAGGGCTAGGGTTAGAGATCCGGTTAGGGTCACGATTGGACCTAGGGTTAGGGTTATGTTGAGGGCTAGGGTTAGAGAGACGGTTTGGGATTCGATTGGACCTAGGGTTAGGGTTATGTTGAGGGCTAGGGTTAGAGATCCGGTTAGGGTTACGATTGGACCTAGGGTTAGGGTTATGTTGAGGGCTAGGCTTAGATATCCGCTTAGGGTTACGATTGGACCTAGGGTTAGGGGTATGTTGAGGGCTAAGGTTAGAGATCCAGTTAGGGTTACGATTGGACCTAGGGTTAGGGCTATGGTAAGGGCTAGTGTTGAGAGACGGGTAGGGTTCAGATTGGACATAGGGTTAGGGTTATGTTGAGGGCTAGGGTTAGAGAGACGGTTAGGGTCACGATTGGACCTACGGTTAGGGTTATGTTGAGGGCTAAGGTTAGAGATCCGGTTAGGGTCACGATTGGACCTAGGGTTAGGGTTATGTTGAGGGCTAGGGTTAGAGAGACGTTTAGGGTTATGATTGGACCTAGGTTTAGGGTTATGTTGAGGGCTAGGTTTAGAGATCCGGTTAGGGTTACGATTGGACCTAGGGTTAGGGTTATGTTGAGGGCTAGGGTTAGAGATCCGGTTAGGGTTACGATTGGACCCAGCGTTAGGATAATGTTCAGGGCTAGGGTTAGAGAGACGGTTAGGGTTCCGATTGGACCTAGGGTTAGGGTTATGTTCAGGGCTAGGGTTAGAGAGACGGTTAGGATTCCGATTGGACCTAGGGTTAGGGTTATGTTGAGGGCTAGGGTTAGAGATCCGGTTAGGGTTACGATTGGACCTAGGGTTAGGGTTATGTTGACGGCTAGGGTTAGAGATCCGGTTAGGGTTACGATTGGACCTAGGGTTAGGGTTATGTTGAGGGCTAGGGTTAGAGATCCGGTTAGGTTCACGATTGGACCTAGGGTTAGGGTTATGTTGAGGGCTAGGGTTAGAGATTCGGTTAAGGTCACGATTGGACCTAGGGTTAGGGTTATGTTGAGGACTAGGGTTAGAGATTCGGTTAGGGTTACGATTGGACCTAGGGTTAGCGTGATGTTGAGGGCTAGGGATGGAGATCCGGTTAGGGTCACGATTGGACCTAGGGTTAGGGTTATGTTGAGGGCTATGGTTAGAGATCCGGTTAGGGTCACGATTGGACCTAGGGTTAGGGTTATGTTGAGGGCTAGGGTTAGAGATCCCGTTAGGGTTACGAATGGTCCTAGGGTTAGGGTTATGTTGAGGGCTAGGGTTAGAGATCCGTTTAGGGTTACGATTGGACCTAGGGTTAGGGTTATGTTGAGGGCTAGTGTTGAGAGACGGTTAGGGTTCAGATTGGACCTAGGGTTAGGGTTATGTTCAGGGCTAGGGTTAGAGATCCGGTTAGGGTTACGATTGGACCTAGGTTTAGGGGTATGTTGAGGGCTAGGGTTAGAGATCCGGTTAGGGTTACGATTGGACCTAGGGTTAGCTTTATGTTGAGGGCTAGTGTTGAGAGACGGTTAGGGTTCAGATTGGACCTAGGGTTAGGGTTATGTTGAGGGCTAGGGTTAGAGAGACGGTTAGGGTCACGATTGGACCTACGGTTAGGGTTATGTTGAGGGCTAGGGTTAGAGATCCGGTTAGGGTCACGATTGGACCTAGGGTTAGGGTTATGTTGAGGGCTAGGGTTAGAGATACGGTTAGGGTTACTATTGGACCTAGGGTTAGGGTTATGTTGAAGGCTAGGGTTAGAGACCCGGTTAGGGTTACGATTGGACCTAGGGTTAGGGTTATGTTGAGGGCTAGGGTTAGAGATCCGGTTAGGGTTACGGTTGGACCTAGTGTTAGGGTTATGTTGAAGGCTAGGGTTAGAGACCCAGTTAGGGATACGATTGGACCTAAGGTTAAGGTTATGTTGAGGGCTAGGTTTAGAGATCCGGTTAGGGTTACGACTGGACCTAGTGTTAGGGTTATGTTGAGGGCTCGGCTTAGAGATCCGGTTAGGGTTACGATTGGACCTAGGGTTAGGGTTATGTTGAGGGCTAGGGTTAGAGATCCGGTTAGGGTTACGATTGGACCTAGGGTTAGTGTTATGTTGAGGGCTAGGGATAGAGATCCGGTTAGGGTCACGATTGGACCTAGGGTTAGGGTTATGTTGAGGGCTAGGGTTAGAGATCCGGTTAGGGTCACGATTGGACCTAGGGTTAGGGTTATGTTGAGGGCTAGGGTTAGAGAGACGGTTTGGGATTCGATTGGACCTAGGGTTAGGGTTATGTTGAGGGCTAGGGTTAGAGATCCGGTTAGGGTTACGATTGGACCTAGGGTTAGGGTTATGTTGAGGGCTAGGCTTAGATATCCGCTTAGGGTGACGATTGGACCTAGGGTTAGGGGTATGTTGAGGGCTAAGGTTAGAGATCCAGTTAGGGTTACGATTGGACCTAGGGTTAGGGCTATGGTAAGGGCTAGTGTTGAGAGACGGGTAGGGTTCAGATTGGACATAGGGTTAGGGTTATGTTGAGGGCTAGGGTTAGAGAGACGGTTAGGGTCACGATTGGACCTACGGTTAGGGTTATGTTGAGGGCTAAGGTTAGAGATCCGGTTAGGGTCACGATTGGACCTAGGGTTAGGGTTATGTTGAGGGCTAGGGTTAGAGAGACGTTTAGGGTTACGATTGGACCTAGGTTTAGGGTTATGTTGAGGGCTAGGTTTAGAGATCCGGTTAGGGTTACGATTGGACCTAGGGTTAGGGTTATGTTGAGGGCTAGGGTTAGAGATCCGGTTAGGGTTACGATTGGACCCAGCGTTAGGATAATGTTCAGGGCTAGGGTTAGAGAGACGGTTAGGGTTCCGATTGGACCTAGGGTTAGGGTTATGTTCAGGGCTAGGGTTAGAGAGACGGTTAGGATTCCGATTGGACCTAGGGTTAGGGTTATGTTGAGGGCTAGGGTTAGAGATCCGGTTAGGGTTACGATTGGACCTAGGGTTAGGGTTATGTTGACGGCTAGGGTTAGAGATCCGGTTAGGGTTACGATTGGACCTAGGGTTAGGGTTATGTTGAGGGCTAGGGTTAGAGATCCGGTTAGGTTCACGATTGGACCTAGGGTTAGGGTTATGTTAAGGGCTAGGGTTAGAGATTCGGTTAAGGTCACGATTGGACCTAGGGTTAGGGTTATGTTGAGGACTAGGGTTAGAGATTCGGTTAGGGTTACGATTGGACCTAGGGTTAGCGTGATGTTGAGGGCTAGGGATGGAGATCCGGTTAGGGTCACGATTGGACCTAGGGTTAGGGTTATGTTGAGGGCTATGGTTAGAGATCCGGTTAGGGTCACGATTGGACCTAGGGTTAGGGTTATGTTGAGGGCTAGGGTTAGAGATCCCGTTAGGGTTACGAATGGTCCTAGGGTTAGGGTTATGTTGAGGGCTAGGGTTAGAGATCCGTTTAGGGTTACGATTGGACCTAGGGTTAGGGTTATGTTGAGGGCTAGTGTTGAGAGACGGTTAGGGTTCAGATTGGACCTAGGGTTAGGGTTATGTTCAGGGCTAGGGTTAGAGATCCGGTTAGGGTTACGATTGGACCTAGGTTTAGGGGTATGTTGAGGGCTAGGGTTAGAGATCCGGTTAGGGTTACGATTGGACCTAGGGTTAGCTTTATGTTGAGGGCTAGTGTTGAGAGACGGTTAGGGTTCAGATTGGACCTAGGGTTAGGGTTATGTTGAGGGCTAGGGTTAGAGAGACGGTTAGGGTCACGATTGGACCTACGGTTAGGGTTATGTTGAGGGCTAGGGTTAGAGATCCGGTTAGGGTCACGATTGGACCTAGGGTTAGGGTTATGTTGAGGGCTAGGGTTAGAGATACGGTTAGGGTTACTATTGGACCTAGGGTTAGGGTTATGTTGAAGGCTAGGGTTAGAGACCCGGTTAGGGTTACGATTGGACCTAGGGTTAGGGTTATGTTGAGGGCTAGGGTTAGAGATCCGGTTAGGGTTACGGTTGGACCTAGTGTTAGGGTTATGTTGAAGGCTAGGGTTAGAGACCCAGTTAGGGATACGATTGGACCTAAGGTTAAGGTTATGTTGAGGGCTAGGTTTAGAGATCCGGTTAGGGTTACGACTGGACCTAGTGTTAGGGTTATGTTGAGGGCTCGGCTTAGAGATCCGGTTAGGGTTACGATTGGACCTAGGGTTAGGGTAATGTTGAAGGCTAGGGTTAGAGATCCGGTTAGGGTTACGATTGGACCTAGGGTTAGGGTTATGTTGAGGGCTAGGGTTAGAGAGACGGTTAGGGTTCAGATTGGACCTAGGGTTAGGGTTATGTTGAGGGCTAGGGTTAGAGAGACGGTTAGAGTCACGATTGGACCTACGGTTAGGGTTATGTTGAGGGCTAGGGTTAGAGAGACGGTTAGGGTTACGATTGGACCTATGGTTAGGGTTATGTTGAGGGCTAGGGTTAGAGATCCGGTTAGGGTTACGATTGCACCTAGGGTTAGGGTTATGTTGAGGGCTAGGGTTAGAGATCCGGTTAGGGTTAGGATTGGACCTAGGGTTAGGGTTATGTTGAGGGCTAGGGTTAGAGATCCGGTTAGGGTTACGATTGGACCTAGGGTTAGGGTTATGTTGAGGGCTAGGGTTAGAGATCCGGTTAGGGTTACGGTTGGACCTAGGGTTAGGGTAATGTTGAGGGCTAGGGTTAGAGACCCGGTTAGGGATACGATTGGACCTAAGGTTAGGGTTATGTTGAGGGCTAGGTTTAGAGATCCGCTTAGGATTACGACTGGACCTAGGGTTAGGGTTATGTTGAGGGCTAGGGTTAGAGATCCGGTTAGGGTTACAATTGGACCTTGGGTTAGGGTTCTGTTGAGGGCTAGGGTTAGAGATCCGGTTAGGGTTACGATTGCACCTAGGGTTAGGGTTATGTTGAGGGCTAGGGTTAGAGATCCGGTTAGGGTTAGGATTGGACCTAGGGTTAGGGATATGTTGAGGGCTAGGTTCAGAGAGACGGTTAGGGTTACGATTGGACCTAGGGTTAGGGTTATGTTGAGGGCTAGGTTTAGAGATCCGGTTAGGGTTACGATTGGACCTAGGGTTAGGGATATGTTGAGGGCTAGGGTCAGAGAGACGGTTAGGGTTACGATTGGACCTAGGGTTAGGGTTATGTTGAGGGCTAGGTTTAGAGATCCGGTTAGGGTTACGATTGGACCTAGGGTTAGGGATATGTTGAGGGCTAGGGTCAGAGAGACGGTTAGGGTTACGATTGGACCTAGGTTTAGCGTTATGTTGAGGGCTAGGGTTAGAGATCCGGTTAGGGTCACGATTGAACCTAGGGTTAGGGTTATGTTGAGGGCCAGGGTTAGAGATCCGGTTAGGGTCACGATTGGACCTAGGGTTAGGGTTATGTTGAGGGCTAGGGTTAGAGATCCGGTTAGGGTTAGGATTGGACCTAGGGTTAGGGATATGTTGAGGGCTAGCGTCAGAGAGACGGTTAGGGTTACGATTGGAGCTAGGGTTAGGGTTATGTTGAGGGCTAGGGTTAGAGATCCGGTTAGGGTTACGATTGGACCTTGGGTTAGGGTTATGTTGAGGACTAGGGTTAGAGATCCGGTTAGGGTTACGATTGGACCTAGGGTTAGGGTTATGTTGAGGGCTAGGCTTAGAGATCCGGTTTGTGTCACGATTGGTCCTAGGGTGAGGGTTATGTTGAGGGCTAAGGTTAGAGAGACGGTTAGGGTTACGATTGGACCTAGGGTTAGGGTTATGTTGAGGGCTAGGGTTAGAGATCCGGTTAGGGTTACGATTGGACCTAGGGTTAGGGTTATGTTGAGGGCTAGGGTTAGAGATCAGGTTAGGGTTACGATTGGTCCTAGGGTTAGGGTTATGTTGAGGGCTAGTGTTAGAGATCCGGTTAGGGTTACGATTGGACCTAGGGTTAGGGTTATGTTGAGGGCTAGGGTTAGAGATCCGGTTAGGGTTACGATAGGACCTAGGGTTAGGGTTATGTTGAGGGCTAGGGTTAGAGATCCGGTTACGTTACGATTGGACCTAGGGTCAGGGTTATGTTGAGGGCTAGGGTTAGAGATACGGTTAGGGTTACGATTGGACCTAGGGTTAGGGTTATGTTGAAGGCTAGGGTTAGAGACCCGGTTAGGGTTACGATGGGACCTAGGGTTAGGGTTATGTTGAAGGCTAGGGTTAGAGATCCGTTTAGGGTTACGATTGGACCTAGGGTTAGGGTTATTTTGAGGCCTAGGGTTAGAGATCCGTTTAGGGTTACGATTGGACCTAGGGTTAGGGTTATGTTGAGGGCTAGGGTTAGAGATCCGGTTAGGGTTACGATTGGACCTAGGGTTAGGGTTATGTTGAGGGCTAGGTTTAGAGATCCGGTTACGGTTAGGATTGGACCTAGGGTTAGGGTTATGTTGAGGGCTAGGGTTAGAGAGACTGTTAGGGTTCAGATTGGACCTATGGTTAGGGTTATGTTGAGGGCTAGGCTTAGAGAGACGGTTAGGGTCACGATTGGACCTACGGTTAGGGTTATGTTAGGGGTAGGGTTAGAGATCCGGTTAGGGTCACGATTGGACCTAGGGTTAGGGTTATGTTGAGGGCTAGGGTTAGAGAGACGGTTAGGGTTACGATTGGACCTAGGGTTAGGGTTATGTTGAGGGCTAGGTTTAGAGATCCGGTTAGGGTTACGATTGAACCTAGGGTTAGGGTTATGTTGAGGGCTAGGGTTAGAGATCTGGTTAGGGTTAAGATTGGACCTAGGGTTAGGGTTATGTTGAGGGCTAGGGTTAGAGATCCGGTTAGGGTTACGGTTGGACCTAGAGTTAGTGTAATGTGGAGGGCTAGGGTTAGAGACCCGGTTAGGGATACGATTGGACCTAAGTTAGGGTTATGTTGAGGGCTAGGTTTAGAGATCCGGTTAGGGTTACGACTGGACCTAGGGTTAGGGTTATGTTGAGGGCTAGGGTTAGAGATCCGGTTAGGGTTACGATTGGACCTTGGGTTAGGGTTATGTTGAGGGCTAGGGTTAGAGATCCGGTTAGGGTTACGATTGGACCTAGGGTTAGGGTTATGTTGAGGGCTAGGGTTAGAGAGACGGTTAGGGTTACGATTGGACCTACGGTTAGGGATATGTTGAGGGCTAGGGTCAGAGAGACGGTTAGGGTTACGATTGGACCTAGGGTTAGGGTTATGTTGAGGGCTAGGGTTAGAGATCCGGTTAGGGTTACGATTGGACCTAGGGTTAGGGTTATGTTGAGGGCTAGGGTTAGAGATCCGGTTAGGGTTACGATTGGTCCTAGGGTTAGGGTTATGTTGAGGGCTAGGGTTAGAGATCCGGTTAGGGTTACGATTGGACCTAGGGTTAGGGTTATGTTAAAGGCTAGGGTTAGAGATCCGGTTAGGGTCACGATTGGACCTAGGGTTAGGGTTATGTTGAGGGCTAGGGTTAGAGATCCGGTTACATTACGATTGGTCCTAGGGTTAGGGTTATGTTGAGGGCTAGGTTTAGAGATCCGGTTAGGTTTACGACTGGACCTAGTGTTAGGGTTATGTTGAGGGCTAGGGTTAGAGATCCGGTTAGGGTTACGATTGGACGTAGGGTTAGGGTTATGTTGAGGGCTAGGGTTAGAGATCCGTTTAGGGTTACGATTGGACCTAGGGTTAGGGTTATGTTGAGGGCTAGGGTTAGAGATCCGGTTAGGGTTACGATTGGACCTAGGGTTAGGGTTATGTTGAGGGCTAGGGTTAGAGATCCGGTTAGGGTTAGGATTGGACCTAGGGTTAGGGTTATGTTGAGGGCTAGGGTTAGAGAGACGGTTAGGGTTCAGATTGGACCTAGGGTTAGGGTTATGTTGAGGGCTAGGGTTAGAGAGACGGTTAGGGTCACGATTGGACCTAGGGTTAGGGTTATGTTAAGGGCTAGGGTTAGAGAGACGGTTAGGGTTACAATTGGACCTAGGGTTAGGGTTATGTTGAGGGCTAGGTTTAGAGATCCGGTTAGGGTTACGATTGAACCTAGGGTTAGGGTTATGTTGAGGGCTAGGGTTAAAAATCCCGTTAGGGTTACGATTGGACCTAGGGTTAGGGTTATGTTGAGGGCTAGGGTTAGAGATCCGGTTAGGGTTACGGTTGGACCTAGGGTTAGGGTAATGTTGAGGGCTAGGGTTAGAGACCCGGTTAGGGATACGATTGGACCTAAGGTTAGGGTTATGTTGAGGGCTAGGTTTAGAGATCCGGTTAGGTTTACGACTGGACCTAGGGTTAGGGTGATGTTGAGGGCTAAGGTTAGAGATCCGGTTAGGGTTACGATTGGACCTAGGGTTAGGGTTATGTTGAGGGCTAGGTTTAGAGATCCGGTTAGGGTTACGATTGGACCTAGGGTTAGGGTTATGTTGAGGGCTAGGGATAGAGATCCGGTTAGAGTTACGATTGGACCTAGGGTTAGGGTTATGTTGAGGGCTAGGGTTAGAGAGACGGTTAGGGTTCAGATTGGACCTAGGGTTAGGGTTATGTTGACAGCTAGGGTTAGAGAGACGGTTAGGGTCAGGATTGGACCTACGGTTAGGGTTATGTTGAGGGCTAGGGTTAGAGATCCGGTTAGGGTCACGATTGGACTTAGGGTTAGGGTTATGTTGACGGCTAGGGTTAGAGATCCGGTTAGGTTTACGATTGGACCTAGGGTTAGGGTTATGTTGAGGGCTAGGTTTAGAGATCCGGTTATAGTTACGATTGGACCTAGGGTTAGGGTTATGTTGAGGGCTAGGGTTAGAGATCCGGTTAGGGTTACGATTGGACCTAGGGTTAGGGTTATGTTGAGGGCTAGGGTTAGAGACCAAGTTAGGGTCACGATTGGACCTAGGGTTAGGGTTATGTTGAGGGCTAGTGTTAGAGATACGGTTAGGGTCACGATTGGACCTAGGGTTAGGGTTATGTTGAGGGCTAGGGTTAGAGATCCGGTTATGGTTACGATTGGACCTACGGTTAGGGTTATGTTGAGGGCTAGGGTTAGAGATCCGGTTAGGGTCACGATTGGACCTAGGGTTAGGGTTATGTTGAGGGCTAGGGTTAGAGATCCGGTTAGGGTCACGATTGTACCTTGGGTTAGGGTTATGTTGAGGGCTAGGGTTAGAGATCCGGTTAGGGTCACGATTGGACCTAGGGTTAGGGTTATGTTGAGGGCTAGGGTTAGAGATCCGGTTAAGGTCACGATTGGACCTAGGGTTAGGGTTATGTTGAGGAATAGGGTTAGAGATTCGGTTAGGGTTACGATTGGACCTAGGGTTAGGGTTATGTTGAGGGCTAGGGTTAGAGATCCGGGTAGGGTTATGATTGCACCTAGGGTTAGGGTTATGTTGAGGGCTAGGGTTAGAGATCCGGTTAGGGTCACGATTGGACCTAGGGTTAGGGTTATGTGGAGGGCTAGGGTTAGACATCCGGTTTAGGGTCACGATTGGACCTAGGGTTAGTGTTATGTTGAGGGCTAGGGTTAGAGATCCGGTTAGGGTCACGATTGGACCTTGAGTTAGGGTTATGTTGAGGGCTAGGGTTAGAGATACGGTTAGGGTCACGATTGGACCTAGGGTTAGGGTTATGTTGAGGGCAAGGGTTAGAGATCCGGTTAGGGTTACGACCGGACCTAGTGTTAGGGTTATGTTGAGGGCTAGGGTTAGAGATCCGGTTAGGGTTACGATTGGACTTAGGGTTAGGGTTATGTTGCAGGCTAGGGTTAGAGATCCGGTTAGGGTTACGATTGGACCTAGGGTTACTGTTATGTTGAGGGCTAGGTTTAGAGATCCGGTTATAGTTACGATTGGACCTAGGGTTAGGGTTATGTTGAGGGCTAGGGTTAGAGATCCGGTTAGGGTTACGATTGGACCTAGGGTTAGGGTTATGTTGAGGGCTAGGGTTAGAGATCCAGTTAGGGTCACGATTGGACCTAGGGTTAGGGTTATGTTGAGGGCTAGTGTTAGAGATACGGTTAGGGTCACGATTGGACCTAGGGTTAGGGTTATGTTGAGGGCTAGGGTTAGAGATCCGGTTATGGTTACGATTGGACCTAGGGTTAGGGTTATGTTGAGGGCTATGTTTAGAGATCCGGTTAGGGTCACGATTGGACCTAGGGTTAGGGTTATGTTGAGGGGTAGGGTTAGAGATCCGGTTTAAGTCACGATTGGACCTAGTTTTAGGGTTATGTTGAGGACTAGGGCTAGAGATTCGGTTAGGGTTACGATTGGACCTAGGGTTAGCGTTATGTTGAGGGCTAGGGATAGAGATCCGGTTAAGGTCACGTTTGGACCTAGGGTTAGGGTTTTGTTGACGGCTAGGGTTAGAGATCCGGTTAGGGTTACGATTGGACCTAGTGTTAGGGTTATGTTGAGGGCTAGGGTTAGAGATCCGGTTAGGGTCACGATTGGACCTAGGGTTAGGGTTATGTTGAGGGCTAGGGTTAGAGATCCGGTTAAGGTCACGATTGGACCTAGGGTTAGGGTTATGTTGAGGACTAGGGTTAGAGATTCGGTTAGGGTTACGATTGGACCTAGGGTTAGCGTTATGTTGAGGGCTAGGGATGGAGATCCGGTTAGGGTCACGATTGGACCTAGGGTTATGGTTATGTTGAGGGCAAGGGTTAGAGATCCGGTTAGGGTCACGATTGGACCTAGGGTTAGGGTTATGTTGAGGGCTAGGGTTAGAGATCCCGTTAGGGTTACGAATGGTCCTAGGGTTAGGGTTATGTTGAGGGCTAGGGTTATAGATCCGTTTAGGGTTACGATTGGATCTAGGGTTAGGGGTATGTTGAGGGCTAGTGTTGAGAGACGGTGAGGGTTCAGATTGGACCTATGGTTAGGGTTTTGTTGAGGGCTAGGGTTAGAGATCCGGTTAGGGTTACGATTGGACCTAGGGTTAGGGGTATGTTGAGGGCTAGGGTTAGAGATCCGGTTAGGGTTACGATTGGACCTAGGGTTACGGTTATGTTGAGGGCTAGTGTTGAGAGACGGTTAGGGTTCAGATTGGACCTACGGTTAGGGTTATGTTGACAGCTAGGGTTAGAGAGACGGTTAGGGTCAGGATTGGACCTACGGTTAGGGTTATGTTGAGGGCTAGGGTTAGAGATCCGGTTAGGGTCACGATTGGACTTAGGGTTAGGGTTATGTTGACGGCTAGGGTTAGAGATCCGGTTAGGTTTACGATTGGACCTAGGGTTAGGGTTATGTTGAGGGCTAGGTTTAGAGATCCGGTTATAGTTACGATTGGACCTAGGGTTAGGGTTATGTTGAGGGCTAGGGTTAGAGATCCGGTTAGGGTTACGATTGGACCTAGGGTTAGGGTTATGTTGAGGGCTAGGGTTAGAGACCAAGTTAGGGTCACGATTGGACCTAGGGTTAGGGTTATGTTGAGGGCTAGTGTTAGAGATACGGTTAGGGTCACGATTGGACCTAGGGTTAGGGTTATGTTGAGGGCTAGGGTTAGAGATCCGGTTATGGTTACGATTGGACCTACGGTTAGGGTTATGTTGAGGGCTAGGGTTAGAGATCCGGTTAGGGTCACGATTGTACCTTGGGTTAGGGTTATGTTGAGGGCTAGGGTTAGAGATCCGGTTAGGGTCACGATTGGACCTAGGGTTAGGGTTATGTTGAGGGCTAGGGTTAGAGATCCGGTTAGGGTCACGATTGTACCTTGGGTTAGGGTTATGTTGAGGGCTAGGGTTAGAGATCCGGTTAGGGTCACGATTGGACCTAGGGTTAGGGTTATGTTGAGGGCTAGGGTTAGAGATCCGGTTAAGGTCACGATTGGACCTAGGGTTAGGGTTATGTTGAGGAATAGGGTTAGAGATTCGGTTAGGGTTACGATTGGACCTAGGGTTAGGGTTATGTTGAGGGCTAGGGTTAGAGATCCGGGTAGGGTTATGATTGCACCTAGGGTTAGGGTTATGTTGAGGGCTAGGGTTAGAGATCCGGTTAGGGTCACGATTGGACCTAGGGTTAGGGTTATGTGGAGGGCTAGGGTTAGACATCCGGTTTAGGGTCACGATTGGACCTAGGGTTAGTGTTATGTTGAGGGCTAGGGTTAGAGATCCGGTTAGGGTCACGATTGGACCTTGAGTTAGGGTTATGTTGAGGGCTAGGGTTAGAGATACGGTTAGGGTCACGATTGGACCTAGGGTTAGGGTTATGTTGAGGGCAAGGGTTAGAGATCCGGTTAGGGTTACGACCGGACCTAGTGTTAGGGTTATGTTGAGGGCTAGGGTTAGAGATCCGGTTAGGGTTACGATTGGACTTAGGGTTAGGGTTATGTTGCAGGCTAGGGTTAGAGATCCGGTTAGGGTTACGATTGGACCTAGGGTTACTGTTATGTTGAGGGCTAGGTTTAGAGATCCGGTTATAGTTACGATTGGACCTAGGGTTAGGGTTATGTTGAGGGCTAGGGTTAGAGATCCGGTTAGGGTTACGATTGGACCTAGGGTTAGGGTTATGTTGAGGGCTAGGGTTAGAGATCCAGTTAGGGTCACGATTGGACCTAGGGTTAGGGTTATGTTGAGGGCTAGTGTTAGAGATACGGTTAGGGTCACGATTGGACCTAGGGTTAGGGTTATGTTGAGGGCTAGGGTTAGAGATCCGGTTATGGTTACGATTGGACCTAGGGTTAGGGCTATGTTGAGGGCTATGTTTAGAGATCCGGTTAGGGTCACGATTGGACCTAGGGTTAGGGTTATGTTGAGGGGTAGGGTTAGAGATCCGGTTTAAGTCACGATTGGACCTAGTTTTAGGGTTATGTTGAGGACTAGGGCTAGAGATTCGGTTAGGGTTACGATTGGACCTAGGGTTAGCGTTATGTTGAGGGCTAGGGATAGAGATCCGGTTAAGGTCACGTTTGGACCTAGGGTTAGGGTTTTGTTGACGGCTAGGGTTAGAGATCCGGTTAGGGTTACGATTGGACCTAGGGTTAGGGTTATGTTGAGGGCTAGGGTTAGAGATCCGGTTAGGGTCACGATTGGACCTAGGGTTAGGGTTATGTTGAGGGCTAGGGTTAGAGATCCGGTTAAGGTCACGATTGGACCTAGGGTTAGGGTTATGTTGAGGACTAGGGTTAGAGATTCGGTTAGGGTTACGATTGGACCTAGGGTTAGCGTTATGTTGAGGGCTAGGGATGGAGATCCGGTTAGGGTCACGATTGGACCTAGGGTTATGGTTATGTTGAGGGCAAGGGTTAGAGATCCGGTTAGGGTCACGATTGGACCTAGGGTTAGGGTTATGTTGAGGGCTAGGGTTAGAGATCCCGTTAGGGTTACGGATGGTCCTAGGGTTAGGGTTATGTTGAGGGCTAGGGTTATAGATCCGTTTAGGGTTACGATTGGATCTAGGGTTAGGGGTATGTTGAGGGCTAGTGTTGAGAGACGGTGAGGGTTCAGATTGGACCTATGGTTAGGGTTTTGTTGAGGGCTAGGGTTAGAGATCCGGTTAGGGTTACGATTGGACCTAGGGTTAGGGGTATGTTGAGGGCTAGGGTTAGAGATCCGGTTAGGGTTACGATTGGACCTAGGGTTACGGTTATGTTGAGGGCTAGTGTTGAGAGACGGTTAGGGTTCAGATTGGACCTACGGTTAGGGTTATGTTGAGAGCTAGGGTTAGAGAGACGGTTAGGGTCACGATTGGACCGACGGTTAGGGTTATGTTGAGGGCTAGGGTTAGAGATCAGGTTAGGGTCACGATTGGACCTAGGGTTAGGGTTATGTTGAGGACTAGGGTTAGAGAGACGGTTAGGGTTACGATTGGACCTAGGATTAGGGTTATGTTGAGGGCTAGGGTTAGAGAGACGGTTAGGGTTACGATTGGACCTAGGATTAGGGTTATGTTGAGGGCTAGGGTTAGAGATCCAGTTAGGGTCACGATTGGACCTAGGGTTAGGGTTATGTTGAGGGCTAGTGTTAGAGATACGGTTAGGGTCACGATTGGACCTAGGGTTAGGGTTATGTTGAGGGCTAGGGTTAGAGATCCGGTTATGGTTACGATTGGACCTAGGGTTAGGGTTATGTTGAGGGCTATGTTTAGAGATCCGGTTAGGGTCACGATTGGACCTAGGGTTAGGGTTATGTTGAGGGGTAGGGTTAGAGATCCGGTTTAAGTCACGATTGGACCTAGTTTTAGGGTTATGTTGAGGACTAGGGCTAGAGATTCGGTTAGGGTTACGATTGGACCTAGGGTTAGCGTTATGTTGAGGGCTAGGGATAGAGATCCGGTTAAGGTCACGTTTGGACCTAGGGTTAGGGTTTTGTTGACGGCTAGGGTTAGAGATCCGGTTAGGGTTACGATTGGACCTAGTGTTAGGGTTATGTTGAGGGCTAGGGTTAGAGATCCGGTTAGGGTCACGATTGGACCTAGGGTTAGGGTTATGTTGAGGGCTAGGGTTAGAGATCCGGTTAAGGTCACGATTGGACCTAGGGTTAGGGTTATGTTGAGGACTAGGGTTAGAGATTCGGTTAGGGTTACGATTGGACCTAGGGTTAGCGTTATGTTGAGGGCTAGGGATGGAGATCCGGTTAGGGTCACGATTGGACCTAGGGTTATGGTTATGTTGAGGGCAAGGGTTAGAGATCCGGTTAGGGTCACGATTGGACCTAGGGTTAGGGTTATGTTGAGGGCTAGGGTTAGAGATCCCGTTAGGGTTACGGATGGTCCTAGGGTTAGGGTTATGTTGAGGGCTAGGGTTATAGATCCGTTTAGGGTTACGATTGGATCTAGGGTTAGGGGTATGTTGAGGGCTAGTGTTGAGAGACGGTGAGGGTTCAGATTGGACCTATGGTTAGGGTTTTGTTGAGGGCTAGGGTTAGAGATCCGGTTAGGGTTACGATTGGACCTAGGGTTAGGGGTATGTTGAGGGCTAGGGTTAGAGATCCGGTTAGGGTTACGATTGGACCTAGGGTTACGGTTATGTTGAGGGCTAGTGTTGAGAGACGGTTAGGGTTCAGATTGGACCTACGGTTAGGGTTATGTTGACAGCTAGGGTTAGAGAGACGGTTAGGGTCAGGATTGGACCTACGGTTAGGGTTATGTTGAGGGCTAGGGTTAGAGATCCGGTTAGGGTCACGATTGGACTTAGGGTTAGGGTTATGTTGACGGCTAGGGTTAGAGATCCGGTTAGGTTTACGATTGGACCTAGGGTTAGGGTTATGTTGAGGGCTAGGTTTAGAGATCCGGTTATAGTTACGATTGGACCTAGGGTTAGGGTTATGTTGAGGGCTAGGGTTAGAGATCCGGTTAGGGTTACGATTGGACCTAGGGTTAGGGTTATGTTGAGGGCTAGGGTTAGAGACCAAGTTAGGGTCACGATTGGACCTAGGGTTAGGGTTATGTTGAGGGCTAGTGTTAGAGATACGGTTAGGGTCACGATTGGACCTAGGGTTAGGGTTATGTTGAGGGCTAGGGTTAGAGATCCGGTTATGGTTACGATTGGACCTACGGTTAGGGTTATGTTGAGGGCTAGGGTTAGAGATCCGGTTAGGGTCACGATTGTACCTTGGGTTAGGGTTATGTTGAGGGCTAGGGTTAGAGATCCGGTTAGGGTCACGATTGGACCTAGGGTTAGGGTTATGTTGAGGGCTAGGGTTAGAGATCCGGTTAGGGTCACGATTGTACCTTGGGTTAGGGTTATGTTGAGGGCTAGGGTTAGAGATCCGGTTAGGGTCACGATTGGACCTAGGGTTAGGGTTATGTTGAGGGCTAGGGTTAGAGATCCGGTTAAGGTCACGATTGGACCTAGGGTTAGGGTTATGTTGAGGAATAGGGTTAGAGATTCGGTTAGGGTTACGATTGGACCTAGGGTTAGGGTTATGTTGAGGGCTAGGGTTAGAGATCCGGGTAGGGTTATGATTGCACCTAGGGTTAGGGTTATGTTGAGGGCTAGGGTTAGAGATCCGGTTAGGGTCACGATTGGACCTAGGGTTAGGGTTATGTGGAGGGCTAGGGTTAGACATCCGGTTTAGGGTCACGATTGGACCTAGGGTTAGTGTTATGTTGAGGGCTAGGGTTAGAGATCCGGTTAGGGTCACGATTGGACCTTGAGTTAGGGTTATGTTGAGGGCTAGGGTTAGAGATACGGTTAGGGTCACGATTGGACCTAGGGTTAGGGTTATGTTGAGGGCAAGGGTTAGAGATCCGGTTAGGGTTACGACCGGACCTAGTGTTAGGGTTATGTTGAGGTCTAGGGTTAGAGATCCGGTTAGGGTTACGATTGGACTTAGGGTTAGGGTTATGTTGCAGGCTAGGGTTAGAGATCCGGTTAGGGTTACGATTGGACCTAGGGTTACTGTTATGTTGAGGGCTAGGTTTAGAGATCCGGTTATAGTTACGATTGGACCTAGGGTTAGGGTTATGTTGAGGGCTAGGGTTAGAGATCCGGTTAGGGTTACGATTGGACCTAGGGTTAGGGTTATGTTGAGGGCTAGGGTTAGAGATCCAGTTAGGGTCACGATTGGACCTAGGGTTAGGGTTATGTTGAGGGCTAGTGTTAGAGATACGGTTAGGGTCACGATTGGACCTAGGGTTAGGGTTATGTTGAGGGCTAGGGTTAGAGATCCGGTTATGGTTACGATTGGACCTAGGGTTAGGGTTATGTTGAGGGCTATGTTTAGAGATCCGGTTAGGGTCACGATTGGACCTAGGGTTAGGGTTATGTTGAGGGGTAGGGTTAGAGATCCGGTTTAAGTCACGATTGGACCTAGTTTTAGGGTTATGTTGAGGACTAGGGCTAGAGATTCGGTTAGGGTTACGATTGGACCTAGGGTTAGCGTTATGTTGAGGGCTAGGGATAGAGATCCGGTTAAGGTCACGTTTGGACCTAGGGTTAGGGTTTTGTTGACGGCTAGGGTTAGAGATCCGGTTAGGGTTACGATTGGACCTAGGGTTAGGGTTATGTTGAGGGCTAGGGTTAGAGATCCGGTTAGGGTCACGATTGGACCTAGGGTTAGGGTTATGTTGAGGGCTAGGGTTAGAGATCCGGTTAAGGTCACGATTGGACCTAGGGTTAGGGTTATGTTGAGGACTAGGGTTAGAGATTCGGTTAGGGTTACGATTGGACCTAGGGTTAGCGTTATGTTGAGGGCTAGGGATGGAGATCCGGTTAGGGTCACGATTGGACCTAGGGTTATGGTTATGTTGAGGGCAAGGGTTAGAGATCCGGTTAGGGTCACGATTGGACCTAGGGTTAGGGTTATGTTGAGGGCTAGGGTTAGAGATCCCGTTAGGGTTACGGATGGTCCTAGGGTTAGGGTTATGTTGAGGGCTAGGGTTATAGATCCGTTTAGGGTTACGATTGGATCTAGGGTTAGGGGTATGTTGAGGGCTAGTGTTGAGAGACGGTGAGGGTTCAGATTGGACCTATGGTTAGGGTTTTGTTGAGGGCTAGGGTTAGAGATCCGGTTAGGGTTACGATTGGACCTAGGGTTAGGGGTATGTTGAGGGCTAGGGTTAGAGATCCGGTTAGGGTTACGATTGGACCTAGGGTTACGGTTATGTTGAGGGCTAGTGTTGAGAGACGGTTAGGGTTCAGATTGGACCTACGGTTAGGGTTATGTTGAGAGCTAGGGTTAGAGAGACGGTTAGGGTCACGATTGGACCGACGGTTAGGGTTATGTTGAGGGCTAGGGTTAGAGATCAGGTTAGGGTCACGATTGGACCTAGGGTTAGGGTTATGTTGAGGACTAGGGTTAGAGAGACGGTTAGGGTTACGATTGGACCTAGGATTAGGGTTATGTTGAGGGCTAGGGTTAGAGAGACGGTTAGGGTTACGATTGGACCTAGGGTTAGGGTTATGTTGAGGGCAGGGTTAGAGATCCGGTTAGGGTCACGATTGGACCTAGGGTTAGGGTTATGTTGAGGGCTAGGGTTAGAGATCCGGTTAGGGTTACGATTGGATCTAGGGTTAGGGTTATGTTGAGGGCTAGGGTTAGAGATCCGGTTAGGGTTACGATTGGACCTAGGGTTAGGGTTATGTTGAGGGCTAGGGTTAGAGATCCGGTTAGGGTCACGATTGGACCTAGGGTTAGGGTTATGTTGAGGGCTAGGGTTAGAGATCCGGTTAAGGTCACGATTGGACCTAGGGTTAGGGTTATGTTGAGGACTAGGGTTAGAGATTCGGTTAGGGTTACGATTGGACCTAGGGTTAGCGTTATGTTGAGGGCTAGGGATGGAGATCCGGTTAGGGTCACGATTGGACCTAGGGTTATGGTTATGTTTAGGGCAAGGGTTAGAGATCCGGTTAGGGTCACGATTGGACCTAGGGTTAGGGTTATGTTGAGGGCTAGGGTTAGAGATCCCGTTAGGGTTACGGATGGTCCTAGGGTTAGGGTTATGTTGAGGGCTAGGGTTAGAGATCCGGTTAGGGTTACGATTGGACCTAGGGTTAGGGTTATGTTGAGGGCTAGTGTTGAGAGACGGTGAGGGTACAGATTGGACCTATTGTTAGGGTTTTGTTGAGGGCTAGGGTTAGAGATCCGGTTAGGGTTACGATTGGACTTAGGGTTAGGGTTATGTTGAGGGCTAGGGTTAGAGATCCGGTTAGGGTTACGATTGGACCTAGGGTTACTGTTATGTTGAGGGCTAGGTTTAGAGATCCGGTTATAGTTACGATTGGACCTAGGGTTAGGGTTATGTTGAGGGCTAGGGTTAGAGATCCGGTTAGGGTTACGATTGGACCTAGGGTTAGGGTTATGTTGAGGGCTAGGGTTAGAGATCCAGTTAGGGTCACGATTGGACCTAGGGTTAGGGTTATGTTGAGGGCTAGTGTTAGAGATACGGTTAGGGTCACGATTGGACCTAGGGTTAGGGTTATGTTGAGGGCTAGGGTTAGAGATCCGGTTATGGTTACGATTGGACCTAGGGTTAGGGTTATGTTGAGGGCTAGGTTTAGAGATCCGGTTAGGGTCACGAATGGACCTAGGGTTAGGGTTATGTTGAGGGGTAGGGTTAGAGATCCGGTTTAAGTCACGATTGGACCTAGTTTTAGGGTTATGTTGAGGACTAGGGCTAGAGATTCGGTTAGGGTTACGATTGGACCTAGGGTTAGCGTTATGTTGAGGGCTAGGGATAGAGATCTGGTTAAGGTCACGTTTGGACCTAGGGTTAGGGTTTTGTTGACGGCTAGGGTTAGAGATCCGGTTAGGGTTACGATTGGACCTAGGGTTAGGGTTATGTTGAGGGCTAGGGTTAGAGATCCGGTTAGGGTCACGATTGGACCTAGGGTTAGGGTTATGTTGAGGGCTAGGGTTAGAGATCCGGTTAAGGTCACGATTGGACCTAGGGTTAGGGTTATGTTGAGGACTAGGGTTAGAGATTCGGTTAGGGTTACGATTGGACCTAGGGTTAGCGTTATGTTGAGGGCTAGGGATGGAGATCCGGTTAGGGTCACGATTGGACCTAGGGTTATAGTTATGTTGAGGGCAAGGGTTAGAGATCCGGTTAGGGTCACGATTGGACCTAGGGTTAGGGTTATGTTGAGGGCTAGGGTTAGAGATCCCGTTAGGGTTACGGATGGTCCTAGGGTTAGGGTTATGTTGAGGGCTAGGGTTAGAGATCCGTTTAGGGTTACGATTGGATCTAGGGTTAGGGTTATGTTGAGGGCTAGTGTTGAGAGACGGTGAGGGTTCAGATTGGACCTATGGTTAGGGTTTTGTTGAGGGCTAGGGTTAGAGATCCGGTTAGGGTTACGATTGGACCTAGGGTTAGGGGTATGTTGAGGGCTAGGGTTAGAGATCCGGTTAGGGTTACGATTGGACCTAGGGTTACGGTTATGTTGAGGGCTAGTGTTGAGAGACGGTTAGGGTTCAGATTGGACCTAGGGTTAGGGTTATGTTGAGAACTAGGGTTAGAGAGACGGTTAGGGTCACGATTGGACCGACGGTTAGGGTTATGTTGAGGGCTAGGGTTAGAGATCAGGTTAGGGTCACGATTGGACCTAGGGTTAGGGTTATGTTGAGGGCTAGGGTTAGAGAGACGTTTAGGGTTACGATTGGACCTAGGGTTAGGGTTATGTTGAGGGCTAGGTTTAGAGATCCGGTTAGGTTTACGATTGGACCTAGGGTTAGGGTTATGTTGAGGGCTAGGGTTAGATATCCGGTTAGGGTTACGATTGGACCCAGCGTTAGGGTTATGTTGAGGACTAGGGTTAGAGAGACGGTTAGTGTTACGATTGGACCTAGGATTAGGGTTATGTTGAGGGCTAGGGTTAGAGAGACGGTTAGGGTTACGATTGGACCTAGGGTTAGGGTTATGTTGAGGGCAGGGTTAGAGATCCGGTAAGGGTCACGATTGGACCTAGGGTTAGGGTTATGTTGAGGGCTAGGGTTAGAGATCCGGTTAGGGTTACGATTGGATCTAGGGTTAGGGTTATGTTGAGGCCTAGGGTTAGAGATCCGGTTAGGGTTACGATTGGACCTAGGGTTAGGGTTATGTTGAGGGCTAGGGTTAGAGATCCGGTTAGGGTCACGATTGGACCTAGGGTTAGGGTTATGTTGAGGGCTAGGGTTAGAGATCCGGTTAAGGTCACGATTGGACCTAGGGTTAGGGTTATGTTGAGGACTAGGGTTAGAGATTCGGTTAGGGTTACGATTGGACCTAGGGTTAGCGTTATGTTGAGGGCTAGGGATGGAGATCCGGTTAGGGTCACGATTGGACCTAGGGTTATGGTTATGTTGAGGGCAAGGGTTAGAGATCCGGTTAGGGTCACGATTGGACCTAGGGTTAGGGTTATGTTGAGGGCTAGGGTTAGAGATCCCGTTAGGGTTACGGATGGTCCTAGGGTTAGGGTTATGTTGAGGGCTAGGGTTAGAGATCCGGTTAGGGTTACGATTGGACCTAGGGTTAGGGTTATGTTGAGGGCTAGTGTTGAGAGACGGTGAGGGTTCAGATTGGACCTATTGTTAGGGTTTTGTTGAGGGCTAGGGTTAGAGATCCGGTTAGGGTTACGATTGGACTTAGGGTTAGGGTTATGTTGAGGGCTAGGGTTAGAGATCCGGTTAGGGTTACGATTGGACCTAGGGTTACTGTTATGTTGAGGGCTAGGTTTAGAGATCCGGTTATAGTTACGATTGGACCTAGGGTTAGGGTTATGTTGAGGGCTAGGGTTAGAGATCCGGTTAGGGTCACGATTGTACCTTGGGTTAGGGTTATGTTGAGGGCTAGGGTTAGAGATCCGGTTAGGGTCACGATTGGACCTAGGGTTAGGGTTATGTTGAGGGCTAGGGTTAGAGATCCGGTTAAGGTCACGATTGGACCTAGGGTTAGGGTTATGTTGAGGAATAGGGTTAGAGATTCGGTTAGGGTTACGATTGGACCTAGGGTTAGGGTTATGTTGAGGGCTAGGGTTAGAGATCCGGGTAGGGTTATGATTGCACCTTGGGTTAGGGTTATGTTGAGGGCTAGGGTTAGAGATCCGGTTAGGGTCACGATTGGACCTAGGGTTAGGGTTATGTGGAGGGCTAGGGTAAGACATCCGGTTTAGGGTCACGATTGGACCTAGGGTTAGTGTTATGTTGAGGGCTAGGGTTAGAGATCCGGTTAGGGTCACGATTGGACCTTGAGTTAGGGTTATGTTGAGGGCTAGGGTTAGAGATACGGTTAGGGTCACGATTGGACCTAGGGTTAGGGTTATGTTGAGGGCAAGGGTTAGAGATCCGGTTAGGGTTACGACCGGACCTAGTGTTAGGGTTATGTTGAGGGCTAGGGTTAGAGATCCGGTTAGGGTTACGATTGGACTTAGGGTTAGGGTTATGTTGCAGGCTAGGGTTAGAGATCCGGTTAGGGTTACGATTGGACCTAGGGTTACTGTTATGTTGAGGGCTAGGTTTAGAGATCCGGTTATAGTTACGATTGGACCTAGGGTTAGGGTTATGTTGAGGGCTAGGGTTAGAGATCCGGTTAGGGTTACGATTGGACCTAGGGTTAGGGTTATGTTGAGGGCTAGGGTTAGAGATCCAGTTAGGGTCACGATTGGACCTAGGGTTAGGGTTATGTTGAGGGCTAGTGTTAGAGATACGGTTAGGGTCACGATTGGACCTAGGGTTAGGGTTATGTTGAGGGCTAGGGTTAGAGATCCGGTTATGGTTACGATTGGACCTAGGGTTAGGGTTATGTTGAGGGCTATGTTTAGAGATCCGGTTAGGGTCACGATTGGACCTAGCGTTAGGGTTATGTTGAGGGGTAGGGTTAGAGATCCGGTTTAAGTCACGATTGGACCTAGTTTTAGGGTTATGTTGAGGACTAGGGCTAGAGATTCGGTTAGGGTTACGATTGGACCTAGGGTTAGCGTTATGTTGAGGGCTAGGGATAGAGATCCGGTTAAGGTCACGTTTGGACCTAGGGTTAGGGTTTTGTTGACGGCTAGGGTTAGAGATCCGGTTAGGGTTACGATTGGACCTAGGGTTAGGGTTATGTTGAGGGCTAGGGTTAGAGATCCGGTTAGGGTCACGATTGGACCTAGGGTTAGGGTTATGTTGAGGGCTAGGGTTAGAGATCCGGTTAAGGTCACGATTGGACCTAGGGTTAGGGTTATGTTGAGGACTAGGGTTAGAGATTCGGTTAGGGTTACGATTGGACCTAGGGTTAGCGTTATGTTGAGGGCTAGGGATGGAGATCCGGTTAGGGTCACGATTGGACCTAGGGTTATGGTTATGTTGAGGGCAAGGGTTAGAGATCCGGTTAGGGTCACGATTGGACCTAGGGTTAGGGTTATGTTGAGGGCTAGGGTTAGAGATCCCGTTAGGGTTACGGATGGTCCTAGGGTTAGGGTTATGTTGAGGGCTAGGGTTATAGATCCGTTTAGGGTTACGATTGGATCTAGGGTTAGGGTTATGTTGAGGGCTAGTGTTGAGAGACGGTGAGGGTTCAGATTGGACCTATGGTTAGGGTTTTGTTGAGGGCTAGGGTTAGAGATCCGGTTAGGGTTACGATTGGACCTAGGGTTAGGGGTATGTTGAGGGCTAGGGTTAGAGATCCGGTTAGGGTTACGATTGGACCTAGGGTTACGGTTATGTTGAGGGTTAGTGTTGAGAGACGGTTAGGGTTCAGATTGGACCTAGGGTTAGGGTTATGTTGAGAGCTAGGGTTAGAGAGACGGTTAGGGTCACGATTGGACCGACGGTTAGGGTTATGTTGAGGGCTAGGGTTAGAGATCAGGTTAGGGTCACGATTGGACCTAGGGTTAGGGTTATGTTGAGGACTAGGGTTAGAGAGACGGTTAGGGTTACGATTGGACCTAGGATTAGGGTTATGTTGAGGGCTAGGGTTAGATAGACGGTTAGGGTTACGATTGGACCTAGGGTTAGGGTTATGTTGAGGGCAGGGTTAGAGATCCGGTTAGGGTCACGATTGGACCTAGGGTTAGGGTTATGTTGAGGGCTAGGGTTAGAGATCCGGTTAGGGTTACGATTGGATCTAGGGTTAGGGTTATGTTGAGGGCTAGGGTTAGAGATCCGGTTAGGGTTACGATTGGACCTAGGGTTAGGGTTATGTTGAGGGCTAGGGTTAGAGATCCGGTTAGGGTCACGATTGGACGTAGGGTTAGGGTTATGTTGAGGGCTAGGGTTAGAGATCCGGTTAAGGTCACGATTGGACCTAGGGTTAGGGTTATGTTGAGGACTAGGGTTAGAGATTCGGTTAGGGTTACGATTGGACCTAGGGTTAGCGTTATGTTGAGGGCTAGGGATGGAGATCCGGTTAGGGTCACGATTGGACCTAGGGTTATGGTTATGTTGAGGGCAAGGGTTAGAGATCCGGTTAGGGTCACGATTGGACCTAGGGTTAGGGTTATGTTGAGGGCTAGGGTTAGAGATCCCGTTAGGGTTACGGATGGTCCTAGGGTTAGGGTTATGTTGAGGGCTAGGGTTAGAGATCCGGTTAGGGTTACGATTGTACCTAGGGTTAGGGTTATGTTGAGGGCTAGTGTTGAGAGACGGTGAGGGTTCAGATTGGACCTATTGTTAGGGTTTTGTTGAGGGCTAGGGTTAGAGATCCGGTTAGGGTTACGATTGGACTTAGGGTTAGGGTTATGTTGAGGGCTAGGGTTAGAGATCCGGTTAGGGTTACGATTGGACCTAGGGTTACTGTTATGTTGAGGGCTAGGTTTAGAGATCCGGTTAGGGTCACGAATGGACCTAGGGTTAGGGTTATGTTGAGGGGTAGGGTTAGAGATCCGGTTTAAGTCACGATTGGACCTAGTTTTAGGGTTATGTTGAGGACTAGGGCTAGAGATTCGGTTAGGGTTACGATTGGACCTAGGGTTAGCGTTATGTTGAGGGCTAGGGATAGAGATCCGGTTAAGGTCACGTTTGGACCTAGGGTTAGGGTTTTGTTGACGGCTAGGTTTAGAGATCCGGTTAGGGTTACGATTGGACCTAGGGTTAGGGTTATGTTGAGGGCTAGGGTTAGAGATCCGGTTAGGGTCACGATTGGACCTAGGGTTAGGGTTATGTTGAGGGCTAGGGTTAGAGATCCGGTTAAGGTCACGATTGGACCTAGGGTTAGGGTTATGTTGAGGACTAGGGTTAGAGATTCGGTTAGGGTTACGATTGGACCTAGGGTTAGCGTTATGTTGAGGGCTAGGGTTAGAGAGACGTTTAGGGTTACGATTGGACCTAGGGTTAGGGTTATGTTGAGGGCTAGGTTTAGAGATCCGGTTAGGTTTACGATTGGACCTAGGGTTAGGGTTATGTTGAGGGCTAGGGTTAGATATCCGGTTAGGGTTACGATTGGACCCAGCGTTAGGGTTATGTTGAGGACTAGGGTTAGAGAGACGGTTAGGGTTACGATTGGACCTAGGATTAGGGTTATGTTGAGGGCTAGGGTTAGAGAGACGGTTAGGGTTACGATTGGACCTAGGGTTAGGGTTATGTTGAGGGCAGGGTTAGAGATCCGGTAAGGGTCACGATTGGACCTAGGGTTAGGGTTATGTTGAGGGCTAGGGTTAGAGATCCGGTTAGGGTTACGATTGGATCTAGGGTTAGGGTTATGTTGAGGCCTAGGGTTAGAGATCCGGTTAGGGTTACGATTGGACCTAGGGTTAGGGTTATGTTGAGGGCTAGGGTTAGAGATCCGGTTAGGGTCACGATTGGACCTAGGGTTAGGGTTATGTTGAGGGCTAGGGTTAGAGATCCGGTTAAGGTCACGATTGGACCTAGGGTTAGGGTTATGTTGTGGACTAGGGTTAGAGATTCGGTTAGGGTTACGATTGGACCTAGGGTTAGCGTTATGTTGAGGGCTAGGGATGGAGATCCGGTTAGGGTCACGATTGGACCTAGGGTTATGGTTATGTTGAGGGCAAGGGTTAGAGATCCGGTTAGGGTCACGATTGGACCTAGGGTTAGGGTTATGTTGAGGGCTAGGGTTAGAGATCCCGTTAGGGTTACGGATGGTCCTAGGGTTAGGGTTATGTTGAGGGCTAGGGTTAGAGATCCGGTTAGGGTTACGATTGGACCTAGGGTTAGGGTTATGTTTAGGGCTAGTGTTGAGAGACGGTGAGGGTTCAGATTGGACCTATTGTTAGGGTTTTGTTGAGGGCTAGGGTTAGAGATCCGGTTAGGGTTACGATTGGACTTAGGGTTAGGGTTATGTTGAGGGCTAGGGTTAGAGATCCGGTTAGGGTTACGATTGGACCTAGGGTTACTGTTATGTTGAGGGCTAGGTTTAGAGATCCGGTTATAGTTACGATTGGACCTAGGGTTAGGGTTATGTTGAGGGCTAGGGTTAGAGATCCGGTTAGGGTCACGATTGTACCTTGGGTTAGGGTTATGTTGAGGGCTAGGGTTAGAGATCCGGTTAGGGTCACGATTGGACCTAGGGTTAGGGTTATGTTGAGGGCTAGGGTTAGAGATCCGGTTAAGGTCACGATTGGACCTAGGGTTAGGGTTATGTTGAGGAATAGGGTTAGAGATTCGGTTAGGGTTACGATTGGACCTAGGGTTAGGGTTATGTTGAGGGCTAGGGTTAGAGATCCGGGTAGGGTTATGATTGCACCTAGGGTTAGGGTTATGTTGAGGGCTAGGGTTAGAGATCCGGTTAGGGTCACGATTGGACCTAGGGTTAGGGTTATGTGGAGGGCTAGGGTAAGTCATCCGGTTTAGGGTCACGATTGGACCTAGGGTTAGTGTTATGTTGAGGGCTAGGGTTAGAGATCCGGTTAGGGTCACGATTGGACCTTGAGTTAGGGTTATGTTGAGGGCTAGGGTTAGAGATACGGTTAGGGTCACGATTGGACCTAGGGTTAGGGTTATGTTGAGGGCTAGGGTTAGAGATCCGGTTAGGGTTACGACCGGACCTAGTGTTAGGGTTATGTTGAGGGCTAGGGTTAGAGATCCGGTTAGGGTTACGATTGGACTTAGGGTTAGGGTTATGTTGCAGGCTAGGGTTAGAGATCCGGTTAGGGTTACGATTGGACCTAGGGTTACTGTTATGTTGAGGGCTAGGTTTAGAGATCCGGTTATAGTTACGATTGGACCTAGGGTTAGGGTTATGTTGAGGGCTAGGGTTAGAGATCCGGTTAGGGTTACGATTGGACCTAGGGTTAGGGTTATGTTGAGGGCTAGGGTTAGAGATCCAGTTAGGGTCACGATTGGACCTAGGGTTAGGGTTATGTTGAGGGCTAGTGTTAGAGATACGGTTAGGGTCACGATTGGACCTAGGGTTAGGGTTATGTTGAGGGCTAGGGTTAGAGATCCGGTTATGGTTACGATTGGACCTAGGGTTAGGGTTATGTTGAGGGCTATGTTTAGAGATCCGGTTAGGGTCACGATTGGACCTAGCGTTAGGGTTATGTTGAGGGGTAGGGTTAGAGATCCGGTTTAAGTCACGATTGGACCTAGTTTTAGGGTTATGTTGAGGACTAGGGCTAGAGATTCGGTTAGGGTTACGATTGGACCTAGGGTTAGCGTTATGTTGAGGGCTAGGGATAGAGATCCGGTTAAGGTCACGTTTGGACCTAGGGTTAGGGTTTTGTTGACGGCTAGGGTTAGAGATCCGGTTAGGGTTACGATTGGACCTAGGGTTAGGGTTATGTTGAGGGCTAGGGTTAGAGATCCGGTTAGGGTCACGATTGGACCTAGGGTTAGGGTTATGTTGAGGGCTAGGGTTAGAGATCCGGTTAAGGTCACGATTGGACCTAGGGTTAGGGTTATGTTGAGGACTAGGGTTAGAGATTCGGTTAGGGTTACGATTGGACCTAGGGTTAGCGTTATGTTGAGGGCTAGGGATGGAGATCCGGTTAGGGTCACGATTGGACCTAGGGTTATGGTTATGTTGAGGGCAAGGGTTAGAGATCCGGTTAGGGTCACGATTGGACCAAGGGTTAGGGTTATGTTGAGGGCTAGGGTTAGAGATCCCGTTAGGGTTACGGATGGTCCTAGGGTTAGGGTTATGTTGAGGGCTAGGGTTATAGATCCGTTTAGGGTTACGATTGGATCTAGGGTTAGGGTTATGTTGAGGGCTAGTGTTGAGAGACGGTGAGGGTTCAGATTGGACCTATGGTTAGGGTTTTGTTGAGGGCTAGGGTTAGAGATCCGGTTAGGGTTACGATTGGACCTAGGGTTAGGGGTATGTTGAGGGCTAGGGTTAGAGATCCGGTTAGGGTTACGATTGGACCTAGGGTTACGGTTATGTTGAGGGTTAGTGTTGAGAGACGGTTAGGGTTCAGATTGGACCTAGGGTTAGGGTTATGTTGAGAGCTAGGGTTAGAGAGACGGTTAGGGTCACGATTGGACCGACGGTTAGGGTTATGTTGAGGGCTAGGGTTAGAGATCAGGTTAGGGTCACGATTGGACCTAGGGTTAGGGTTATGTTGAGGACTAGGGTTAGAGAGACGGTTAGGGTTACGATTGGACCTAGGATTAGGGTTATGTTGAGGGCTAGGGTTAGAGAGACGGTTAGGGTTACGATTGGACCTAGGGTTAGGGTTATGTTGAGGGCAGGGTTAGAGATCCGGTTAGGGTCACGATTGGACCTAGGGTTAGGGTTATGTTGAGGGCTAGGGTTAGAGATCCGGTTAGGGTTACGATTGGATCTAGGGTTAGGGTTATGTTGAGGGCTAGGGTTAGAGATCCGGTTAGGGTTACGATTGGACCTAGGGTTAGGGTTATGTTGAGGGCTAGGGTTAGAGATCCGGTTAGGGTCACGATTGGACGTAGGGTTAGGGTTATGTTGAGGGCTAGGGTTAGAGATCCGGTTAAGGTCACGATTGGACCTAGGGTTAGGGTTATGTTGAGGACTAGGGTTAGAGATTCGGTTAGGGTTACGATTGGACCTAGGGTTAGCGTTATGTTGAGGGCTAGGGATGGAGATCCGGTTAGGGTCACGATTGGACCTAGGGTTATGGTTATGTTGAGGGCAAGGGTTAGAGATCCGGTTAGGGTCACGATTGGACCTAGGGTTAGGG
This sequence comes from Miniopterus schreibersii, assembly GCF_964146895.1. NCBI lineage: Eukaryota > Metazoa > Chordata > Mammalia > Chiroptera > Miniopteridae > Miniopterus > Miniopterus schreibersii. The sequence goes on along the minus strand of NW_027669843.1, from coordinate 415,625 downwards.
TTATGTTGAGGGCTAGGGTTAGAGATCCCGTTAGGGTTACGGATGGTCCTAGGGTTAGGGTTATGTTGAGGGCTAGGGTTAGAGATCCGGTTAGGGTTACGATTGTACCTAGGGTTAGGGTTATGTTGAGGGCTAGTGTTGAGAGACGGTGAGGGTTCAGATTGGACCTATTGTTAGGGTTTTGTTGAGGGCTAGGGTTAGAGATCCGGTTAGGGTTACGATTGGACTTAGGGTTAGGGTTATGTTGAGGGCTAGGGTTAGAGATCCGGTTAGGGTTACGATTGGACCTAGGGTTACTGTTATGTTGAGGGCTAGGTTTAGAGATCCGGTTAGGGTCACGAATGGACCTAGGGTTAGGGTTATGTTGAGGGGTAGGGTTAGAGATCCGGTTTAAGTCACGATTGGACCTAGTTTTAGGGTTATGTTGAGGACTAGGGCTAGAGATTCGGTTAGGGTTACGATTGGACCTAGGGTTAGCGTTATGTTGAGGGCTAGGGATAGAGATCCGGTTAAGGTCACGTTTGGACCTAGGGTTAGGGTTTTGTTGACGGCTAGGTTTAGAGATCCGGTTAGGGTTACGATTGGACCTAGGGTTAGGGTTATGTTGAGGGCTAGGGTTAGAGATCCGGTTAGGGTCACGATTGGACCTAGGGTTAGGGTTATGTTGAGGGCTAGGGTTAGAGATCCGGTTAAGGTCACGATTGGACCTAGGGTTAGGGTTATGTTGAGGACTAGGGTTAGAGATTCGGTTAGGGTTACGATTGGACCTAGGGTTAGCGTTATGTTGAGGGCTAGGGATGGAGATCCGGTTAGGGTCACGATTGGACATAGGGTTATGGTTATGTTGAGGGCAAGGGTTAGAGATCCGGTTAGGGTCACGATTGGACCTAGGGTTAGGGTTATGTTGAGGGCTAGGGTTAGAGATCCCGTTAGGGTTACGGATGGTCCTAGGGTTAGGGTTATGTTGAGGGCTAGGGTTAGAGATCCGTTTAGGGTTACGATTGGATCTAGGGTTAGGGTTATGTTGAGGGCTAGTGTTGAGAGACGGTGAGGGTTCCGATTGGACCTATGGTTAGGGTTTTGTTGAGGGCTAGGGTTAGAGATCCGGTTAGGGTTACGATTGGACCTAAGGTTAGGGGTATGTTGAGGGCTAGGGTTAGAGATCCGGTTAGGGTTACGATTGGACCTAGGGTTACGGTTATGTTGAGGGCTAGTGTTGAGAGACGGTTAGGGTTCAGATTGGACCTAGGGTTAGGGTTATGTTGAGAACTAGGGTTAGAGAGACGGTTAGGGTCACGATTGGACCGACGGTTAGGGTTATGTTGAGGGCTAGGGTTAGAGATCAGGTTAGGGTCACGATTGGACCTAGGGTTAGGGTTATGTTGAGGGCTAGGGTTAGAGAGACGTTTAGGGTTACGATTGGACCTAGGGTTAGGGTTATGTTGAGGGCTAGGTTTAGAGATCCGGTTAGGTTTACGATTGGACCTAGGGTTAGGGTTATGTTGAGGGCTAGGGTTAGATATCCGGTTAGGGTTACGATTGGTCCCAACGTTAGGGTTATGTTGAGGACTAGGGTTAGAGAGACGGTTAGGGTTACGATTGGACCTAGGATTAGGGTTATGTTGAGGGCTAGGGTTAGAGAGACGGTTAGGGTTACGATTGGACCTAGGGTTAGGGTTATGTTGAGGGCAGGGTTAGAGATCCGGTTAGGGTCACGATTGGACCTAGGGTTAGGGTTATGTTGAGGGCTAGGGTTAGAGATCCGGTTATGGTTACGATTGGACCTAGGGTTAGGGTTATGTTGAGGGCTAGGTTTAGAGATCCGGTTAGGGTCACGATTGGACCTAGGGTTAGGGTTATGTTGAGGGCTAGGGTTAGAGATCCGGTTTAAGTCACGATTGGACCTAGGTTTAGGGTTATGTTGAGGACTAGGGCTAGAGATTCGGTTAGGGTTACGATTGGACCTAGGGTTAGCGTTATGTTGAGGGCTAGGGATAGAGATCCGGTTAAGGTCACGTTGGGACCTAGGGTTAGGGTTATGTTGAGGGCTAGGGTTAGAGATCCGGTTAGGGTCACGATTGGACCTAGGGTTAGGGTTATGTTGAGGGCTAGGGGTAGAGATCCGGTTAAGGTCACGATTGGACCTAGGGTTAGGGTTATGTTGAGGACTAGGGTTAGAGATTCGGTTAGGGTTACGATTGGACCTAGGGTTAGCGTTATGTTGAGGGCTAGGGATGGAGATCCGGTTAGGGTCACGATTGCACCTAGGGTTATGGTTATGTTGAGGGCAAGGGTTAGAGATCCGGTTAGGGTCACGATTGGACCTAGGGTTAGGGTTATGTTGAGGGCTAGGGTTAGAGATCCCGTTAGGGTTACGGATGGTCCTGGGTTAGGGTTATGTTGAGGGCTAGGGTTAGAGATCCGGTTAGGGTTACGATTGGACCTAGGGTTAGGGTTATGTTGAGGGCTAGTGTTGAGAGACGGTGAGGGTTCAGATTGGACCTATGGTTAGGGTTTTGTTGAGGGCTAGGGTTAGAGATCCGGTTAGGGTCACGATTGGACCTAGGGTTAGGGTTATGTTGAGGGTTAGTGTTAGAGATCGGGTTAGGGTTACGATTGGACCTAGGGTTAGGGTTATGTTGAGGGCTAGGGATATAGATCCGGTTAGGGTCACGATTGGACTTGGGTTAGGGTTATGTTGAGGGCTAGGGTTAGTGATCCGGTTAGGGTTACGATTGGACCTAGGGTTAGGGTTATGTTGAGGGCAGGGTTAGAGATCCGGTTAGGGTCACGATTGGACCTAGGGTCAGGGTTATGTTGAGGGCTAGGGTTAGAGATCCGGTTAGGGTTACAATTGAACCTAGGGTTAGGGTTATGTTGAGGGCTAGGGTTAGAGATCCGGTTAGGGTTACGATTGGACCTAGGGTTAGGGTTATGTTGAGGGCTAGGGTTAGAGATCCGGTTAGGGTTCAAATTGGACCTACGATTAGAGTTATGTTGAGGGCTAGGGTTAGAGACACGGTTAGGGTTCCGATTCGACCTAGGATTAGGGTTATGTTGAGGGCTAGGGTTAGAGATCCGGTTATAATTACGATTGGACCTAAGGTTAGGGTTATGTTGAGGGCTAGGGTTAGAGATCCGGTTAGGGTTACGATTGGACCTAGGGTTAGGGATATGTTGAGGGCTAGGGTCAGAGAGACGGTTAGGGTTACGATTGGACCTAGGGTTAGGGTTATGTTGAGGGCTAGGTTTAGAGATCCGGTTAGGGTTACGATTGGACCTAGGGTTAGGGATATGTTGAGGGTTAGGTTCAGAGAGACGGTTAGGGTTACGATTGGACCTAGGGTTAGGGTTATGTTGAGGGCTAGGTTTAGAGATCCGGTTACTGTTACGATTGGAAGTAGGGTTGGGGTTATGTTGAGTGCTAGGGTTAGAGATCCGGTTAGGGTCACGATTGGACCTAGGGTTAGGGTTATGTTGAGGGCTAGGGTTAGAGATCCGGTTAGGTTACGATTGGACCAAGGGTTAGGGTTATGTTGAGGGCTAGGGTTAGAGATCCGGTTAGGGTCACGATTGGACCTAGGGTTAGGGTTATGTTGACGGCTAGGGTTAGAGATCCGGTTAGGGTCACGATTGGACCTAGGGTTAGGGTTATGTTGAGGGCTAGGGTTAGAGATCCGGTTAGGGTCACGATTGGACCTAGGGTTAGGGTTATGTTGAGGGCTAGTGTTAGAGATCCGGTTAGGGTTACGATTGGACCTAGGGTTAGGGTTATGTTGAGGGCTAGGAATATAGATCCGGTTAGGGTCACGATTGGACTTGGGTTAGGGTTATGTTGAGGGCTAGGGTTAGTGATCCGGTTAGGGTCACGATTGGACCTAGGGTTAGGGTTATATTGAAGGCTAGGGTTAGAGATCCAGTTAGGGTTACAATTGTACCTAGGGTTAGGGTTATGTTGAGGGCTAGGGTTAGAGATCCGGTTAGGGTCACGATTGGACCTAGGGTTAGGGTTATGTTGAGGGCTAGGTTTAGAGATCCGGTTAGGGTTACAATTGGACCTAGGGTTAGGGTTATGTTGAGGGCTAGGGTTAGAGATCCGGTTAGGGTCACGATTGGACCTAGGGTTAGGGTTATGTTGAGGGCTAGGGTTAGAGATCCGGTTAGGGTCACGATTGGACCTAGGGTTAGGGTTATGTTGAGGGCTAGTGTTAGAGATCCGGTTAGGGTTATGATTGGACCTAGGGTTAGGGTTATGTTGAGGGCTAGGGATATAGATCCGGTTAGGGTCACGATTAGACTTGGGTTAGGGTTATGTTGAGGGCTAGGGTTAGTGATCCGGTTAGGGTCACGATTGGACCTAGGGTTAGGGTTATGTTGAGGACTAGGGTTAGAGAGACGTTTAGGGTTACGATTGGACCTAGGGTTAGGGTTATGTTGAGGGCAGGGTTAGAGATCCGGTTAGGGTCACGATTGGACCTAGGGTCAGGGTTATGTTGAGGGCTAGGGTTAGAGATCCGGTTAGGGTTACAATTGAACCTAGGGTTAGGGTTATGTTGAGGGCTAGGGATAGAGATCCGGTTAAGGTCACGTTGGGACCTAGGGTTAGGGTTATGTTGACGGCTAGGGTTAGAGATCCGGTTAGGGTTACGATTGGACCTAGGGTTAGGGTTATGTTGAGGGCTAGGGTTAGAGATCCGGTTAGGGTCACGATTGGACCTAGGGTTAGGGTTATGTTGAGGGCTAGGGGTAGAGATCCGGTTAAGGTCACGATTGGACCTAGGGTTAGGGTTATGTTGAGGACTAGGGTTAGAGATTCGGTTAGGGTTACGATTGGACCTAGGGTTAGCGTTATGTTGAGGGCTAGGGATGGAGATCCGGTTAGGGTCACGATTGCACCTAGGGTTATGGTTATGTTGAGGGCAAGGGTTAGAGATCCGGTTAGGGTCACGATTGGACCTAGGGTTAGGGTTATGTTGAGGGCTAGGGTTAGAGATCCCGTTAGGGTTACGGATGGTCCTGGGTTAGGGTTATGTTGAGGGCTAGGGTTAGAGATCCGGTTAGGGTTACGATTGGACCTAGGGTTAGGTTTATGTTGAGGGCTAGTGTTGAGAGACGGTGAGGGTTCAGATTGGACCTATGGTTAGGGTTTTGTTGAGGGCTAGGGTTAGAGATTCGGTTAGGGTCACGATTGGACCTAGGGTTAGGGTTATGTTGAGGGCTAGTGTTAGAGATCGGGTTAGGGTTACGATTGGACCTAGGGTTAGGGTTATGTTGAGGGCTAGGGATATAGATCCGGTTAGGGTCACGATTGGACTTGGGTTAGGGTTATGTTGAGGGCTAGGGTTAGTGATCCGGTTAGGGTTACGATTGGACCTAGGGTTAGGGTTATGTTGAGGGCAGGGTTAGAGATCCGGTTAGGGTCACGATTGGACCTAGGGTCAGGGTTATGTTGAGGGCTAGGGTTAGAGATCCGGTTAGGGTTACAATTGAACCTAGGGTTAGGGTTATGTTGAGGGCTAGGGTTAGAGATCCGGTTAGGGTTACGATTGGACCTAGGGTTAGGGTTATGTTGAGGGCTAGGGTTAGAGATCCGGTTAGGGTTCAAATTGGACCTACGATTAGAGTTATGTTGAGGGCTAGGGTTAGAGACACGGTTAGGGTTCCGATTCGACCTAGGATTAGGGTTATGTTGAGGGCTAGGGTCAGAGATCCGGTTATAATTACGATTGGACCTAAGGTTAGGTTTATGTTGAGGGCTAGGGTTAGAGATCCGGTTAGGGTTACGATTGGACCTAGGGTTAGGGATATGTTGAGGGCTAGGGTCAGAGAGACGGTTAGGGTTACGATTGGACCTAGGGTTAGGGTTATGTTGAGGGCTAGGTTTAGAGATCCGGTTAGGGTTACGATTGGACCTAGGGTTAGGGATATGTTGAGGGTTAGGTTCAGAGAGACGGTTAGGGTTACGATTGGACCTAGGGTTAGGGTTATGTTGAGGGCTAGGTTTAGAGATCCGGTTACTGTTACGATTGGAAGTAGGGTTGGGGTTATGTTGAGTGCTAGGGTTAGAGATCCGGTTAGGGTCACGATTGGACCTAGGGTTAGGGTTATGTTGAGGGGTAGGGTTAGAGATCCGGTTAGGTTACGATTGGACCAAGGGTTAGGGTTATGTTGAGGGCTAGGGTTAGAGATCCGGTTAGGGTCACGATTGGACCTAGGGTTAGGGTTATGTTGACGGCTAGGGTTAGAGATCCGGTTAGGGTCACGATTGGACCTAGGGTTAGGGTTATGTTGAGGGCTAGGGTTAGAGATCCGGTTAGGGTCACGATTGGACCTAGGGTTAGGGTTATGTTGAGGGCTAGTGTTAGAGATCCGGTTAGGGTTACGATTGGACCTAGGGTTAGGGTTATGTTGAGGGCTAGGAATATAGATCCGGTTAGGGTCACGATTGGACTTGGGTTAGGGTTATGTTCAGGGCTAGGGTTAGTGATCCGGTTAGGGTCACTATTGGACCTAGGGTTAGGGTTATGTTGAAGGCTAGGGTTAGAGATCCAGTTAGGGTTACAATTGGACCTAGGGTTAGGGTTATGTTGAGGGCTAGGGTTAGAGATCCGGTTAGGGTCACGATTGGACCTAGGGTTAGGGTTATGTTGAGGGCTAGGGTTAGAGATCCGGTTAGGGTCACGATTGGACCTAGGGTTAGGGTTATGTTGAGGGCTAGGGTTAGAGTTCCGGTTAGGGTCACGATTGGACCTAGGGTTAGGGTTATGTTGAGGGCTAGTGTTAGAGATCCGGTTAGGGTTATGATTGGACCTAGGGTTAGGGTTATGTTGAGGGCTAGGGATATAGATCCGGTTAGGGTCACGATTGGACTTGGGTTAGGGTTATGTTGAGGGCTAGGGTTAGTGATCCGGTTAGGGTCACGATTGGACCTAGGGTTAGGGTTATGTTGAGGACTAGGGTTAGAGAGACGTTTAGGGTTACGATTGGACCTAGGGTTAGGGTTATGTTGAGGGCAGGGTTAGAGATCCGGTTAGGGTCACGATTGGACCTAGGGTCAGGGTTATGTTGAGGGCTAGGGTTAGAGATCCGGTTAGGGTTACAATTAAACCTAGGGTTAGGGTTATGTTGAGGGCTAGGGTTAGAGATCCGGTTAGGGTTACGATTGGACCTAGGGTTAGGGTTATGTTGAGGGCTAGGGTTAGAGATCCGGTTAGGGTTACAATTGGACCTACGGTTAGGGTTATGTTGAGGGCTAGGGTTAGAGACACGGTTAGGGTTCCGATTGGACCTAGGGTTAGGGTTATGTTGAGGGCTAGGGTTAGAGATCCGGTTAGGGTTACGATTGGACCTAGGGTTAGGGTTATGTTTAGGGCTAGGGTAAGAGATCCGGGTAGGGTTACGATTGGACCTAGGGTTAGGGTTATGTTGAGGGCTAGGGTTAGAGATCCGGTTACGGTTACGATTGGACCTTGGGTTAGGGTTATGTTGAGGTCTAGGTTTAGAGATCCGGTTAGTGTTACGATTGGACCTACGGTTAGAGATATGTTGAGTGCTAGGGTCAGAGAGAAGGTTAGGGTTACGATTGGACCTAGGGTTAGGGTTATGTTGAGGGCTAGGGTTACAGAGAAGGTTAGGGTTACGATTGGACCTAGGTTTAGCGTTATGTTGAGGGCTAGGGTTAGAGATCCTCTTAGGGTCACGATTGAACCTAGGGTTAGGGTTATGTTGAGGGCTAGGTTTAGAGATCCGGTTAGGGTTACGACTGGACCTAGTGTTAGGGTTATGTTGAGGGCTAGGGTTAGAGATCCGCTTAGGGTTACGATTGGACCTAGGGTTAGGGATATGTTGAGGGCTAGGGTTAGAGAGACGGTTAGGGTTACGATTGGACCTAGGGTTAGGGTTATGTTGAGGGCTAGGTTTAGAGATCCGGTTAGGGTTACGATTGGACCTAGGGTTAGGGATATGTTGAGGGCTAGGTTCAGAGAGACGGTTAGGGTTACGATTGGACCTAGGGTTAGGGTTATGTTGAGGGCTAGGTTTAGAGATCCGGTTACTGTTACGATTGGAAGTAGGGTTGGGGTTATGTTGAGTGCTAGGGTTAGAGATCCGGTTAGGGTCACGATTGGACCTAGGGTTAGGGTGATGTTGACGGCTAGGGTTAGAGATCCGGTTAGGGTTACGATTGGACCTAGGGTTAGGGTGATGTTGAGGGCTAGGGTTAGAGATCCGGTTAGGGTCACGATTGCACCTTGGGTTAGGGTTATGTTGAGGGCTAGGGTTAGAGATCCGGTTAGGGTTACGATTGCACCTAGGGTTAGGGTTATGTTGAGAACTAGGTTTAGAGATTCGGTTAGGGTTACGATTGGACCTAGGGTTACCGTTATGTTTAGCGCTAGGGATAGAGATCCGGTTAGGGTCAAGATTGGACCTAGGGTTAGGGTTATGTTGAGGGCTAGGGTTAGAGATACGGTTAGGGTCACGATTGCACCTAGGGTTAGGGTTATGTTGAGGGCTAGGGTTAGAGATCCGGTTAGGGTCACGATTGGACCTAGGGTTAGGGTTATGTTGAGGGCTAGGGGTAGAGATCCGGTTAAGGTCACGATTGGACCTAGGGTTAGGGTTATGTTGAGGACTAGGGTTAGAGATTCGGTTAGGGTTACGATTGGACCTAGGGTTAGCGTTATGTTGAGGGCTAGGGATGGAGATCCGGTTAGGGTCACGATTGCACCTAGGGTTATGGTTATGTTGAGGGCAAGGGTTAGAGATCCGGTTAGGGTCACGATTGGACCTAGGGTTAGGGTTATGTTGAGGGCTAGGGTTAGAGATCCCGTTAGGGTTACGGATGGTCCTGGGTTAGGGTTATGTTGAGGGCTAGGGTTAGAGATCCGGTTAGGGTTACGATTGGACCTAGGGTTAGGGTTATGTTGAGGGCTAGTGTTGAGAGACGGTGAGGGTTCAGATTGGACCTATGGTTAGGGTTTTGTTGAGGGCTAGGGTTAGAGTTCCGGTTAGGGTCACGATTGGACCTAGGGTTAGGGTTATGTTGAGGGCTAGTGTTAGAGATCGGGTTAGGGTTACGATTGGACCTAGGGTTAGGGTTATGTTGAGGGCTAGGGATATAGATCCGGTTAGGGTCACGATTGGACTTGGGTTAGGGTTATGTTGAGGGCTAGGGTTAGTGATCCGGTTAGGGTTACGATTGGACCTAGGGTTAGGGTTATGTTGAGGGCAGGGTTAGAGATCCGGTTAGGGTCACGATTGGACCTAGGGTCAGGGTTATGTTGAGGGCTAGGGTTAGAGATCCGGTTAGGGTTACAATTGAACCTAGGGTTAGGGTTATGTTGAGGGCTAGGGTTAGAGATCCGGTTAGGGTTACGATTGGACCTAGGGTTAGGGTTATGTTGAGGGCTAGGGTTAGAGATCCGGTTAGGGTTCAAATTGGACCTACGGTTAGAGTTATGTTGAGGGCTAGGGTTAGAGACACGGTTAGGGTTCCGATTCGACCTAGGATTAGGGTTATGTTGAGGGCTAGGGTTAGAGATCCGGTTATAATTACGATTGGACCTAAGGTTAGGGTTATGTTGAGGGCTAGGGTTAGAGATCCGGTTAGGGTTACGATTGGACCTAGGGTTAGGGATATGTTGAGGGCTAGGGTCAGAGAGACGGTTAGGGTTACGATTGGACCTAGGGTTAGGGTTATGTTGAGGGCTAGGTTTAGAGATCCGGTTAGGGTTACGATTGGACCTAGGGTTAGGGATATGTTGAGGGTTAGGTTCAGAGAGACGGTTAGGGTTACGATTGGACCTAGGGTTAGGGTTATGTTGAGGGCTAGGTTTAGAGATCCGGTTACTGTTACGATTGGAAGTAGGGTTGGGGTTATGTTGAGTGCTAGGGTTAGAGATCCGGTTAGGGTCACGATTGGACCTAGGGTTAGGGTTATGTTGAGGGCTAGGGTTAGAGATCCGGTTAGGTTACGATTGGACCAAGGGTTAGGGTTATGTTGAGGGCTAGGGTTAGAGATCCGGTTAGGGTCACGATTGGACCTAGGGTTAGGGTTATGTTGACGGCTAGGGTTAGAGATCCGGTTAGGGTCACGATTGGACCTAGGGTTAGGGTTATGTTGAGGGCTAGGGTTAGAGATCCGGTTAGGGTCACGATTGGACCTAGGGATAGGGTTATGTTGAGGGCTAGTGTTAGAGATCCGGTTAGGGTTACGATTGGACCTAGGGTTAGGGTTATGTTGAGGGCTAGGAATATAGATCCGGTTAGGGTCACGATTGGACTTGGGTTAGGGTTATGTTGAGGGCTAGGGTTAGTGATCCGGTTAGGGTCACGATTGGACCTAGGGTTAGGGTTATGTTGAAGGCTAGGGTTAGAGATCCAGTTAGGGTTACAATTGGACCTAGGGTTAGGGTTATGTTGAGGGCTAGGGTTAGAGATCCGGTTAGGGTCACGATTGGACCTAGGGTTAGGGTTATGTTGAGGGCTAGGTTTAGAGATCCGGTTAGGGTTACAATTGGACCTAGGGTTAGGGTTATGTTGAGGGCTAGGGTTAGAGATCCGGTTAGGGTCACGATTGGACCTAGGGTTAGGGTTATGTTGAGGGCTAGGGTTAGAGATCCGGTTAGGGTCACGATTGGACCTAGGGTTAGGGTTATGTTGAGGGCTAGTGTTAGAGATCCGGTTAGGGTTATGATTGGACCTAGGGTTAGGGTTATGTTGAGGGCTAGGGATATAGATCCGGTTAGGGTCACGATTGGACTTGGGTTAGGGTTATGTTGAGGGCTAGGGTTAGTGATCCGGTTAGGGTCACGATTGGACCTAGGGTTAGGGTTATGTTGAGGACTAGGGTTAGAGAGACGGTTAGGGTTACGATTGGACCTAGGGTTAGGGTTATGTTGAGGGCAGGGTTAGAGATCCGGTTAGGGTCACGATTGGACCTAGGGTCAGGGTTATGTTGAGGGCTAGGGTTAGAGATCCGGTTAGGGTTACAATTGAACCTAGGGTTAGGGTTATGTTGAGGGCTAGGGTTAGAGATCCGGTTAGGGTTACGATTGGACCTAGGGTTAGGGTTATGTTGAGGGCTAGGGTTAGAGATCCGGTTAGGGTTCAAATTGGACCTACGGTTAGGGTTATGTTGAGGGCTAGGGTTAGAGACACGGTTAGGGTTCCGATTGGACCTAGGGTTAGGGATATGTTGAGGGCTAGCGTCAGAGAGACGGTTAGGGTTACAATTGGAGCTAGGGTTAGGGTTATGTTGAGGGCTAGGGTTAGAGATCCGGTTAGGGTTACGATTGGACCTTGGGTTAGGGTTATGTTGAGGACTAGGGTTAGAGATCCGGTTAGGGTTACGATTGGACCTAGGGTTAGGGTTATGTTGAGGGCTAGGCTTAGAGATCCGGTTTGTGTCACGATTGGTCCTAGGGTGAGGGTTATGTTGAGGGCTAAGGTTAGAGAGACGGTTAGGGTTACGATTGGACCTAGGGTTAGGGTTATGTTGAGGGCTAGGGTTAGAGATCCGGTTAGGGTCACGATTGGACCTAGGGTTAGGGTTATGTTGAGGGCTAGTGTTAGAGATCCGGTTAGGGTTACGATTGGACCTAGGGTTAGGGTTATGTTGAGGGCTAGGAATATAGATCCGGTTAGGGTCACGATTGGACTTGGGTTAGGGTTATGTTGAGGGCTAGGGTTAGTGATCCGGTTAGGGTCACGACTGGACCTAGGGTTAGGGTTATGTTGAAGGCTAGGGTTAGAGATCCAGTTAGGGTTACAATTGGACCTAGGGTTAGGGTTATGTTGAGGGCTAGGGTTAGAGATCCGGTTAGGGTCACGATTGGACCTAGGGTTAGGGTTATGTTGAGGGCTAGGTTTAGAGATCCGGTTAGGGTTACAATTGGACCTAGGGTTAGGGTTATGTTGAGGGCTAGGGTTAGAGATCCGGTTAGGGTCACGATTGGACCTAGGGTTAGGGTTATGTTGAGGGCTAGGGTTAGAGATCCGGTTAGGGTCACGATTGGACCTAGGGTTAGGGTTATGTTGAGGGCTAGTGTTAGAGATCCGGTAAGGGTTATGATTGGACCTAGGGTTAGGGTTATGTTGAGGGCTAGGGATATAGATCCGGTTAGGGTCACGATTGGACTTGGGTTAGGGTTATGTTGAGGGCTAGGGTTAGTGATCCGGTTAGGGTCACGATTGGACCTAGGGTTAGGGTTATGTTGAGGACTAGGGTTAGAGAGACGTTTAGGGTTACGATTGGACCTAGGGTTAGGGTTATGTTGAGGGCAGGGTTAGAGATCCGGTTAGGGTCACGATTGGACCTAGGGTCAGGGTTATGTTGAGGGCTAGGGTTAGAGATCCGGTTAGGGTTACAATTGAACCTAGGGTTAGGGTTATGTTGAGGGCTAGGGTTAGAGATCCGGTTAGGGTTACGATTGGACCTAGGGTTAGGGTTATGTTGAGGGCTAGGGTTAGAGATCCGGTTAGGGTTACAATTGGACCTACGGTTAGGGTTATGTTGAGGGCTAGGGTTAGAGACACGGTTAGGGTTCCGATTGGACCTAGGGTTAGGGTTATGTTGAGGGCTAGGGTTAGAGATCCGGTTAGGGTTACGATTGGACCTAGGGTTAGGGTTATGTTTAGGGCTAGGGTAAGAGATCCGGGTAGGGTTATGATTGGACCTAGGGTTAGGGTTATGTTGAGGGCTAGGGTTAGAGATCCGGTTACGGTTACGATTGGACCTTGGGTTAGGGTTATGTTGAGGTCTAGGTTTAGAGATCCGGTTAGTGTTACGATTGGACCTACGGTTAGAGATATGTTGAGTGCTAGGGTCAGAGAGAAGGTTAGGGTTACGATTGGACCTAGGGTTAGGGTTATGTTGAGGGCTAGGGTTACAGAGAAGGTTAGGGTTACGATTGGACCTAGGTTTAGCGTTATGTTGAGGGCTAGGGTTAGAGATCCTCTTAGGGTCACGATTGAACCTAGGGTTAGGGTTATGTTGAGGGCTAGGTTTAGAGATCCGGTTAGGGTTACGACTGGACCTAGTGTTAGGGTTATGTTGAGGGCTAGGGTTAGAGATCCGCTTAGGGTTCCGATTGGACCTAGGGTTAGGGTTATGTTGAGGGCTAGGGTTAGAGATCCGGTTAGGGTTACGATTGGACCTAGGGTTAGGGTTATGTTTAGGGCTAGGGTAAGAGATCCGGGTAGGGTTACGATTGGACCTAGGGTTAGGGTTATGTTGAGGGCTAGGGTTAGAGATCCGGTTACGGTTACGATTGGACCTTGGGTTAGGGTTATGTTGAGGTCTAGGTTTAGAGATCCGGTTAGTGTTATGATTGGACCTACGGTTAGAGATATGTTGAGTGCTAGGGTCAGAGAGAAGGTTAGGGTTACGATTGGACCTAGGGTTAGGGTTATGTTGAGGGCTAGGGTTACAGAGAAGGTTAGGGTTACGATTGGACCTAGGTTTAGCGTTATGTTGAGGGCTAGGGTTAGAGATCCTCTTAGGGTCACGATTGAACCTAGGGTTAGGGTTATGTTGAGGGCTAGGTTTAGAGATCCGGTTAGGGTTACGACTGGACCTAGTGTTAGGGTTATGTTGAGGGCTAGGGTTAGAGATCCGCTTAGGGTTACGATTGGACCTAGGGTTAGGGATATGTTGAGGGCTAGGGTTAGAGAGACGGTTAGGGTTACGATTGGACCTAGGGTTAGGGTTATGTTGAGGGCTAGGTTTAGAGATCCGGTTAGGGTTACGATTGGACCTAGGGTTAGGGATATGTTGAGGGCTAGGTTCAGAGAGACGGTTAGGGTTACGATTGGACCTAGGGTTAGGGTTATGTTGAGGGCTAGGTTTAGAGATCCGGTTACTGTTACGATTGGAAGTAGGGTTGGGGTTATGTTGAGTGCTAGGGTTAGAGATCCGGTTAGGGTCACGATTGGACCTAGGGTTAGGGTGATGTTGACGGCTAGGGTTAGAGATCCGGTTAGGGTTACGATTGGACCTAGGGTTAGGGTGATGTTGAGGGCTAGGGTTAGAGATCCGGTTAGGGTCACGATTGCACCTTGGGTTAGGGTTATGTTGAGGGCTAGGGTTAGAGATCCGGTTAGGGTTACGATTGCACCTAGGGTTAGGGTTATGTTGAGAACTAGGTTTAGAGATTCGGTTAGGGTTACGATTGGACCTAGGGTTAGCGTTATGTTTAGCGCTAGGGATAGAGATCCGGTTAGGGTCAAGATTGGACCTAGGGTTAGGGTTATGTTGAGGGCTAGGGTTAGAGATACGGTTAGGGTCACGATTGCACCTAGGGTTAGGGTTATGTTGAGGGCTAGGGTTAGAGATCCGGTTAGGGTCACGATTGGACCTAGTGTTAGGGTTATGTTGAAGGCTAGGGTTAGAGACCCAGTTAGGGATACGATTGGACCTAAGGTTAAGGTTATGTTGAGGGCTAGGTTTAGAGATCCGGTTAGGGTTACGACTGGACCTAGTGTTAGGGTTATGTTGAGGGCTCGGCTTAGAGATCCGGTTAGGGTTATGATTGGACCTAGGGTTAGGGTTATGTTGAGGGCTAGGGTTAGAGATCCGGTTAGGGTTACGATTGGACCTAGGGTTAGGGTTATGTTGAGGGCTAGGGTTAGAGATCCGGTTAGGGTTACGATTGGACCTAGGGTTAGGGTAATGTTGAAGGCTAGGGTTAGAGATCCGGTTAGGGTTACGATTGGACCTAGGGTTAGGGTTATGTTGAGGGCTAGGGTTAGAGAGACGGTTAGGGTTCAGATTGGACCTAGGGTTAGGGTTATGTTGAGGGCTAGGGTTAGAGAGACGGTTAGAGTCACGATTGGACCTACGGTTAGGGTTATGTTGAGGGCTAGGGTTAGAGAGACGGTTAGGGTTACGATTGGACCTATGGTTAGGGTTATGTTGAGGGCTAGGTTTAGAGATCCGGTTAGGGTTACGATTGAACCTAGGGTTAGGGTTATGTTGAGGGCTAGGGTTAGAGATCCGGTTAGGGTTACGATTGGACCTAGGGTTAGGGTTATGTTGAGGGCTAGGGTTAGAGATCCGGTTAGGGTTACGGTTGGACCTAGGGTTAGGGTAATGTTGAGGGCTAGGGTTAGAGACCCGGTTAGGGATACGATTGGACCTAAGGTTAGGGTTATGTTGAGGGCTAGGTTTAGAGATCCGCTTAGGGTTACGACTGGACCTAGGGTTAGGGTTATGTTGAGGGCTAGGGTTAGAGATCCGGTTAGGGTTACAATTGGACCTTGGGTTAGGGTTCTGTTGAGGGCTAGGGTTAGAGATCCGGTTAGGGTTACGATTGCACCTAGGGTTAGGGTTATGTTGAGGGCTAGGGTTAGAGATCCGGTTAGGGTTAGGATTGGACCTAGGGTTAGGGATATGTTGAGGGCTAGGTTCAGAGAGACGGTTAGGGTTACGATTGGACCTAGGGTTAGGGTTATGTTGAGGGCTAGGTTTAGAGATCCGGTTAGGGTTACGATTGGACCTAGGGTTAGGGATATGTTGAGGGCTAGGGTCAGAGAGACGGTTAGGGTTACGATTGGACCTAGGGTTAGGGTTATGTTGAGGGCTAGGTTTAGAGATCCGGTTAGGGTTACGATTGGACCTAGGGTTAGGGATATGTTGAGGGCTAGGGTCAGAGAGACGGTTAGGGTTACGATTGGACCTAGGATTAGCGTTATGTTGAGGGCTAGGGTTAGAGATCCGGTTAGGGTCACGATTGAACCTAGGGTTAGGGTTATGTTGAGGGCCAGGGTTAGAGATCCGGTTAGGGTCACGATTGGACCTAGGGTTAGGGTTATGTTGAGGGCTAGGGTTAGAGATCCGGTTAGGGTTAGGATTGGACCTAGGGTTAGGGATATGTTGAGGGCTAGCGTCAGAGAGACGGTTAGGGTTACGATTGGAGCTAGGGTTAGGGTTATGTTGAGGGCTAGGGTTAGAGATCCGGTTAGGGTTACGATTGGACCTTGGGTTAGGGTTATGTTGAGGACTAGGGTTAGAGATCCGGTTAGGGTTACGATTGGACCTAGGGTTAGGGTTATGTTGAGGGCTAGGCTTAGAGATCCGGTTTGTGTCACGATTGGTCCTAGGGTGAGGGTTATGTTGAGGGCTAAGGTTAGAGAGACGGTTAGGGTTACGATTGGACCTAGGGTTAGGGTTATGTTGAGGGCTAGGGTTAGTGATCCGGTTAGGGTCACGATTGGACCTAGGGTTAGGGTTATGTTGAAGGCTAGGGTTAGAGATCCAGTTAGGGTTACAATTGGACCTTGGGTTAGGGTTATGTTGAGGGCTAGGGTTAGAGATCCGGTTAGGGTCACGATTGGACCTAGGGTTAGGGTTATGTTGAGGGCTATGTTTAGAGATCCGGTTAGGGTTACAATTGGACCTAGGGTTAAGGTTATGTTGAGGGCTAGGGTTAGAGATCCGGTTAGGGTCACGATTGGACCTAGGGTTAGGGTTATGTTGAGGGCTAGGGTTAGAGATCCGGTTAGGGTCACGATTGGACCTAGGGTTAGGGTTATGTTGAGGGCTAGTGTTAGAGATCCGGTTAGGGTTATGATTGGACCTAGGGTTAGGGTTATGTTGAGGGCTAGGGATATAGATCCGGTTAGGGTCACGATTGGACTTGGGTTAGGGTTATGTTGAGGGCTAGGGTGAGTGATCCGGTTAGGGTCACGATTGGACCTAGGGTTAGGGTTATGTTGAGGACTAGGGTTAGAGAGACGTTTAGGGTTACGATTGGACCTAGGGTTAGGGTTATGTTGAAGGCAGGGTTAGAGATCCGGTTAGGGTCACGATTGGACCTAGGGTCAGGGTTATGTTGAGGGCTAGGGTTAGAGATCCGGTTAGGGTTACAATTGAACCTAGGGTTAGGGTTATGTTGAGGGCTAGGGTTAGAGATCCGGTTAGGGTTACGATTGGACCTAGGGTTAGGGTTATGTTGAGGGCTAGGGTTAGAGATCCGGTTAGGGTTACAATTGGACCTACGGTTAGGGTTATGTTGAGGGCTAGGGTTAGAGACACGGTTAGGGTTCCGATTGGACCTAGGGTTAGGGTTATGTTGAGGGCTAGGGTTAGAGATCCGGTTAGGGTTACGATTGGACCTAGGGTTAGGGTTATGTTTAGGGCTAGGGTAAGAGATCCGGGTAGGGTTACGATTGGACCTAGGGTTAGGGTTATGTTGAGGGCTAGGGTTAGAGATCCGGTTACGGTTACGATTGGACCTTGGGTTAGGGTTATGTTGAGGTCTAGGTTTAGAGATCCGGTTAGTGTTACGATTGGACCTACGGTTAGAGATATGTTGAGTGCTAGGGTCAGAGAGAAGGTTAGGGTTACGATTGGACCTAGGGTTAGGGTTATGTTGAGGGCTAGGGTTACAGAGAAGGTTAGGGTTACGATTGGACCTAGGTTTAGCGTTATGTTGAGGGCTAGGGTTAGAGATCCTCTTAGGGTCACGATTGAACCTAGGGTTAGGGTTATGTTGAGGGCTAGGTTTAGAGATCCGGTTAGGGTTACGACTGGACCTAGTGTTAGGGTTATGTTGAGGGCTAGGGTTAGAGATCCGCTTAGGGTTCCGATTGGACCTAGGGTTAGGGTTATGTTGAGGGCTAGGGTTAGAGATCCGGTTAGGGTTACGATTGGACCTAGGGTTAGGGTTATGTTGAGGGCTAGGGTTAGAGATCCGGTTAGGGTTACAATTGGACCTACGGTTAGGGTTATGTTGAGGGCTAGGGTTAGAGACACGGTTAGGGTTCCGATTGGACCTAGGGTTAGGGTTATGTTGAGGGCTAGGGTTAGAGATCCGGTTAGGGTTACGATTGGACCTAGGGTTAGGGTTATGTTTAGGGCTAGGGTAAGAGATCCGGGTAGGGTTACGATTGGACCTAGGGTTAGGGTTATGTTGAGGGCTAGGGTTAGAGATCCGGTTACGGTTACGATTGGACCTTGGGTTAGGGTTATGTTGAGGTCTAGGTTTAGAGATCCGGTTAGTGTTACGATTGGACCTACGGTTAGAGATATGTTGAGTGCTAGGGTCAGAGAGAAGGTTAGGGTTACGATTGGACCTAGGGTTAGGGTTATGTTGAGGGCTAGGGTTACAGAGAAGGTTAGGGTTACGATTGGACCTAGGTTTAGCGTTATGTTGAGGGCTAGGGTTAGAGATCCTCTTAGGGTCACGATTGAACCTAGGGTTAGGGTTATGTTGAGGGCTAGGTTTAGAGATCCGGTTAGGGTTACGACTGGACCTAGTGTTAGGGTTATGTTGAGGGCTAGGGTTAGAGATCCGCTTAGGGTTCCGATTGGACCTAGGGTTAGGGTTATGTTGAGGGCTAGGGTTAGAGATCCGGTTAGGGTTACGATTGGACCTAGGGTTAGGGTTATGTTTAGGGCTAGGGTAAGAGATCCGGGTAGGGTTACGATTGGACCTAGGGTTAGGGTTATGTTGAGGGCTAGGGTTAGAGATCCGGTTACGGTTACGATTGGACCTTGGGTTAGGGTTATGTTGAGGTCTAGGTTTAGAGATCCGGTTAGTGTTACGATTGGACCTACGGTTAGAGATATGTTGAGTGCTAGGGTCAGAGAGAAGGTTAGGGTTACGATTGGACCTAGGGTTAGGGTTATGTTGAGGGCTAGGGTTACAGAGAAGGTTAGGGTTACGATTGGACCTAGGTTTAGCGTTATGTTGAGGGCTAGGGTTAGAGATCCTCTTAGGGTCACGATTGAACCTAGGGTTAGGGTTATGTTGAGGGCTAGGTTTAGAGATCCGGTTAGGGTTACGACTGGACCTAGTGTTAGGGTTATGTTGAGGGCTAGGGTTAGAGATCCGCTTAGCGTTACGATTGGACCTAGGGTTAGGGATATGTTGAGGGCTAGGGTTAGAGAGACGGTTAGGGTTACGATTGGACCTAGGGTTAGGGTTATGTTGAGGGCTAGGTTTAGAGATCCGGTTAGGGTTACGATTGGACCTAGGGTTAGGGATATGTTGAGGGCTAGGTTCAGAGAGACGGTTAGGGTTACGATTGGACCTAGGGTTAGGGTTATGTTGAGGGCTAGGTTTAGAGATCCGGTTACTGTTACGATTGGAAGTAGGGTTGGGGTTATGTTGAGTGCTAGGGTTAGAGATCCGGTTAGGGTCACGATTGGACCTAGGGTTAGGGTGATGTTGACGGCTAGGGTTAGAGATCCGGTTAGGGTTACGATTGGACCTAGGGTTAGGGTGATGTTGAGGGCTAGGGTTAGAGATCCGGTTAGGGTCACGATTGCACCTTGGGTTAGGGTTATGTTGAGGGCTAGGGTTAGAGATCCGGTTAGGGTTACGATTGCACCTAGGGTTAGGGTTATGTTGAGAACTAGGTTTAGAGATTCGGTTAGGGTTACGATTGGACCTAGGGTTAGCGTTATGTTTAGCGCTAGGGATAGAGATCCGGTTAGGGTCAAGATTGGACCTAGGGTTAGGGTTATGTTGAGGGCTAGGGTTAGAGATACGGTTAGGGTCACGATTGCACCTAGGGTTAGGGTTATGTTGAGGGCTAGGGTTAGAGATCCGGTTAGGGTCACGATTGGACCTAGTGTTAGGGTTATGTTGAAGGCTAGGGTTAGAGACCCAGTTAGGGATACGATTGGACCTAAGGTTAAGGTTATGTTGAGGGCTAGGTTTAGAGATCCGGTTAGGGTTACGACTGGACCTAGTGTTAGGGTTATGTTGAGGGCTCGGCTTAGAGATCCGGTTAGGGTTACGATTGGACCTAGGGTTAGGGTTATGTTGAGGGCTAGGGTTAGAGATCCGGTTAGGGTTACGATTGGACCTAGGGTTAGGGTTATGTTGAGGGCTAGGGTTAGAGATCCGGTTAGGGTTACGATTTGACCTAGGGTTAGGGTAATGTTGAAGGCTAGGGTTAGAGATCCGGTTAGGGTTACGATTGGACCTAGGGTTAGGGTTATGTTGAGGGCTAGGGTTAGAGAGACGGTTAGGGTTCAGATTGGACCTAGGGTTAGGGTTATGTTGAGGGCTAGGGTTAGAGAGACGGTTAGAGTCACGATTGGACCTACGGTTAGGGTTATGTTGAGGGCTAGGGTTAGAGAGACGGTTAGGGTTACGATTGGACCTATGGTTAGGGTTATGTTGAGGGCTAGGGTTAGAGATCCGGTTAGGGTTACGATTGGACCTAGGGTTAGGGTTATGTTGAGGGCTAGGGTTAGAGATCCGGTTAGGGTTACGGTTGGACCTAGGGTTAGGGTAATGTTGAGGGCTAGGGTTAGAGACCCGGTTAGGGATACGATTGGACCTAAGGTTAGGGTTATGTTGAGGGCTAGGTTTAGAGATCCGCTTAGGGTTACGACTGGACCTAGGGTTAGGGTTATGTTGAGGGCTAGGGTTCGAGATCCGGTTAGGGTTACAATTGGACCTTGGGTTAGGGTTCTGTTGAGGGCTAGGGTTAGAGATCCGGTTAGGGTTACGATTGCACCTAGGGTTAGGGTTATGTTGAGGGCTAGGGTTAGAGATCCAGTTAGGGTTAGGATTGGACCTAGGGTTAGGGATATGTTGAGGGCTAGGGTCAGAGAGACGGTTAGGGTTACGATTGGACCTAGGTTTAGCGTTATGTTGAGGGCTAGGGTTAGAGATCCGGTTAGGGTCACGATTGAACCTAGGGTTAGGGTTATGTTGAGGGCCAGGGTTAGAGATCCGGTTAGGGTCACGATTGGACCTAGGGTTAGGGTTATGTTGAGGGCTAGGGTTAGAGATCCGGTTAGGGTTAGGATTGGACCTAGGGTTAGGGATATGTTGAGGGCTAGCGTCAGAGAGACGGTTAGGGTTACGATTGGAGCTAGGGTTAGGGTTATGTTGAGGGCTAAGGTTAGAGATCCGGTTAGGGTTACGATTGGACCTTGGGTTAGGGTTATGTTGAGGACTAGGGTTAGAGATCCGGTTAGGGTTACGATTGGACCTAGGGTTAGGGTTATGTTGAGGGCTAGGCTTAGAGATCCGGTTTGTGTCACGATTGGTCCTAGGGTGAGGGTTATGTTGAGGGCTAAGGTTAGAGAGACGGTTAGGGTTACGATTGGACCTAGGGTTAGGGTTATGTTGAGGGCTAGGGTTAGAGATCCGGTTAGGGTCACGATTGGACCTAGGGTTAGGGTTATGTTGAGGGCTAGTGTTAGAGATCCGGTTAGGGTTACGATTGGACCTAGGGTTAGGGTAATGTTGAGGGCTAGGAATATAGATCCGGTTAGGGTCACGATTGGACTTGGGTTAGGGTTATGTTGAGGGCTAGGGTTAGTGATCCGGTTAGGGTCACGATTGGACCTAGGGTTAGGGTTATGTTGAAGGCTAGGGTTAGAGATCCAGTTAGGTTTACAATTGGACCTAGGGTTAGGGTTATGTTGAGGGCTAGGGTTAGAGATCCGGTTAGGGTCACGATTGGACCTAGGGTTAGGGTTATGTTGAGGGCTAGGTTTAGAGATCCGGTTAGGGTTACAATTGGACCTAGGGTTAGGGTTATGTTGAGGGCTAGGGTTAGAGATCCGGTTAGGGTCACGATTGGACCTAGGGTTAGGGTTATGTTGAGGGCTAGGGTTAGAGATCCGGTTAGGGTCACGATTGGACCTAGGGTTAGGGTTATGTTGAGGGCTAGTGTTAGAGATCCGGTTAGGGTTATGATTGGACCTAGGGTTAGGGTTATGTTGAGGGCTAGGGATATAGATCCGGTTAGGGTCACGATTGGACTTGGGTTAGGGTTATGTTGAGGGCTAGGGTTAGTGATCCGGTTAGGGTCACGATTGGACCTAGGGTTAGGGTTATGTTGAGGACTAGGGTTAGAGAGACGTTTAGGGTTACGATTGGACCTAGGGTTAGGGTTATGTTGAGGGCAGGGTTAGAGATCCGGTTAGGGTCACGATTGGACCTAGGGTCAGGGTTATGTTGAGGGCTAGGGTTAGAGATCCGGTTAGGGTTACAATTGAACCTAGGGTTAGGGTTATGTTGAGGGCTAGGGTTAGAGATCCGGTTAGGGTTACGATTGGACCTAGGGTTAGGGTTATGTTGAGGGCTAGGGTTAGAGATCCGGTTAGGGTTACAATTGGACCTACGGTTAGGGTTATGTTGAGGGCTAGGGTTAGAGACACGGTTAGGGTTCCGATTGGACCTAGGGTTAGGGTTATGTTGAGGGCTAGGGTTAGAGATCCGGTTAGGGTTACGATTGGACCTAGGGTTAGGGTTATGTTTAGGGCTAGGGTAAGAGATCCGGGTAGGGTTATGATTGGACCTAGGGTTAGGGTTATGTTGAGGGCTAGGGTTAGAGATCCGGTTACGGTTACGATTGGACCTTGGGTTAGGGTTATGTTGAGGTCTAGGTTTAGAGATCCGGTTAGTGTTACGATTGGACCTACGGTTAGAGATATGTTGAGTGCTAGGGTCAGAGAGAAGGTTAGGGTTACGATTGGACCTAGGGTTAGGGTTATGTTGAGGGCTAGGGTTACAGAGAAGGTTAGGGTTACGATTGGACCTAGGTTTAGCGTTATGTTGAGGGCTAGGGTTAGAGATCCTCTTAGGGTCACGATTGAACCTAGGGTTAGGGTTATGTTGAGGGCTAGGTTTAGAGATCCGGTTAGGGTTACGACTGGACCTAGTGTTAGGGTTATGTTGAGGGCTAGGGTTAGAGATCCGCTTAGGGTTCCGATTGGACCTAGGGTTAGGGTTATGTTGAGGGCTAGGGTTAGAGATCCGGTTAGGGTTACGATTGGACCTAGGGTTAGGGTTATGTTTAGGGCTAGGGTAAGAGATCCGGGTAGGGTTACGATTGGACCTAGGGTTAGGGTTATGTTGAGGGCTAGGGTTAGAGATCCGGTTACGGTTACGATTGGACCTTGGGTTAGGGTTATGTTGAGGTCTAGGTTTAGAGATCCGGTTAGTGTTACGATTGGACCTACGGTTAGAGATATGTTGAGCGCTAGGGTCAGAGAGAAGGTTAGGGTTACGATTGGACCTAGGGTTAGGGTTATGTTGAGGGCTAGGGTTACAGAGAAGGTTAGGGTTACGATTGGACCTAGGTTTAGCGTTATGTTGAGGGCTAGGGTTAGAGATCCTCTTAGGGTCACGATTGAACCTAGGGTTAGGGTTATGTTGAGGGCTAGGTTTAGAGATCCGGTTAGGGTTACGACTGGACCTAGTGTTAGGGTTATGTTGAGGGCTAGGGTTAGAGATCCGCTTAGGGTTACGATTGGACCTAGGGTTAGGGATATGTTGAGGGCTAGGGTTAGAGAGACGGTTAGGGTTACGATTGGACCTAGGGTTAGGGTTATGTTGAGGGCTAGGTTTAGAGATCCGGTTAGGGTTACGATTGGACCTAGGGTTAGGGATATGTTGAGGGCTAGGTTCAGAGAGACGGTTAGGGTTACGATTGGACCTAGGGTTAGGGTTATGTTGAGGGCTAGGTTTAGAGATCCGGTTACTGTTACGATTGGAAGTAGGGTTGGGGTTATGTTGAGTGCTAGGCTTAGAGATCCGGTTAGGGTCACGATTGGACCTAGGGTTAGGGTGATGTTGACGGCTAGGGTTAGAGATCCGGTTAGGGTTACGATTGGACCTAGGGTTAGGGTGATGTTGAGGGCTAGGGTTAGAGATCCGGTTAGGGTCACGATTGCACCTTGGGTTAGGGTTATGTTGAGGGCTAGGGTTAGAGATCCGGTTAGGGTTACGATTGCACCTAGGGTTAGGGTTATGTTGAGAACTAGGTTTAGAGATTCGGTTAGGGTTACGATTGGACCTAGGGTTAGCGTTATGTTTAGCGCTAGGGATAGAGATCCGGTTAGGGTCAAGATTGGACCTAGGGTTAGGGTTATGTTGAGGGCTAGGGTTAGAGATACGGTTAGGGTCACGATTGCACCTAGGGTTAGGGTTATGTTGAGGGCTAGGGTTAGAGATCCGGTTAGGGTCACGATTGGACCTAGTGTTAGGGTTATGTTGAAGGCTAGGGTTAGAGACCCAGTTAGGGATACGATTGGACCTAAGGTTAAGGTTATGTTGAGGGCTAGGTTTAGAGATCCGGTTAGGGTTACGACTGGACCTAGTGTTAGGGTTATGTTGAGGGCTCGGCTTAGAGATCCGGTTAGGGTTACGATTGGACCTAGGGTTAGGGTTATGTTGAGGGCTAGGGTTAGAGATCCGGTTAGGGTTACGATTGGACCTAGGGTTAGGGTTATGTTGAGGGCTAGGGTTAGAGATCCGGTTAGGGTTACGATTGGACCTAGGGTTAGGGTAATGTTGAAGGCTAGGGTTAGAGATCCGGTTAGGGTTACGATTGGACCTAGGGTTAGGGTTATGTTGAGGGCTAGGGTTAGAGAGACGGTTAGGGTTCAGATTGGACCTAGGGTTAGGGTTATGTTGAGGGCTAGGGTTAGAGAGACGGTTAGAGTCACGATTGGACCTACGGTTAGGGTTATGTTGAGGGCTAGGGTTAGAGAGACGGTTAGGGTTACGATTGGACCTATGGTTAGGGTTATGTTGAGGGCTAGGTTTAGAGATCCGGTTAGGGTTACGATTGAACCTAGGGTTAGGGTTATGTTGAGGGCTAGGGTTAGAGATCCGGTTAGGGTTACGATTGGACCTAGGGTTAGGGTTATGTTGAGGGCTAGGGTTAGAGATCCGGTTAGGGTTACGGTTGGACCTAGGGTTAGGGTAATGTTGAGGGCTAGGGTTAGAGACCCGGTTAGGGATACGATTGGACCTAAGGTTAGGGTTATGTTGAGGGCTAGGTTTAGAGATCCGCTTAGGGTTACGACTGGACCTAGGGTTAGGGTTATGTTGAGGGCTAGGGTTAGAGATCCGGTTAGGGTTACAATTGGACCTTGGGTTAGGGTTCTGTTGAGGGCTAGGGTTAGAGATCCGGTTAGGGTTACGATTGCACCTAGCGTTAGGGTTATGTTGAGGGCTAGGGTTAGAGATCCGGTTAGGGTTAGGATTGGACCTAGGGTTAGGGATATGTTGAGGGCTAGGTTCAGAGAGACGGTTAGGGTTACGATTGGACCTAGGGTTAGGGTTATGTTGAGGGCTAGGTTTAGAGATCCGGTTAGGGTTACGATTGGACCTAGGGTTAGGGATATGTTGAGGGCTAGGGTCAGAGAGACGGTTAGGGTTACGATTGGACCTAGGGTTAGGGTTATGTTGAGGGCTAGGTTTAGAGATCCGGTTAGGGTTACGATTGGACCTAGGGTTAGGGATATGTTGAGGGCTAGGGTCAGAGAGACGGTTAGGGTTACGATTGGACCTAGGATTAGCGTTATGTTGAGGGCTAGGGTTAGAGATCCGGTTAGGGTCACGATTGAACCTAGGGTTAGGGTTTTGTTGAGGGCCAGGGTTAGAGATCCGGTTAGGGTCACGATTGGACCTAGGGTTAGGGTTATGTTGAGAGCTAGGGTTAGAGATCCGGTTAGGGTTAGGATTGGACCTAGGGTTAGGGATATGTTGAGGGCTAGCGTCAGAGAGACGGTTAGGGTTACGATTGGAGCTAGGGTTAGGGTTATGTTGAGGGCTAGGGTTAGAGATCCGGTTAGGGTTACGGTTGGACCTAGGGTTAGGGTAATGTTGAGGGCTAGGGTTAGAGACCCGGTTAGGGATACGATTGGACCTAAGGTTAGGGTTATGTTGAGGGCTAGGTTTAGAGATCCGCTTAGGGTTACGACTGGACCTAGGGTTAGGGTTATGTTGAGGGCTAGGGTTAGAGATCCGGTTAGGGTTACAATTGGACCTTGGGTTAGGGTTCTGTTGAGGGCTAGGGTTAGAGATCCGGTTAGGGTTACGATTGCACCTAGCGTTAGGGTTATGTTGAGGGCTAGGGTTAGAGATCCGGTTAGGGTTAGGATTGGACCTAGGGTTAGGGATATGTTGAGGGCTAGGTTCAGAGAGACGGTTAGGGTTACGATTGGACCTAGGGTTAGGGTTATGTTGAGGGCTAGGTTTAGAGATCCGGTTAGGGTTACGATTGGACCTAGGGTTAGGGATATGTTGAGGGCTAGGGTCAGAGAGACGGTTAGGGTTACGATTGGACCTAGGGTTAGGGTTATGTTGAGGGCTAGGTTTAGAGATCCGGTTAGGGTTACGATTGGACCTAGGGTTAGGGATATGTTGAGGGCTAGGGTCAGAGAGACGGTTAGGGTTACGATTGGACCTAGGATTAGCGTTATGTTGAGGGCTAGGGTTAGAGATCCGGTTAGGGTCACGATTGAACCTAGGGTTAGGGTTTTGTTGAGGGCCAGGGTTAGAGATCCGGTTAGGGTCACGATTGGACCTAGGGTTAGGGTTATGTTGAGAGCTAGGGTTAGAGATCCGGTTAGGGTTAGGATTGGACCTAGGGTTAGGGATATGTTGAGGGCTAGCGTCAGAGAGACGGTTAGGGTTACGATTGGAGCTAGGGTTAGGGTTATGTTGAGGGCTAGGGTTAGAGATCCGGTTAGGGTTACGATTGGACCTTGGGTTAGGGTTATGTTGAGGACTAGGGTTAGAGATCCGGTTAGGGTTACGATTGGACCTAGGGTTAGGGTTATGTTGAGGGCTAGGCTTAGAGATCCGGTTTGTGTCACGATTGGTCCTAGGGTGAGGGTTATGTTGAGGGCTAAGGTTAGAGAGACGGTTAGGGTTACGATTGGACCTAGGGTTAGGGTTATGTTGAGGGCTAGGGTTAGTGATCCGGTTAGGGTCACGATTGGACCTAGGGTTAGGGTTATGTTGAAGGCTAGGGTTAGAGATCCAGTTAGGGTTACAATTGGACCTTGGGTTAGGGTTATGTTGAGGGCTAGGGTTAGAGATCCGGTTAGGGTCACGATTGGACCTAGGGTTAGGGTTATGTTGAGGGCTATGTTTAGAGATCCGGTTAGGGTTACAATTGGACCTAGGGTTAGGGTTATGTTGAGGGCTAGGGTTAGAGATCCGGTTAGGGTCACTATTGGACCTAGGGTTAGGGTTATGTTGAGGGCTAGGGTTAGAGATCCGGTTAGGGTCACGATTGGACCTAGGGTTAGGGTTATGTTGAGGGCTAGTGTTAGAGATCCGGTTAGGGTTATGATTGGACCTAGGGTTAGGGTTATGTTGAGGGCTAGGGATATAGATCCGGTTAGGGTCACGATTGGACTTGGGTTAGGGTTATGTTGAGGGCTAGGGTGAGTGATCCGGTTAGGGTCACGATTGGACCTAGGGTTAGGGTTATGTTGAGGACTAGGGTTAGAGAGACGTTTAGGGTTACGATTGGACCTAGGGTTAGGGTTATGTTGAGGGCAGGGTTAGAGATCCGGTTAGGGTCACGATTGGACCTAGGGTCAGGGTTATGTTGAGGACTAGGGTTAGAGATCCGGTTAGGGTTACAATTGAACCTAGGGTTAGGGTTATGTTGAGGGCTAGGGTTAGAGATCCGGTTAGGGTTACGATTGGACCTAGGGTTAGGGTTATGTTGAGGGCTAGGGTTAGAGATCCGGTTAGGGTTACAATTGGACCTACGGTTAGGGTTATGTTGAGGGCTAGGGTTAGAGACACGGTTAGGGTTCCGATTGGACCTAGGGTTAGGGTTATGTTGAGGGCTAGGGTTAGAGATCCGGTTAGGGTTACGATTGGACCTAGGGTTAGGGTTATGTTTAGGGCTAGGGTAAGAGATCCGGGTAGGGTTACGATTGGACCTAGGGTTAGGGTTATGTTGAGGGCTAGGGTTAGAGATCCGGTTACGGTTACGATTGGACCTTGGGTTAGGGTTATGTTGAGGTCTAGGTTTAGAGATCCGGTTAGTGTTACGATTGGACCTACGGTTAGAGATATGTTGAGTGCTAGGGTCAGAGAGAAGGTTAGGGTTACGATTGGACCTAGGGTTAGGGTTATGTTGAGGGCTAGGGGTACAGAGAAGGTTAGGGTTACGATTGGACCTAGGTTTAGCGTTATGTTGAGGGCTAGGGTTAGAGATCCTCGTAGGGTCACGATTGAACCTAGGGTTAGGGTTATGTTGAGGGCTAGGTTTAGAGATCCGGTTAGGGTTACGACTGGACCTAGTGTTAGGGTTATGTTGAGGGCTAGGGTTAGAGATCCGCTTAGGGTTCCGATTGGACCTAGGGTTAGGGTTATGTTGAGGGCTAGGGTTAGAGATCCGGTTAGGGTTACGATTGGACCTAGGGTTAGGGTTATGTTGAGGGCTAGGGTTAGAGATCCGGTTAGGGTTACAATTGGACCTACGGTTAGGGTTATGTTGAGGGCTAGGGTTAGAGACACGGTTAGGGTTCCGATTGGACCTAGGGTTAGGGTTATGTTGAGGGCTAGGGTTAGAGATCCGGTTAGGGTTACGATTGGACCTAGGGTTAGGGTTATGTTTAGGGCTAGGGTAAGAGATCCGGGTAGGGTTACGATTGGACCTAGGGTTAGGGTTATGTTGAGGGCTAGGGTTAGAGATCCGGTTACGGTTACGATTGGACCTTGGGTTAGGGTTATGTTGAGGTCTAGGTTTAGAGATCCGGTTAGTGTTACGATTGGACCTACGGTTAGAGATATGTTGAGTGCTAGGGTCAGAGAGAAGGTTAGGGTTACGATTGGACCTAGGGTTAGGGTTATGTTGAGGGCTAGGGTTACAGAGAAGGTTAGGGTTACGATTGGACCTAGGTTTAGCGTTATGTTGAGGGCTAGGGTTAGAGATCCTCTTAGGGTCACGATTGAACCTAGGGTTAGGGTTATGTTGAGGGCTAGGTTTAGAGATCCGGTTAGGGTTACGACTGGACCTAGTGTTAGGGTTATGTTGAGGGCTAGGGTTAGAGATCCGCTTAGGGTTCCGATTGGACCTAGGGTTAGGGTTATGTTGAGGGCTAGGGTTAGAGATCCGGTTAGGGTTACGATTGGACCTAGGGTTAGGGTTATGTTTAGGGCTAGGGTAAGAGATCCGGGTAGGGTTACGATTGGACCTAGGGTTAGGGTTATGTTGAGGGCTAGGGTTAGAGATCCGGTTACGGTTACGATTGGACCTTGGGTTAGGGTTATGTTGAGGTCTAGGTTTAGAGATCCGGTTAGTGTTACGATTGGACCTACGGTTAGAGATATGTTGAGTGCTAGGGTCAGAGAGAAGGTTAGGGTTACGATTGGACCTAGGGTTAGGGTTATGTTGAGGGCTAGGGTTACAGAGAAGGTTAGGGTTACGATTGGACCTAGGTTTAGCGTTATGTTGAGGGCTAGGGTTAGAGATCCTCTTAGGGTCACGATTGAACCTAGGGTTAGGGTTATGTTGAGGGCTAGGTTTAGAGATCCGGTTAGGGTTACGACTGGACCTAGTGTTAGGGTTATGTTGAGGGCTAGGGTTAGAGATCCGCTTAGCGTTACGATTGGACCTAGGGTTAGGGATATGTTGAGGGCTAGGGTTAGAGAGACGGTTAGGGTTACGATTGGACCTAGGGTTAGGGTTATGTTGAGGGCTAGGTTTAGAGATCCGGTTAGGGTTACGATTGGACCTAGGGTTAGGGATATGTTGAGGGCTAGGTTCAGAGAGACGGTTAGGGTTACGATTGGACCTAGGGTTAGGGTTATGTTGAGGGCTAGGTTTAGAGATCCGGTTACTGTTACGATTGGAAGTAGGGTTGGGGTTATGTTGAGTGCTAGGGTTAGAGATCCGGTTAGGGTCACGATTGGACCTAGGGTTAGGGTGATGTTGACGGCTAGGGTTAGAGATCCGGTTAGGGTTACGATTGGACCTAGGGTTAGGGTGATGTTGAGGGCTAGGGTTAGAGATCCGGTTAGGGTCACGATTGCACCTTGGGTTAGGGTTATGTTGAGGGCTAGGGTTAGAGATCCGGTTAGGGTTACGATTGCACCTAGGGTTAGGGTTATGTTGAGAACTAGGTTTAGAGATTCGGTTAGGGTTACGATTGGACCTAGGGTTAGCGTTATGTTTAGCGCTAGGGATAGAGATCCGGTTAGGGTCAAGATTGGACCTAGGGTTAGGGTTATGTTGAGGGCTAGGGTTAGAGATACGGTTAGGGTCACGATTGCACCTAGGGTTAGGGTTATGTTGAGGGCTAGGGTTAGAGATCCGGTTAGGGTCACGATTGGACCTAGTGTTAGGGTTATGTTGAAGGCTAGGGTTAGAGACCCAGTTAGGGATACGATTGGACCTAAGGTTAAGGTTATGTTGAGGGCTAGGTTTAGAGATCCGGTTAGGGTTACGACTGGACCTAGTGTTAGGGTTATGTTGAGGGCTCGGCTTAGAGATCCGGTTAGGGTTACGATTGGACCTAGGGTTAGGGTTATGTTGAGGGCTAGGGTTAGAGATCCGGTTAGGGTTACGATTGGACCTAGGGTTAGGGTTATGTTGAGGGCTAGGGTTAGAGATCCGGTTAGGGTTACGATTTGACCTAGGGTTAGGGTAATGTTGAAGGCTAGGGTTAGAGATCCGGTTAGGGTTACGATTGGACCTAGGGTTAGGGTTATGTTGAGGGCTAGGGTTAGAGAGACGGTTAGGGTTCAGATTGGACCTAGGGTTAGGGTTATGTTGAGGGCTAGGGTTAGAGAGACGGTTAGAGTCACGATTGGACCTACGGTTAGGGTTATGTTGAGGGCTAGGGTTAGAGAGACGGTTAGGGTTACGATTGGACCTATGGTTAGGGTTATGTTGAGGGCTAGGGTTAGAGATCCGGTTAGGGTTACGATTGGACCTAGGGTTAGGGTTATGTTGAGGGCTAGGGTTAGAGATCCGGTTAGGGTTACGGTTGGACCTAGGGTTAGGGTAATGTTGAGGGCTAGGGTTAGAGACCCGGTTAGGGATACGATTGGACCTAAGGTTAGGGTTATGTTGAGGGCTAGGTTTAGAGATCCGCTTAGGGTTACGACTGGACCTAGGGTTAGGGTTATGTTGAGGGCTAGGGTTCGAGATCTGGTTAGGGTTACAATTGGACCTTGGGTTAGGGTTCTGTTGAGGGCTAGGGTTAGAGATCCGGTTAGGGTTACGATTGCACCTAGGGTTAGGGTTATGTTGAGGGCTAGGGTTAGAGATCCAGTTAGGGTTAGGATTGGACCTAGGGTTAGGGATATGTTGAGGGCTAGGTTCAGAGAGACGGTTAGGGTTACGATTGGACCTAGGGTTAGGGTTATGTTGAGGGCTAGGTTTAGAGATCCGGTTAGGGTTACGATTGGACCTAGGGTTTGGGATATGTTGAGGGCTAGGGTCAGAGAGACGGTTAGGGTTACGATTGGACCTAGGGTTAGGGTTATGTTGAGGGCTAGGTTTAGAGATCCGGTTAGGGTTACGATTGGACCTAGGGTTAGGGATATGTTGAGGGCTAGGGTCAGAGAGACGGTTAGGGTTACGATTGGACCTAGGTTTAGCGTTATGTTGAGGGCTAGGGTTAGAGATCCGGTTAGGGTCACGATTGAACCTAGGGTTAGGGTTATGTTGAGGGCCAGGGTTAGAGATCCGGTTAGGGTCACGATTGGACCTAGGGTTAGGGTTATGTTGAGGGCTAGGGTTAGAGATCCGGTTAGGGTTAGGATTGGACCTAGGGTTAGGGATATGTTGAGGGCTAGCGTCAGAGAGACGGTTAGGGTTACGATTGGAGCTAGGGTTAGGGTTATGTTGAGGGCTAAGGTTAGAGATCCGGTTAGGGTTACGATTGGACCTTGGGTTAGGGTTATGTTGAGGACTAGGGTTAGAGATCCGGTTAGGGTTACGATTGGACCTAGGGTTAGGGTTATGTTGAGGGCTAGGCTTAGAGATCCGGTTTGTGTCACGATTGGTCCTAGGGTGAGGGTTATGTTGAGGGCTAAGGTTAGAGAGACGGTTAGGGTTACGATTGGACCTAGGGTTAGGGTTATGTTGAGGGCTAGGGTTAGAGATCCGGTTAGGGTCACGATTGGACCTAGGGTTAGGGTTATGTTGAGGGCTAGTGTTAGAGATCCGGTTAGGGTTACGATTGGACCTAGGGTTAGGGTTATGTTGAGGGCTAGGAATATAGATCCGGTTAGGGTCACGATTGGACTTGGGTTAGGGTTATGTTGAGGGCTAGGGTTAGTGATCCGGTTAGGGTCACGATTGGACCTAGGGTTAGGGTTATGTTGAAGGCTAGGGTTAGAGATCCAGTTAGGTTTACAATTGGACCTAGGGTTAGGGTTATGTTGAGGGCTAGGGTTAGAGATCCGGTTAGGGTCACGATTGGACCTAGGGTTAGGGTTATGTTGAGGGCTAGGTTTAGAGATCCGGTTAGGGTTACAATTGGACCTAGGGTTAGGGTTATGTTGAGGGCTAGGGTTAGAGATCCGGTTAGGGTCACGATTGGACCTAGGGTTAGGGTTATGTTGAGGGCTAGGGTTAGAGATCCGGTTAGGGTCACGATTGGACCTAGGGTTAGGGTTATGTTGAGGGCTAGTGTTAGAGATCCGGTTAGGGTTATGATTGGACCTAGGGTTAGGGTTATGTTGAGGGCTAGGGATATAGATCCGGTTAGGGTCACGATTGGACTTGGGTTAGGGTTATGTTGAGGGCTAGGGTTAGTGATCCGGTTAGGGTCACGATTGGACCTAGGGTTAGGGTTATGTTGAGGACTAGGGTTAGAGAGACGTTTAGGGTTACGATTGGACCTAGGGTTAGGGTTATGTTGAGGGCAGGGTTAGAGATCCGGTTAGGGTCACGATTGGACCTAGGGTCAGGGTTATGTTGAGGGCTAGGGTTAGAGATCCGGTTAGGGTTACAATTGAACCTAGGGTTAGGGTTATGTTGAGGGCTATTTTTAGAGATCCGGTTAGGGTTACGATTGGACCTAGGGTTAGGGTTATGTTGAGGGCTAGGGTTAGAGATCCGGTTAGGGTTACAATTGGACCTACGGTTAGGGTTATGTTGAGGGCTAGGGTTAGAGACACGGTTAGGGTTCCGATTGGACCTAGGGTTAGGGTTATGTTGAGGGCTAGGGTTAGAGATCCGGTTAGGGTTACGATTGGACCTAGGGTTAGGGTTATGTTTAGGGCTAGGGTAAGAGATCCGGGTAGGGTTACGATTGGACCTAGGGTTAGGGTTATGTTGAGGGCTAGGGTTAGAGATCCGGTTACGGTTACGATTGGACCTTGGGTTAGGGTTATGTTGAGGTCTAGGTTTAGAGATCCGGTTAGTGTTACGATTGGACCTACGGTTAGAGATATGTTGAGTGCTAGGGTCAGAGAGAAGGTTAGGGTTACGATTGGACCTAGGGTTAGGGTTATGTTGAGGGCTAGGGTTACAGAGAAGGTTAGGGTTACGATTGGACCTAGGTTTAGCGTTATGTTGAGGGCTAGGGTTAGAGATCCTCTTAGGGTCACGATTGAACCTAGGGTTAGGGTTATGTTGAGGGCTAGGTTTAGAGATCCGGTTAGGGTTACGACTGGACCTAGTGTTAGGGTTATGTTGAGGGCTAGGGTTAGAGATCCGCTTAGGGTTACGATTGGACCTAGGGTTAGGGATATGTTGAGGGCTAGGGTTAGAGAGACGGTTAGGGTTACGATTGGACCTAGGGTTAGGGTTATGTTGAGGGCTAGGTTTAGAGATCCGGTTAGGGTTACGATTGGACCTAGGGTTAGGGATATGTTGAGGGCTAGGTTCAGAGAGACGGTTAGGGTTACGATTGGACCTAGGGTTAGGGTTATGTTGAGGGCTAGGTTTAGAGATCCGGTTACTGTTACGATTGGAAGTAGGGTTGGGGTTATGTTGAGTGCTAGGGTTAGAGATCCGGTTAGGGTCACGATTGGACCTAGGGTTAGGGTGATGTTGACGGCTAGGGTTAGAGATCCGGTTAGGGTTACGATTGGACCTAGGGTTAGGGTGATGTTGAGGGCTAGGGTTAGAGATCCGGTTAGGGTCACGATTGCACCTTGGGTTAGGGTTATGTTGAGGGCTAGGGTTAGAGATCCGGTTAGGGTTACGATTGCACCTAGGGTTAGGGTTATGTTGAGAACTAGGTTTAGAGATTCGGTTAGGGTTACGATTGGACCTAGGGTTAGCGTTATGTTTAGCGCTAGGGATAGAGATCCGGTTAGGGTCAAGATTGGACCTAGGGTTAGGGTTATGTTGAGGGCTAGGGTTAGAGATACGGTTAGGGTCACGATTGCACCTAGGGTTAGGGTTATGTTGAGGGCTAGGGTTAGAGATCCGGTTAGGGTCACGATTGGACCTAGGGTTAGGGTTATGTTGAGGGCTAGGGGTAGAGATCCGGTTAAGGTCACGATTGGACCTAGGGTTAGGGTTATGTTGAGGACTAGGGTTAGAGATTCGGTTAGGGTTACGATTGGACCTAGGGTTAGCGTTATGTTGAGGGCTAGGGATGGAGATCCGGTTAGGGTCACGATTGCACCTAGGGTTATGGTTATGTTGAGGGCAAGGGTTAGAGATCCGGTTAGGGTCACGATTGGACCTAGGGTTAGGGTTATGTTGAGGGCTAGGGTTAGAGATCCCGTTAGGGTTACGGATGGTCCTGGGTTAGGGTTATGTTGAGGGCTAGGGTTAGAGATCCGGTTAGGGTTACGATTGGACCTAGGGTTAGGGTTATGTTGAGGGCTAGTGTTGAGAGACGGTGAGGGTTCAGATTGGACCTATGGTTAGGGTTTTGTTGAGGGCTAGGGTTAGAGTTCCGGTTAGGGTCACGATTGGACCTAGGGTTAGGGTTATGTTGAGGGCTAGTGTTAGAGATCGGGTTAGGGTTACGATTGGACCTAGGGTTAGGGTTATGTTGAGGGCTAGGGATATATATCCGGTTAGGGTCACGATTGGACTTGGGTTAGGGTTATGTTGAGGGCTAGGGTTAGTGATCCGGTTAGGGTTACGATTGGACCTAGGGTTAGGGTTATGTTGAGGGCAGGGTTAGAGATCCGGTTAGGGTCACGATTGGACCTAGGGTCAGGGTTATGTTGAGGGCTAGGGTTAGAGATCCGGTTAGGGTTACAATTGAACCTAGGGTTAGGGTTATGTTGAGGGCTAGGGTTAGAGATCCGGTTAGGGTTCAAATTGGACCTACGGTTAGAGTTATGTTGAGGGCTAGGGTTAGAGACACGGTTAGGGTTCCGATTCGACCTAGGATTAGGGTTATGTTGAGGGCTAGGGTTAGAGATCCGGTTATAATTACGATTGGACCTAAGGTTAGGGTTATGTTGAGGGCTAGGGTTAGAGATCCGGTTAGGGTTACGATTGGACCTAGGGTTAGGGATATGTTGAGGGCTAGGGTCAGAGAGACGGTTAGGGTTACGATTGGACCTAGGGTTAGGGTTATGTTGAGGGCTAGGTTTAGAGATCCGGTAAGGGTTACGATTGGACCTAGGGTTAGGGATATGTTGAGGGTTAGGTTCAGAGAGACGGTTAGGGTTACGATTGGACCTAGGGTAAGGGTTATGTTGAGGGCTAGGTTTAGAGATCCGGTTACTGTTACGATTGGAAGTAGGGTTGGGGTTATGTTGAGTGCTAGGGTTAGAGATCCGGTTAGGGTCACGATTGGACCTAGGGTTAGGGTTATGTTGAGGGCTAGGGTTAGAGATCCGGTTAGGTTACGATTGGACCAAGGGTTAGGGTTATGTTGAGGGCTAGGGTTAGAGATCCGGTTAGGGTCACGATTGGACCTAGGGTTAGGGTTATGTTGACGGCTAGGGTTAGAGATCCGGTTAGGGTCACGATTGGACCTAGGGTTAGGGTTATGTTGAGGGCTAGGGTTAGAGATCCGGTTAGGGTCACGATTGGACCTAGGGTTAGGGTTATGTTGAGGGCTAGTGTTAGAGATCCGGTTAGGGTTACGATTGGACCTAGGGTTAGGGTTATGTTGAGGGCTAGGAATATAGATCCGGTTAGGGTCACGATTGGACTTGGGTTAGGGTTATGTTGAGGGCTAGGGTTAGTGATCCGGTTAGGGTCACGATTGGACCTAGGGTTAGGGTTATGTTGAAGGCTAGGGTTAGAGATCCAGTTAGGGTTACAATTGGACCTAGGGTTAGGGTTATGTTGAGGGCTAGGGTTAGAGATCCGGTTAGGGTCACGATTGGACCTAGGGTTAGGGTTATGTTGAGGGCTAGGTTTAGAGATCCGGTTAGGGTTACAATTGGACCTAGGGTTAGGGTTATGTTGAGGGCTAGGGTTAGAGATCCGGTTAGGGTCACGATTGGACCTAGGGTTAGGGTTATGTTGAGGGCTAGGGTTAGAGATCCGGTTAGGGTCACGATTGGACCTAGGGTTAGGGTTATGTTGAGGGCTAGTGTTAGAGATCCGGTTAGGGTTATGATTGGACCTAGGGTTAGGGTTATGTTGAGGGCTAGGGATATAGATCCGGTTAGGGTCACGATTGGACTTGGGTTAGGGTTATGTTGAGGGCTAGGGTTAGTGATCCGGTTAGGGTCACGATTGGACCTAGGGTTAGGGTTATGTTGAGGACTAGGGTTAGAGAGACGGTTAGGGTTACGATTGGACCTAGGGTTAGGGTTATGTTGAGGGCAGGGTTAGAGATCCGGTTAGGGTCACGATTGGACCTAGGGTCAGGGTTATGTTGAGGGCTAGGGTTAGAGATCCGGTTAGGGTTACAATTGAACCTAGGGTTAGGGTTATGTTGAGGGCTAGGGTTAGAGATCCGGTTAGGGTTACGATTGGACCTAGGGTTAGGGTTATGTTGAGGGCTAGGGTTAGAGATCCGGTTAGGGTTCAAATTGGACCTACGGTTAGGGTTATGTTGAGGGCTAGGGTTAGAGACACGGTTAGGGTTCCGATTGGACCTAGGGTTAGGGTTATGTTGAGGGCTAGGGTTAGAGATCCGGTTAGGGTTACGATTGGACCTAGGGTTAGGGTTATGTTTAGGGCTAGGGTAAGAGATCCGGGTAGGGTTACGATTGGACCTAGGGTTAGGGTTATGTTGAGGGCTAGGGTTAGAGATCCGGTTACGGTTACGATTGGACCTTGGGTTAGGGTTATGTTGAGGTCTAGGTTTAGAGATCCGGTTAGTGTTACGATTGGACCTACAGTTAGAGATATGTTGAGTGCTAGGGTCAGAGAGAAGGTTAGGGTTACGATTGGACCTAGGGTTAGGGTTATGTTGAGGGCTAGGGTTACAGAGAAGGTTAGGGTTACGATTGGACCTAGGTTTAGCGTTATGTTGAGGGCTAGGGTTAGAGATCCTCTTAGGGTCACGATTGAACCTAGGGTTAGGGTTATGTTGAGGGCTAGGTTTAGAGATCCGGTTAGGGTTACGACTGGACCTAGTGTTAGGGTTATGTTGAGGGCTAGGGTTAGAGATCCGCTTAGGGTTACGATTGGACCTAGGGTTAGGGATATGTTGAGGGCTAGGGTTAGAGAGACGGTTAGGGTTACGATTGGACCTAGGGTTAGGGTTATGTTGAGGGCTAGGTTTAGAGATCCGGTTAGGGTTACGATTGGACCTAGGGTTAGGGATATGTTGAGGGCTAGGTTCAGAGAGACGGTTAGGGTTACGATTGGACCTAGGGTTAGGGTTATGTTGAGGGCTAGGTTTAGAGATCCGGTTATTGTTACGATTGGAAGTAGGGTTGGGGTTATGTTGAGTGCTAGGGTTAGAGATCCGGTTAGGGTCACGATTGGACCTAGGGTTAGGGTGATGTTGACGGCTAGGGTTAGAGATCCGGTTAGGGTTACGATTGGACCTAGGGTTAGGGTGATGTTGAGGGCTAGGGTTAGAGATCCGGTTAGGGTCACGATTGCACCTTGGGTTAGGGTTATGTTGAGGGCTAGGGTTAGAGATCCGGTTAGGGTTACGATTGCACCTAGGGTTAGGGTTATGTTGAGAACTAGGTTTAGAGATTCGGTTAGGGTTACGATTGGACCTAGGGTTAGCGTTATGTTTAGCGCTAGGGATAGAGATCCGGTTAGGGTCAAGATTGGACCTAGGGTTAGGGTTATGTTGAGGGCTAGGGTTAGAGATACGGTTAGGGTCACGATTGCACCTAGGGTTAGGGTTATGTTGAGGGCTAGGGTTAGAGATCCGGTTAGGGTCACGATTGTACCTTGGGTTAGGGTTATGTTGAGGGCTAGGGTTAGAGATCCGGTTAGGGTTACCATTGGACCTAGGGTTAGGGTTATGTTGAGGGCTAGGGTTAGATATCCGGTTAGGGTTACGATTGGACCTAGGGTTAGGGTTATGTTGAGGGCTAGGGTTAGAGATCCGGTTAGGGTTACGATTTTACCTAGGCTTAGGGTTATGTTGAGGGCGAGGGTTAGAGATCCGGTTAGGGTCACGATTGGACCTAGGGTTAGGGTTATGTTGAGGGCTAGGGTTAGAGATCCGGTTAGGGTTACGATTGGACCTAGGGTTAGGGTTATGTTGAGGGCTAGTGTTGAGAGACGGTTAGGGTTCAGATTGGACCTAGGGTTAGGGTTATGTTGAGGGCTAGGGTTAGAGAGACGGTTAGGGTCACGATTGGTCCTAGGCTTAGGATTATGTTGAGGGCTAGGGTTAGAGATCCGGTTAGGGTTACGATTGGACCTAGGGTTAGGGTTAGGTTGAGGGCTAGTGTTAGAGAGACGGTTAGGGTTCCGATTGCACCTAGGGTTAGGGTTATGTTGAGGGCTAGGGTTAGAGATCCGTGTAGGGTTACGATTGCACCTAGGGTTAAGGTTATGTTGACCGTTAGGGTTAGAGATCCGGTTAGGGTCACGATTGGACCTAGGTTTAGGGTTATGTTGAGGGCTAGGGTTAGAGATCCGGTTAGGGTCACGATTGCACCTTGGGTTAGGGTTATGTTGAGGGCTAGGGTTAGAGATCCGGTTAGGGTTACGATTGCACCTAGGGTTATGGTTATGTTGAGGGCTAGGGTTAGAGATCTGGGTAGGGTTACGATTGGACCTAGGGTTAGGGTTATGTTGAGGGCTAGGGTTAGAGATCCGGTTAGGGTCACGATTGGACCTAGGGTTAGGGTTATGTTGACGGCTAGGGTTAGAGATCCGGTTAGGGTCACGATTGGACCTTGGGTTAGGGTTATGTTGAGGGCTAGGGTTAGAGATCCAGTTAGGGTCACGATTGGACCTAGGGTTAGGGTTATGTTGGGTGCTAGGGTTAGAGATCAGGTTAGGGTCACGTTTGGAACTAGGGTTAGGGTTATGTTGACGGCTAGGGTTAAAGATCCGGTTAGGGTTACGATTGGACCTAGGGTTAGGGTGATGTTGAGGGCTAGGGTTAGAGATCCGGTTAGGGTTACGATTGGACCTAGAGTTATGGTGATGTTGATGGCTAGGGTTAGAGATCCGGTTAGGGTTACGATTGGACCTAGGGTTAGGGTTATGTTGAGGGCTAGGGTTAGAGATCCGGTTAGGGTTACGATTGGACCTAGGGTTAAGGTTATGTTGAGGGCTAGGGTTAAAGATCCGGTTAGGGTTACGATTGGACCTAGGGTTAGGGTTATGTTGAGGGCTAGGGTTAGAGATCAAGTTAGGGTTACGATTGGACCTAGGGTTAGGGTTATGTTGAGGGCTAGGGTTAGAGAGACGGTTAGGGTTACGATTGGACCTAGGGTTAGGGTTATGTTGAGGGCTAGGGTTAGAGAGACGGTTAGGGTCACGATTGGACCTAGGGTTAGGGTTATGTTGAGGGCTAGGGTTAGAGATCCGGTTAGGGTCACGATTGGACCTAGGTTAGGGTTATGTTGAGGGCTAGGGTTAGAGATCCGGTTAGGGTTACGATTGGACCTAGGGTTAGGGTTATGTTGAGGGCGAGGGTTAGAGATCCGGTTAGGGTCACGATTGGACCTAGGGTTAGGGTTATGTTGAGGGCTAGGTTTAGAGAGACGGTTAGGGATACGATTGGACCTAGGGTTAGGGTTATGTTGAGGGCTAGGGTTAGAGATCCGGTTAGGGTTACGATTGGACCTAGGGTTAGGGTTTTGTTGAGGGCTAGGGTTAGAGATCCGGTTAGGGTTACGATTGGACCTAGGTTTAGGGGTATGTTGAGGGCTAGGTTTAGAGATCCGGTTAGGGTTACGATTGGACCTAGGGTTAGGGTTATGTTGAGGGCTAGTGTTGAGAGACGGTTAGGGTTCACATTGGACCTAGGGTTAGGGTTACGTTGAGGGCTAGGGTTAGAGAGACGGTTAGGACCTACGGTTAGGGTTATGTTGAGGGCTAGGGTTAGAGATCCGGTTAGGGTCACGATTGGACCTAGGCTTAGGGTTATGTTGAGGGCTAGGGTTAGAGAGACGTTTAGGGTTACGATTGGACCTAGGGTTAGGGTTATGTTGAGGGCTAGGTTTAGAGATCCGGTTAGGGTTACGATTGGACCTAGGGTTAGGTTTATGTTGAGGGCTAGGGTTAGAGATCCGGTTAGGGTTACGATTGGACCTAGCGTTAGGGTTATGTTGAGGGCTAGGGTTAGAGAGACGGTTAGGGTTACGATTGGACCTAGGGTTAGGGTTATGTTGAGGGGAGGGTTAGAGATCCGGTTACGGTTACGATTGCACCTAAGGTTAGGGTTATGTTGAGGGCTAGGGTTAGAGATCCGGTTAGGGTTAAGATTGGACCTAGGTTAGGGTTATGTTGAGGGCTAGGGTTAGAGATCCCGTTAGGGTTACCATTGGACCTAGGGTTAGGGTTATGTTGAGGGCTAGGGTTAGAGATCCGGTTACGGTTACGTTTGCACCTAAGGTTAGGGTTATGTTGAGGGTTAGGGCTAGAGATCCGGTTAGGGTTAAGATTGGACCTAGGGTTAGGGTTATGTTGAGGGCTAGGGTTCGAGACACGGTTAGGGTCACGATTGGACCTAGGGTTAGGGTTATGTTGAGGGCTAGGGTTAGAGATCCGGTTAGGGTCACGATTGTACCTTGGGTTAGGGTTATGTTGAGGGCTAGGGTTAGAGATCCGGTTAGGGTTACCATTGCACCTAGGGTTAGGGTTATGTTGAGGGCTAGGGTTAGATATCCGGTTAGGGTTACGATTGGACCTAGGGTTAGGGTTATGTTGAGGGCTAGGGTTAGAGATCCGGTTAGGGTTACGATTTTACCTAGGCTTAGGGTTATGTTGAGGGCGAGGGTTAGAGATCCGGTTAGGGTCACGATTGGACCTAGGGTTAGGGTTATGTTGAGGGCTAGGGTTAGAGATCCGGTTAGGGTTACGATTGGACCTAGGGTTAGGGTTATGTTGAGGGCTAGTGTTGAGAGACGGTTAGGGTTCAGATTGGACCTAGGGTTAGGGTTATGTTGAGGGCTAGGGTTAGAGAGACGGTTAGGGTCACGATTGGTCCTAGGCTTAGGATTATGTTGAGGGCTAGGGTTAGAGATCCGGTTAGGGTTACGATTGGACCTAGGGTTAGGGTTAGGTTGAGGGCTAGTGTTAGAGAGACGGTTAGGGTTCCGATTGCACCTAGGGTTAGGGTTATGTTGAGGGCTAGGGTTAGAGATCCGTGTAGGGTTACGATTGCACCTAGGGTTAAGGTTATGTTGACCGCTAGGGTTAGAGATCCGGTTAGGGTCACGATTGGACCTAGGTTTAGGGTTATGTTGAGGGCTAGGGTTAGAGATCCGGTTAGGGTCACGATTGCACCTTGGGTTAGGGTTATGTTGAGGGCTAGGGTTAGAGATCCGGTTAGGGTTACGATTGCACCTAGGGTTATGGTTATGTTGAGGGCTAGGGTTAGAGATCTGGGTAGGGTTACGATTGGACCTAGGGTTAGGGTTATGTTGAGGGCTAGGGTTAGAGATCCGGTTAGGGTCACGATTGGACCTAGGGTTAGGGTTATGTTGACGGCTAGGGTTAGAGATCCGGTTAGGGTCACGATTGGACCTTGGTTTAGGGTTATGTTGAGGGCTAGGGTTAGAGATCCAGTTAGGGTCACGATTGGA
Source organism: Miniopterus schreibersii (assembly GCF_964146895.1). Lineage (NCBI taxonomy): Eukaryota > Metazoa > Chordata > Mammalia > Chiroptera > Miniopteridae > Miniopterus > Miniopterus schreibersii. The sequence goes on along the minus strand of NW_027669843.1, from coordinate 373,824 downwards.
CCTAGGGTTAGGGTTATGTTGGGTGCTAGGGTTAGAGATCAGGTTAGGGTCACGTTTGGAACTAGGGTTAGGGTTATGTTGACGGCTAGGGTTAAAGATCCGGTTAGGGTTACGATTGGACCTAGGGTTAGGGTGATGTTGAGGGCTAGGGTTAGAGATCCGGTTAGGGTTACGATTGGACCTAGAGTTATGGTGATGTTGATGGCTAGGGTTAGAGATCCGGTTAGGGTTACGATTGGACCTAGGGTTAGGGTTATGTTGAGGGCTAGGGTTAGAGATCCGGTTAGGGTTACGATTGGACCTAGGGTTAAGGTTATGTTGAGGGCTAGGGTTAAAGATCCGGTTAGGGTTACGATTGGACCTAGGGTTAGGGTTATGTTGAGGGCTAGGGTTAGAGATCAAGTTAGGGTTACGATTGGACCTAGGGTTAGGGTTATGTTGAGGGCTAGGGTTAGAGAGACAGTTAGGGTTACGATTGGACCTAGGGTTAGGGTTATGTTGAGGGCTAGGGTTAGAGAGACGGTTAGGGTCACGATTGGACCTAGGGTTAGGGTTATGTTGAGGGCTAGGGTTAGAGATCCGGTTAGGGTCACGATTGGACCTAGGTTAGGGTTATGTTGAGGGCTAGGGTTAGAGATCCGGTTAGGGTTACGATTGGACCTAGGGTTAGGGTTATGTTGAGGGCGAGGGTTAGAGATCCGGTTAGGGTCACGATTGGACCTAGGGTTAGGGTTATGTTGAGGGCTAGGGTTAGAGAGACGGTTAGGGATACGATTGGACCTAGGGTTAGGGTTATGTTGAGGGCTAGGGTTAGAGATCCGGTTAGGGTTACGATTGGACCTAGGGTTAGGGTTTTGTTGAGGGCTAGGGTTAGAGATCCGGTTAGGGTTACGATTGGACCTAGGTTTAGGGGTATGTTGAGGGCTAGGTTTAGAGATCCGGTTAGGGTTACGATTGGACCTAGGGTTAGGGTTATGTTGAGGGCTAGTGTTGAGAGACGGTTAGGGTTCACATTGGACCTAGGGTTAGGGTTACGTTGAGGGCTAGGGTTAGAGATCCGGTTAGGGTCACGATTGGACCTAGGCTTAGGGTTATGTTGAGGGCTAGGGTTAGAGAGACGTTTAGGGTTACGATTGGACCTAGGGTTAGGGTTATGTTGAGGGCTAGGTTTAGAGATCCGGTTAGGGTTACGATTGGACCTAGGGTTAGGTTTATGTTGAGGGCTAGGGTTAGAGATCCGGTTAGGGTTACGATTGGACCTAGCGTTAGGGTTATGTTGAGGGCTAGGGTTAGAGAGACGGTTAGGGTTACGATTGGACCTAGGGTTAGGGTTATGTTGAGGGGAGGGTTAGAGATCCGGTTACGGTTACGATTGCACCTAAGGTTAGGGTTATGTTGAGGGCTAGGGTTAGAGATCCGGTTAGGGTTAAGATTGGACCTAGGTTAGGGTTATGTTGAGGGCTAGGGTTAGAGATCCCGTTAGGGTTACCATTGGACCTAGGGTTAGGGTTATGTTGAGGGCTAGGGTTAGAGATCCGGTTACGGTTACGTTTGCACCTAAGGTTAGGGTTATGTTGAGGGCTAGGGCTAGAGATCCGGTTAGGGTTAAGATTGGACCTAGGGTTAGGGTTATGTTGAGGGCTAGGGTTCGAGACACGGTTAGGGTCACGATTGGACCTAGGGTTAGGGTTATGTTGAGGGCTAGGGTTAGAGATCCGGTTAGGGTCACGATTGGACCTAGGTTAGGGTTATGTTGAGGGCTAGGGTTAGAGATCCCGTTAGGGTTACCACTGGACCTAGGGTTAGGGTTATGTTGAGGGCTAGGGTTAGAGATCCGGTTACGGTTACGATTGCACCTAAGGTTAGGGTTATGTTGAGGGCTAGGGTTAGAGATCCGGTTAGGGTTAAGATTGGACCTAGGGTTAGGGTTATGTTGAGGGCTAGGGTTCGAGATCCGGGTAGGGTTACGATTGGACCTAGGGTTAGGGTTATGTTGAGGGCTAGGGTTAGAGATCCGGTTACGGTTACGATTGGACCTAGGGTTAGGGTTATGTTGAGGGCTAGGGTTAGAGATCCGGTTAGGGTTCCGATTGGACCTAGGGTTAGGGTTATGTTGAGGGCTAGGGTTAGAGATCCGGTTAGGGTTACGATTGGACCTAGCGTTAGGGTTATGTTGAGGGCTAGGGTTAGGGAGACGGTTAGGGTTCCGATTGCACCTAGGGTTAGGGTTATGTTGAGGGCTAGGGTTAGAGATCCGGGTAGGGTTACGATTGCACCTAGGGTTAAGGTTATGTTGACGGCTAGGGTTAGAGATCCGGTTAGGGTTACGATTGGACCTAGGGTTAGGGTTATGTTGAGGGCTAGGGTTAGAGATCTGGGTAGGGTCACAATTGCACCTTGAGTTAGGGTTATGTTGAGGGCTAGGGTTAGAGATCCGGTTAGGGTTACGATTGCACCTAGGGTTATGGTTATGTTGAGGGCTAGGGTTAGAGATCTGGGTAGGGTTACGATTTTACCTAGGGTTAGGGTTATGTTGAGGGCTAGGGTTAGAGATCCGGTTAGGGTCACGATTGGACCTACGGTTAGGGTTATGTTGAGGGCTAGGGTTAGATATCCGGTTAAGGTCACGATTGGACCTTGGGTTAGGGTTATATTGAGGGCTAGGGTTAGAGATCCAGTTAGGGTCACGATTGGACCTAGGGTTAGGGTTATGTTGAGTGCTAGGGTTAGAGATCCGGTTAGGGTTACGATTGGACCTAGGGTTAGGGTGATGTTGAGGGCTAGGGTTAGAGATCCGGTTAGGGTTACGATTGGACCTAGAGTTATGGTGATGTTGATGGCTAGGGTTAGAGATCCGGTTAGGGTTACGATTGGACCTAGGGTTAGGGTTATGTTGAGGGCTAGGGTTAGAGATCCGGTTAGGGTTACGATTGGACCTAGGGTTAAGGTTATGTTGAGGGCTAGGGTTAGAGATCCGGTTAGGGTTACGATTGGACCTAGGGTTAGGGTTATGTTGAGGGCTAGGGTTAGAGATCCGGTTAGGGTTACGATTGGACCTAGGGTTAGGGTTTTGTTGAGGGCTAGGGTTAGAGAGACGGTTAGAGTTACGATTGGACCTTGGGTTAGGGTTTTGTTGAGGGCTAGGGTTAGAGATCCGGTTAGGGTTACGATTGGACCTAGGTTTAGGGGTATGTTGAGGGCTAGGGTTAGAGATCCGGTTAGGGTTACGATTGGACCTAGGGTTAGGGTTATGTTGAGGGCTAGTGTTGAGAGACGGTTAGAGTTCAGATTGGACCTAGGGTTAGGGTTATGTGGAGGGCTAGGGTTAGAGAGACGGTTAGGGTCACGATTGGACCTACGGTTAGGGTTATGTTGAGGGCTAGGGTTAGAGATCCGGTTAGGGTCACGATTGGACCTAGGGATAGGGTTATGTTGAGGGCTAGGGTTAGAGAGACGTTTAGGGTTACGATTGGACCTAGGGTTAGGGTTATGTTGAGGGCTAGGTTTAGAGATCCGGTTAGGGTTACGATTGGACCTAGGGTTAGGGTTATATTGAGGACTAGGATTAGAGATCCGGTTAGGGTTACGATTGGACCTAGCGTTAGGGTTATGTTGAGGGCAGGATTAGAGATCCGGTTAGGGTTACGATTGGACCTAGGTTAGGGTTATGTTGAGGGCTAGGGTTAGAGATCCGGTTAGGGTTCCGATTGGACCTAGGGTTAGGGTTATGTTGAGGGCAGGGTTAGAGATCCGGTTAGGGTCACGATTGGACCTAGGGTTAGGGTTATGTTGAGGGCTAGGGTTAGAGATCCGCTTAGGGTGACGATTGGACCTAGGGTTAGGGTTATGTTGAGGGCTAGGGTTAGAGATCCGGTTAGGGTTACGATTGGACCTAGGGTTAGGGTTATGTTGAGGGCTAGGGTTAGAGATCCGGTTAGCGTTCCGATTGGACCTAGGGTTAGTGTTATGTTGAGGGCTAGGGTTAGAGATCCGGTTACGGTTACGATTGCACCTAGGGTTAGGGTTATGTTGAGGGCTAGGGTTAGAGATCCGGTTAGAGTTACGATTGGACCTAGGGTTAGTGTTATGTTGAGGGTAGGGTTAGAGATCCGGGTAGGGTTACGATTGGACCTAGGGTTAGGGTTATGTTGAGGGCTAGGGTTAGAGATCCGGTTACAGTTACGACTGGACCTAGGGTTAGGGTTATGTTGAGGGCTAGGGTTAGAGATCCAGTTAGGGTCACGATTGGACCTAGGGTTAGGGTTATGTTGAGGGCTAGGGTTAGAGATACGTTTAGGGTCACGGTTGGACCTAGGGTTAGGGTTATGTTGAGGGCTAGGGTTAGAGATACGGTTAGGGTCACGATTGGACCTAGGGTTAGGGTTATGTTGAGGGCTAGGGTTAGAGATCCGGTTAGGGTCACGATTGTACCTTGGGTTAGGGTTATGTTGAGGGCTAGGGTTAGAGATCCGGTTAGGGTCACGATTGGACCTAGGGTTAGGGTTATGTTGAGGGCTAGGGTTAGAGATCCGGTTAAGGTCACGTTTGGACCTAGGGTTAGGGTTATGTTGACGGCTAGGGTTAGAGATCCGGTTAGGGTTACGATTGGACCTAGGGTTAGGGTGATGTTGAGGGCTAGGGTTAGAGATCCGGTTAGGGTCACGATTGCACCTTGGGTTAGGGTTATGTTGAGGGCTAGGGTTAGAGATCCGGTTAGGGTTACGATTGCACCTAGGGTTAGGGTTATGTTGAGAACTAGGTTTAGAGATTCGGTTAGGGTTACGATTGGACCTAGGGTTAGCGTTATATTTAGCGCTAGGGATAGAGATCCGGTTAGGGTCAAGATTGGACCTAGGGTTAGGGTTATGTTGAGGGCTAGGGTTAGAGATACGGTTAGGGTCACGATTGCACCTAGGGTTAGGGTTATGTTGAGGGCTAGGGTTAGAGATCCGGTTAGGGTTACGATTGTACCTTGGGTTAGGGTTATGTTGAGGACTAGGGTTAGATATCCGGTTAGGGTTACCATTGGACCTAGGGTTAGGGTTATGTTGAGGGCTAGGGTTAGAGATCCGGTTAGGGTTACGATTGAATCTAGGGTTAGGGTTATGTTGAGGGCTAGGGTTAGAGATCCGGTTAGGGTTACGATTTTACCTAGGGTTAGGGTTATGTTGAGGGCGAGGGTTAGAGATCCGGTTAGGGTCACAATTGGACCTAGGGTTAGGGTTATGTTGAGGGCTAGGGTTAGAGATCCGGTTAGGGTTACGATTGGACCTAGGGTTAGGGTTATGTTGAGGGCTAGTGTTGAGAGACGGTTAGGGTTCAGATTGGACCTAGGGTTAGGGTTATGTTGAGGGCTAGGGTTAGAGAGACGGTTAGGGTCACGATTTGACCTACGGTTAGGGTTATGTTGAGGGCTAGGGTTAGAGATCCGGTTAGGGTCACGATTGATCCTAGGCTTAGGATTATGTTGAGGACTAAGGTTAGAGAGACGTTGAGGGTTACGATTGTACCTAGGGTTAGGGTTATGTTGAGGGCTAGGTTTAGAGATCCGGTTAGGGTTACGATTGGACCTAGGGTTAGGGTTATGTTGAGGGCTAGGGTTAGAGATACGGTTAGGGTTACGATTGGACCTAGCGTTAGGTTTATGTTGAGGGCTAGGGTTAGAGAGACGGTTAGGGTTACGATTGGACCTAGGGTTAGGGTTATGTTGAGGGCTAGGGTTAGAGAGACGGTTAGGGTTACGATTGGACCTAGGGTTAGGGTTATGTTGAGGGGAGGGTTAGAGATCCGGTTAGGGTCACGATTGGACCTAGGGTTAGGGTTATGTTGAGGGCTAGGGTTAGAGATCCGGTTAGGGTTACGATTGGACCTAGGGTTAGGGTTATGTTGAGGGCTAGGGTTAGAGATCCGGTTAGGGTTACGATTGGACCTAGGGTTAGGGTTATGTTGAGGGCTAGGGTTAGAGAGACGGTTAGGGTTCCGATTGGACCTAGGGTTAGGGTTATGTTGAGGGCTAGGGTTAGAGATCCGGGTAGGGTTACGATTGAACCTAGGGTTAGGGTTATGTTGAGGGCTAGGGTTAGAGATCCGGTTACGGTTACAATTGGACCTAGGGTTAGTGTTATATTGAGGGCTAGGGTTAGAGATCCGGTTACGGTTACGATTGCACCTAGGGTTAGGGTTATGTTGAGGGCTAGGGTTAGAGATCCGGTTAGAGTTACGATTGGTCCTAGGGTTAGGGTTATGTTGAGGGCTAGGGTTAGAGATCCGGGTAGGGTTACGATTGGACCTAGGGTTAGGGTTATGTTGAGGGCTAGGGTTAGAGATCCCGTTAGGGTTACGGATGGTCCTGGGTTAGGGTTATGTTGAGGGCTAGGGTTAGAGATCCGGTTAGGGTTACGATTGGACCTAGGGTTAGGGTTATGTTGAGGGCTAGTGTTGAGAGATGGTGAGGGTTCAGATTGGACCTATGGTTAGGGTTTTGTTGAGGGCTAGGGTTAGAGTTCCGGTTAGGGTCACGATTGGACCTAGGGTTAGGGTTATGTTGAGGGCTAGTGTTAGAGATCGGGTTAGGGTTACGATTGGACCTAGGGTTAGGGTTATGTTGAGGGCTAGGGATATAGATCCGGTTAGGGTCACGATTGGACTTGGGTTAGGGTTATGTTGAGGGCTAGGGTTAGTGATCCGGTTAGGGTTACGATTGGACCTAGGGTTAGGGTTATGTTGAGGGCAGGGTTAGAGATCCGGTTAGGGTCACGATTGGACCTAGGGTCAGGGTTATGTTGAGGGCTAGGGTTAGAGATCCGGTTAGGGTTACAATTGAACCTAGGGTTAGGGTTATGTTGAGGGCTAGGGTTAGAGATCCGGTTAGGGTTCAAATTGGACCTACGGTTAGAGTTATGTTGAGGGCTAGGGTTAGAGACACGGTTAGGGTTCCGATTCGACCTAGGATTAGGGTTATGTTGAGGGCTAGGGTTAGAGATCCGGTTATAATTACGATTGGACCTAAGGTTAGGGTTATGTTGAGGGCTAGGGTTAGAGATCCGGTTAGGGTTACGATTGGACCTAGGGTTAGGGATATGTTGAGGGCTAGGGTCAGAGAGACGGTTAGGGTCACGATTGGACCTAGGGTTAGGGATATGTTGAGGGCTAGGGTTAGAGATCCAGTTAGGGTCACGATTGGACCTAGGGTTAGGGTTATGTTGGGTGCTAGGGTTAGAGATCAGGTTAGGGTCACGTTTGGAACTAGGGTTAGGGTTATGTTGACGGCTAGGGTTAAAGATCCGGTTAGGGTTACGATTGGACCTAGGGTTAGGGTGATGTTGAGGGCTAGGGTTAGAGATCCGGTTAGGGTTACGATTGGACCTAGAGTTATGGTGATGTTGATGGCTAGGGTTAGAGATCCGGTTAGGGTTACGATTGGACCTAGGGTTAGGGTTATGTTGAGGGCTAGGGTTAGAGATCCGGTTAGGGTTACGATTGGACCTAGGGTTAAGGTTATGTTGAGGGCTAGGGTTAAAGATCCGGTTAGGGTTACGATTGGACCTAGGGTTAGGGTTATGTTGAGGGCTAGGGTTAGAGATCAAGTTAGGGTTACGATTGGACCTAGGGTTAGGGTTATGTTGAGGGCTAGGGTTAGAGAGACAGTTAGGGTTACGATTGGACCTAGGGTTAGGGTTATGTTGAGGGCTAGGGTTAGAGAGACGGTTAGGGTCACGATTGGACCTAGGGTTAGGGTTATGTTGAGGGCTAGGGTTAGAGATCCGGTTAGGGTCACGATTGGACCTAGGTTAGGGTTATGTTGAGGGCTAGGGTTAGAGATCCGGTTAGGGTTACGATTGGACCTAGGGTTAGGGTTATGTTGAGGGCGAGGGTTAGAGATCCGGTTAGGGTCACGATTGGACCTAGGGTTAGGGTTATGTTGAGGGCTAGGGTTAGAGAGACGGTTAGGGATACGATTGGACCTAGGGTTAGGGTTATGTTGAGGGCTAGGGTTAGAGATCCGGTTAGGGTTACGATTGGACCTAGGGTTAGGGTTTTGTTGAGGGCTAGGGTTAGAGATCCGGTTAGGGTTACGATTGGACCTAGGTTTAGGGGTATGTTGAGGGCTAGGTTTAGAGATCCGGTTAGGGTTACGATTGGACCTAGGGTTAGGGTTATGTTGAGGGCTAGTGTTGAGAGACGGTTAGGGTTCACATTGGACCTAGGGTTAGGGTTACGTTGAGGGCTAGGGTTAGAGATCCGGTTAGGGTCACGATTGGACCTAGGCTTAGGGTTATGTTGAGGGCTAGGGTTAGAGAGACGTTTAGGGTTACGATTGGACCTAGGGTTAGGGTTATGTTGAGGGCTAGGTTTAGAGATCCGGTTAGGGTTACGATTGGACCTAGGGTTAGGTTTATGTTGAGGGCTAGGGTTAGAGATCCGGTTAGGGTTACGATTGGACCTAGCGTTAGGGTTATGTTGAGGGCTAGGGTTAGAGAGACGGTTAGGGTTACGATTGGACCTAGGGTTAGGGTTATGTTGAGGGGAGGGTTAGAGATCCGGTTACGGTTACGATTGCACCTAAGGTTAGGGTTATGTTGAGGGCTAGGGTTAGAGATCCGGTTAGGGTTAAGATTGGACCTAGGTTAGGGTTATGTTGAGGGCTAGGGTTAGAGATCCCGTTAGGGTTACCATTGGACCTAGGGTTAGGGTTATGTTGAGGGCTAGGGTTAGAGATCCGGTTACGGTTACGTTTGCACCTAAGGTTAGGGTTATGTTGAGGGCTAGGGCTAGAGATCCGGTTAGGGTTAAGATTGGACCTAGGGTTAGGGTTATGTTGAGGGCTAGGGTTCGAGACACGGTTAGGGTCACGATTGGACCTAGGGTTAGGGTTATGTTGAGGGCTAGGGTTAGAGATCCGGTTAGGGTCACGATTGGACCTAGGTTAGGGTTATGTTGAGGGCTAGGGTTAGAGATCCCGTTAGGGTTACCACTGGACCTAGGGTTAGGGTTATGTTGAGGGCTAGGGTTAGAGATCCGGTTACGGTTACGATTGCACCTAAGGTTAGGGTTATGTTGAGGGCTAGGGTTAGAGATCCGGTTAGGGTTAAGATTGGACCTAGGGTTAGGGTTATGTTGAGGGCTAGGGTTCGAGATCCGGGTAGGGTTACGATTGGACCTAGGGTTAGGGTTATGTTGAGGGCTAGGGTTAGAGATCCGGTTACGGTTACGATTGGACCTAGGGTTAGGGTTATGTTGAGGGCTAGGGTTAGAGATCCGGTTAGGGTTCCGATTGGACCTAGGGTTAGGGTTATGTTGAGGGCTAGGGTTAGAGATCCGGTTAGGGTTACGATTGGACCTAGCGTTAGGGTTATGTTGAGGGCTAGGGTTAGGGAGACGGTTAGGGTTCCGATTGCACCTAGGGTTAGGGTTATGTTGAGGGCTAGGGTTAGAGATCCGGGTAGGGTTACGATTGCACCTAGGGTTAAGGTTATGTTGACGGCTAGGGTTAGAGATCCGGTTAGGGTTACGATTGGACCTAGGGTTAGGGTTATGTTGAGGGCTAGGGTTAGAGATCTGGGTAGGGTCACAATTGCACCTTGAGTTAGGGTTATGTTGAGGGCTAGGGTTAGAGATCCGGTTAGGGTTACGATTGCACCTAGGGTTATGGTTATGTTGAGGGCTAGGGTTAGAGATCTGGGTAGGGTTACGATTTTACCTAGGGTTAGGGTTATGTTGAGGGCTAGGGTTAGAGATCCGGTTAGGGTCACGATTGGACCTACGGTTAGGGTTATGTTGAGGGCTAGGGTTAGATATCCGGTTAAGGTCACGATTGGACCTTGGGTTAGGGTTATATTGAGGGCTAGGGTTAGAGATCCAGTTAGGGTCACGATTGGACCTAGGGTTAGGGTTATGTTGAGTGCTAGGGTTAGAGATCCGGTTAGGGTTACGATTGGACCTAGGGTTAGGGTGATGTTGAGGGCTAGGGTTAGAGATCCGGTTAGGGTTACGATTGGACCTAGAGTTATGGTGATGTTGATGGCTAGGGTTAGAGATCCGGTTAGGGTTACGATTGGACCTAGGGTTAGGGTTATGTTGAGGGCTAGGGTTAGAGATCCGGTTAGGGTTACGATTGGACCTAGGGTTAAGGTTATGTTGAGGGCTAGGGTTAGAGATCCGGTTAGGGTTACGATTGGACCTAGGGTTAGGGTTATGTTGAGGGCTAGGGTTAGAGATCCGGTTAGGGTTACGATTGGACCTAGGGTTAGGGTTTTGTTGAGGGCTAGGGTTAGAGAGACGGTTAGAGTTACGATTGGACCTTGGGTTAGGGTTTTGTTGAGGGCTAGGGTTAGAGATCCGGTTAGGGTTACGATTGGACCTAGGTTTAGGGGTATGTTGAGGGCTAGGGTTAGAGATCCGGTTAGGGTTACGATTGGACCTAGGGTTAGGGTTATGTTGAGGGCTAGTGTTGAGAGACGGTTAGAGTTCAGATTGGACCTAGGGTTAGGGTTATGTGGAGGGCTAGGGTTAGAGAGACGGTTAGGGTCACGATTGGACCTACGGTTAGGGTTATGTTGAGGGCTAGGGTTAGAGATCCGGTTAGGGTCACGATTGGACCTAGGGATAGGGTTATGTTGAGGGCTAGGGTTAGAGAGACGTTTAGGGTTACGATTGGACCTAGGGTTAGGGTTATGTTGAGGGCTAGGTTTAGAGATCCGGTTAGGGTTACGATTGGACCTAGGGTTAGGGTTATATTGAGGACTAGGATTAGAGATCCGGTTAGGGTTACGATTGGACCTAGCGTTAGGGTTATGTTGAGGGCAGGATTAGAGATCCGGTTAGGGTTACGATTGGACCTAGGTTAGGGTTATGTTGAGGGCTAGGGTTAGAGATCCGGTTAGGGTTCCGATTGGACCTAGGGTTAGGGTTATGTTGAGGGCAGGGTTAGAGATCCGGTTAGGGTCACGATTGGACCTAGGGTTAGGGTTATGTTGAGGGCTAGGGTTAGAGATCCGCTTAGGGTGACGATTGGACCTAGGGTTAGGGTTATGTTGAGGGCTAGGGTTAGAGATCCGGTTAGGGTTACGATTGGACCTAGGGTTAGGGTTATGTTGAGGGCTAGGGTTAGAGATCCGGTTAGCGTTCCGATTGGACCTAGGGTTAGTGTTATGTTGAGGGCTAGGGTTAGAGATCCGGTTACGGTTACGATTGCACCTAGGGTTAGGGTTATGTTGAGGGCTAGGGTTAGAGATCCGGTTAGAGTTACGATTGGACCTAGGGTTAGTGTTATGTTGAGGGTAGGGTTAGAGATCCGGGTAGGGTTACGATTGGACCTAGGGTTAGGGTTATGTTGAGGGCTAGGGTTAGAGATCCGGTTACAGTTACGACTGGACCTAGGGTTAGGGTTATGTTGAGGGCTAGGGTTAGAGATCCAGTTAGGGTCACGATTGGACCTAGGGTTAGGGTTATGTTGAGGGCTAGGGTTAGAGATACGGTTAGGGTCACGGTTGGACCTAGGGTTAGGGTTATGTTGAGGGCTAGGGTTAGAGATACGGTTAGGGTCACGATTGGACCTAGGGTTAGGGTTATGTTGAGGGCTAGGGTTAGAGATCCGGTTAGGGTCACGATTGTACCTTGGGTTAGGGTTATGTTGAGGGCTAGGGTTAGAGATCCGGTTAGGGTCACGATTGGACCTAGGGTTAGGGTTATGTTGAGGGCTAGGGTTAGAGATCCGGTTAAGGTCACGTTTGGACCTAGGGTTAGGGTTATGTTGACGGCTAGGGTTAGAGATCCGGTTAGGGTTACGATTGGACCTAGGGTTAGGGTGATGTTGAGGGCTAGGGTTAGAGATCCGGTTAGGGTCACGATTGCACCTTGGGTTAGGGTTATGTTGAGGGCTAGGGTTAGAGATCCGGTTAGGGTTACGATTGCACCTAGGGTTAGGGTTATGTTGAGAACTAGGTTTAGAGATTCGGTTAGGGTTACGATTGGACCTAGGGTTAGCGTTATATTTAGCGCTAGGGATAGAGATCCGGTTAGGGTCAAGATTGGACCTAGGGTTAGGGTTATGTTGAGGGCTAGGGTTAGAGATACGGTTAGGGTCACGATTGCACCTAGGGTTAGGGTTATGTTGAGGGCTAGGGTTAGAGATCCGGTTAGGGTTACGATTGTACCTTGGGTTAGGGTTATGTTGAGGACTAGGGTTAGATATCCGGTTAGGGTTACCATTGGACCTAGGGTTAGGGTTATGTTGAGGGCTAGGGTTAGAGATCCGGTTAGGGTTACGATTGAATCTAGGGTTAGGGTTATGTTGAGGGCTAGGGTTAGAGATCCGGTTAGGGTTACGATTTTACCTAGGGTTAGGGTTATGTTGAGGGCGAGGGTTAGAGATCCGGTTAGGGTCACAATTGGACCTAGGGTTAGGGTTATGTTGAGGGCTAGGGTTAGAGATCCGGTTAGGGTTACGATTGGACCTAGGGTTAGGGTTATGTTGAGGGCTAGTGTTGAGAGACGGTTAGGGTTCAGATTGGACCTAGGGTTAGGGTTATGTTGAGGGCTAGGGTTAGAGAGACGGTTAGGGTCACGATTTGACCTACGGTTAGGGTTATGTTGAGGGCTAGGGTTAGAGATCCGGTTAGGGTCACGATTGATCCTAGGCTTAGGATTATGTTGAGGACTAAGGTTAGAGAGACGTTGAGGGTTACGATTGTACCTAGGGTTAGGGTTATGTTGAGGGCTAGGTTTAGAGATCCGGTTAGGGTTACGATTGGACCTAGGGTTAGGGTTATGTTGAGGGCTAGGGTTAGAGATACGGTTAGGGTTACGATTGGACCTAGCGTTAGGTTTATGTTGAGGGCTAGGGTTAGAGAGACGGTTAGGGTTACGATTGGACCTAGGGTTAGGGTTATGTTGAGGGCTAGGGTTAGAGAGACGGTTAGGGTTACGATTGGACCTAGGGTTAGGGTTATGTTGAGGGGAGGGTTAGAGATCCGGTTAGGGTCACGATTGGACCTAGGGTTAGGGTTATGTTGAGGGCTAGGGTTAGAGATCCGGTTAGGGTTACGATTGGACCTAGGGTTAGGGTTATGTTGAGGGCTAGGGTTAGAGATCCGGTTAGGGTTACGATTGGACCTAGGGTTAGGGTTATGTTGAGGGCTAGGGTTAGAGAGACGGTTAGGGTTCCGATTGGACCTAGGGTTAGGGTTATGTTGAGGGCTAGGGTTAGAGATCCGGGTAGGGTTACGATTGAACCTAGGGTTAGGGTTATGTTGAGGGCTAGGGTTAGAGATCCGGTTACGGTTACAATTGGACCTAGGGTTAGTGTTATATTGAGGGCTAGGGTTAGAGATCCGGTTACGGTTACGATTGCACCTAGGGTTAGGGTTATGTTGAGGGCTAGGGTTAGAGATCCGGTTAGAGTTACGATTGGTCCTAGGGTTAGGGTTATGTTGAGGGCTAGGGTTAGAGATCCGGGTAGGGTTACGATTGGACCTAGGGTTAGGGTTATGTTGAGGGCTAGGGTTAGAGATCCCGTTAGGGTTACGGATGGTCCTGGGTTAGGGTTATGTTGAGGGCTAGGGTTAGAGATCCGGTTAGGGTTACGATTGGACCTAGGGTTAGGGTTATGTTGAGGGCTAGTGTTGAGAGATGGTGAGGGTTCAGATTGGACCTATGGTTAGGGTTTTGTTGAGGGCTAGGGTTAGAGTTCCGGTTAGGGTCACGATTGGACCTAGGGTTAGGGTTATGTTGAGGGCTAGTGTTAGAGATCGGGTTAGGGTTACGATTGGACCTAGGGTTAGGGTTATGTTGAGGGCTAGGGATATAGATCCGGTTAGGGTCACGATTGGACTTGGGTTAGGGTTATGTTGAGGGCTAGGGTTAGTGATCCGGTTAGGGTTACGATTGGACCTAGGGTTAGGGTTATGTTGAGGGCAGGGTTAGAGATCCGGTTAGGGTCACGATTGGACCTAGGGTCAGGGTTATGTTGAGGGCTAGGGTTAGAGATCCGGTTAGGGTTACAATTGAACCTAGGGTTAGGGTTATGTTGAGGGCTAGGGTTAGAGATCCGGTTAGGGTTCAAATTGGACCTACGGTTAGAGTTATGTTGAGGGCTAGGGTTAGAGACACGGTTAGGGTTCCGATTCGACCTAGGATTAGGGTTATGTTGAGGGCTAGGGTTAGAGATCCGGTTATAATTACGATTGGACCTAAGGTTAGGGTTATGTTGAGGGCTAGGGTTAGAGATCCGGTTAGGGTTACGATTGGACCTAGGGTTAGGGATATGTTGAGGGCTAGGGTCAGAGAGACGGTTAGGGTTACGATTGGACCTAGGGTTAGGGTTATGTTGAGGGCTAGGTTTAGAGATCCGGTTAGGGTTACGATTGGACCTAGGGTTAGGGATATGTTGAGGGTTAGGTTCAGAGAGACGGTTAGGGTTACGATTGGACCTAGGGTTAGGGTTATGTTGAGGGCTAGGTTTAGAGATCCGGTTACTGTTACGATTGGAAGTAGGGTTGGGGTTATGTTGAGTGCTAGGGTTAGAGATCCGGTTAGGGTCACGATTGGACCTAGGGTTAGGGTTATGTTGAGGGCTAGGGTTAGAGATCCGGTTAGGTTACGATTGGACCAAGGGTTAGGGTTATGTTGAGGGCTAGGGTTAGAGATCCGGTTAGGGTCACGATTGGACCTAGGGTTAGGGTTATGTTGACGGCTAGGGTTAGAGATCCGGTTAGGGTCACGATTGGACCTAGGGTTAGGGTTATGTTGAGGGCTAGGGTTAGAGATCCGGTTAGGGTCACGATTGGACCTAGGGTTAGGGTTATGTTGAGGGCTAGTGTTAGAGATCCGGTTAGGGTTACGATTGGACCTAGGGTTAGGGTTATGTTGAGGGCTAGGAATATAGATCCGGTTAGGGTCACGATTGGACTTGGGTTAGGGTTATGTTGAGGGCTAGGGTTAGTGATCCGGTTAGGGTCACGATTGGACCTAGGGTTAGGGTTATGTTGAAGGCTAGGGTTAGAGATCCAGTTAGGGTTACAATTGGACCTAGGGTTAGGGTTATGTTGAGGGCTAGGGTTAGAGATCCGGTTAGGGTCACGATTGGATCTAGGGTTAGGGTTATGTTGAGGGCTAGGTTTAGAGATCCGGTTAGGGTTACAATTGGACCTAGGGTTAGGGTTATGTTGAGGGCTAGGGTTAGAGATCCGGTTAGGGTCACGATTGGACCTAGGGTTAGGGTTATGTTGAGGGCTAGGGTTAGAGATCCGGTTAGGGTCACGATTGGACCTAGGGTTAGGGTTATGTTGAGGGCTAGTGTTAGAGATCCGGTTAGGGTTATGATTGGACCTAGGGTTAGGGTTATGTTGAGGGCTAGGGATATAGATCCGGTTAGGGTCACGATTGGACTTGGGTTAGGGTTATGTTGAGGGCTAGGGTTAGTGATCCGGTTAGGGTCACGATTGGACCTAGGGTTAGGGTTATGTTGAGGACTAGGGTTAGAGAGACGGTTAGGGTTACGATTGGACCTAGGGTTAGGGTTATGTTGAGGGCAGGGTTAGAGATCCGGTTAGGGTCACGATTGGACCTAGGGTCAGGGTTATGTTGAGGGCTAGGGTTAGAGATCCGGTTAGGGTTACAATTGAACCTAGGGTTAGGGTTATGTTGAGGGCTAGGGTTAGAGATCCGGTTAGGGTTACGATTGGACCTAGGGTTAGGGTTATGTTGAGGGCTAGGGTTAGAGATCCGGTTAGGGTTCAAATTGGACCTACGGTTAGGGTTATGTTGAGGGCTAGGGTTAGAGACACGGTTAGGGTTCCGATTGGACCTAGGGTTAGGGTATGTTGAGGGCTAGGGTTAGAGATCCGGTTAGGGTTACGATTGGACCTAGGGTTAGGGTTATGTTTAGGGCTAGGGTAAGAGATCCGGGTAGGGTTACGATTGGACCTAGGGTTAGGGTTATGTTGAGGGCTAGGGTTAGAGATCCGGTTACGGTTACGATTGGACCTTGGGTTAGGGTTATGTTGAGGTCTAGGTTTAGAGATCCGGTTAGTGTTACGATTGGACCTACGGTTAGAGATATGTTGAGTGCTAGGGTCAGAGAGAAGGTTAGGGTTACGATTGGACCTAGGGTTAGGGTTATGTTGAGGGCTAGGGTTACAGAGAAGGTTAGGGTTACGATTGGACCTAGGTTTAGCGTTATGTTGAGGGCTAGGGTTAGAGATCCTCTTAGGGTCACGATTGAACCTAGGGTTAGGGTTATGTTGAGGGCTAGGTTTAGAGATCCGGTTAGGGTTACGACTGGACCTAGTGTTAGGGTTATGTTGAGGGCTAGGGTTAGAGATCCGCTTAGGGTTACGATTGGACCTAGGGTTAGGGATATGTTGAGGGCTAGGGTTAGAGAGACGGTTAGGGTTACGATTGGACCTAGGGTTAGGGTTATGTTGAGGGCTAGGTTTAGAGATCCGGTTAGGGTTACGATTGGACCTAGGGTTAGGGATATGTTGAGGGCTAGGTTCAGAGAGACGGTTAGGGTTACGATTGGACCTAGGGTTAGGGTTATGTTGAGGGCTAGGTTTAGAGATCCGGTTACTGTTACGATTGGAAGTAGGGTTGGGGTTATGTTGAGTGCTAGGGTTAGAGATCCGGTTAGGGTCACGATTGGACCTAGGGTTAGGGTGATGTTGACGGCTAGGGTTAGAGATCCGGTTAGGGTTACGATTGGACCTAGGGTTAGGGTGATGTTGAGGGCTAGGGTTAGAGATCCGGTTAGGGTCACGATTGCACCTTGGGTTAGGGTTATGTTGAGGGCTAGGGTTAGAGATCCGGTTAGGGTTACGATTGCACCTAGGGTTAGGGTTATGTTGAGAACTAGGTTTAGAGATTCGGTTAGGGTTACGATTGGACCTAGGGTTAGCGTTATGTTTAGCGCTAGGGATAGAGATCCGGTTAGGGTCAAGATTGGACCTAGGGTTAGGGTTATGTTGAGGGCTAGGGTTAGAGATACGGTTAGGGTCACGATTGCACCTAGGGTTAGGGTTATGTTGAGGGCTAGGGTTAGAGATCCGGTTAGGGTCACGATTGTACCTTGGGTTAGGGTTATGTTGAGGGCTAGGGTTAGAGATCCGGTTAGGGTTACCATTGGACCTAGGGTTAGGGTTATGTTGAGGGCTAGGGTTAGATATCCGGTTAGGGTTACGATTGGACCTAGGGTTAGGGTTATGTTGAGGGCTAGGGTTAGAGATCCGGTTAGGGTTACGATTTTACCTAGGCTTAGGGTTATGTTGAGGGCGAGGGTTAGAGATCGGGTTAGGGTCACGATTGGACCTAGGGTTAGGGTTATGTTGAGGGCTAGGGTTAGAGATCCGGTTAGGGTTACGATTGGACCTAGGGTTAGGGTTATGTTGAGGGCTAGTGTTGAGAGACGGTTAGGGTTCAGATTGGACCTAGGGTTAGGGTTATGTTGAGGGCTAGGGT
Organism: Miniopterus schreibersii; assembly: GCF_964146895.1. Taxonomy (NCBI): domain Eukaryota; kingdom Metazoa; phylum Chordata; class Mammalia; order Chiroptera; family Miniopteridae; genus Miniopterus; species Miniopterus schreibersii. Next base: position 356,370 of record NW_027669843.1, on the reverse strand, counting down.
TAGAGAGACGGTTAGGGTCACGATTGGTCCTAGGCTTAGGATTATGTTGAGGGCTAGGGTTAGAGATCCGGTTAGGGTTACGATTGGACCTAGGGTTAGGGTTAGGTTGAGGGCTAGTGTTAGAGAGACGGTTAGGGTTCCGATTGCACCTAGGGTTAGGGTTATGTTGAGGGCTAGGGTTAGAGATCCGTGTAGGGTTACGATTGCACCTAGGGTTAAGGTTATGTTGACCGCTAGGGTTAGAGATCCGGTTAGGGTCACGATTGGACCTAGGTTTAGGGTTATGTTGAGGGCTAGGGTTAGAGATCCGGTTAGGGTCACGATTGCACCTTGGGTTAGGGTTATGTTGAGGGCTAGGGTTAGAGATCCGGTTAGGGTCACGATTGGACCTAGGGTTAGGGTTATGTTGACGGCTAGGGTTAGAGATCCGGTTAGGGTCACGATTGGACCTTGGGTTAGGGTTATGTTGAGGGCTAGGGTTAGAGATCCAGTTAGGGTCACGATTGGACCTAGGGTTAGGGTTATGTTGGGTGCTAGGGTTAGAGATCAGGTTAGGGTCACGTTTGGAACTAGGGTTAGGGTTATGTTGACGGCTAGGGTTAAAGATCCGGTTAGGGTTACGATTGGACCTAGGGTTAGGGTGATGTTGAGGGCTAGGGTTAGAGATCCGGTTAGGGTTACGATTGGACCTAGAGTTATGGTGATGTTGATGGCTAGGGTTAGAGATCCGGTTAGGGTTACGATTGGACCTAGGGTTAGGGTTATGTTGAGGGCTAGGGTTAGAGATCCGGTTAGGGTTACGATTGGACCTAGGGTTAAGGTTATGTTGAGGGCTAGGGTTAAAGATCCGGTTAGGGTTACGATTGGACCTAGGGTTAGGGTTATGTTGAGGGCTAGGGTTAGAGATCAAGTTAGGGTTACGATTGGACCTAGGGTTAGGGTTATGTTGAGGGCTAGGGTTAGAGAGACGGTTAGGGTTACGATTGGACCTAGGGTTATGGTTATGTTGAGGGCTAGGGTTAGAGAGACGGTTAGGGTCACGATTGGACCTAGGGTTAGGGTTATGTTGAGGGCTAGGGTTAGAGATCCGGTTAGGGTCACGATTGGACCTAGGTTAGGGTTATGTTGAGGGCTAGGGTTAGAGATCCGGTTAGGGTTACGATTGGACCTAGGGTTAGGGTTATGTTGAGGGCGAGGGTTAGAGATCCGGTTAGGGTCACGATTGGACCTAGGGTTAGGGTTATGTTGAGGGCTAGGGTTAGAGAGACGGTTAGGGATACGATTGGACCTAGGGTTAGGGTTATGTTGAGGGCTAGGGTTAGAGATCCGGTTAGGGTTACGATTGGACCTAGGGTTAGGGTTTTGTTGAGGGCTAGGGTTAGAGATCCGGTTAGGGTTACGATTGGACCTAGGTTTAGGGGTATGTTGAGGGCTAGGTTTAGAGATCCGGTTAGGGTTACGATTGGACCTAGGGTTAGGGTTATGTTGAGGGCTAGTGTTGAGAGACTGTTAGGGTTCACATTGGACCTAGGGTTAGGGTTACGTTGAGGGCTAGGGTTAGAGAGACGGTTAGGACCTACGGTTAGGGTTATGTTGAGGGCTAGGGTTAGAGATCCGGTTAGGGTCACGATTGGACCTAGGCTTAGGGTTATGTTGAGGGCTAGGGTTAGAGAGACGTTTAGGGTTACGATTGGACCTAGGGTTAGGGTTATGTTGAGGGCTAGGTTTAGAGATCCGGTTAGGGTTACGATTGGACCTAGGGTTAGGTTTATGTTGAGGGCTAGGGTTAGAGATCCGGTTAGGGTTACGATTGGACCTAGCGTTAGGGTTATGTTGAGGGCTAGGGTTAGAGAGACGGTTAGGGTTACGATTGGACCTAGGGTTAGGGTTATGTTGAGGGGAGGGTTAGAGATCCGGTTACGGTTACGATTGCACCTAAGGTTAGGGTTATGTTGAGGGCTAGGGTTAGAGATCCGGTTAGGGTTAAGATTGGACCTAGGTTAGGGTTATGTTGAGGGCTAGGGTTAGAGATCCCGTTAGGGTTACCATTGGACCTAGGGTTAGGGTTATGTTGAGGGCTAGGGTTAGAGATCCGGTTACGGTTACGTTTGCACCTAAGGTTAGGGTTATGTTGAGGGCTAGGGCTAGAGATCCGGTTAGGGTTAAGATTGGACCTAGGGTTAGGGTTATGTTGAGGGCTAGGGTTCGAGACACGGTTAGGGTCACGATTGGACCTAGGGTTAGGGTTATGTTGAGGGCTAGGGTTAGAGATCCGGTTAGGGTCACGATTGGACCTAGGTTAGGGTTATGTTGAGGGCTAGGGTTAGAGATCCCGTTAGGGTTACCACTGGACCTAGGGTTAGGGTTATGTTGAGGGCTAGGGTTAGAGATCCGGTTACGGTTACGATTGCACCTAAGGTTAGGGTTATGTTGAGGGCTAGGGTTAGAGATCCGGTTATGGTTAAGATTGGACCTAGGGTTAGGGTTATGTTGAGGGCTAGGGTTCGAGATCCGGGTAGGGTTACGATTGGACCTAGGGTTAGGGTTATGTTGAGGGCTAGGGTTAGAGATCCGGTTACGGTTACGATTGGACCTAGGGTTAGGGTTATGTTGAGGGCTAGGGTTAGAGATCCGGTTAGGGTTCCGATTGGACCTAGGGTTAGGGTTATGTTGAGGGCTAGGGTTAGAGATCCGGTTAGGGTTACGATTGGACCTAGCGTTAGGGTTATGTTGAGGGCTAGGGTTAGGGAGACGGTTAGGGTTCCGATTGCACCTAGGGTTAGGGTTATGTTGAGGGCTAGGGTTAGAGATCCGGGTAGGGTTACGATTGCACCTAGGGTTAAGGTTATGTTGACGGCTAGGGTTAGAGATCCGGTTAGGGTTACGATTGGACCTAGGGTTAGGGTTATGTTGAGCGCTAGGGTTAGAGATCTGGTTAGGGTCACGATTGCACCTTGAGTTAGGGTTATGTTGAGGGCTAGGGTTAGAGATCCGGTTAGGGTTACGATTGCACCTAGGGTTATGGTTATGTTGAGGGCTAGGGTTAGAGATCCGGTTAGGGTTACGATTGGACCTAGGGTTAGGGTTATGTTGAGGGCTAGGGTTAGAGATCCGGTTAGGGTTACGATTGGACCTAGGGTTAGGGTTATGTTGAGGGCTAGGGTTAGAGAGACGGTTAGAGTTACGATTGGACCTTGGGTTAGGGTTTTGTTGAGGGCTAGGGTTAGAGATCCGGTTAGGGTTACGATTGGACCTAGGTTTAGGGGTATGTTGAGGGCTTCGGTTAGAGATCCGGTTAGGGTTACGATTGGACCTAGGGTTAGGGTTATGTTGAGGGCTAGTGTTGAGAGACGGTTAGAGTTCAGATTGGACCTAGGGTTAGGGTTATGTGGAGGGCTAGGGTTAGAGAGACGGTTAGGGTCACGATTGGACCTACGGTTAGGGTTATGTTGAGGGCTAGGGTTAGAGATCCGGTTAGGGTCACGATTGGACCTAGGGTTAGGGTTATGTTGAGGGCTAGGGTTAGAGAGACGTTTAGGCTTACGATTGGACCTAGGGTTAGGGTTATGTTGAGGGCTAGGTTTAGAGATCCGGTTAGGGTTACGATTGGACCTAGGGTTAGGGTTATATTGAGGACTAGGATTAGAGATCCGGTTAGGGTTACGATTGGACCTAGCGTTAGGGTTATGTTGAGGGCAGGATTAGAGATCCGGTTAGGGTTACGATTGGACCTAGGTTAGGGTTATGTTGAGGGCTAGGGTTAGAGATCCGGTTAGGGTTCCGATTGGACCTAGGGTTAGGGTTATGTTGAGGGCAGGGTTAGAGATCCGGTTAGGGTCACGATTGGACCTAGGGTTAGGGTTATGTTGAGGGCTAGGGTTAGAGATCCGCTTAGGGTGACGATTGGACCTAGGGTTAGGGTTATGTTGAGGGCTAGGGTTAGAGATCCGGTTAGGGTTACGATTGGACCTAGGGTTAGGGTTATGTTGAGGGCTAGGGTTAGAGATCCGGTTAGCGTTCCGATTGGACCTAGGGTTAGTGTTATGTTGAGGGCTAGGGTTAGAGATCCGGTTACGGTTACGATTGCACCTAGGGTTAGGGTTATGTTGAGGGCTAGGGTTAGAGATCCGGTTAGAGTTACGATTGGACCTAGGGTTAGTGTTATGTTGAGGGTAGGGTTAGAGATCCGGGTAGGGTTACGATTGGACCTAGGGTTAGGGTTATGTTGAGGGCTAGGGTTAGAGATCCGGTTACAGTTACGACTGGACCTAGGGTTAGGGTTATGTTGAGGGCTAGGGTTAGAGATCCAGTTAGGGTCACGATTGGACCTAGGGTTAGGGTTATGTTGAGGGCTAGGGTTAGAGATACGGTTAGGGTACGGTTGGACCTAGGGTTAGGGTTATGTTGAGGGCTAGGGTTAGAGATACGGTTAGGGTCACGATTGGACCTAGGGTTAGGGTTATGTTGAGGGCTAGGGTTAGAGATCCGGTTAGGGTCACGATTGTACCTTGGGTTAGGGTTATGTTGAGGGCTAGGGTTAGAGATCCGGTTAGGGTCACGATTGGACCTAGGGTTAGGGTTATGTTGAGGGCTAGGGTTAGAGATCCGGTTAAGGTCACGTTTGGACCTAGGGTTAGGGTTATGTTGACGGCTAGGGTTAGAGATCTGGTTAGGGTTACGATTGGACCTAGGGTTAGGGTGATGTTGAGGGCTAGGGTTAGAGATCCGGTTAGGGTCACGATTGCACCTTGGGTTAGGGTTATGTTGAGGGCTAGGGTTAGAGATCCGGTTAGGGTTACGATTGCACCTAGGGTTAGGGTTATGTTGAGAACTAGGTTTAGAGATTCGGTTAGGGTTACGATTGGACCTAGGGTTAGCGTTATATTTAGCGCTAGGGATAGAGATCCGGTTAGGGTCAAGATTGGACCTAGGGTTAGGGTTATGTTGAGGGCTAGGGTTAGAGATACGGTTAGGGTCACGATTGCACCTAGGGTTAGGGTTATGTTGAGGGCTAGGGTTAGAGATCCGGTTAGGGTTACGATTGTACCTTATGTTAGGGTTATGTTGAGGACTAGGGTTAGAGATCCGGTTAGGGTTACCATTGGACCTAGGGTTAGGGTTATGTTGAGGGCTAGGGTTAGAGATCCGGTTAGGGTTACGATTGAATCTAGGGTTAGGGTTATGTTGAGGGCTAGGGTTAGAGATCCGGTTAGGGTTACGATTTTACCTAGGGTTAGGGTTATGTTGAGGGCGAGGGTTAGAGATCCGGTTAGGGTCACAATTGGACCTAAGGTTAGGGTTATGTTGAGGGCTAGGGTTAGAGATCCGGTTAGGGTTACGATTGGACCTAGGGTTAGGGTTATGTTGAGGGCTAGTGTTGAGAGACGGTTAGGGTTCAGATTGGACCTAGGGTTAGGGTTATGTTGAGGGCTAGGGTTAGAGAGACGGTTAGGGTCACGATTGGACCTACGGTTAGGGTTATGTTGAGGGCTAGGGTTAGAGATCCGGTTAGGGTCACGATTGGTCCTAGGCTTAGGATTATGTTGAGGACTAAGGTTAGAGAGACGTTGAGGGTTACGATTGTACCTAGGGTTAGGGTTATGTTGAGGGCTAGGTTTAGAGATCCGGTTAGGGTTACGATTGGACCTAGGGTTAGGGTTATGTTGAGGGCTAGGGTTAGAGATACGGTTAGGGTTACGATTGGACCTAGCGTTAGGTTTATGTTGAGGGCTAGGGTTAGAGAGACGGTTAGGGTTACGATTGGACCTAGGGTTAGGGTTATGTTGAGGGCTAGGGTTAGAGAGACGGTTAGGGTTACGATTGGACCTAGGGTTAGGGTTATGTTGAGGGGAGGGTTAGAGATCCGGTTAGGGTCACGATTGGACCTAGGGTTAGGGTTATGTTGAGGGCTAGGGTTAGAGATCCGGTTAGGGTTACGATTGGACCTAGGGTTAGGGTTATGTTGAGGGCTAGGGTTAGAGATCCGGTTAGGGTTACGATTGGACCTAGGGTTAGGGTTATGTTGAGGGCTAGGGTTAGAGAGACGGTTAGGGTTCCGATTGGACCTAGGGTTAGGGTTATGTTGAGGGCTAGGGTTAGAGATCCGGGTAGGGTTACGATTGAACCTAGGGTTAGGGTTATGTTGAGGGCTAGGGTTAGAGATCCGGTTACGGTTACAATTGGACCTAGGGTTAGTGTTATATTGAGGGCTAGGGTTAGAGATCCGGTTACGGTTACGATTGCACCTAGGGTTAGGGTTATGTTGAGGGCTAGGGTTAGAGATCCGGTTAGAGTTACGATTGGTCCTAGGGTTAGGGTTATGTTGAGGGCTAGGGTTAGAGATCCGGGTAGGGTTACGATTGGACCTAGGGTTAGGGTTATGTTGAGGGCTAGGCTTAGAGATCCGGTTACAGTTACGATTGGACCTAGGTTTAGGGTTATGTTGAGGGCTAGGGTTAGAGATCCGGTTACGGTTACGATTGGACCTAGGGTTAGGGTTATGTTGAGGGCTAGGTTTAGAGATCCGGGTAGGGTTACGATTGGACCTAGGTTTAGGGTTATGTTGAGGGCTAGGGTTAGAGATCCGGTTAGGGTTCCGATTGGACCTAGGGTTAGGGTTATGTTGAGGGCTAGGGTTAGAGATCCGGTTAGGGTTACGATTGGACCTAGGGTTAGGGTTATGTTGAGGGCTAGGGTTAGAGAGACGGTTAGGGTTCCGATTGCACCTAGGGTTAGCGTTATGTTGAAGGCTAGGGTTAGAGATCCGTGTAGGGTTACGATTGCACCTAGGGTTAAGGTTATGTTGACCGCTAGGGTTAGAGATCCGGTTAGGGTCACGATTGGACCTAGGTTTAGGGTTATGTTGAGGGCTAGGGTTAGAGATCCGGTTAGGGTCACGATTGCACCTTGGGTTAGGGTTATGTTGAGGGCTAGGGTTAGAGATCCGGTTAGGGTTACGATTGCACCTAGGGTTATGGTTATGTTGAGGGCTAGGGTTAGAGATCTGGGTAGGGTTACGATTGGACCTAGGGTTAGGGTTATGTTGAGGGCTAGGGTTAGAGATCCGGTTAGGGTCACGATTGGACCTAGGGTTAGGGTTATGTTGACGGCTAGGGTTAGAGATCCGGTTAGGGTCACGATTGGACCTTGGGTTAGGGTTATGTTGAGGGCTAGGGTTAGAGATCCAGTTAGGGTCACGATTGGACCTAGGGTTAGGGTTATGTTGAGTGCTAGGGTTAGAGATCAGGTTAGGGTCACGTTTGGAACTAGGGTTAGGGTTATGTTGACGGCTAGGGTTAAAGATCCGGTTAGGGTTACGATTGGACCTAGGGTTAGGGTGATGTTGAGGGCTAGGGTTAGAGATCCGGTTAGGGTTACGATTGGACCTAGAGTTATGGTGATGTTGATGGCTAGGGTTAGAGATCCGGTTAGGGTTACGATTGGACCTAGCGTTAGGGTTATGTTGAGGGCTAGGGTTAGAGATCCGGTTAGGGTTACGATTGGACCTAGGGTTAAGGTTATGTTGAGGGCTAGGGTTAGAGATCCGGTTAGGGTTACGATTGGACCTAGGGTTAGGGTTATGTTGAGGGCTAGGGTTAGAGATCAAGTTAGGGTTACGATTGGACCTAGGGTTAGGGTTATGTTGAGGGCTAGGGTTAGAGAGACGGTTAGGGTTACGATTGGACCTAGGGTTAGGGTTATGTTGAGGGGTAGGGTTAGAGAGACGGTTAGGGTCACGATTGGACCTAGGGTTAGGGTTATGTTGAGGGCTAGGGTTAGAGATCCGGTTAGGGTCACGATTGGACCTAGGTTAGGGTTATGTTGAGCGCTAGGTTTAGAGATCCGGTTAGGGTTACGATTGGACCTAGGGTTAGGGTTATGTTGAGGGCGAGGGTTAGAGATCCGGTTAGGGTCACGATTGGACCTAGGGTTAGGGTTATGTTGAGGGCTAGGGTTAGAGAGACGGTTAGGGATACGATTGGACCTAGGGTTAGGGTTATGTTGAGGGCTAGGGTTAGAGATCCGGTTAGGGTTACGATTGGACCTAGGGTTAGGGTTTTGTTGAGGGCTAGGGTTAGAGATCCGGTTACGGTTACGATTGGACCTAGGTTTAGGGGTATGTTGAGGGCTAGGGTTAGAGATCCGGTTAGGGTCACGATTGGACCTAGGCTTAGGGTTATGTTGAGGGCTAGGGTTAGAGAGACGTTTAGGGTTACGATTGGACCTAGGGTTAGGGTTATGTTGAGGGCTAGGTTTAGAGATCCGGTTAGGGTTACAATTGGACCTAGGGTTAGGTTTATGTTGAGGGCTAGGGTTAGAGATTCGGTTAGGGTTACGATTGGACCTAGCGTTAGGGTTATGTTGAGGGCTAGGGTTAGAGAGACGGTTAGGGTTACGATTGGACCTAGGGTTAGGGTTATGTTGAGGGCTAGGGTTAGAGAGACGGTTAGGGTTACGATTGGACCTAGGGATAGGGTTATGTTGAGGGGAGGGTTAGAGATCCGGTTACGGTTACGATTGCACCTAAGGTTAGGGTTATGTTGAGGGCTAGGGTTAGAGATCCGGTTAGGGTTAAGATTGGACCTAGGTTAGGGTTATGTTGAGGGCTAGGGTTAGAGATCCCGTTAGGGTTACCATTGGACCTAGGGTTAGGGTTATGTTGAGGGCTAGGGTTAGAGATCCGGTTACGGTTACGTTTGCACCTAAGGTTAGGGTTATGTTGAGGGCTAGGGCTAGAGATCCGGTTAGGGTTAAGATTGGACCTAGGGTTAGGGTTATGTTGAGGGCTAGGGTTCGAGATCCGGGTAGGGTTACGATTGGACCTAGGGTTAGGGTTATGTTGAGGGCTAGGGTTAGAGATCCGGTTAGGGTTACGATTGGACCTAGGGTTAAGGTTATGTTGAGGGCTAGTGTTAGAGATCCGTTTAGGGTTACGATTGGACCTAGGGTTAGGGTTATGTTGAGGGCTAGGGTTAGAGAGACGGTTAGGGTTCCGATTGGACCTAGGGTTAGGGTTATGTTGAGGGCTAGGGTTAGAGAGACGGTTAGGGTCACGATTGGACCTAGGGATAGGGTTATGTTGAGGGCTAGGGTTAGAGATCCGGTTAGGGTCACGATTGGACCTAGGTTAGGGTTATGTTGAGGGCTAGGGTTAGAGATCCCGTTAGGGTTACCATTGGACCTAGGGTTAGGGTTATGTTGAGGGCTAGGGTTAGAGATCCGGTTACGGTTACGATTGCACCTAAGGTTAGGGTTATGTTGAGGGCTAGGGTTAGAGATCCGGTTAGGGTTAAGATTGGACCTAGGGTTAGGGTTATGTTGAGGGCTAGGGTTCGAGATCCGGGTAGGGTTACGATTGGACCTAGGGTTAGGGTTATGTTGAGGGCTAGGGTTAGAGATCCGGTTACGGTTACGATTGGACCTAGGGTTAGGGTTATGTTGAGGGCTAGGTTAAACATCCGGGTAGGGTTAAAATTGGACCTAGGGTTAGGGTTATGTTGAGGGCTAGGGTTAGAGATCCGGTTAGGGTTCCGATTGGACCTAGGGTTAGGGTTATGTTGAGGGCTAGGGTTAGAGATCCGGTTAGGGTTACGATTGGACCTAGGGTTAGGGTTATGTTGAGGGCTAGGGTTAGAGAGACGGTTAGGGTTCCGATTGCACCTAGGGTTAGGGTTATGTTGAGGGCTAAGGTTAGAGATCCGGTTAGGGTCACGATTGGACCTAGGGTTAGGGTGATGTTGACGGCTAGGGTTAGAGATCCGGTTAGGGTTACGATTGGACCTAGGGTTAGGGTGATGTTGAGGGCTAGGGTTAGAGATCCGGTTAGGGTCACGATTGCACCTTGGGTTAAGGTTATGTTGAGGGCTAGGGTTAGAGATCCGGTTAGGGTTACGATTGCACCTAGGGTTAGGGTTATGTTGAGAACTAGGTTTAGAGATTCGGTTAGGGTTACGATTGGACCTAGGGTTAGCGTTATGTTTAGCGCTAGGGATAGAGATCCGGTTAGGGTCAAGATTGGACCTAGGGTTAGGGTTATGTTGAGGGCTAGGGTTAGAGATACGGTTAGGGTCACGATTGCACCTAGGGTTAGGGTTATGTTGAGGGCTAGGGTTAGAGATCCGGTTAGGGTCACGATTGTACCTTGGGTTAGGGTTATGTTGAGGGCTAGGGTTAGAGATCCGGTTAGGGTTACCATTGGACCTAGGGTTAGGGTTATGTTGAGGGCTAGGGTTAGATATCCGGTTAGGGTTACGATTGGACCTAGGGTTAGGGTTATGTTGAGGGCTAGGGTTAGAGATCCGGTTAGGGTTACGATTTTACCTAGGCTTAGGGTTATGTTGAGGGCGAGGGTTAGAGATCCGGTTAGGGTCACGATTGGACCTAGGGTTAGGGTTATGTTGAGGGCTAGGGTTAGAGATCCGGTTAGGGTTACGATTGGACCTAGGGTTAGGGTTATGTTGAGGGCTAGTGTTGAGAGACGGTTAGGGTTCAGATTGGACCTAGGGTTAGGGTTATGTTGAGGGCTAGGGTTAGAGAGACGGTTAGGGTCACGATTGGTCCTAGGCTTAGGATTATGTTGAGGGCTAGGGTTAGAGATCCGGTTAGGGTTACGATTGGACCTAGGGTTAGGGTTAGGTTGAGGGCTAGTGTTAGAGAGACGGTTAGGGTTCCGATTGCACCTAGGGTTAGGGTTATGTTGAGGGCTAGGGTTAGAGATCCGTGTAGGGTTACGATTGCACCTAGGGTTAAGGTTATGTTGACCGCTAGGGTTAGAGATCCGGTTAGGGTCACGATTGGACCTAGGTTTAGGGTTATGTTGAGGGCTAGGGTTAGAGATCCGGTTAGGGTCACGATTGCACCTTGGGTTAGGGTTATGTTGAGGGCTAGGGTTAGAGATCCGGTTAGGGTTACGATTGCACCTAGGGTTATGGTTATGTTGAGGGCTAGGGTTAGAGATCTGGGTAGGGTTACGATTGGACCTAGGGTTAGGGTTATGTTGAGGGCTAGGGTTAGAGATCCGGTTAGGGTCACGATTGGACCTAGGGTTAGGGTTATGTTGACGGCTAGGGTTAGAGATCCGGTTAGGGTCACGATTGGACCTTGGGTTAGGGTTATGTTGAGGGCTAGGGTTAGAGATCCAGTTAGGGTCACGATTGGACCTAGGGTTAGGGTTATGTTGGGTGCTAGGGTTAGAGATCAGGTTAGGGTCACGTTTGGAACTAGGGTTAGGGTTATGTTGACGGCTAGGGTTAAAGATCCGGTTAGGGTTACGATTGGACCTAGGGTTAGGGTGATGTTGAGGGCTAGGGTTAGAGATCCGGTTAGGGTTACGATTGGACCTAGAGTTATGGTGATGTTGATGGCTAGGGTTAGATATCCGGTTAGGGTTACGATTGGACCTAGGGTTAGGGTTATGTTGAGGGCTAGGGTTAGAGATCCGGTTAGGGTTACGATTGGACCTAGGGTTAAGGTTATGTTGAGGGCTAGGGTTAAAGATCCGGTTAGGGTTACGATTGGACCTAGGGTTAGGGTTATGTTGAGGGCTAGGGTTAGAGATCAAGTTAGGGTTACGATTGGACCTAGGGTTAGGGTTATGTTGAGGGCTAGGGTTAGAGAGACGGTTAGGGTTACGATTGGACCTAGGGTTAGGGTTATGTTGAGGGCTAGGGTTAGAGAGACGGTTAGGGTCACGATTGGACCTAGGGTTAGGGTTATGTTGAGGGCTAGGGTTAGAGATCCGGTTAGGGTCACGATTGGACCTAGGTTAGGGTTATGTTGAGGGCTAGGGTTAGAGATCCGGTTAGGGTTACGATTGGACCTAGGGTTAGGGTTATGTTGAGGGCGAGGGTTAGAGATCCGGTTAGGGTCACGATTGGACCTAGGGTTAGGGTTATGTTGAGGGCTAGGGTTAGAGAGACGGTTAGGGATACGATTGGACCTAGGGTTAGGGTTATGTTGAGGGCTAGGGTTAGAGATCCGGTTAGGGTTACGATTGGACCTAGGGTTAGGGTTTTGTTGAGGGCTAGGGTTAGAGATCCGGTTAGGGTTACGATTGGACCTAGGTTTAGGGGTATGTTGAGGGCTAGGTTTAGAGATCCGGTTAGGGTTACGATTGGACCTAGGGTTAGGGTTATGTTGAGGGCTAGTGTTGAGAGACGGTTAGGGTTCACATTGGACCTAGGGTTAGGGTTACGTTGAGGGCTAGGGTTAGAGAGACGGTTAGGACCTACGGTTAGGGTTATGTTGAGGGCTAGGGTTAGAGATCCGGTTAGGGTGCCGATTGGACCTAGGCTTAGGGTTATGTTGAGGGCTAGGGTTAGAGAGACGTTTAGGGTTACGATTGGACCTAGGGTTAGGGTTATGTTGAGGGCTAGGTTTAGAGATCCGGTTAGGGTTACGATTGGACCTAGGGTTAGGTTTATGTTGAGGGCTAGGGTTAGAGATCCGGTTAGGGTTACGATTGGACCTAGCGTTAGGGTTATGTTGAGGGCTAGGGTTAGAGAGACGGTTAGGGTTACGATTGTACCTAGGGTTAGGGTTATGTTGAGGGGAGGGTTAGAGATCCGGTTACGGTTACGATTGCACCTAAGGTTAGGGTTATGTTGAGGGCTAGGGTTAGAGATCCGGTTAGGGTTAAGATTGGACCTAGGTTAGGGTTATGTTGAGGGCTAGGGTTAGAGATCCCGTTAGGGTTACCACTGGACCTAGGGTTAGGGTTATGTTGAGGGCTAGGGTTAGAGATCCGGTTACGGTTACGATTGCACCTAAGGTTAGGGTTATGTTGAGGGCTAGGGTTAGAGATCCGGTTAGGGTTAAGATTGGACCTAGGGTTAGGGTTATGTTGAGGGCTAGGGTTCGAGATCCGGGTAGGGTTACGATTGGACCTAGGGTTAGGGTTATGTTGAGGGCTAGGGTTAGAGATCCGGTTACGGTTACGATTGGACCTAGGGTTAGGGTTATGTTGAGGGCTAGGGTTAGAGATCCGGTTAGGGTTCCGATTGGACCTAGGGTTAGGGTTATGTTGAGGGCTAGGGTTAGAGATCCGGGTAGGGTTACGATTGGACCTAGCGTTAGGGTTATGTTGAGGGCTAGGGTTAGGGAGACGGTTAGGGTTCCGATTGCACCTAGGGTTAGGGTTATGTTGAGGGCTAAGGTTAGAGATCCGGGTAGGGTTACGATTGCACCTAGGGTTAAGGTTATGTTGACGGCTAGGGTTAGAGATCCGGTTAGGGTTACGATTGGACCTAGGGTTAGGGTTATGTTGAGGGCTAGGGTTAGAGATCTGGTTAGGGTCACGATTGCACCTTGAGTTAGGGTTATGTTGAGGGCTAGGGTTAGAGATCCGGTTAGGGTTACGATTGCACCTAGGGTTATGGTTATGTTGAGGGCTAGGGTTAGAGATCTGGGTAGGGTTATGATTTTACCTAGGGTTAGGGTTATGTTGAGGGCTAGGGTTAGAGATCCGGTTAGGGTCACGATTGGACCTACGGTTAGGGTTATGTTGAGGGCTAGGGTTAGATATCCGGTTAGGGTCACGATTGGACCTTGGGTTAGGGTTATGTTGAGGGCTAGGGTTAGAGATCCAGTTAGGGTCACGATTGGACCTAGGGTTAGGGTTATGTTGAGTGCTAGGGTTAGAGATCCGGTTAGGGTCACGTTTGGACCTAGGGTTAGGGTTATGTTGACGGCTAGGGTTAGAGATCCGGTTAGGGTTACGATTGGACCTAGGGTTAGGGTGATGTTGAGGGCTAGGGTTAGAGATCCGGTTAGGGTTACGATTGGACCTAGAGTTATGGTGATGTTGATGGCTAGGGTTAGAGATCCGGTTAGGGTTACGATTGGACCTAGGGTTAGGGTTATGTTGAGGGCTAGGGTTAGAGATCCGGTTAGGGTTACGATTGGACCTAGGGTTAAGGTTATGTTGAGGGCTAGGGTTAGAGATCCGGTTAGGGTTACGATTGGACCTAGGGTTAGGGTTATGTTGAGGGCTAGGGTTAGAGATCCGGTTAGGGTTACGATTGGACCTAGGGTTAGGGTTATGTTGAGGGCTAGGGTTAGAGAGACGGTTAGAGTTACGATTGGACCTTGGGTTAGGGTTTTGTTGAGGGCTAGGGTTAGAGATCCGGTTAGGGTTACTTTTGGACCTAGGTTTAGGGGTATGTTGAGGGCTAGGGTTAGAGATCCGGTTAGGGTTACGATTGGACCTAGGGTTAGGGTTATGTTGAGGGCTAGTGTTGAGAGACGGTTAGAGTTCAGATTGGACCTAGGGTTAGGGTTATGTGGAGGGCTAGGGTTAGAGAGACGGTTAGGGTCACGATTGGACCTACGGTTAGGGTTATGTTGAGGGCTAGGGTTAGAGATCCGGTTAGGGTCACGATTGGACCTAGGGTTAGGGTTATGTTGAGGGCTAGGGTTAGAGAGACGTTTAGGGTTACGATTGGACCTAGGGTTAGGGTTATGTTGAGGGCTAGGTTTAGAGATCCGGTTAGGGTTACGATTGGACCTAGGGTTAGGGTTATATTGAGGACTAGGATTAGAGATCCGGTTAGGGTTACGATTGGACCTAGCGTTAGGGTTATGTTGAGGGCAGGATTAGAGATCCGGTTAGGGTTACGATTGGACCTAGGTTACGGTTATGTTGAGGGCTAGGGTTAGAGATCCGGTTAGGGTTCCGATTGGACCTAGGGTTAGGGTTATGTTGAGGGCAGGGTTAGAGATCCGGTTAGGGTCACGATTGGACCTAGGGTTAGGGTTATGTTGAGGGCTAGGGTTAGAGATCCGCTTAGGGTGACGATTGGACCTAGGGTTAGGGTTATGTTGAGGGCTAGGGTTAGAGATCCGGTTAGGGTTACGATTGGACCTAGGGTTAGGGTTATGTTGAGGGCTAGGGTTAGAGATCCGGTTAGCGTTCCGATTGGACCTAGGGTTAGTGTTATGTTGAGGGCTAGGGTTAGAGATCCGGTTACGGTTACGATTGCACCTAGGGATAGGGTTATGTTGAGGGCTAGGGTTAGAGATCCGGTTAGAGTTACGATTGGACCTAGGGTTAGTGTTATGTTGAGGGTAGGGTTAGAGATCCGGGTAGGGTTACGATTGGACCTAGGGTTAGGGTTATGTTGAGGGCTAGGGTTAGAGATCCGGTTACAGTTACGACTGGACCTAGGGTTAGGGTTATGTTGAGGGCTAGGGTTAGAGATCCAGTTAGGGTCACGATTGGACCTAGGGTTAGGGTTATGTTGAGGGCTAGGGTTAGAGATACGGTTAGGGTCACGGTTGGACCTAGGGTTAGGGTTATGTTGAGGGCTAGGGTTAGAGATACGGTTAGGGTCACGATTGGACCTAGGGTTAGGGTTATGTTGAGGGCTAGGGTTAGAGATCCGGTTAGGGTCACGATTGTACCTTGGGTTAGGGTTATGTTGAGGGCTAGGGTTAGAGATCCGGTTAGGGTCACGATTGGACCTAGGGTTAGGGTTATGTTGAGGGCTAGGGTTAGAGATCCGTTTAAGGTCACGTTTGGACCTAGGGTTAGGGTTATGTTGACGGCTAGGGTTAGAGATCCGGTTAGGGTTACGATTGGACCTAGGGTTAGGGTGATGTTGAGGGCTAGGGTTAGAGATCCGGTTAGGGTCACGATTGCACCTTGGGTTAGGGTTATGTTGAGGGCTAGGGTTAGAGATCCGGTTAGGGTTACGATTGCACCTAGGGTTAGGGTTATGTTGAGAACTAGGTTTAGAGATTCGGTTAGGGTTACGATTGGACCTAGGGTTAGCGTTATATTTAGCGCTAGGGATAGAGATCCGGTTAGGGTCAAGATTGGACCTAGGGTTAGGGTTATGTTGAGGGCTAGGGTTAGAGATACGGTTAGGGTCAATATTGCACCTAGGGTTAGGGTTATGTTGAGGCCTAGGGTTAGAGATCCGGTTAGGGTTACGATTGTACCTTGGGTTAGGGTTATGTTGAGGACTAGGGTTAGAGATCCGGTTAGGGTTACCATTGGACCTAGGGTTAGGGTTATGTTGAGGGCTAGGGTTAGAGATCCGGTTAGGGTTACGATTGAATCTAGGGTTAGGGTTATGTTGAGGGCTAGGGTTAGAGATCCGGTTAGGGTTACGATTTTACCTAGGGTTAGGGTTATGTTGAGGGCGAGGGTTAGAGATCCGGTTAGGGTCACAATTGGACCTAGGGTTAGGGTTATGTTGAGGGCTAGGGTTAGAGATCCGGTTAGGGTTACGATTGGACCTAGGGTTAGGGTTATGTTGAGGGCTAGTGTTGAGAGACGGTTAGGGTTCAGATTGGACCTAGGGTTAGGGTTATGTTGAGGGCTAGGGTTAGAGAGACGGTTAGGGTCACGATTGGACCTACGGTTAGGGTTATGTTGAGGGCTAGGGTTAGAGATCCGGTTAGGGTCACGATTGGTCCTAGGCTTAGGATTATGTTGAGGACTAAGGTTAGAGAGACGTTGAGGGTTACGATTGTACCTAGGGTTAGGGTTATGTTGAGGGCTAGGTTTAGAGATCCGGTTAGGGTTACGATTGGACCTAGGGTTAGGGTTATGTTGAGGGCTAGGGTTAGAGATACGGTTAGGGTTACGATTGGACCTAGCGTTAGGTTTATGTTGAGGGCTAGGGTTAGAGAGACGGTTAGGGTTACGATTGGACCTAGGGTTAGGGTTATGTTGAGGGCTAGGGTTAGAGAGACGGTTAGGGTTACGATTGGACCTAGGGTTAGGGTTATGTTGAGGGGAGGGTTAGAGATCCGGTTAGGGTCACGATTGGACCTAGGGTTAGGGTTATGTTGAGGGCTAGGGTTAGAGATCCGGTTAGGGTTACGATTGGACCTAGGGTTAGGGTTATGTTGAGGGCTAGGGTTAGAGATCCGGTTAGGGTTACGATTGGACCTAGGGTTAGGGTTATGTTGAGGGCTAGGGTTAGAGAGACGGTTAGGGTTCCGATTGGACCTAGGGTTAGGGTTATGTTGAGGGCTAGGGTTAGAGATCCGGGTAGGGTTACGATTGAACCTAGGGTTAGGGTTATGTTGAGGGCTAGGGTTAGAGATCCGGTTACGGTTACAATTGGACCTAGGGTTAGTGTTATATTGAGGGCTAGGGTTAGAGATCCGGTTACGGTTACGATTGCACCTAGGGTTAGGGTTATGTTGAGGGCTAGGGTTAGAGATCCGGTTAGAGTTACGATTGGTCCTAGGGTTAGGGGTATGTTGAGGGCTAGGGTTAGAGATCCGGGTAGGGTTACGATTGGACCTAGGGTTAGGGTTATGTTGAGGGCTAGGCTTAGAGATCCGGTTACAGTTACGATTGGACCTAGGGTTAGGGTTATGTTGAGGGCTAGGGTTAGAGATCCGGTTACGGTTACGATTGGACCTAGGGTTAGGGTTATGTTGAGGGCTAGGTTTAGAGATCCGGGTAGGGTTACGATTGGACCTAGGGTTAGGGTTATGTTGAGGGCTAGGGTTAGAGATCCGGTTAGGGTTCCGATTGGACCTAGGGTTAGGGTTATGTTGAGGGCTAGGGTTAGAGATCCGGTTAGGGTTACGATTGGACCTAGGGTTAGGGTTATGTTGAGGGCTAGGGTTAGAGAGACGGTTAGGGTTCCGATTGCACCTAGGGTTAGCGTTATGTTGAAGGCTAGGGTTAGAGATCCGTGTAGGGTTACGATTGCACCTAGGGTTAAGGTTATGTTGACCGCTAGGGTTAGAGATCCGGTTAGGGTCACGATTGGACCTAGGTTTAGGGTTATGTTGAGGGCTAGGGTTAGAGATCCGGTTAGGGTCACGATTGCACCTTGGGTTAGGGTTATGTTGAGGGCTAGGGTTAGAGATCCGGTTAGGGTTACGATTGCACCTAGGGTTATGGTTATGTTGAGGGCTAGGGTTAGAGATCTGGGTAGGGTTACGATTGGACCTAGGGTTAGGGTTATGTTGAGGGCTAGGGTTAGAGATCCGGTTAGGGTCACGATTGGACCTAGGGTTAGGGTTATGTTGACGGCTAGGGTTAGAGATCCGGTTAGGGTCACGATTGGACCTTGGGTTAGGGTTATGTTGAGGGCTAGGGTTAGAGATCCAGTTAGGGTCACGATTGGACCTAGGGTTAGGGTTATGTTGAGTGCTAGGGTTAGAGATCAGGTTAGGGTCACGTTTGGAACTAGGGTTAGGGTTATGTTGACGGCTAGGGTTAAAGATCCGGTTAGGGTTACGATTGGACCTAGGGTTAGGGTGATGTTGAGGGCTAGGGTTAGAGATCCGGTTAGGGTTACGATTGGACCTAGAGTTATGGTGATGTTGATGGCTAGGGTTAGAGATCCGGTTAGGGTTACGATTGGACCTAGCGTTAGGGTTATGTTGAGGGCTAGGGTTAGAGATCCGGTTAGGGTTACGATTGGACCTAGGGTTAAGGTTATGTTGAGGGCTAGGGTTAGAGATCCGGTTAGGGTTACGATTGGACCTAGGGTTAGGGTTATGTTGAGGGCTAGGGTTAGAGATCAAGTTAGGGTTACGATTGGACCTAGGGTTAGGGTTATGTTGAGGGCTAGGGTTAGAGAGACGGTTAGGGTTACGATTGGACCTAGGGTTAGGGTTATGTTGAGGGCTAGGGTTAGAGAGACGGTTAGGGTCACGATTGGACCTAGGGTTAGGGTTATGTTGAGGGCTAGGGTTAGAGATCCGGTTAGGGTCACGATTGGACCTAGGTTAGGGTTATGTTGAGCGCTAGGTTTAGAGATCCGGTTAGGGTTACGATTGGACCTAGGGTTAGGGTTATGTTGAGGGCGAGGGTTAGAGATCCGGTTAGGGTCACGATTGGACCTAGGGTTAGGGTTATGTTGAGGGCTAGGGTTAGAGAGACGGTTAGGGATACGATTGGACCTAGGGTTAGGGTTATTTTGAGGGCTAGGGTTAGAGATCCGGTTAGGGTTACGATTGGACCTAGGGTTAGGGTTTTGTTGAGGGCTAGGGTTAGAGATCCGGTTACGGTTACGATTGGACCTAGGTTTAGGGGTATGTTGAGGGCTAGGGTTAGAGATCCGGTTAGGGTCACGATTGGACCTAGGCTTAGGGTTATGTTGAGGGCTAGGGTTAGAGAGACGTTTAGGGTTACGATTGGACCTAGGGTTAGGGTTATGTTGAGGGCTAGGTTTAGAGATCCGGTTAGGGTTACAATTGGACCTAGGGTTAGGTTTATGTTGAGGGCTAGGGTTAGAGATTCGGTTAGGGTTACGATTGGACCTAGCGTTAGGGTTATGTTGAGGGCTAGGGTTAGAGAGACGGTTAGGGTTACGATTGGACCTAGGGTTAGGGTTATGTTGAGGGCTAGGGTTAGAGAGACGGTTAGGGTTACGATTGGACCTAGGGATAGGGTTATGTTGAGGGGAGGGTTAGAGATCCGGTTACGGTTACGATTGCACCTAAGGTTAGGGTTATGTTGAGGGCTAGGGTTAGAGATCCGGTTAGGGTTAAGATTGGACCTAGGTTAGGGTTATGTTGAGGGCTAGGGTTAGAGATCCCGTTAGGGTTACCATTGGACCTAGGGTTAGGGTTATGTTGAGGGCTAGGGTTAGAGATCCGGTTACGGTTACGTTTGCACCTAAGGTTAGGGTTATGTTGAGGGCTAGGGCTAGAGATCCGGTTAGGGTTAAGATTGGACCTAGGGTTAGGGTTATGTTAAGGGCTAGGGTTCGAGATCCGGGTAGGGTTACGATTGGACCTAGGGTTAGGGTTATGTTGAGGGCTAGGGTTAGAGATCCGGTTAGGGTTACGATTGGACCTAGGGTTAAGGTTATGTTGAGGGCTAGTGTTAGAGATCCGTTTAGGGTTACGATTGGACCTAGGGTTAGGGTTATGTTGAGGGCTAGGGTTAGAGAGACGGTTAGGGTCACGATTGGACCTAGGGATAGGGTTATGTTGAGGGCTAGGGTTAGAGATCCGTTTAGGGTCACGATTGGACCTAGGTTAGGGTTATGTTGAGGGCTAGGGTTAGAGATCCCGTTAGGGTTACCATTGGACCTAGGGTTAGGGTTATGTTGAGGGCTAGGGTTAGAGATCCGGTTACGGTTACGATTGCACCTAAGGTTAGGGTTATGTTGAGGGCTAGGGTTAGAGATCCGGTTAGGGTTAAGATTGGACCTAGGGTTAGGGTTATGTTGAGGGCTAGGGTTCGAGATCCGGGTAGGGTTACGATTGGACCTAGGGTTAGGGTTATGTTGAGGGCTAGGGTTAGAGATCCGGTTACGGTTACGATTGGACCTAGGGTTAGGGTTATGTTGAGGGCTAGGTTAAACATCCGGGTAGGGTTACGATTGGACCTAGGGTTACGGTTATGTTGAGGGCTAGGGTTAGAGATCCGGTTAGGGTTCCGATTGGACCTAGGGTTAGGGTTATGTTGAGGGCTAGGGTTAGAGATCCGGTTAGGGTTACGATTGGACCTAGGGTTAGGGTTATGTTGAGGGCTAGGGTTAGAGAGACGGTTAGGGTTCCGATTGCACCTAGGGTTAGGGTTATGTTGAGGGCTAGGGTTAGAGATCCGGGTAGGGTTACGATTGCACCTAGGGTTAAGGTTATGTTGACGGCTAGGGTTAGAGATCCGGTTAGGGTTACGATTGGACCTAGGGTTAGGGTTATGTTGAGGGCTAGGGTTAGAGATCTGGTTAGGGTCACGATTGCACCTTGGGTTAGGGTTATGTTGAGGGCTAGGGTTAGAGATCCGGTTACGGTTACGATTGCACCTAGGGTTATGGTTATGTTGAGGGCTAGGGTTAGAGATCTGGGTAGGGTTACGATTGCACCTAGGGTTAGGGTTATGTTGAGGGCTAGGGTTAGAGATCCGGTTAGGGTCAAGATTGGACCTACGGTTAGGGTTATGTTGAGGGCTAGGGATAGAGATCCGGTTAGGGTCACGATTGGACCTTGGGTTAGGGTTATGTTGAGGGCTAGGGTTAGAGATCCAGTTAGGGTCACGATTGGACCTAGGGTTAGGGTTATGTTGAGTGCTAGGGTTAGAGATCCGGTTAGGGTCACGTTTGGACCTAGGGTTAGGGTTATGTTGACGGCTAGGGTTAGAGATTCGGTAAGGGTTACGATTGGACCTAGGGTTAGGGTGATGTTGAGGGCTAGGGTTAGAGATCCGGTTAGGGTTACGATTGGACCTAGAGTTATGGTGATGTTGATGGCTAGGGTTAGAGATCCGGTTAGGGTTACGATTGGACCTAGGGTTAGGGTTATGTTGAGGGCTAGGGTTAGAGATCCGGTTAGGGTTACGATTGGACCTAGGGTTAAGGTTATGTTGAGGGCTAGGGTTAGAGATCCGGTTAGGGTTACGATTGGACCTAGGGTTAGGGTTATGTTGAGGGCTAGGGTTGGAGATCCGGTTAGGGTTACGATTGGACCTAGGGTTAGGTTTATGTTGAGGGCTAGGGTTAGAGAGACGGTTAGAGTTACGATTGGACCTAGGGTTAGGGTTTTGTTGAGGGCTAGGGTTAGAGATCCGGTTAGGGTTACGATTGGACCTAGGTTTAGGGGTATGTTGAGGGCTAGGGTTAGAGTTCCGGTTAGGGTTACGATTGGACCTAGGGTTAGGGTTATGTTGAGGGCTAGTGTTGAGAGACGGTTAGAGTTCAGATTGGACCTAGGGTTAGGGTTATGTTGAGGGCTAGGGTTAGAGAGACGGTTAGGGTCACGATTGGACCTACGGTTAGGGTTATGTTGAGGGCTAGGGTTAGAGATCCGGTTAGGGTCACGATTGGACCTAGGGTTAGGGTTATGTTGAGGGCTAGGGTTAGAGAGACGTTTAGGGTTACGATTGGACCTAGGGTTAGGGTTATGTTGAGGGCTAGGTTTAGAGATCCGGTTAAGGTTACGATTGGACCTAGGGTTAGGGTTATGTTGAGGGCTAGGATTAGAGATCCGGTTAGGGTTACGATTGGACCTAGTGTTAGGGTTATGTTGAGGGCAGGATTAGAGATCCGGTTAGGGTTACGATTGGACCTAGGGTTAGGGTTATGTTGAGGGCTAGGGTTAGAGATCCGGTTAGGGTTACGATTGGACCTAGGGTTAGGGTTATGTTGAGGGCAGGGTTAGAGATCCGGTTAGGGTCACGATTGGACCTAGGGTTAGGGTTATGTTGAGGGCTAGGGTTAGAGATCCGCTTAGGGTGACGATTGGACCTAGGGTTAGGGTTATGTTGAGGGCTAGGGTTAGAGATCCGGTTAGGGTTACGATTGGACCTAGGGTTAGGGTTATGTTGAGGGCTAGGGTTAGAGATCCGGTTAGCGTTCCGATTGGACCTAGGGTTAGTGTTATGTTGAGGGCTAGGGTTAGAGATCCGGTTACGGTTACGATTGCACCTAGGGTTAGGCTTATGTTGAGGGCTAGGGTTAGAGATCCGGTTAGGGTTACGATTGGACCTAGGGTTAGGGTTATGTTGAGGGCTAGGGTTAGAGATCTGGTTAGGGTCACGATTGCACCTTGGGTTAGGATTATGTTGAGGGCTAGGGTTAGAGATCCGGTTAGGGTTACGATTGCACCTAGGGTTATGGTTATGTTGAGGGCTAGGGTTAGAGATCTGGGTAGGGTTACGATTTTACCTAGGGTTAGGGTTATGTTGAGGGCTAGGGTTAGAGATCCGGTTAGGGTCACGATTGGACCTACGGTTAGGGTTATGTTGAGGGCTAGGGTTAGAGATCCGGTTAGGGTCACGATTGGACCTTGGGTTAGGGTTATGTTGAGGGCTAGGGTTAGAGATCCAGTTAGGGTCACGATTGGACCTAGGGTTAGGGTTATGTTGAGTGCTAGGGTTAGAGATCCGGTTAGGGTCACGTTTGGACCTAGGGTTAGGGTTATGTTGACGGCTAGGGTTAGAGATCCGGTTAGGGTTACGATTGGACCTAGGGTTAGGGTGATGTTGAGGGCTAGGGTTAGAGATCCGGTTAGGGTTACGATTGGACCTAGGGTTAGGGTTATGTTGAGGGCTAGTGTTGAGAGACGGTTAGAGTTCAGATTGGACCTAGGGTTAGGGTGATGTTGAGGGCTAGGGTTAGAGATCCGGTTAGGGTTACGATTGGACCTAGGGTTAGGGTTATGTTGAGGGCTAGGGTTAGAGATCCGGTTAGGGTTACGATTGGACCTAGGGTTAGGGTTATGTTGAGGGCTAGTGTTGAGAGACGGTTAGAGTTCAGATTGGACCTAGGGTTAGGGTTATGTGGAGGGGTAGGGTTAGAGAGACGGTTAGGGTCACGATTGGACCTACGGTTAGGGTTATGTTGAGGGCTAGGGTTAGAGATCCGGTTAGGGTCACGATTGGACCTAGGGTTAGGGTGATGTTGAAGGCTAGGGTTAGAGATCCGGTTAGGGTTACGATTGGACCTAGGGTTAGGGTTATGTTGAGGGCTAGTGTTGAGAGACGGTTAGAGTTCAGATTGGACCTAGGGTTAGGGTGATGTTGAGGGCTAGGGTTAGAGATCCGGTTAGGGTTACGATTGGACCTAGGGTTAGGGTTATGTTGAGGGCTAGGGTTAGAGATCCGGTTAGGGTTACGATTGGACCTAGGGTTAGGGTTATGTTGAGGGCTAGTGTTGAGAGACGGTTAGAGTTCAGATTGGACCTAGGGTTAGGGTTATGTGGAGGGCTAGGGTTAGAGAGACGGTTAGGGTCACGATTGGACCTACGGTTAGGGTTATGTTGAGGGCTAGGGTTAGAGATCCGGTTAGGGTCACGATTGGACCTAGGGTTAGGGTTATGTTGAGGGCTAGGGTTAGAGAGACGTTTAGGGTTACGATTGGACCTACGGTTAGGGTTATGTTGAGGGCTAGGTTTAGAGATCCGGTTAGGGTTACGATTGGACCTAGGGTTAGGGTTATATTGAGGGCTAGGATTAGAGATCCGGTTAGGGTTACGATTGGACCTAGCGTTAGGGTTATGTTGAGGGCAGGATTAGAGATCCGGTTAGGGTTACGATTGGACCTAGGTTAGGGTTATGTTGAGGGCTAGGGTTAGAGATCCGGTTAGGGTTCCGATTGGACCTAGGGTTAGGGTTATGTTGAGGGCAGGGTTAGAGATCCGGTTAGGGTCACGATTGGACCTAGGGTTAGGGTTATGTTGAGGGCTAGGGTTAGAGATCCGCTTAGGGTGACGATTGGACCTAGGGTTAGGGTTATGTTGAGGGCTAGGGTTAGAGATCTGGTTAGGGTTACGATTGGACCTAGGGTTAGGGTTATGTTGAGGGCTAGGGTTAGAGATCCGGTTAGCGTTCCGATTGGACCTAGGGTTAGTGTTATGTTGAGGGCTAGGGTTAGAGATCCGGTTACGGTTACGATTGCACCTAGGGTTAGGGTTATGTTGAGGGCTAGGGTTAGAGATCCGGTTAGAGTTACGATTGGACCTAGGGTTAGTGTTATGTTGAGGGTAGGGTTAGAGATCCGGGTAGGGTTACGATTGGACCTAGGGTTAGGGTTATGTTGAGGGCTAGGGTTAGAGATCCGGTTACAGTTACGACTGGACCTAGGGTTAGGGTTATGTTGAGGGCTAGGGTTAGAGATCCAGTTAGGGTCACGATTGGACCTAGGGTTAGGGTTATGTTGAGGACTAGGGTTAGAGATACGGTTAGGGTCACGGTTGGACCTAGGGTTAGGGTTATGTTGAGGGCTAGGGTTAGAGATACGGTTAGGGTCACGATTGGACCTAGGGTTAGGGTTATGTTGAGGGCTAGGGTTAGAGATCCGGTTAGGGTCACGAGTGTACCTTGGGTTAGGGTTATGTTGAGGGCTAGGGTTAGAGATCCGGTTAGGGTCACGATTGGACCTAGGGTTAGGGTTATGTTGAGGGCTAGGGTTAGAGATCCGGTTAAGGTCACGTTTAGACCTAGGGTTAGGGTTATGTTGACGGCTAGGGTTAGAGATCCGGTTAGGGTTACGATTGGACCTAGGGTTAGGGTGATGTTGAGGGCTAGGGTTAGAGATCCGGTTAGGGTCACGATTGCACCTTGGGTTAGGGTTATGTTGAGGGCTAGGGTTAGAGATCCGGTTAGGGTTACGATTGCACCTAGGGTTAGGGTTATGTTGAGAACTAGGTTTAGAGATTCGGTTAGGGTTACGATTGGACCTAGGGTTATCGTTATATTTAGCGCTAGGGATAGAGATCCGGTTAGGGTCAAGATTGGACCTAGGGTTAGGGTTATGTTGAGGGCTAGGGTTAGAGATACGGTTAGGGTCACGATTGCACCTAGGGTTAGGGTTATGTTGAGGGCTAGGGTTAGAGATCCGGTTAGGGTTACGATTGTACCTTGGGTTAGGGTTATGTTGAGGGCTAGGGTTAGAGATCCGGTTAGGGTTACCATTGGACCTAGGGTTAGGGTTATGTTGAGGGCTAGGGTTAGAGATCCGGTTAGGGTTACGATTGAATCTAGGGTTAGGGTTATGTTGAGGGCTAGGGTTAGATATCCGGTTAGGGTTACGATTTTACCTAGGGTTAGGGTTATGTTGAGGGCGAGGGTTAGAGATCCGGTTAGGGTCACGATTGGACCTAGGGTTAGGGTTATGTTGAGGGCTAGGGTTAGAGATCCGGTTAGGGTTACGATTGGACCTAGGGTTAGGGTTATGTTGAGGGCTAGTGTTGAGAGACGGTTAGGGTTCAGATTGGACCTAGGGTTAGGGTTATGTTGAGGGCTAGGGTTAGAGAGACGGTTAGGGTCACGATTGGACCTACGGTTAGGGTTATGTTGAGGGCTAGGGTTAGAGATCCGGTTAGGGTCACGATTGGTCCTAGGCTTAGGATTATGTTGAGGACTAAGGTTAGAGAGGCGTTGAGGGTTACGATTGTACCTAGGGTTAGGGTTATGTTGAGGGCTAGGTTTAGAGATCCGGTTAGGGTTACGATTGGACCGAGGGTTAGGGTTATGTTGAGGGCTAGGGTTAGAGATACGGTTAGGGTTACGATTGGACCTAGCGTTAGGTTTATGTTGAGGGCTAGGGTTAGAGAGACGGTTAGGGTTACGATTGGACCTAGGGTTAGGGTTATGTTGAGGGCTAGGGTTAGAGAGACGGTTAGGGTTACGATTGGACCTAGGGTTAGGGTTATGTTGAGGGGAGGGTTAGAGATCCGGTTAGGGTCACGATTGGACCTAGGGTTAAGGTTATGTTGAGGGCTAGGGTTAGAGATCCGGTTAGGGTTACGATTGGACCTAGGGTTAGGGTTATGTTGAGGGCTAGGGTTAGAGATCCGGTTAGGGTTACGATTGGACCTAGGGTTAGGGTTATGTTGAGGGCTAGGGTTAGAGAGACGGTTAGGGTTCCGATTGGACCTAGGGTTAGGGTTATGTTGAGGGCTAGGGTTAGAGATCCGGGTAGGGTTACGATTGAACCTAGGGTTAGGGTTATGTTGAGGGCTAGGGTTAGAGATCCGGTTACGGTTACAATTGGACCTAGGGTTAGTGTTATATTGAGGGCTAGGGTTAGAGATCCGGTTACGGTTACGATTGCACCTAGGGTTAGGGTTATGTTGAGGGCTAGGGTTAGAGATCCGGTTAGAGTTACGATTGGTCCTAGGGTTAGGGTTATGTTGAGGGCTAGGGTTAGAGATCCGGGTAGGGTTACGATTGGACCTAGGGTTAGGGTTATGTTGAGGGCTAGGGTTAGAGATCCGGTTAGGGTTCCGATTGGACCTAGGGTTAGGGTTATGTTGAGGGCTAGGGTTAGAGATCCGGTTAGGGTTACGATTGGACCTAGGGTTAGGGTTATGTTGAGGGCTAGGCTTAGAGATCCGGTTACAGTTACGATTGGACCTAGGGTTAGGGTTATGTTGAGGGCTAGGGTTAGAGATCCGGTTACGGTTACGATTGGACCTAGGGTTAGGGTTATGTTGAGGGCTAGGTTTAGAGATCCGGGTAGGGTTACGATTGGACCTAGGGTTAGGGTTATGTTGAGGGCTAGGGTTAGAGATCCGGTTAGGGTTCCGATTGGACCTAGGGTTAGGGTTATGTTGAGGGCTAGGGTTAGAGATCCGGTTAGGGTTACGATTGGACCTAGGGTTAGGGTTATGTTGAGGGCTAGGGTTAGAGAGACGGTTAGGGTTCCGATTGCACCTAGGGTTAGGGTTATGTTGAAGGCTAGGTTTAGAGATCCGTGTAGGGTTACGATTGCACCTAGGGTTAAGGTTATGTTGACCGCTAGGGTTAGAGATCCGGTTAGGGTCACGATTGGACCTAGGTTTAGGGTTATGTTGAGGGCTAGGGTTAGAGATCCGGTTAGGGTCACGATTGCACCTTGGGTTAGGGTTATGTTGAGGGCTAGGGTTAGAGATCCGGTTAGGGTTACGATTGCACCTAGGGTTATGGTTATGTTGAGGGCTAGGGTTAGAGATCTGGGTAGGGTTACGATTGGACCTAGGGTTAGGGTTATGTTGAGGGCTAGGGTTAGAGATCCGGTTAGGGTCACGATTGGACCTAGGGTTAGGGTTATGTTGACGGCTAGGGTTCGAGATCCGGTTAGGGTCACGATTGGACCTTGGGTTAGGGTTATGTTGAGGGCTAGGGTTAGAGATCCAGTTAGGGTCACGATTGGACCTAGGGTTAGGGTTATGTTGAGTGCTAGGGTTAGAGATCAGGTTAGGGTCACGTTTGGAACTAGGGTTAGGGTTATGTTGACGGCTAGGGTTAAAGATCCGGTTAGGGTTACGATTGGACCTAGGGTTAGGGTGATGTTGAGGGCTAGGGTTAGAGAGACGGTTAGGGTTACGATTGGACCTAGGGTTAGGGTTATGTTGAGGGCTAGGGTTAGAGATCCCGTTAGGGTTACCATTGGACCTAGGGTTAGGGTTATGTTGAGGGCTAGGGTTAGAGATCCGGTTACGGTTACGATTGCACCTAGGTTTAGGGTTAAGTTGAGGGCTAGGGTTAGAGGTCCGGTTAGGGTTAAGATTGGACCTAGGGTTAGGGTTATGTTGAGGGCTAGGGTTAGAGATCCGGGTAGGGTTACGATTGGACCTAGGGTTAGGGTTATGTTGAGGGCTAGAGTTAGAGACCCGGTTAGGGTTACGATTGGACCTAGGGTTAGCGTTATGTTGAGGGCTAGGTTTAGAGATCAGGTTAGGGTTACGATTGGACCTAGGGTTAGGGTTATGTTGAGGGCTAGGGTTAGAGATCCGGTTAGGGTTACGATTGCACCTAGGGTTACGGTTATGTTGAGGGCTAGGGTTAGAGATCCGGTTAGGGTCACGATTGCACCTTGGGTTAGGGTTATGTTGAGGGCTAGGGTTAGAGATCCGGTTACGGTCACGATTGGACCTAGGGTTAGGGTTATGTTGAGGGCTAGGGGTAGAGAGACGTTTAGGGTTAAGATTGGACCTAGGGTTAGGGTTATGTTGAGGGCAGAGTTAGAGATCCTGTTAGGGTTACGATTGGACCTAGGGTTAGGGTTATGTTGAGGGCTAGGGTTAGAGATCCGGTTAGGGTTACTATTGGACCTAGGGTTAGGGTTATGTTGAAGGCTAGGGTTAGAGAACCGGTTAGGGTTACGATTGGACCTAGGGTTAGGGTGATGTTGAGGGCTAGGGTTAGAGATCCCGTTAGGGTTACGATTGGGCCTAGGGTTAGGGTTATGTTGAGGGCTAGGGTTAGAGAGACGGTTAGGGTTCCGATAGGACCTAGGGTTAGGGTTATGTTGAGGGCTAGGGTTAGAGGGACGGTTAGGGTCACGATTGGACCTAGGGTTAGGGTGATGTTGAGGGCTAGGGTTAGAGATCCGGTTAGGGTTACGATTGCACCTAGGGTTAGGGTTATGTTGAGGGCTAGGGTTAGAGATCCGTGTAGGGTTACGATTGCACCTAGGGTTAGGGTTATGTTGACGGCTAGGGTTAGAGATCCGGTTAGGGTCACAATTGGACCTAGGGTTAGGGTTATGTTGAGGGCTAGGGTTGGAGATCCGGTTAGGTCACGATTGCACCTTGGGTTAGGGTTATGTTGAGGGCTAGGGTTAGAGATCCGGTTAAGGTCATGATTGGACCTAGGGTTAGGGTTATGTTGAGGGCTAGGGTTAGAGATCCGGTTAGGGTCACGATTGGACCTTGGGTTAGGGTTATGTTGAGGGCTAGGGTTAGAGATCCAGTTAGGGTCACGATTGGACCTAGGGTTAGGGTTATGTTGAGGGCTAGGGTTAGAGATCCGGTTAGGGTTACGATTGGACCTAGCGTTAGGGTTATGTTGAGGGCTAGGGTTAGAGATCCGGTTAGGGTTACGATTGGACCTAGGGTTAAGGTTATGTTGAGGGCTAGGGTTAGAGATCCGGTTAGGGTTACGATTGGACCTAGGGTTAGGGTGATGTTGAGGGCTAGGGTTAGAGATCAAGTTAGGGTTACGATTGGACCTAGGGTTAGGGTTATGTTGAGGGCTAGGGTTAGAGAGACGGTTAGGGTTACGATTGCCCCTAGGGTTAGGGTTATGTTGAGGGCTAGGGTTAGAGTTCCGGTTAGGGTAACCATTGCACCTAGGGTTAGGGTTATGTTGAGGGCTAGGGTTAGAGATCCGGTTAGGGTTACGATTGGACCTAGGGTTAGGGTTATGTTGAGGGCTAGGGTTAGAGATCCGGTTAGAGTTACGATTGGACCTAGGGTTAGAGTTATGTTGAGGGCTAGGGTTAGAGAGACGGTTAGGGTTACGATTGGACCTAGGGTTAGGGTTATGTTGAGGGCAGGGTTAGAGATCCGGTCAGGGTCACGATTGGACCTAGGGTTAGGGTTATGTTGAGGGCTAGGGTTAGAGATCCGGTTAGGGTTACGATTGGACCTAGGGTTAGGGTTATGTTGAGGGCTAGGGTTAGAGATACAGTTAGGGTTACGATTGGACCTAGGGTTAAGGTTATGTTGAGGGCTAGGGTTAGAGATCCGGTTAGGGTTACGATTGGACCTAGGGTTAGGGTTATGTTGAGGGCTAGGGTTAGAGATCCGTTTAGGGTTACGATTGGACCTAGGGTTAGGGTTATGTTGAGGGCTAGGGTTAGAGAGACGGTTAGGGTCACGATTGGACCTAGGGTTAGGGTTATGTTGCGGCTAGGGTTAGAGATCCGGTTAGGGTCACGATTGGACCTAGGTTAGGGTTATGTTGAGGGCCAGGGTTAGAGATCCCGTTAGGGTTACGATTGGACCTAGGGTTAGGGTTATGTTGAGGGCTAGGGTTAGAGAACCGGTTAGGGTTACGATTGGACCTAGGGTTAGGGTTATGTTGAGGGCTAGGGTTAGAGATCCGGGTAGGGTTACGATTGGACCTAGGGTTAGGGTTAAGTTGAGGGCTAGGGTTAGAGGTCCGGTTAGGGTTAAGATTGGACCTAGGGTTAGGGTTATGTTGAGGGCTAGGGTTAGAGATCCGGGTAGGGTTACGATTGGACCTAGGGTTAGGGTTATGTTGAGGGCTAGGGTTAGAGATCCGGTTAGGGTTACGATTGGACCTAGGGTTAGGGTAATGTTGAGGGCTAGGTTTAGAGATCCGGTTAGGGTTACGATTGGACCTAGGGTTAGGGTTATGTTGAGGGCTAGGGTTAGAGATCCGGTTAGGGTTACGATTGCACCTAGGGTTAGGGTTATGTTGAGGGCTAGGGTTAGAGATCCGGGTAGGGTTACTATTGCACCTAGGGTTAGGGTTATGTTGACGGCTAGGGTTAGAGATCCGGTTAGGGTCACGATTGGACCTAGGGTTAGGGTTATGTTGAGGGCTAGGGTTAGAGAGACGGTTAGGGTTACGATTGGACCTAGGGTTAGGGTTATATTGAGGGCAGAGATAGAGATCCGGTTAGGGTTACGATTGGACCTAGGGTTAGGGTTATGTTGAGGACTAGGGTTAGAGATCCGGTTAGGGTCACGATTGCACCTTGGGTTAGGGTTATGTTGAGGGCTAGGGTTAGAGATCCGGTTAGGGTTACGATTGCACCTAGGGTTATGGTTATGTTGAGGGCTAGGGTTAGAGATCCGGGTAGGGTTACGATTGCACCTAGGGTTAGGGTTATGTTGAGGGCTAGGGTTAGAGATCCGGTTAGGGACACGATTGGACCTAGGGTTAGGGTTATGTTGAGGGCTAGGGTTAGAGATCCGGTTAGGGTTACGATTGGACCTAGGGTTAGGGTTATGTTGAGGGCTAGGATTAGAGATCCGGTTAGGGTTACGATTGGACCTAGGGTTAGGGTTATGTTGAGGGCTAGGGTTAGAGTTCCGGGTAGGGTTACGATTGCACCTAGGGTTAGGGTTATGTTGACGGCTAGGGTTAGAGATCCGGTTACGGTTACGATTGGACCTAGGGTTACTGTTATGTTGAGGGCTAGGTTTAGAGTTCCGGTTAGGGTTACGATTGGACCTAGGGTTAGGGTTATGTTGAGGGCTAGGGTTAGAGATCCGGTTAGGGTTACGATTGGACCTAGGGTTAGGGTTATGTTGAGGGCTAGGGTTAGAGATCCGGTTAGGGTTACGATTGGATCTAGGGTTAGGGTTATGTTGAGGGCTAGGGTTAGAGATCCGGTTAGGGTTACGATTGGATCTAGGGTTAGGGTTATGTTGAGGGCTAGGGTTAGAGATCCGGTTAGGGTTACGATTGCACCTAGGGTTAGGGTTATGTTGAGGGCTAGGGTTAGAGTTCCGGGTAGGGTTACGATTGCACCTAGGGTTAGGGTTATGTTGACGGCTAGGGTTAGAGATCCGGTTACGGTTACGATTGGACCTAGGGTTACTCTTATGTTGAGGGCTAGGTTTAGAGTTCCGGTTAGGGTTACGATTGGACCTAGGGTTAGGTTTATGTTGAGGGCTAGGGTTAGAGATCCGGTTAGGGTTACGATTGGACCTAGGGTTAGGGTTATGTTGAGGGCTAGGGTTAGAGATCCGGTTAGGGTTACGATTGGATCTAGGGTTAGGGTTATGTTGAGGGCTAGGGTTAGAGATCCGGTTAGGGTTACGATTGCACCTAGGGTTAGGGTTATGTTGAGGGCTAGGGTTAGAGATCCGGGTAGGGTTACGATTGCACCTAGGGTTAGGGTTATGTTTACGGCTAGGGTTAGAGATCCGGTTAGGGTCACGATTGGACCTTGGGTTAGGGTTATCTTGAGGGCTAGGGTTAGAGATCCGCTTAGGGTCACGATTGGACCTAGGGTTAGGGTTATGTTGAGGGCTAGGGTTAGAGATCCGGTTAGGGTCACGATTGCACCTTGGGTTAGGGTTATGTTGAGGGCTAGGGTTAGAGATCCGGTTAGGGTTACGATTGCACCTAGGGTTATGGTTATGTTGAGGGCTAGGGTTAGAGATCCGGGTAGGGTTACGATTGCACCTAGGGTTAGGGTTATGTTGAGGGCTAGGGTTAGAGATCCTGTTAGGGACACGATTGGACCTAGGGTTAGGGTTATGTTGAGGGCTAGGGTTAGAGATCCGGTTAGGGTTACGATTGGAGCTAGGGTTAGGGTTATGTTGAGGGCTAGGATTAGAGATCCGGTTAGGGTTACGATTGGACCTAGGGTTAGGGTTATGTTGAGGGCTAGGGTTAGAGTTCCGGGTAGGGTTACGATTGCACCTAGGGTTAGGGTTATGTTGACGGCTAGGGTTAGAGATCCGGTTACGGTTACGATTGGACCTAGGGTTACTGTTATGTTGAGGGCTAGGTTTAGAGTTCCGGTTAGGGTTACGATTGGACCTAGGGTTAGGGTTATGTTGAGGGCTAGGGTTAGAGATCCGGTTAGGGTTACGATTGGACCTAGGGTTAGGGTTATGTTGAGGGCTAGGGTTAGAGATCCGGTTAGGGTTACGATTGGATCTAGGGTTAGGGTTATGTTGAGGGCTAGGGTTCGAGAGACGGTTAGGGTTACGATTGGACCTAGGGTTAGGGTTATGTTGAGGGCAGGGTTAGAGATCCGGTTAGGGTCACGATTGGACCTAGGGTTAGGTTTATGTTGAGGGCTAGGGTTAGAGATCCGGTTAGGGTTACGATTGGACCTAGGTTAGGGTTATGTTGAGGGCTAGGGTTAGAGAGAGGGTTAGGGTTCCGATTAGACCTAGTGTTAGGGTTATGTTGAGGGCTAGGGTTAGAGAGACAGTTAGGGTCACGATTGGACCTAGGTTTGGGTTATGTTGAGGGCTAGGGTTAAGATCTCGTTAGGGTTACGATTGGACCTAGGGTTAGGGTTATGTTGAGGGCTAGGGTTATAGATCCGATTACGGTTACGATTGGACCTAGGGTTAGGGTTATGTTGAGGGCTAGGGTTAGAGATCCGGTTAGGGTTACAATTGCACCTAGGGTTAGGGTTATGTTGAGGGCTAGGGTTAGAGTTCCGGGTAGGGTTACGATTGCACCTAGGGTTAGGGTTATGTTGACGGCTAGGGTTAGAGATCCGGTTACGGTTACGATTGGACCTAGGGTTACTGTTATGTTGAGGGCTAGGTTTAGAGTTCCGGTTAGGGTTACGATTGGACCTAGGGTTAGGGTTATGTTGAGGGCTAGGGTTAGAGATCCGGGTAGGGTTACGATTGCACCTAGGGTTAGGGTTATGTTGAGGGCTAGGGTTAGAGATCCGGTTAGGGACACGATTGGACCTAGGGTTAGGGTTATGTTGAGGGCTAGGGTTAGAGATCCGGTTAGGGTTACGATTGGACCTAGGGTTAGGGTTATGTTGAGGGCTAGGATTAGAGATCCGGTTAGGGTTACGATTGGACCTAGGGTTAGGGTTATGTTGAGGGCTAGGGTTAGAGTTCCGGGTAGGGTTACGATTGGACCTAGGGTTAGGGTTATGTTGAGGCCTAGGGTTAGAGATCCGGTTAGGGTTACGATTGGACCTAGGGTTAGGGTTATGTTGAGGGCTAGGGTTAGAGATCCGGTTAGGGTTACGATTGGACCTAGGGTTAGGGTTATGTTGAGGGCTAGGGTTAGAGATCCGGTTAGGGTCACGATTGCACCTTGGGTTATGGTTATGTTGAGGGCTAGGGTTAGAGATCCGGGTAGGGTTACGATTGCACCTAGGGTTAGGGTTATGTTGAGGGCTAGGGTTAGAGATCCGGGTAGGGTTACGATTGCACCTAGGGTTAGGGTTATGTTGAGGGCTAGGGTTAGAGATCCGGTTAGGGACACGATTGGACCTAGGGTTAGGGTTATGTTGAGGGCTAGGGTTAGAGATCCGGTTAGGGTTACGATTGCACCTAGGGTTAGGGTTATGTTGAGGGCTAGGGTTAGAGAGACAGTTAGGGTCACGATTGGACCTAGGGTTAGGGTTATGTTGAGGGCTAGGGTTAGAGATCCGGTTAGGGTTACGATTGGATCTAGGGTTAGGGTTATGTTGAGGGCTAGGGTTCCAGAGACGGTTAGGGTTACGATTGGACCTAGGGTTAGGGTTATGTTGAGGGCAGGGTTAGAGATCCGGTTAGAGTCACGATTGGACCTAGGGTTAGGGTTATGTTGAGGGCTAGGGTTAGAGATCCGGTTAGGGTTACGATTGGACCTAGGTTAGGGTTATGTTGAGGGCTAGCGTTAGAGAGAGGGTTAGGGTTCCGATTAGACCTAGGGTTAGGGTTATGTTGAGGGCTAGGGTTAGAGAGACAGTTAGGGTCACGATTGGACCTAGGTTTGGGTTATGTTGAGGGCTAGGGTTAGAGATCTCGTTAGGGTTACGATTGGACCTAGGGTTAGGGTTATGTTGAGGGCTAGGGTTATAGATCCGATTACGGTTACGATTGGACCTAGGGTTAGGGTTATGTTGAGGGCTAGGGTTAGAGATCCGGTTAGGGTTACGATTGCACCTAGGGTTAGGGTTATGTTGAGGGCTAGGGTTAGAGTTCCGGGTAGGGTTACGATTGCACCTAGGGTTAGGGTTATGTTGACGGCTAGGGTTAGAGATCCGGTTACGGTTACGATTGGACCTAGGGTTACTGTTATGTTGAGGGCTAGGTTTAGAGTTCCGGTTAGGGTTACGATTGGACCTAGGGTTAGGGTTATGTTGAGGGCTAGGGTTAGAGATCCGGTTAGGGTTACGATTGGACCTAGGGTTAGGGTTATGTTGAGGGCTAGGGTTAGAGATCCGGTTAGGGTTACGATTGGATCTAGGGTTAGGGTTATGTTGAGGGCTAGGGTTAGAGATCCGGTTAGGGTTATGATTGCACCTAGGGTTAGGGTTATGTTGAGGGCTAGGGTTAGAGATCCGGGTAGGGTTACGATTGCACCTAGGGTTAGGGTTATGTTGACGGCTAGGGTTAGAGATCCGGTTAGGGTCACGATTGGACCTTGGGTTAGGGTTATCTTGAGGGCTAGGGTTAGAGATCCGGTTAGGGTCACGATTGGACCTAGGGTTAGGGTTATGTTGAGGGCTAGGGTTAGAGATCCGGTTAGGGTCACGATTGCACCTTGGGTTAGGGTTATGTTGAGGGCTAGGGTTAGAGATCCGGTTAGGGTTACGATTGCACCTAGGGTTATGGTTATGTTGAGGGCTAGGGTTAGAGATCCGGGTAGGGTTACGATTGCACCTAGGGTTAGGGTTATGTTGAGGGCTAGGGTTAGAGATCCGGTTAGGGACACGATTGGACCTAGGGTTAGGGTTATGTTGAGGGCTAGGGTTAGAGATCCGGTTAGGGTTACGATTGGACCTAGGGTTAGGGTTATGTTGAGGGCTAGGATTAGAGATTCGGTTAGGGTTACGATTGGACCTAGGGTTAGGGTTATGTTGAGGGCTAGGGTTAGAGTTCCGGGTAGGGTTACGATTGCACCTAGGGTTAGGGTTATGTTGACGGCTAGGGTTAGAGATCCGGTTACAGTTACGATTGGACCTAGGGTTACTGTTATGTTGAGGGCTAGGTTTAGAGTTCCGGTTAGGGTTACGATTGGACCTAGGGTTAGGGTTATGTTGAGGGCTAGGGTTAGAGATCCGGTTAGGGTTACGATTGCACCTAGGGTTAGGGTTATGTTGAGGGCTAGGGTTAGAGATCCGGTTAGGGTTACGATTGGACCTAGGGTTAGGGTTATGTTGAGGGCCAGGATTAGAGATCCGGTTAGGGTTACGATTGGACCTAGGGTTAGGGTTATGTTGAGGGCTAGGATTAGAGATCCGGTTAGGGTTACGATTGGACCTAGGGTTAGGGTTATGTTGAGGGCTAGGGTTAGAGTTCCGGGTAGGGTTACGATTGCACCTAGGGTTAGGGTTATTTTGACGGCTAGGGTTAGAGATCCGGTTACAGTTACGATTGGACCTAGGGTTACTGTTATGTTGAGGGCTAGGTTTAGAGTTCCGGTTAGGGTTACGATTGGACCTAGGGTTAGGGTTATGTTGAGGGCTAGGGTTAGAGATCCGGTTAGGGTTACGATTGGATCTAGGGTTAGGGTTATGTTGAGGGCTAGGGTTAGAGATCCGGTTAGGGTTACGATTGCACCTAGGGTTAGGGTTATGTTGAGGGCTAGGGTTAGAGATCCGGGTAGGGTTACGATTGCACCTAGGGTTAGGGTTATGTTGACGGCTAGGGTTAGAGATCCGGTTAGGGTCACGATTGGACCTTGGGTTAGGGTTATCTTGAGGGCTAGGGTTAGAGATCCGGTTAGGGTCACGATTGGACCTAGGGTTAGGGTTATGTTGAGGGCTAGGGTTAGAGATCCGGTTAGGGTCACGATTGCACCTTGGGTTAGGGTTATGTTGAGGGCTAGGGTTAGAGATCCGGTTAGGGTTACGATTGCACCTAGGGTTATGGTTATGTTGAGGGCTAGGGTTAGAGATCCGGGTAGGGTTACGATTGCACCTAGGGTTAGGGTTATGTTGAGGGCTAGGGTTAGAGATCCGGTTAGGGACACGATTGGACCTAGGGTTAGGGTTATGTTGAGGGCTAGGGTTAGAGATCCGGTTAGGGTTACGATTGGACCTAGGGTTAGGGTTATGTTGAGGGCTAGGATTAGAGATCCGGTTAGGGTTACGATTGGACCTAGGGTTAGGGTTATGTTGAGGGCTAGGGTTAGAGAGACGGTTAGGGTTCCGATTGGACCTAGGGTTAGGGTTATGTTGAGGGCTAGGGTTAGATATCCGGTTAGGGTTACGATTGGACCTAGGGTTAGGGTTATGTTGAGGGCTAGGGTTAGAGATCCAGTTAGGGCCACGATTGGACCTAGGGTTAGGGTTATGTTGAGGGCTAGGGTTATAGATCCGATTACGGTTACGATTGGACCTAGGGTTAGGGTTATGTTGAGGGCTAGGGTTAGAGATCCGGTTAGGGTTACGATTGCACCTAGGGTTAGGGTTATGTTGAGGGCTAGGGTTAGAGTTCCGGGTAGGGTTACGATTGCACCTAGGGTTAGGGTTATGTTGACGGCTAGGGTTAGAGATCCGGTTACGGTTACGATTGGACCTAGGGTTACTGTTATGTTGAGGGCTAGGTTTAGAGTTCCCGTTAGGGTTACGATTGGACCTAGGGTTAGGGTTATGTTGAGGGCTAGGGTTAGAGATCCGGTTAGGGTTACGATTGGACCTAGGGTTAGGGTTATGTTGAGGGCTAGGGTTAGAGTTCCGGGTAGGGTTACGATTGCACCTAGGGTTAGGGTTATGTTGACGGCTAGGGTTAGAGATCCGGTTACGGTTACGATTGGACCTAGGGTTACTGTTATGTTGAGGGCTAGGTTTAGAGTTCCGGTTAGGGTTACGATTGGACCTAGGGTTAGGGTTATGTTGAGGGCTAGGGTTAGAGATCCGGTTAGGGTTACGATTGGACCTAGGGTTAGGGTTATGTTGAGGGCTAGGGTTAGAGATCCGGTTAGGGTTACGATTGGATCTAGGGTTAGGGTTATGTTGAGGGCTTGGGTTAGAGATCCGGTTAGGGTTACGATTGGATCTAGGGTTAGGGTTATGTTGAGGGCTAGGGTTAGAGATCCGGTTAGGGTTACGATTGCACCTAGGGTTAGGGTTATGTTGAGGGCTAGGGTTAGAGTTCCGGGTAGGGTTACGATTGCACCTAGGGTTAGGGTTATGTTGACGGCTAGGGTTAGAGATCCGGTTACGGTTACGATTGGACCTAGGGTTACTGTTATGTTGAGGGCTAGGTTTAGAGTTCCGGTTAGGGTTACGATTGGACCTAGGGTTAGGTTTATGTTGAGGGCTAGGGTTAGAGATCCGGTTAGGGTTCCTATTGGACCTAGGGTTAGGGTTATGTTGAGGGCTAGGGTTAGAGATCCGGTTAGGGTTACGATTGGATCTAGGGTTAGGGTTATGTTGAGGGCTAGGGTTAGAGATCCGGTTAGGGTTACGATTGCACCTAGGGTTAGGGTTATGTTGAGGGCTAGGGTTAGAGATCCGGGTAGGGTTACGATTGCACCTAGGGTTAGGGTTATGTTTACGGCTAGGGTTAGAGATCCGGTTAGGGTCACGATTGGACCTTGGGTTAGGGTTATCTTGAGGGCTAGGGTTAGAGATCCGCTTAGGGTCACGATTGGACCTAGGGTTAGGGCTATGTTGAGGGCTAGGGTTAGAGATCCGGTTAGGGTCACGATTGCACCTTGGGTTAGGGTTATGTTGAGGGCTAGGGTTAG
The DNA here is from genome assembly GCF_964146895.1 of Miniopterus schreibersii. Classification (NCBI taxonomy): domain Eukaryota; kingdom Metazoa; phylum Chordata; class Mammalia; order Chiroptera; family Miniopteridae; genus Miniopterus; species Miniopterus schreibersii. Next base: position 317,870 of record NW_027669843.1, on the reverse strand, counting down.
AGATCCGGTTAGGGTTACGATTGCACCTAGGGTTATGGTTATGTTGAGGGCTAGGGTTAGAGATCCGGGTAGGGTTACGATTGCACCTAGGGTTAGGGTTATGTTGAGGGCTAGGGTTAGAGATCCTGTTAGGGACACGATTGGACCTAGGGTTAGGGTTATGTTGAGGGCTAGGGTTAGAGATCCGGTTAGGGTTACGATTGGAGCTAGGGTTAGGGTTATGTTGAGGGCTAGGATTAGAGATCCGGTTAGGGTTACGATTGGACCTAGGGTTAGGGTTATGTTGAGGGCTAGGGTTAGAGTTCCGGGTAGGGTTACGATTGCACCTAGGGTTAGGGTTATGTTGACGGCTAGGGTTAGAGATCCGGTTACGGTTACGATTGGACCTAGGGTTACTGTTATGTTGAGGGCTAGGTTTAGAGTTCCGGTTAGGGTTACGATTGGACCTAGGGTTAGGGTTATGTTGAGGGCTAGGGTTAGAGATCCGGTTAGGGTTACGATTGGACCTAGGGTTAGGGTTATGTTGAGGGCTAGGGTTAGAGATCCGGTTAGGGTTACGATTGGATCTAGGGTTAGGGTTATGTTGAGGGCTAGGGTTCGAGAGACGGTTAGGGTTACGATTGGACCTAGGGTTAGGGTTATGTTGAGGGCAGGGTTAGAGATCCGGTTAGGGTCACGATTGGACCTAGGGTTAGGTTTATGTTGAGGGCTAGGGTTAGAGATCCGGTTAGGGTTACGATTGGACCTAGGTTAGGGTTATGTTGAGGGCTAGGGTTAGAGAGAGGGTTAGGGTTCCGATTAGACCTAGGGTTAGGGTTATGTTGAGGGCTAGGGTTAGAGAGACAGTTAGGGTCACGATTGGACCTAGGTTTGGGTTATGTTGAGGGCTAGGGTTAAGATCTCGTTAGGGTTACGATTGGACCTAGGGTTAGGGTTATGTTGAGGGCTAGGGTTATAGATCCGATTACGGTTACGATTGGACCTAGGGTTAGGGTTATGTTGAGGGCTAGGGTTAGAGATCCGGTTAGGGTTACAATTGCACCTAGGGTTAGGGTTATGTTGAGGGCTAGGGTTAGAGTTCCGGGTAGGGTTACGATTGCACCTAGGGTTAGGGTTATGTTGACGGCTAGGGTTAGAGATCCGGTTACGGTTACGATTGGACCTAGGGTTACTGTTATGTTGAGGGCTAGGTTTAGAGTTCCGGTTAGGGTTACGATTGGACCTAGGGTTAGGGTTATGTTGAGGGCTAGGGTTAGAGATCCGGGTAGGGTTACGATTGCACCTAGGGTTAGGGTTATGTTGAGGGCTAGGGTTAGAGATCCGGTTAGGGACACGATTGGACCTAGGGTTAGGGTTATGTTGAGGGCTAGGGTTAGAGATCCGGTTAGGGTTACGATTGGACCTAGGGTTAGGGTTATGTTGAGGGCTAGGATTAGAGATCCGGTTAGGGTTACGATTGGACCTAGGGTTAGGGTTATGTTGAGGGCTAGGGTTAGAGTTCCGGGTAGGGTTACGATTGGACCTAGGGTTAGGGTTATGTTGAGGCCTAGGGTTAGAGATCCGGTTAGGGTTACGATTGGACCTAGGGTTAGGGTTATGTTGAGGGCTAGGGTTAGAGATCCGGTTAGGGTTACGATTGGAGCTAGGGTTAGGGTTATGTTGAGGGCTAGGGTTAGAGATCCGGTTAGGGTCACGATTGCACCTTGGGTTATGGTTATGTTGAGGGCTAGGGTTAGAGATCCGGGTAGGGTTACGATTGCACCTAGGGTTAGGGTTATGTTGAGGGCTAGGGTTAGAGATCCGGGTAGGGTTACGATTGCACCTAGGGTTAGGGTTATGTTGAGGGCTAGGGTTAGAGATCCGGTTAGGGACACGATTGGACCTAGGGTTAGGGTTATGTTGAGGGCTAGGGTTAGAGATCCGGTTAGGGTTACGATTGCACCTAGGGTTAGGGTTATGTTGAGGGCTAGGGTTAGAGAGACAGTTAGGGTCACGATTGGACCTAGGGTTAGGGTTATGTTGAGGGCTAGGGTTAGAGATCCGGTTAGGGTTACGATTGGATCTAGGGTTAGGGTTATGTTGAGGGCTAGGGTTCCAGAGACGGTTAGGGTTACGATTGGACCTAGGGTTAGGGTTATGTTGAGGGCAGGGTTAGAGATCCGGTTAGAGTCACGATTGGACCTAGGGTTAGGGTTATGTTGAGGGCTAGGGTTAGAGATCCGGTTAGGGTTACGATTGGACCTAGGTTAGGGTTATGTTGAGGGCTAGCGTTAGAGAGAGGGTTAGGGTTCCGATTAGACCTAGGGTTAGGGTTATGTTGAGGGCTAGGGTTAGAGAGACAGTTAGGGTCACGATTGGACCTAGGTTTGGGTTATGTTGAGGGCTAGGGTTAGAGATCTCGTTAGGGTTACGATTGGACCTAGGGTTAGGGTTATGTTGAGGGCTAGGGTTATAGATCCGATTACGGTTACGATTGGACCTAGGGTTAGGGTTATGTTGAGGGCTAGGGTTAGAGATCCGGTTAGGGTTACGATTGCACCTAGGGTTAGGGTTATGTTGAGGGCTAGGGTTAGAGTTCCGGGTAGGGTTACGATTGCACCTAGGGTTAGGGTTATGTTGACGGCTAGGGTTAGAGATCCGGTTACGGTTACGATTGGACCTAGGGTTACTGTTATGTTGAGGGCTAGGTTTAGAGTTCCGGTTAGGGTTACGATTGGACCTAGGGTTAGGGTTATGTTGAGGGCTAGGGTTAGAGATCCGGTTAGGGTTACGATTGGACCTAGGGTTAGGGTTATGTTGAGGGCTAGGGTTAGAGATCCGGTTAGGGTTACGATTGGATCTAGGGTTAGGGTTATGTTGAGGGCTAGGGTTAGAGATCCGGTTAGGGTTATGATTGCACCTAGGGTTAGGGTTATGTTGAGGGCTAGGGTTAGAGATCCGGGTAGGGTTACGATTGCACCTAGGGTTAGGGTTATGTTGACGGCTAGGGTTAGAGATCCGGTTAGGGTCACGATTGGACCTTGGGTTAGGGTTATCTTGAGGGCTAGGGTTAGAGATCCGGTTAGGGTCACGATTGGACCTAGGGTTAGGGTTATGTTGAGGGCTAGGGTTAGAGATCCGGTTAGGGTCACGATTGCACCTTGGGTTAGGGTTATGTTGAGGGCTAGGGTTAGAGATCCGGTTAGGGTTACGATTGCACCTAGGGTTATGGTTATGTTGAGGGCTAGGGTTAGAGATCCGGGTAGGGTTACGATTGCACCTAGGGTTAGGGTTATGTTGAGGGCTAGGGTTAGAGATCCGGTTAGGGACACGATTGGACCTAGGGTTAGGGTTATGTTGAGGGCTAGGGTTAGAGATCCGGTTAGGGTTACGATTGGACCTAGGGTTAGGGTTATGTTGAGGGCTAGGATTAGAGATCCGGTTAGGGTTACGATTGGACCTAGGGTTAGGGTTATGTTGAGGGCTAGGGTTAGAGTTCCGGGTAGGGTTACGATTGCACCTAGGGTTAGGGTTATGTTGACGGCTAGGGTTAGAGATCCGGTTACAGTTACGATTGGACCTAGGGTTACTGTTATGTTGAGGGCTAGGTTTAGAGTTCCGGTTAGGGTTACGATTGGACCTAGGGTTAGGGTTATGTTGAGGGCTAGGGTTAGAGATCCGGTTAGGGTTACGATTGCACCTAGGGTTAGGGTTATGTTGAGGGCTAGGGTTAGAGATCCGGTTAGGGTTACGATTGGACCTAGGGTTAGGGTTATGTTGAGGGCCAGGATTAGAGATCCGGTTAGGGTTACGATTGGACCTAGGGTTAGGGTTATGTTGAGGGCTAGGATTAGAGATCCGGTTAGGGTTACGATTGGACCTAGGGTTAGGGTTATGTTGAGGGCTAGGGTTAGAGTTCCGGGTAGGGTTACGATTGCACCTAGGGTTAGGGTTATGTTGACGGCTAGGGTTAGAGATCCGGTTACAGTTACGATTGGACCTAGGGTTACTGTTATGTTGAGGGCTAGGTTTAGAGTTCCGGTTAGGGTTACGATTGGACCTAGGGTTAGGGTTATGTTGAGGGCTAGGGTTAGAGATCCGGTTAGGGTTACGATTGGATCTAGGGTTAGGGTTATGTTGAGGGCTAGGGTTAGAGATCCGGTTAGGGTTACGATTGCACCTAGGGTTAGGGTTATGTTGAGGGCTAGGGTTAGAGATCCGGGTAGGGTTACGATTGCACCTAGGGTTAGGGTTATGTTGACGGCTAGGGTTAGAGATCCGGTTAGGGTCACGATTGGACCTTGGGTTAGGGTTATCTTGAGGGCTAGGGTTAGAGATCCGGTTAGGGTCACGATTGGACCTAGGGTTAGGGTTATGTTGAGGGCTAGGGTTAGAGATCCGGTTAGGGTCACGATTGCACCTTGGGTTAGGGTTATGTTGAGGGCTAGGGTTAGAGATCCGGTTAGGGTTACGATTGCACCTAGGGTTATGGTTATGTTGAGGGCTAGGGTTAGAGATCCGGGTAGGGTTACGATTGCACCTAGGGTTAGGGTTATGTTGAGGGCTAGGGTTAGAGATCCGGTTAGGGACACGATTGGACCTAGGGTTAGGGTTATGTTGAGGGCTAGGGTTAGAGATCCGGTTAGGGTTACGATTGGACCTAGGGTTAGGGTTATGTTGAGGGCTAGGATTAGAGATCCGGTTAGGGTTACGATTGGACCTAGGGTTAGGGTTATGTTGAGGGCTAGGGTTAGAGAGACGGTTAGGGTTCCGATTGGACCTAGGGTTAGGGTTATGTTGAGGGCTAGGGTTAGATATCCGGTTAGGGTTACGATTGGACCTAGGGTTAGGGTTATGTTGAGGGCTAGGGTTAGAGATCCAGTTAGGGCCACGATTGGACCTAGGGTTAGGGTTATGTTGAGGGCTAGGGTTATAGATCCGATTACGGTTACGATTGGACCTAGGGTTAGGGTTATGTTGAGGGCTAGGGTTAGAGATCCGGTTAGGGTTACGATTGCACCTAGGGTTAGGGTTATGTTGAGGGCTAGGGTTAGAGTTCCGGGTAGGGTTACGATTGCACCTAGGGTTAGGGTTATGTTGACGGCTAGGGTTAGAGATCCGGTTACGGTTACGATTGGACCTAGGGTTACTGTTATGTTGAGGGCTAGGTTTAGAGTTCCCGTTAGGGTTACGATTGGACCTAGGGTTAGGGTTATGTTGAGGGCTAGGGTTAGAGATCCGGTTAGGGTTACGATTGGACCTAGGGTTAGGGTTATGTTGAGGGCTAGGGTTAGAGATCCGGTTAGGGTTACGATTGGATCTAGGGTTAGGGTTATGTTGAGGGCTAGGGTTAGAGATCCGGTTAGGGTTACGATTGCACCTAGGGTTAGGGTTATGTTGAGGGCTAGGGTTAGAGATCCGGGTAGGGTTACGATTGCACCTAGGGTTAGGGTTATGTTGACGGCTAGGGTTAGAGATCCGGTTAGGGTCACGATTGGACCTTGGGTTAGGTTTATCTTGAGGGCTAGGGTTAGAGATCCGGTTAGGGTCACGATTGGACCTAGTGTTAGGGTTATGTTGAGGGCTAGGGTTAGAGATCCGGTTAGGGTCACGATTGCACCTTGGGTTAGGGTTATGTTGAGGGCTAGGGTTAGAGATCCGGTTAGGGTTACGATTGCACCTAGGGTTATGGTTATGTTGAGGGCTAGGGTTAGAGATCCGGGTAGGGTTACGATTGCACCTAGGGTTAGGGTTATGTTGAGGGCTAGGGTTAGAGATCCGGTTAGGGACACGATTGGACCTAGGGTTAGGGTTATGTTGAGGGCTAGGGTTAGAGATCCGGTTAGGGTTACGATTGGACCTAGGGTTAGGGTTATGTTGAGGGCTAGGGTTAGAGTTCCGGGTAGGGTTACGATTGCACCTAGGGTTAGGGTTATGTTGACGGCTAGGGTTAGAGATCCGGTTACGGTTACGATTGGACCTAGGGTTACTGTTATGTTGAGGGCTAGGTTTAGAGTTCCCGTTAGGGTTACGATTGGACCTAGGGTTACTGTTATGTTGAGGGCTAGGTTTAGAGATCCGGTTAGGGTTACGATTGGACCTAGGGTTAGGGTTATGTTGAGGGCTAGGGTTAGAGATCCGGTTAGGGTTACGATTGGATCTAGGGTTAGGGTTATGTTGAGGGCTAGGGTTAGAGATCCGGTTAGGGTTACGATTGCACCTAGGGTTAGGGTTATGTTGAGGGCTAGGGTTAGAGATCCGGGTAGGGTTACGATTGCACCTAGGGTTAGGGTTATGTTGACGGCTAGGGTTAGAGATCCGGTTAGGGTCACGATTGGACCTTGGGTTAGGTTTATCTTGAGGGCTAGGGTTAGAGATCCGGTTAGGGTCACGATTGGACCTAGTGTTAGGGTTATGTTGAGGGCTAGGGTTAGAGATCCGGTTAGGGTCACGATTGCACCTTGGGTTAGGGTTATGTTGAGGGCTAGGGTTAGAGATCCGGTTAGGGTTACGATTGCACCTAGGGTTATGGTTATGTTGAGGGCTAGGGTTAGAGATCCGGGTAGGGTTACGATTGCACCTAGGGTTAGGGTTATGTTGAGGGCTAGGGTTAGAGATCCGGTTAGGGACACGATTGGACCTAGGGTTAGGGTTATGTTGAGGGCTAGGGTTAGAGATCCGGTTAGGGTTACGATTGGACCTAGGGTTAGGGTTATGTTGAGGGCTAGGGTTAGAGATCCGGTTAGGGTTACGATTGGACCTAGGGTTAGGGTTATGTTGAGGGCTAGGGTTAGAGTTCCGGGTAGGGTTACGATTGCACCTAGGGTTAGGGTTATGTTGACGGCTAGGGTTAGAGATCCGGTTACGGTTACGATTGGACCTAGGGTTACTGTTATGTTGAGGGCTAGGTTTAGAGTTCCGGTTAGGGTTACGATTGGACCTAGGGTTAGGGTTATGTTGAGGGCTAGGTTTAGAGATCCGGTTAGGGTTACGATTTGACCTAGGGTTAGGGTTATGTTGAGGGCTAGGGTTAGAGATCCGGTTAGGGTTACGATTGGATCTAGGGTTAGGGTTATGTTGAGGGCTAGGTTTAGAGTTCCGGTTAGGGTTACGATTGGACCTAGGGTTAGGGTTATGTTGAGGGCTAGGGTTAGAGATCCGGTTAGGGTTACGATTGGACCTAGGGTTAGGGTTATGTTGAGGGCTAGGGTTAGAGATCCGGTTAGGGTTACGATTGGATCTAGGGTTAGGGTTATGTTGAGGGCTAGGGTTAGAGATCCAGTTAGGGTTACGATTGCACCTAGGGTTAGGGTTATGTTGAGGGCTACGGTTAGAGATCCGGGTAGGGTTACGATTGCACCTAGGGTTAGGGTTATGTTGACGGCAAGGGTTAGAGATCCGGTTAGGGTCACGATTGGACCTTGGGTTAGGGTTATCTTGAGGGCTAGGTTAGAGATCCGGTTAGGGTCACGATTGGACCTAGGGTTAGGGTTATGTTGAGGGCTAGGGTTAGAGATCCGGTTAGGGTCACGATTGCACCTTGGGTTAGGGTTATGTTGAGGGCTAGGGTTAGAGATCCGGTTAGGGTTACGATTGCACCTAGGGTTATGGTTATGTTGAGGGCTAGGGTTAGAGAGAGGGTTAGGGTTCCGATTAGACCTAGGGTTAGGGTTATGTTGAGGGCTAGGGTTAGAGAGACAGTTAGGGTCACGATTGGACCTAGGTTTGGGTTATGTTGAGGGCTAGGGTTAAGATCTCGTTAGGGACACGATTGGACCTAGGGTTAGGGTTATGTTGAGGGCTAGGGTTATAGATCCGATTACGGTTACGATTGGACCTAGGGTTAGGGTTATGTTGAGGGCTAGGTTTAGAGATCCGGTTAGGGTTACAATTGCACCTAGGGTTAGGGTTATGTTGAGGGCTAGGGTTAGAGTTCCGGGTAGGGTTACGATTGCACCTAGGGTTAGGGTTATGTTGACGGCTAGGGTTAGAGATCCGGTTACGGTTACGATTGGACCTAGGGTTACTGTTATGTTGAGGGCTAGGTTTAGAGTTCCGGTTAGGGTTACGATTGGACCTAGGGTTAGGGTTATGTTGAGGGCTAGGGTTAGAGATCCGGGTAGGGTTACGATTGCACCTAGGGTTAGGGTTATGTTGAGGGCTAGGGTTAGAGATCCGGTTAGGGACACGATTGGACCTAGGGTTAGGGTTATGTTGAGGGCTAGGGTTAGAGATCCGGTTAGGGTTACGATTGGACCTAGGGTTAGGGTTATGTTGAGGGCTAGGATTAGAGATCCGGTTAGGGTTACGATTGGACCTAGGGTTTTGGTTATGTTGAGGGCTAGGGTTAGAGTTCCGGGTAGGGTTACGATTGGACCTAGGGTTAGGGTTATGTTGAGGCCTAGGGTTAGAGATCCGGTTAGGGTTACGATTGGACCTAGGGTTAGGGTTATGTTGAGGGCTAGGGTTAGAGATCCGGTTAGTGTTACGATTGGACCTAGGGTTAGGGTTATGTTGAGGGCTAGGGTTAGAGATCCGGTTAGGGTCACGATTGCACCTTGGGTTATGGTTATGTTGAGGGCTAGGGTTAGAGATCCGGGTAGGGTTACGATTGCACCTAGGGTTAGGGTTATGTTGAGGGCTAGGGTTAGAGATCCGGGTAGGGTTACGATTGCACCTAGGGTTAGGGTTATGTTGAGGGCTAGGGTTAGAGATCCGGTTAGGGACACGATTGGACCTAGGGTTAGGGTTATGTTGAGGGCTAGGGTTAGAGATCCGGTTAGGGTTACGATTGCACCTAGGGTTAGGGTTATGTTGAGGGCTAGGGTTAGAGAGACAGTTAGGGTCACGATTGGACCTAGGGTTAGGGTTATGTTGAGGGCTAGGGTTAGAGATCCGGTTAGGGTTACGATTGGATCTAGGGTTAGGGTTATGTTGAGGGCTAGGGTTCCAGAGACGGTTAGGGTTACGATTGGACCTAGGGTTAGGGTTATGTTGAGGGCAGGGTTAGAGATCCGGTTAGAGTCACGATTGGACCTAGGGTTAGGGTTATGTTGAGGGCTAGGGTTAGAGATCCGGTTAGGGTTACGATTGGACCTAGGTTAGGGTTATGTTGAGGGCTAGCGTTAGAGAGAGGGTTAGGGTTCCGATTAGACCTAGGGTTAGGGTTATGTTGAGGGCTAGGGTTAGAGAGACAGTTAGGGTCACGATTGGACCTAGGTTTGGGTTATGTTGAGGGCTAGGGTTAGAGATCTCGTTAGGGTTACGATTGGACCTAGGGTTAGGGTTATGTTGAGGGCTAGGGTTATAGATCCGATTACGGTTACGATTGGACCTAGGGTTAGGGTTATGTTGAGGGCTAGGGTTAGAGATCCGGTTAGGGTTACGATTGCACCTAGGGTTAGGGTTATGTTGAGGGCTAGGGTTAGAGTTCCGGGTAGGGTTACGATTGCACCTAGGGTTAGGGTTATGTTGACGGCTAGGGTTAGAGATCCGGTTACGGTTACGATTGGACCTAGGGTTACTGTTATGTTGAGGGCTAGGTTTAGAGTTCCGGTTAGGGTTACGATTGGACCTAGGGTTAGGGTTATGTTGAGGGCTAGGGTTAGAGATCCGGTTAGGGTTACGATTGGACCTAGGGTTAGGGTTATGTTGAGGGCTAGGGTTAGAGATCCGGTTAGGGTTACGATTGGATCTAGGGTTAGGGTTATGTTGAGGGCTAGGGTTAGAGATCCGGTTAGGGTTATGATTGCACCTTGGGTTAGGGTTATGTTGAGGGCTAGGGTTAGAGATCCGGGTAGGGTTACGATTGCACCTAGGGTTAGGGTTATGTTGACGGCTAGGGTTAGAGATCCGGTTAGGGTCACGATTGGACCTTGGGTTAGGGTTATCTTGAGGGCTAGGGTTAGAGATCCGGTTAGGGTCACGATTGGACCTAGGGTTAGGGTTATGTTGAGGGCTAGGGTTAGAGATCCGGTTAGGGTCACGATTGCACCTTGGGTTAGGGTTATGTTGAGGGCTAGGGTTAGAGATCCGGTTAGGGTTACGATTGCACCTAGGGTTATGGTTATGTTGAGGGCTAGGGTTAGAGATCCGGGTAGGGTTACGATTGCACCTAGGGTTAGGGTTATGTTGAGGGCTAGGGTTAGAGATCCGGTTAGGGACACGATTGGACCTAGGGTTAGGGTTATGTTGAGGGCTAGGGTTAGAGATCCGGTTAGGGTTACGATTGGACCTAGGGTTAGGGTTATGTTGAGGGCTAGGATTAGAGATCCGGTTAGGGTTACGATTGGACCTAGGGTTAGGGTTATGTTGAGGGCTAGGGTTAGAGTTCCGGGTAGGGTTACGATTGCACCTAGGGTTAGGGTTATGTTGACGGCTAGGGTTAGAGATCCGGTTACAGTTACGATTGGACCTAGGGTTACTGTTATGTTGAGGGCTAGGTTTAGAGTTCCGGTTAGGGTTACGATTGGACCTAGGGTTAGGGTTATGTTGAGGGCTAGGGTTAGAGATCCGGTTAGGGTTACGATTGCACCTAGGGTTAGGGTTATGTTGAGGGCTAGGGTTAGAGATCCGGTTAGGGTTACGATTGGACCTAGGGTTAGGGTTATGTTGAGGGCTAGGATTAGAGATCCGGTTAGGGTTACGATTGGACCTAGGGTTAGGGTTATGTTGAGGGCTAGGATTAGAGATCCGGTTAGGGTTACGATTGGACCTAGGGTTAGGGTTATGTTGAGGGCTAGGGTTAGAGTTCCGGGTAGGGTTACGATTGCACCTAGGGTTAGGGTTATGTTGACGGCTAGGGTTAGAGATCCGGTTACAGTTACGATTGGACCTAGGGTTACTGTTATGTTGAGGGCTAGGTTTAGAGTTCCGGTTAGGGTTACGATTGGACCTAGGGTTAGGGTTATGTTGAGGGCTAGGGTTAGAGATCCGGTTAGGGTTACGATTGGATCTAGGGTTAGGGTTATGTTGAGGGCTAGGGTTAGAGATCCGGTTAGGGTTACGATTGCACCTAGGGTTAGGGTTATGTTGAGGGCTAGGGTTAGAGATCCGGGTAGGGTTACGATTGCACCTAGGGTTAGGGTTATGTTGACGGCTAGGGTTAGAGATCCGGTTAGGGTCACGATTGGACCTTGGGTTAGGGTTATCTTGAGGGCTAGGGTTAGAGATCCGGTTAGGGTCACGATTGGACCTAGGGTTAGGGTTATGTTGAGGGCTAGGGTTAGAGATCCGGTTAGGGTCACGATTGCACCTTGGGTTAGGGTTATGTTGAGGGCTAGGGTTAGAGATCCGGTTAGGGTTACGATTGCACCTAGGGTTATGGTTATGTTGAGGGCTAGGGTTAGAGATCCGGGTAGGGTTACGATTGCACCTAGGGTTAGGGTTATGTTGAGGGCTAGGGTTAGAGATCCGGTTAGGGACACGATTGGACCTAGGGTTAGGGTTATGTTGAGGGCTAGGGTTAGAGATCCGGTTAGGGTTACGATTGGACCTAGGGTTAGGGTTATGTTGAGGGCTAGGATTAGAGATCCGGTTAAGGTTACGATTGGACCTAGGGTTAGGGTTATGTTGAGGGCTAGGGTTAGAGAGACGGTTAGGGTTCCGATTGGACCTAGGGTTAGGGTTATGTTGAGGGCTAGGGTTAGATATCCGGTTAGGGTTACGATTGGACCTACGGTTAGGGTTATGTTGAGGGCTAGGGTTAGAGATCCAGTTAGGGCCACGATTGGACCTAGGGTTAGGGTTATGTTGAGGGCTAGGGTTATAGATCCGATTACGGTTACGATTGGACCTAGGGTTAGGGTTATGTTGAGGGCTAGGGTTAGAGATCCGGTTAGGGTTACGATTGCACCTAGGGTTAGGGTTATGTTGAGGGCTAGGGTTAGAGTTCCGGGTAGGGTTACGATTGCACCTAGGGTTAGGGTTATGTTGACGGCTAGGGTTAGAGATCCGGTTACGGTTACGATTGGACCTAGGGTTACTGTTATGTTGAGGGCTAGGTTTAGAGTTCCCGTTAGGGTTACGATTGGACCTAGGGTTAGGGTTATGTTGAGGGCTAGGGATAGAGATCCGGTTAGGGTTACGATTGGACCTAGGGTTAGGGTTATGTTGAGGGCTAGGGTTAGAGATCCGGTTAGGGTTACGATTGGATCTAGGGTTAGGGTTATGTTGAGGGCTAGGGTTAGAGATCCGGTTAGGGTTACGATTGCACCTAGGGTTAGGGTTATGTTGAGGGCTAGGGTTAGAGATCCGGGTAGGGTTACGATTGCACCTAGGGTTAGGGTTATGTTGACGGCTAGGGTTAGAGATCCGGTTAGGGTCACGATTGGACCTTGGGTTAGGTTTATCTTGAGGGCTAGGGTTAGAGATCCGGTTAGGGTCACGATTGGACCTAGTGTTAGGGTTATGTTGAGGGCTAGGGTTAGAGATCCGGTTAGGGTCACGATTGCACCTTGGGTTAGGGTTATGTTGAGGGCTAGGGTTAGAGATCCGGTTAGGGTTACGATTGCACCTAGGGTTATGGTTATGTTGAGGGCTAGGGTTAGAGATCCGGGTAGGGTTACGATTGCACCTAGGGTTAGGGTTATGTTGAGGGCTAGGGTTAGAGATCCGGTTAGGGACACGATTGGACCTAGGGTTAGGGTTATGTTGAGGGCTAGGGTTAGAGATCCGGTTAGGGTTACGATTGGACCTAGGGTTAGGGTTATGTTGAGGGCTAGGATTAGAGATCCGGTTAGGGTTACGATTGGACCTAGGGTTAGGGTTATGTTGAGGGCTAGGGTTAGAGTTCCGGGTAGGGTTACGATTGCACCTAGGGTTAGGGTTATGTTGACGGCTAGGGTTAGAGATCCGGTTACGGTTACGATTGGACCTAGGGTTACTGTTATGTTGAGGGCTAGGTTTAGAGTTCCGGTTAGGGTTACGATTGGACCTAGGGTTAGGGTTATGTTGAGGGCTAGGTTTAGAGATCCGGTTAGGGTTACGATTTGACCTAGGGTTAGGGTTATGTTGAGGGCTAGGGTTAGAGATCCGGTTAGGGTTACGATTGGATCTAGGGTTAGGGTTATGTTGAGGGCTAGGTTTAGAGTTCCGGTTAGGGTTACGATTGGACCTAGGGTTAGGGTTATGTTGAGGGCTAGGGTTAGAGATCCGGTTAGGGTTACGATTGGACCTAGGGTTAGGGTTATGTTGAGGGCTAGGGTTAGAGATCCGGTTAGGGTTACGATTGGATCTAGGGTTAGGGTTATGTTGAGGGCTAGGGTTAGAGATCCGGTTAGGGTTACGATTGCACCTAGGGTTAGGGTTATGTTGAGGGCTAGGGTTAGAGATCCGGGTAGGGTTACGATTGCACCTAGGGTTAGGGTTATGTTGACGGCAAGGGTTAGAGATCCGGTTAGGGTCACGATTGGACCTTGGGTTAGGGTTATCTTGAGGGCTAGGGTTAGAGATCCGGTTAGGGTCACGATTGGACCTAGGGTTAGGGTTATGTTGAGGGCTAGGGTTAGAGATCCGGTTAGGGTCACGATTGCACCTTGGGTTAGGGTTATGTTGAGGGCTAGGGTTAGAGATCCGGTTAGGGTTACGATTGCACCTAGGGTTATGGTTATGTTGAGGGCTAGGGTTAGAGATCCGGGTAGGGTTACGATTGCACCTAGGGTTAGGGTTATGTTGAGGGCTAGGGTTAGAGTTCCGGGTAGGGTTACGATTGCACCTAGGGTTAGGGTTATGTTGACGGCTAGGGTTAGAGATCCGGTTAGGGACACGATTGGACCTAGGGTTAGGGTTATGTTGAGGGCTAGGGTTAGAGATCCGGTTAGGGTTACGATTGGACCTAGGGTTAGGGTTATGTTGAGGGCTAGGGTTAGAGATCCGGTTAGGGTTACGATTGCACCTAGGGTTAGGGTTATGTTGAGGGCTAGGGTTAGAGTTCCGGGTAGGGTTACGATTGCACCTAGGGTTAGGGTTATGTTGACGGCTAGGGTTAGAGATCCGGTTTCGGTTACGATTGGACCTAGGGTTACTGTTATGTTGAGGGCTAGGTTTAGAGTTCCGGTTAGGGTTACGATTGGACCTAGGGTTAGGGTTATGTTGAGGGCTAGGGTTAGAGATCCGGTTAGGGTTACGATTGGACCTAGGGTTAGGGTTATGTTGAGGGCTAGGGTTAGAGATCCGGTTAGGGTTACGATTGGATCTAGGGTTAGGGTTATGTTGAGGGCTAGGGTTAGAGATCCGGTTAGGGTTACGATTGCACCTAGGGTTAGGGTTATGTTGAGGGCTAGGGTTAGAGATCCGGGTAGGGTTACGATTGCACCTAGGGTTAGGGTTATGTTGACGGCTAGGGTTAGAGATCCGGTTAGGGTCACGATTGGACCTTGGGTTAGGGTTATCTTGAGGGCTAGGGTTAGAGATCCGGTTAGGGTCACGATTGGACCTAGGGTTAGGGTTATGTTGAGGGCTAGGGTTAGAGATCCGGTTAGGGTTACGATTGCACCTAGGGTTATGGTTATGTTGAGGGCTAGGGTTAGAGATCCGGGTAGGGTTACGATTGCACCTAGGGTTAGGGTTATGTTGAGGGCTAGGGTTAGAGATCCGGTTAGGGACACGATTGGACCTAGGGTTAGGGTTATGTTGAGGGCTAGGGTTAGAGATCCGGTTAGGGTTACGATTGGACCTAGGGTTAGGGTTATGTTGAGGGCTAGGATTAGAGATCCGGTTAGGGTTACGATTGGACCTAGGGTTAGGGTTATGTTGAGGGCTAGGGTTAGAGAGACGGTTAGGGTTCCGATTGGACCTAGGGTTAGGGTTATGTTGAGGGCTAAGGTTAGAGATCCGGTTAGGGTCACGATTGGACCTTGGGTTAGGGTTATGTTGAGGGCTAGGGTTAGAGATCCGGTTAGGGTTACGATTGCACCTAGGGTTAGGGTTATGTTGAGGGCTAGGGTTAGAGTTCCGGGTAGGGTTACGATTGCACCTAGGGTTAGGGTTATGTTGACGGCTAGGGTTAGAGATCCGGTTACGGTTACGATTGGACCTAGGGTTACTGTTATGTTGAGGGCTAGGTTTAGAGTTCCGGTTAGGGTTACGATTGGACCTAGGATTAGGGTTATGTTGAGGGCTAGGGTTAGAGATCCGGTTAGGGTTACGATTGGACCTAGGGTTAGGGTTATGTTGAGGGCTAGGGTTAGAGATCCGGTTAGGGTTACGATTGGATCTAGGGTTAGGGTTATGTTGAGGGCTAGGGTTAGAGATCCGGTTAGGGTTACGATTGCACCTAGGGTTAGGGTTTTGTTGAGGGCTAGGGTTAGAGATCCGGGTAGGGTTACGATTGCACCTAGGGTTAGGGTTATGTTGACGGCTAGGGTTAGAGATCCGGTTAGGGTCACGATTGGACCTTGGGTTAGGGTTATCTTGAGGGCTAGGGTTAGAGATCCGGTTAGGGTCACGATTGGACCTAGGGTTAGGGTTATGTTGAGGGCTAGGGTTAGAGATCCGGTTAGGGTTACGATTGCACCTAGGGTTATGGTTATGTTGAGGGCTAGGGTTAGAGATCCGGGTAGGGTTACGATTGCACCTAGGGTTAGGGTTATGTTGAGGGCTAGGGTTAGAGATCCGGTTAGGGACACGATTGGACCTAGGGTTAGGGTTATGTTGAGGGCTAGGGTTAGAGATCCAGTGAGGGTTACGATTGGACCTAGGGTTAGGGTTATGTTGAGGGCTAGGATTAGAGATCCGGTTAGGGTTACGATTGGACCTAGGGTTAGGGTTATGTTGAGGGCTAGGGTTAAAGAGACGGTTAGGGTTCCGATTGGACCTAGGGTTAGGGTTATGTTGAGGGCTAGGGTTAGATATCCGGTTAGGGTTACGATTGGACCTAGGGTTAGGGTTATGTTGAGGGCTAGGGTTAGAGATCCAGTTAGGGTCACGATTGGACCTAGGGTTAGGGTTATGTTGAGGGCTAGGGTTATAGATCCGATTACGGTTACGATTGGACCTAGGGTTAGGGTTATGTTGAGGGCTAGGGTTAGAGATCCGGTTAGGGTTACGATTGCACCTAGGTTAGGGTTATGTTGAGGGCTAGGGTTAGAGATCCGGGTAGGGTCACGATTGGACCTTGGGTTAGGGTTATCTTGAGGGCTAGGGTTAGAGATCCGGTTAGGGTTACGATTGGACCTAGGGTTAGGGTTATGTTGGGGGCTAGGATTAGAGATCCGGTTAGGGTTACGATTGGACCTAGGGTTAGGGTTATGTTGAGGGCTAGGGTTAGAGATCCAGTTAGGGTCACGATTGGACCTAGGGTTAGGGTTATGTTGAGGGCTAGGGTTATAGATCCGATTACGGTTACGATTGGACCTAGGGTTAGGGTTATGTTGAGGGCTAGGGTTAGAGATCCGGTTAGGGTTACGATTGCACCTAGGGTTAGGGTTATGTTGAGGGCTAGGGTTAGAGTTCCGGGTAGGGTTACGATTGCACCTAGGTTTAGGGTTATGTTGACGGCTAGGGTTAGAGATCCGGTTACGGTTACGATTGGACCTAGGGTTACTGTTATGTTGAGGGCTAGGTTTAGAGTTCCGGTTAGGGTTACGATTGGACCTAGGGTTAGGGTTATGTTGAGGGCTAGGGTTAGAGATCCGGTTAGGGTTACGATTGGACCTAGGGTTAGGGTTATGTTGAGGGCAAGGGTTAGAGATCCGGTTAGGGTTACGATTGGATCTAGGGTTAGGGTTATGTTGAGGGCTAGGGTTAGAGATCCGGTTAGGGTTACGATTGCACCTAGGGTTAGGGTTATGTTGAGGGCTAGGGTTAGAGATCCGGGTAGGGTTACGATTGCACCTAGGGTTAGGGTTATGTTGACGGCTAGGGTTAGAGATCCGGTTAGGGTCACGATTGGACCTTGTGTTAGGGTTATCTTGAGGGCTAGGGTTAGAGATCCGGTTAGGGTCAGGATTGGACCTAGGGTTAGGGTTATGTTGAGGGCTAGGGTTAGAGAACCGGTTAGGGTCACGATTGCACCTTGGGTTAGGGTTATGTTGAGGGCTAGGGTTAGAGATCCGGTTAGGGTTACGATTGCACCTAGGGTTATGGTTATGTTGAGGGCTAGGGTTAGAGATCCGGGTAGGGTTACGATTGCACCTAGGGTTAGGGTTATGTTGAGGGCTAGGGTTAGAGATCCGGTTAGGGACACGATTGGACCTAGGGTTAGGGTTATGTTGAGAGCTAGGGTTAGAGATCCGGTTAGGGTTACGATTGGACCTAGGGTTAGGGTTATGTTGAGGGCTAGGATTAGAGATCCGCTTAGGGTTACGATTGGACCTAGGGTTAGGGTTATGTTGAGGGCTAGGGTTAGAGTTCCGGGTAGGGTTACGATTGCACCTAGGGTTAGGGTTATGTTGACGGCTAGGGTTAGAGATCCGGTTACGGTTACGATTGGACCTAGGGTTACTGTTATGTTGAGGGCTAGGTTTAGAGTTCCGGTTAGGGTTACGATTGGACCTAGGGTTAGGGTTATGTTGAGGGCTAGGGTTAGAGATCCGGTTAGGGTTACGATTGGACCTAGGGTTAGGGTTATGTTGAGGGCTAGGGTTAGAGATCCGGTTAGGCTTACGATTGGATCTAGGGTTAGGGTTATGTTGAGGGCTAGGTTTAGAGTTCCGGTTAGGGTTACGATTGGACCTAGGGTTAGGGTTATGTTGAGGGCTAGGTTTAGAGATCCGGTTAGGGTTACGATTGGACCTAGGGTTAGGGTTATGTTGAGGGCTAGGGTTAGAGATCCGGTTAGGGTTACGATTGGATCTAGGGTTAGGGTTATGTTGAGGGCTAGGGTTAGAGATCCGGTTAGGGTTACGATTGCACCTAGGGTTAGGGTTATGTTGAGGGCTAGGGTTAGAGATCCGGGTAGGGTTACGATTGCACCTAGGGTTAGGGTTATGTTGACGGCTAGGGTTAGAGATCCGGTTAGGGTCACGATTGGACCTTGGGTTAGGGTTATCTTGAGGGCTAGGGTTAGAGATCCGGTTAGGGTCACGATTGGACCTAGGGTTAGGGTTATGTTGAGGGCTAGGGTTAGAGATCCGGTTAGGGTCACGATTGCACCTTGGGTTAGGGTTATGTTGAGGGCTAGGGTTAGAGATCCGGTTAGGGTTACGATTGCACCTAGGGTTAGGGTTATGTGAGGGCTAGGGTTATAGATCCGATTACGGTTACGATTGGACCTAGGGTTAGGGTTATGTTGAGGGCTAGGGTTAGAGATCCGGTTAGGGTTACGATTGCACCTAGGTTAGGGTTATGTTGAGGGCTAGGGTTAGAGATCCGGGTAGGGTCACGATTGGACCTTGGGTTAGGGTTATCTTGAGGGCTAGGGTTAGAGATCCGGTTAGGGTTACGATTGGACCTAGGGTTAGGGTTATGTTGGGGGCTAGGTTTAGAGTTCCGGGTAGGGTTACGATTGCACCTAGGGTTAGGGTTATGTTGACGGCTAGGGTTAGAGATCCGGTTACGGTTACGATTGGACCTAGGGTTAGGGTTATGTTGAGGGCTAGGGTTATAGATCCGATTACGGTTACGATTGGACCTAGGGTTAGGGTTATGTTGAGGGCTAGGGTTAGAGATCCGGTTAGGGTTACGATTGCACCTAGGGTTAGGGTTATTTTGAGGGCTAGGGTTAGAGTTCCGGGTAGGGTTACGATTGCACCTAGGGTTAGGGTTATGTTGACGGCTAGGGTTAGAGATCCGGTTACGGTTACGATTGGACCTAGGGTTACTGTTATGTTGAGGGCTAGGTTTAGAGTTCCGGTTAGGGTTACGATTGGACCTAGGGTTAGGGTTATGTTGAGGGCTAGGGTTAGAGATCCGGTTAGGGTTACGATTGGACCTAGGGTTAGGGTTATGTTGAGGGCTAGGGTTAGAGATCCGGTTAGGGTTACGATTGGATCTAGGGTTAGGGTTATGTTGAGGGCTAGGGTTAGAGATCCGGTTAGGGTCACGATTGGACCTTGGGTTAGGGTTATCTTGAGGGCTAGCGTTAGAGATCCGGTTAGGGTTACGATTGCACCTAGGGTTAGGGTTATGTTGAGGGCTAGGGTTAGAGATCCGGGTAGGGTTACGATTGCACCTAGGGTTAGGGTTATGTTGACGGCTAGGGTTAGAGATCCGGTTAGGGTCACGATTGGACCTTGGGTTAGGGTTATCTTGAGGGCTAGGGTTAGAGATCCGGTTAGGGTCAGGATTGGACCTAGGGTTAGGGTTATGTTGAGGGCTAGGGTTAGAGAACCGGTTAGGGTCACGATTGCACCTTGGGTTAGGGTTATGTTGAGGGCTAGGGTTAGAGATCCGGTTAGGGTTACGATTGCACCTAGGGTTATGGTTATGTTGAGGGCTAGGGTTAGAGATCCGGGTAGGGTTACGATTGCACCTAGGGTTAGGGTTATGTTGAGGGCTAGGGTTAGAGATCCGGTTAGGGACACGATTGGACCTAGGGTTAGGGTTATGTTGAGAGCTAGGGTTAGAGATCCGGTTAGGGTTACGATTGGACCTAGGGTTAGGGTTATGTTGAGGGCTAGGGTTAGAGATCCGGTTAGGGTTACGATTGGACCTAGGGTTAGGGTTATGTTGAGGGCTAGGGTTAGAGTTCCGGGTAGGGTTACGATTGCACCTAGGGTTAGGGTTATGTTGACGGCTAGGGTTAGAGATCCGGTTACGGTTACGATTGGACCTAGGGTTACTGTTATGTTGAGGGCTAGGTTTAGAGTTCCGGTTAGGGTTACGATTGGACCTAGGGTTAGGGTTATGTTGAGGGCTAGGGTTAGAGATCCGGTTAGGGTTACGATTGGACCTAGGGTTAGGGTTATGTTGAGGGCTAGGGTTAGAGATCCGGTTAGGGTTACGATTGGATCTAGGGTTAGGGTTATGTTGAGGGCTAGGTTTAGAGTTCCGGTTAGGGTTACGATTGGACCTAGGGTTAGGGTTATGTTGAGGGCTAGGTTTAGAGATCCGGTTAGGGTTACGATTGGACCTAGGGTTAGGGTTATGTTGAGGGCTAGGGTTAGAGATCCGGTTAGGGTTACGATTGGATCTAGGGTTAGGGTTATGTTGAGGGCTAGGGTTAGAGATCCGGTTAGGGTTACGATTGCACCTAGGGTTAGGGTTATGTTGAGGGCTAGGGTTAGAGATCCGGGTAGGGTTACGATTGCACCTAGGGTTAGGGTTATGTTGACGGCTAGGGTTAGAGATCCGGTTAGGGTCACGATTGGACCTTGGGTTAGGGTTATCTTGAGGGCTAGGGTTAGAGATCCGGTTAGGGTCACGATTGGACCTAGGGTTAGGGTTATGTTGAGGGCTAGGGTTAGAGATCCGGTTAGGGTCACGATTGCACCTTGGGTTAGGGTTATGTTGAGGGCTAGGGTTAGAGATCCGGTTAGGGTTACGATTGCACCTAGGGTTATGGTTATGTTGAGGGCTAGGGTTAGAGATCCGGGTAGGGTTACGATTGCACCTAGGGTTAGGGTTATGTTGAGGGCTAGGGTTAGAGATCCGGTTAGGGACACGATTGGACCTAGGGTTAGGGTTATGTTGAGGGCTAGGGTTAGAGATTCGGTTAGGGTTACGATTGGACCTAGGGTTAGGGTTATGTTGAGGGCTAGGGTTAGAGATCCGGTTAGGGTTACGATTGGACCTAGGGTTAGGGTTATGTTGAGGGCTAGGTTTAGAGTTCCGGGTAGGGTTACGATTGCACCTAGGGTTAGGGTTATGTTGACGGCTAGGGTTAGAGATCCGGTTACGGTTACGATTGGACCTAGGGTTACTGTTATGTTGAGGGCTAGGTTTAGAGTTCCGGTTAGGGTTACGATTGGACCTAGGGTTAGGGTTATGTTGAGGGCTAGGGTTAGAGATCCGGTTAGGGTTACGATTGGTCCTAGGGTTAGGGTTATGTTGAGGGCTAGGGTTAGAGATCCGGTTAGGGTTACGATTGGATCTAGGGTTAGTGTTATGTTGAGGGCTAGGTTTAGAGTTCCGGTTAGGGTTACGATTGGACCTAGGGTTAGGGTTATGTTGAGGGCTAGGGTTAGAGATCCGGTTAGGGTTACGATTGGACCTAGGGTTAGGGTTATGTTGAGGGCTAGGGTTAGAGATCCGGTTAGGGTTACGATTGGATCTAGGGTTAGGGTTATGTTGAGGGCTAGGGTTAGAGATCCGGTTAGGGTTACGATTGCACCTAGGGTTAGGGTTTTGTTGAGGGCTAGGGTTAGAGATCCGGGTAGGGTTACGATTGCACCTAGGGTTAGGGTTATGTTGACGGCTAGGGTTAGAGATCCGGTTAGGGTCACGATTGGACCTTGGGTTAAGGTTATCTTGAGGGCTAGGGTTAGAGATCCGGTTAGGGTCACGATTGGACCTAGGGTTAGGGTTATGTTGAGGGCTAGGGTTAGAGATCCGGTTAGGGTTACGATTGCACCTAGGGTTAGGGTTATGTTGAGGGCTAGGGTTAGAGTTCCGGGTAGGGTTACGATTGCACCTAGGGTTAGGGTTATGTTGACGGCTAGGGTTAGAGATCCGGTTACGGTTACGATTGGACCTAGGGTTACTGTTATGTTGAGGGCTAGGTTTAGAGTTCCGGTTAGGGTTACGATTGGACCTAGGGTTAGGGTTATGTTGAGGGCTAGGGTTAGAGATCCGGTTAGGGTTACGATTGGACCTAGGGTTAGGGTTATGTTGAGGGCTAGGGTTAGAGATCGGGTTAGGGTTACGATTGGATCTAGGGTTAGGGTTATGTTGAGGGCTAGGGTTAGAGATCCGGTTAGGGTTACGATTGCACCTAGGGTTAGGGTTATGTTGAGGGCTAGGGTTAGAGATCCGGGTAGGGTTACGATTGCACCTAGGGTTAGGGTTATGTTGACGGCTAGGGTTAGAGATCCGGTTAGGGTTACGATTGGACCTAGGGTTAGGGTTATGTTGAGGGCTAGGATTAGAGATCCGGTTAGGGTTACGATTGGACCTAGGGTTAGGGTTATGTTGAGGGCTAGGGTTAGAGAGACGGTTAGGGTTCCGATTGGACCTAGGGTTAGGGTTATGTTGAGGGCTAAGGTTAGATATCCGGTTAGGGTTACGATTGGACCTAGGGTTAGTGTTATGTTGAGGGCTAGGGTTAGAGATCCAGTTAGGGTCACGATTGGACCTAGGGTTAGGGTTATGTTGAGGGCTAGGGTTATAGATCCGATTACGGTTACGATTGGACCTAGGGTTAGGGTTATGTTGAGGGCTAGGGTTAGAGATCCGGTTAGGGTTACGATTGCACCTAGGGTTAGGGTTATGTTGAGGGCTAGGGTTAGAGTTCCGGGTAGGGTTACGATTGCACCTAGGGTTAGGGTTATGTTGACGGCTAGGGTTAGAGATCCGGTTACGGTTACGATTGTACCTAGGGTTACTGTTATGTTGAGGGCTAGGTTTAGAGTTCCGGTTAGGGTTACGATTGGACCTAGGGTTAGGGTTATGTTGATTGCCAGGGTTAGAGATCCGGTTAGGGTTACGATTGGACCTAGAGTTAGGGTTATGTTGAGGGCTAGAGTTAGAGATCCGGTTAGGGTTACGATTGGATCTAGGGTTAGGGTTATGTTGAGGGCTAGGGTTAGAGATCCGGTTAGGGTTACGATTGCTCCTAGGGTTAGGGTTATGTTGAGGGCTAGGGTTAGAGATCCGGGTAGGGTTACGATTGCACCTAGGGTTAGGGTTATGTTGACGGCTAGGGTTAGAGATCCGGTTAGGGTCACGATTGGACCTTGGGTTAGGGTTATCTTGAGGGCTAGGGTTAGATATCCGGTTAGGGTCACGATTGGACCTAGGGTTAGGGTTATGTTGAGGGCTAGGGTTAGAGATCCGGTTAGGGTCACGATTGCACCTTGGGTTAGGGTTATGTTGAGGGCTAGGGTTAGAGATCCGGTTAGGGTTACGATTGCACCTAGGGTTACGGTTATGTTGAGGGCTAGGGTTAGAGATCCGGGTAGGGTTACGATTGCACCTAGGGTTAGGGTTATGTTGAGGGCTAGGGTTAGAGATCCGGGTAGGGTTACGATTGGACCTAGGGTTAGGGTTATGTTGAGGGCTAGGGTTAGAGATCCGGTTAGGGTTACGATTGGATCTAGGGTTAGGGTTATGTTGAGGGCTAGGGTTAGAGATCCGGTTAGGGTTACGATTGCACCTAGGGTTAGGGTTATGTTGAGGGCTAGGGTTAGAGATCCGGGTAGGGTCACGATTGGACCTTGGGTTAGGGTTATCTTGAGGGCTAGGGTTAGAGATCCGGTTAGGGTTACGATTGGACCTATGGTTAGGGTTATGTTGAGGGCTAGGATTAGAGATCCGGTTAGGGTTACGATTGGACCTAGGGTTAGGGTTATGTTGAGGGCTAGGGTTAGAGATCCAGTTAGGGTCACGATTGGACCTAGGGTTAGGGTTATGTTGAGGGCTAGGGTTATAGATCCGATTACGGTTACGATTGGACCTAGGGTTAGGGTTATGTTGAGGGCTAGGGTTAGAGATCCGGTTAGGGTTACGATTGCACCTAGGGTTAGGGTTATGTTGAGGGCTAGGGTTAGAGTTCCGGGTAGGGTTACGATTGCACCTAGGGTTAGGGTTATGTTGACGGCTAGGGTTAGAGATCCGGTTACGGTTACGATTGGACCTAGGGTTACTGTTATGTTGAGGGCTAGGTTTAGAGTTCCGGTTAGGGTTACGATTGGACCTAGGTTTAGGGTTATGTTGAGGGCTAGGGTTAGAGATCCGATTAGGGTTACGATTGGACCTAGGGTTAGGGTTATGTTGAGGGCTAGGGTTAGAGATCCGGTTAGGGTTACGATTGGATCTAGGGTTAGGGTTATGTTGAGGGCTAGGGTTAGAGATCCGGGTAGGGTTACGATTGCACCTAGGGTTAGGGTTATGTTGAGGGCTAGGGTTAGAGATCCGGGTAGGGTTACGATTGCACCTAGGGTTAGGGTTATGTTGACGGCTAGGGTTAGAGATCCGGTTAGGGTCACGATTGGACCTTGGGTTAGGGTTATCTTGAGGGCTAGGGTTAGAGATCCGGTTAGGGTCACGATTGGACCTAGGGTTAGGGTTATGTTGAGGGCTAGGGTTAGAGATCCGGTTAGGGTCACGATTGCACCTTGGGTTAGGGTTATGTTGAGGGCTAGGGTTAGAGATCCGGTAAGGGTTACGATAGCACCTTGGGTTATGGTTATGTTGAGGGCTAGGGTTAGAGATCCGCGTAGGGTTACGATTGCACCTAGGGTTAGGGTTATGTTGACGGCTAGGGTTAGAGATCCGGTTACGGTTACGATTGGACCTAGGGTTACTGTTATGTTGAGGGCTAGGTTTAGAGTTCCGGTTAGGGTTACGATTGGACCTAGGTTTAGGGTTATGTTGAGGGCTAGGGTTAGAGATCCGGTTAGGGTTACGATTGGACCTAGGGTTAGGGTTATGTTGAGGGCTAGGATTAGAGATCCGGTTAGGGTTACGATTGGACCTAGGGTTAGGGTTATGTTGAGGGCTAGGGTTAGAGTTTCGGGTAGGGTTACGATTGCACCTAGGGTTAGGGTTATGTTGACGGCTAGGGTTAGAGATCCGGTTACGGTTACGATTGGACCTAGGGTT
Source organism: Miniopterus schreibersii (assembly GCF_964146895.1). Lineage (NCBI taxonomy): Eukaryota > Metazoa > Chordata > Mammalia > Chiroptera > Miniopteridae > Miniopterus > Miniopterus schreibersii. The sequence continues at coordinate 293,252 of NW_027669843.1, read as the reverse complement.
ACTGTTATGTTGAGGGCTAGGTTTAGAGTTCCGGTTAGGGTTACGATTGGACCTAGGGTTAGGGTTATGTTGAGGGCTAGGGTTAGAGATCCGGTTAGGGTCACGATTGGACCTAGGGTTAGGGTTATGTTGAGGGCTAGGGTTAGAGATCCGGTTAGGGTTACGATTGGACCTAGGGTTAGGGTTATGTTGAGGGCTAGGATTAGAGATCCGGTTAGGGTTACGATTGGACCTAGGGTTAGGGTTATGTTGAGGGCTAGGGTTAGAGAGACGGTTAGGGTTCCGATTGGACCTAGGGTTAGGGTTATGTTGAGGGCTAGGGTTAGATATCCGGTTAGGGTTACGATTGGACCTAGGGTTAGGGTTATGTTGAGGGCTAGGGTTAGAGACCAGTTAGGGTCACGATTGGACCTAGGGTTAGGGTTATGTTGAGGGCTAGGGTTATAGATCCGATTACGGTTACGATTGGACCTAGGGTTAGGGTTATGTTGAGGGCTAGGGTTAGAGATCCGGTTAGGGTTACGATTGCACCTAGGGTTAGGGTTATGTTGAGGGCTAGGGTTAGAGTTCCGGGTAGGGTTACGATTGCACCTAGGGTTAGGGTTATGTTGACGGCTAGGGTTAGAGATCCGGTTACGGTTACGATTGGACCTAGGGTTACTGTTATGTTGAGGGCTAGGTTTAGAGTTCCGGTTAGGGTTACGATTGGACCTAGGGTTAGGGTTATGTTGAGGGCTAGGGTTAGAGATCCGGTTAGGGTTACGATTGGACCTAGGGTTAGGGTTATGTTGAGGGCTAGGGTTAGAGATCCGGTTAGGGTTACGATTGGATCTAGGGTTAGGGTTATGTTGAGGGCTAGGGTTAGAGATCCGGTTAGGGTTACGATTGCACCTAGGGTTAGGGTTATGTTGAGGGCTAGGGTTAGAGATCCGGGTAGGGTTACGATTGCACCTAGGGTTAGGGTTATGTTGACGGCTAGGGTTAGAGATCCGGTTAGGGTCACGATTGGACCTTGGGTTAGGGTTATCTTGAGGGCTAGGGTTAGAGATCCGGTTAGGGTCACGATTGGACCTAGGGTTAGGGTTATGTTGAGGGCTAGGGTTAGAGATCCGGTTAGGGTCACGATTGCACCTTGGGTTAGGGTTATGTTGAGGGCTAGGGTTAGAGATCCGGTTAGGGTTACGATTGCACCTAGGGTTATGGTTATGTTGAGGGCTAGGGTTAGAGATCCGGGTAGGGTTACGATTGCACCTAGGGTTAGGGTTATGTTGAGGGCTAGGGTTAGAGATCCGGTTAGGGACACGATTGGACCTAGGGTTAGGGTTATGTTGAGGGCTAGGGTTAGAGATCCGGTTAGGGTTACGATTGGACCTAGGGTTAGGGTTATGTTGAGGGCCAGGGTTAGAGATCCGGTTATGGTTACGATTGGACCTAGGGTTAGGGTTATGTTGAGGGCTAGGGTTAGAGATCCGGTTAGGGTTACGATTGGATCTAGGGTTAGGGTTATGTTGAGGGCTAGGGTTAGAGATCCGGTTAGGGTTACGATTGCACCTAGGGTTAGGGTTATGTTGAGGGCTAGGGTTAGAGATCCGGGTAGGGTTACGATTGCACCTAGGGTTAGGGTTATGTTGACGGCTAGGGTTAGAGATCCGGTTAGGGTCACGATTGGACCTTGGGTTAGGGTTATCTTGAGGGCTAGGGTTAGAGATCCGGTTAGGGTCACGATTGGACCTAGGGTTAGGGTTATGTTGAGGGCTAGGGTTAGAGATCCGGTTAGGGTCACGATTGCACCTTGGGTTAGGGTTATGTTGAGGGCTAGGGTTAGAGATCCGGTTAGGGTTACGATTGCACCTAGGGTTATGGTTATGTTGAGGGCTAGGGTTAGAGATCCGGGTAGGGTTACGATTGCACCTAGGGTTAGGGTTATGTTGAGGGCTAGGGTTAGAGATCCGGGTAGGGTTACGATTGGACCTAGGGTTAGGGTTATGTTGAGGGCTAGGGTTAGAGATCCGGTTAGGGTTACGATTGGATCTAGGGTTAGGGTTATGTTGAGGGCTAGGGTTAGAGATCCGGTTAGGGTTACGATTGCACCTAGGGTTAGGGTTATGTTGAGGGCTAGGGTTAGAGATCCGGGTAGGGTCACGATTGGACCTTGGGTTAGGGTTATCTTGAGGGCTAGGGTTAGAGATCCGGTTAGGGTTACGATTGGACCTAGGGTTAGGGTTATGTTGAGGGCTAGGATTAGAGATCCGGTTAGGGTTACGATTGGACCTAGGGTTAGGGTTATGTTGAGGGCTAGGGTTAGAGATCCAGTTAGGGTCACGATTGGACCTAGGGTTAGGGTTATGTTGAGGGCTAGGGTTATAGATCCGATTACGGTTACGATTGGACCTAGGGTTAGGGTTATGTTGAGGGCTAGGGTTAGAGATCCGGTTAGGGTTACGATTGCACCTAGGGTTAGGGTTATGTTGAGGGCTAGGGTTAGAGTTCCGGGTAGGGTTACGATTGCACCTAGGGTTAGGGTTATGTTGACGGCTAGGGTTAGAGATCCGGTTACGGTTACGATTGGACCTAGGGTTACTGTTATGTTGAGGGCTAGGTTTAGAGTTCCGGTTAGGGTTACGATTGGACCTAGGGTTAGGGTTATGTTGAGGGCCAGGGTTAGAGATCCGGTTAGGGTTACGATTGGACCTAGGGTTAGGGTTATGTTGAGGGCTAGGGTTAGAGATCCGGTTAGGGTTACGATTGGATCTAGGGTTAGGGTTATGTTGAGGGCTAGGGTTAGAGATCCGGTTAGGGTTACGATTGCACCTAGGGTTAGGGTTATGTTGAGGGCTAGGGTTAGAGATCCGGTTAGGGTTAAGATTGCACCTAGGGTTAGGGTTATGTTGACGGCTAGGGTTAGAGATCCGGTTAGGGTCACGATTGGACCTTGGGTTAGGGTTATCTTGAGGGCTAGGGTTAGAGATCCGGTTAGGGTCACGATTGGACCTAGGGTTAGGGTTATGTTGAGGGCTAGGGTTAGAGATCCGGTTAGGGTCACGATTGCACCTTGGGTTAGGGTTATGTTGAGGGCTAGGGTTAGAGATCCGGTTAGGGTTACGATTGCACCTAGGGTTATGGTTATGTTGAGGGCTAGGGTTAGAGATCCGGGTAGGGTTACGATTGCACCTAGGGTTAGGGTTATGTTGAGGGCTAGGGTTAGAGATCAGGGTAGGGTTACGATTGGACCTAGGGTTAGGGTTATGTTGAGGGCTAGGGTTAGAGATCCGGTTAGGGTTACGATTGGATCTAGGGTTAGGGTTATGTTGAGGGCTAGGGTTAGAGATCCGGTTAGGGTTACGATTGCACCTAGGGTTAGGGTTATGTTGAGGGCTAGGGTTAGAGATCCGGGTAGGGTCACGATTGGACCTTGGGTTAGGGTTATCTTGAGGGCTAGGGTTAGAGATCCCGTTAGGGTTACGATTGGACCTAGGGTTAGGGTTATGTTGAGGGCTAGGATTAGAGATCCGGTTAGGGTTACGATTGGACCTAGGGTTAGGGTTATGTTGAGGGCTAGGGTTAGAGATCCAGTTAGGGTCACGATTGGACCTAGGGTTAGGGTTATGTTGAGGGCTAGGGTTATAGATCCGATTACGGTTACGATTGTACCTAGGGTTAGGGTTATGTTGAGGGCTAGGGTTAGAGATCCGGTTAGGGTTACGATTGCACCTAGGGTTAGGGTTATGTTGAGGGCTAGGGTTAGAGATCCGGTTAGGGTTACGATTGGACCTAGGGTTAGGGTTATGTTGAGGGCTAGGATTAGAGATCCGGTTAGGGTTACGATTGGACCTAGGGTTAGGGTTATGTTGAGGGCTAGGGTTAGAGTTTCGGGTAGGGTTACGATTGCACCTAGGGTTAGGGTTATGTTGACGGCTAGGGTTAGAGATCCGGTTACGGTTACGATTGGACCTAGGGTTACTGTTATGTTGAGGGCTAGGTTTAGAGTTCCGGTTAGGGTTACGATTGGACCTAGGGTTAGGGTTATGTTGAGGGCTAGGGTTAGAGTTCCGGGTAGGGTTACGATTGCACCTAGGGTTAGGGTTATGTTGACGGCTAGGGTTAGAGATCCGGTTACGGTTACGATTGGACCTAGGGTTACTGTTATGTTGAGGGCTAGGTTTAGAGTTCCGGTTAGGGTTACGATTGGACCTAGGGTTAGGGTTATGTTGAGGGCTAGGGTTAGAGATCCGGTTAGGGTTACGATTGGACCTAGGGTTAGGGTTATGTTGAGGGCTAGGGTTAGAGATCCGGTTAGGGTTACGATTGGATCTAGGGTTAGGGTTATGTTGAGGGCTAGGGTTAGAGATCCGGTTAGGGTTACGATTGCACCTAGGGTTAGGGTTATGTTGAGGGCTAGGGTTAGAGATCCGGGTAGGGTTACGATTGCACCTAGGGTTAGGGTTATGTTGACGGCTAGGGTTAGAGATCCGGTTAGGGTCACGATTGGACCTTGGGTTAGGGTTATCTTGAGGGCTATGGTTAGATATCCGGTTAGGGTCACGATTGGACCTAGGGTTAGGGTTATGTTGAGGGCTAGGGTTAGAGATCCGGTTAGGGTCACGATTGCACCTTGGGTTAGGGTTATGTTGAGGGCTAGGGTTAGAGATCCGGTTAGGGTTACGATTGCACCTAGGGTTATGGTTATGTTGAGGGCTAGGGTTAGAGATCCGGGTAGGGTTACGATTGCACCTAGGGTTAGGGTTATGTTGAGGGCTAGGGTTAGAGATCCGGTTAGGGACACGATTGGACCTAGGGTTAGGGTTATGTTGAGGGCTAGGGTTAGAGATCCGGTTAGGGTTACGATTGGACCTAGGGTTAGGGTTATGTTGAGGGCTAGGATTAGTGATCCGGTTAGGGTTACGATTGGACCTAGGGTTAGGGTTATGTTGAGGGCTAGGGTTAGAGTTCCGGGTAGGGTTACGATTGCACCTAGGGTTAGGGTTATGTTGACGGCTAGGGTTAGAGATCCGGTTACGGTTACGATTGGACCTAGGTTTACTGTTATGTTGAGGGCTAGGTTTAGAGTTCCGGTTAGGGTTACGATTGGACCTAGGGTTAGGGTTATGTTGAGGGCTAGGGTTAGAGATCCGGTTAGGGTTACGATTGGACCTAGGGTTAGGGTTATGTTGAGGGCTAGGGTTAGAGATCCGGTTAGGGTTACGTTTGGATCTAGGGTTAGGGTTATGTTGAGGGCTAGGGTTCGAGAGACGGTTAGGGTTACGATTGGACCTAGGGTTAGGGTTATGTTGAGGGCAGGGTTAGAGATCCGGTTAGGGTCACGATTGGACCTAGGGTTAGGGTTATGTTGAGGGCTAGGGTTAGAGATCCGGTTAGGGTTACGATTGGACCTAGGTTAGGGTTATGTTGAGGGCTAGGGTTAGAGAGAGGGTTAGGGTTCCGATTAGACCTAGGGTTAGTGTTATGTTGAGGGCTAGGGTTAGAGAGATAGTTAGGGTCACGATTGGACCGAGGTTTGGGTTATGTTGAGGGCTAGGGTTAGAGATCTCGTTAGGGTTACGATTGGACCTAGGGTTAGGGTTATGTTGAGGGCTAGGGTTATAGATCCGATTACGGTTACGATTGGACCTAGGGTTAGGGTTATGTTGAGGGCTAGGGTTAGAGATCCGGTTAGGGTTACGATTGCACCTAGGGTTAGGGTTATGTTGAGGGCTAGGGTTAGAGTTCCGGGTAGGGTTACGATTGCACCTAGGGTTAGGGTTATGTTGACGGCTAGGGTTAGAGATCCGGTTACGGTTACGATTGGACCTAGGGTTACTGTTATGTTGAGGGCTAGGTTTAGAGTTCCGGTTAGGGTTACGATTGGACCTAGGGTTAGGGTTATGTTGAGGGCTAGGGTTAGAGATCCGGGTAGGGTTACGATTGCACCTAGGGTTAGGGTTATGTTGAGGGCTAGGGTTAGAGATCCGGTTAGGGACACGATTGGACCTAGGGTTAGGGTTATGTTGAGGGCTAGGGTTAGAGATCCGGTTAGGGTTACGATTGGACCTAGGGTTAGGGTTATGTTGAGGGCTAGGATTAGAGATCCGGTTAGGGTTACGATTGGACCTAGGGTTAGGGTTATGTTGAGGGCTAGGGTTAGAGTTCCGGGTAGGGTTACGATTGCACCTAGGGTTAGGGTTATGTTGACGGCTAGGGTTAGAGATCCGGTTACGGTTACGATTGGACCTAGGGTTACTGTTATGTTGAGGGCTAGGTTTAGAGTTCCGGTTAGGGTTACGATTGGACCTAGGGTTAGGGTTATGTTGAGGGCTAGGGTTAGAGATCCGGTTAGGGTTACGATTGGACCTAGGGTTAGGGTTATGTTGAGGGCTAGGGTTAGAGATCCGGTTAGGGTTACGATTGGATCTAGGGTTAGGGTTATGTTGAGGGCTAGGGTTAGAGATCCGGTTAGGGTTACGATTGCACCTAGGGTTAGGGTTATGTTGAGGGCTGGGTTAGAGATCCGGGTAGGGTCACGATTGGACCTTGGGTTAGGGTTATCTTGAGGGCTAGGGTTAGAGATCCGGTTAGGGTTACGATTGGACCTAGGGTTAGGGTTATGTTGAGGGCTAGGATTAGAGATCCGGTTAGGGTTACGATTGGACCTAGGGTTAGGGTTATGTTGAGGGCTAGGGTTAGAGATCCGGTTAGGGTTACGATTGGACCTAGGGTTAGGGTTATGTTGAGGGCTAGGGTTAGAGATCCGGTTAGGGTTACGATTGGATCTAGGGTTAGGGTTATGTTGAGGGCTAGGGTTAGAGATCCGGTTAGGGTTACGATTGCACCTAGGGTTAGGGTTATGTTGAGGGCTAGGGTTAGAGATCCGGGTAGGGTTACGATTGCACCTAGGGTTAGGGTTATGTTGACGGCTAGGGTTAGAGATCCGGTTAGGGTCATGATTGGACCTTGGGTTAGGGTTATCTTGAGGGCTATGGTTAGAGATCCGGTTAGGGTCACCATTGGACCTAGGGTTAGGGTTATGTTGAGGGCTAGGGTTAGAGATCCCGTTAGGGTCACGATTGCACCTTGGGTTAGGGTTATGTTGAGGGCTAGGGTTAGAGATCCGGTTAGGGTTACGATTGCACCTAGGGTTATGGTTATGTTGAGGGCTAGGGTTAGAGATCCGGGTAGGGTTACGATTGCACCTAGGGTTAGGGTTATGTTGAGGGCTAGGGTTAGAGATCCGGTTAGGGACACGATTGGACCTAGGGTTAGGGTTATGTTGAGGGCTAGGGTTAGAGATCCGGTTAGGGTTACGATTGGACCTAGGGTTAGGGTTATGTTGAGGGCTAGGATTAGAGATCCGGTTAGGGTTACGATTGGACCTAGGGTTAGGGTTATGTTGAGGGCTAGGGTTAGAGTTCCGGGTAGGGTTACGATTGCACCTAGGGTTAGGGTTATGTTGACGGCTAGGTTTAGAGATCCGGTTACGGTTACGATTGGACCTAGGTTTACTGTTATGTTGAGGGCTAGGTTTAGAGTTCCGGTTAGGGTTACGATTGGACCTAGGGTTAGGGTTATGTTGAGGGCTAGGGTTAGAGATCCGGTTAGGGTTACGATTGGACCTAGGGTTAGGGTTATGTTGAGGGCTAGGGTTAGAGATCCGGTTAAGGTTACGATTGGATCTAGGGTTAGGGTTATGTTGAGGGCTAGGTTTAGAGTTCCGGTTAGGGTTACGATTGGACCTAGGGTTAGGGTTATGTTGAGGGCTAGGGTTAGAGATCCGGTTAGGGTTACGATTGGACCTAGGGTTAGGGTTATGTTGAGGGCTAGGGTTAGAGATCCGGTTAGGGTTACGATTGGATCTAGGGTTAGGGTTATGTTGAGGGCTAGGGTTCGAGAGACGGTTAGGGTTACGATTGGACCTAGGGTTAGGGTTATGTTGAGGGCAGGGTTAGAGATCCTGTTAGGGTCACGATTGGACCTAGGGTTAGGGTTATGTTGAGGGCTAGGGTTAGAGATCCGGTTAGGGTTACGATTGGACCTAGGTTAGGGTTATGTTGAGGGCTAGGGTTAGAGAGAGGGTTAGGGTTCCGATTAGACCTAGGGTTAGGGTTATGTTGAGGGCTAGGGTTAGAGAGATAGTTAGGGTCACGATTGGACCTAGGTTTGGGTTATGTTGAGGGCTAGGGTTAGAGATCTCGTTAGGGTTACGATTGGACCTAGGGTTAGGGTTATGTTGAGGGCTAGGGTTATAGATCCGATTACGGTTACGATTGGACCTAGGGTTAGGGTTATGTTGAGGGCTAGGGTTAGAGATCCGGTTAGGGTTACGATTGCACCTAGGGTTAGGGTTATGTTGAGGGCTAGGGTTAGAGTTCTGGGTAGGGTTACGATTGCACCTAGGGTTAGGGTTATGTTGACGGCTAGGGTTAGAGATCCGGTTACGGTTACGATTGGACCTAGGGTTACTGTTATGTTGAGGGCTAGGTTTAGAGTTCCGGTTAGGGTTGCGATTGGACCTAGGGTTAGGGTTATGTTGAGGGCTAGGGTTAGAGATCCGGGTAGGGTTACGATTGCACCTAGGGTTAGGGTTATGTTGAGGGCTAGGGTTAGAGATCCGGTTAGGGACACGATTGGACCTAGGGTTAGGGTTATGTTGAGGGCTAGGGTGAGAGATCCGGTTAGGGTTACGATTGGACCTAGGGTTAGGGTTATGTTGAGGGCTAGGATTAGAGATCCGGTTAGGGTTACGATTGGACCTAGGGTTAGGGTTATGTTGAGGGCTAGGGTTAGAGTTCCGGGTAGGGTTACGATTGCACCTAGGGTTAGGGTTATGTTGACGGCTAGGGTTAGAGATCCGGTTACGGTTACGATTGGACCTAGGGTTACTGTTATGTTGAGGGCTAGGTTTAGAGTTCCGGTTCGGGTTACGATTGGACCTAGGGTTAGGGTTATGTTGAGGGCTAGGGTTAGAGATCCGGTTAGGGTTACGATTGGACCTAGGGTTAGGGTTATGTTGAGGGCTAGGGTTAGAGATCCGGTTAGGGTTACGATTGGATCTAGGGTTAGGGTTATGTTGAGGGCTAGGGTTAGAGATCCGGTTAGGGTTACGATTGCACCTAGGGTTAGGGTTATGTTGAGGGCTGGGTTAGAGATCCGGGTAGGGTCTCGATTGGACCTTGGGTTAGGGTTATCTTGAGGGCTAGGGTTAGAGATCCGGTTAGGGTTACGATTGGACCTAGGGTTAGGGTTATGTTGAGGGCTAGGATTAGAGATCCGGTTAGGGTTACGATTGGACCTAGGGTTAGGGTTATGTTGAGGGCTAGGGTTAGAGATCCAGTTAGGGTCACGATTGGACCTAGGGTTAGGGTTATGTTGAGGGCTAGGATTAGAGATCCGGTTAGGGTTACGATTGGACCTAGGGTTAGGGTTATGTTGAGGGCTAGGATTAGAGATCCGGTTAGGGTTACGATTGGACCTAGGGTTAGGGTTATGTTGAGGGCTAGGGTTAGAGATCCAGTTAGGGTCACGATTGGACCTAGGGTTAGGGTTATGTTGAGGGCTAGGGTTAGAGATCCGGTTAGGGTTACGATTGCACCTAGGGTTAGGGTTATGTTGAGGGCTAGGGTTAGAGTTCCGTGTAGGGTTACGATTGCACCTAGGGTTAGGGTTATGTTGACGGCTAGGGTTAGAGATCCGGTTACGGTTACGATTGGACCTAGGGTTACTGTTATGTTGAGGGCTAGGTTTAGAGTTCCGGTTAGGGTTACGATTGGACCTAGGGTTAGGGTTATGTTGAGGGCTAGGGTTAGAGATCCGGTTAGGGTTACGATTGGACCTAGGGTTAGGGTTATGTTGAGGGCTAGGGTTAGAGATCGGGTTAGGGTTACGATTGGATCTAGGGTTAGGGTTATGTTGAGGGCTAGGGTTAGAGATCCGGTTAGGGTTACGATTGCACCTAGGGTTAGGGTTATGTTGAGGGCTAGGGTTAGAGATCCGGGTAGGGTTACGATTGCACCTAGGGTTAGGGTTATGTTGACGGCTAGGGTTAGAGATCCGGTTAGGGTCACGATTGGACCTTGGGTTAGGGTTATCTTGAGGGCTAGGGTTAGAGATCCGGTTAGGGTCACGATTGGACCTAGGGTTAGGGTTATGTTGAGGGCTAGGGTTAGAGATCCGGTTAGGGTCACGATTGCACCTTGGGTTAGGGTTATGTTGAGGGCTAGGGTTAGAGATCCGGTTAGGGTTACGATTGACCCTAGGGTTATGGTTATGTTGAGGGCTAGGGTTAGAGATCCGGGTAGGGTTACGATTGGACCTAGGGTTAGGGTTATGTTGAGGGCTAGGATTAGAGATCCGGTTAGGGTTACGATTGGACCTAGGGTTAGGGTTATGTTGAGGGCTAGGGTTAGAGATCCAGTTAGGGTCACGATTGGACCTAGGGTTAGGGTTATGTTGAGGGCTAGGGTTATAGATCCGATTACGGTTACGATTGGACCTAGGGTTAGGGTTATGTTGAGGGCTAGGGTTAGAGATCCGGTTAGGGTTACGATTGCACCTAGGGTTAGGGTTATGTTGAGGGCTAGGGTTAGAGATCCGGTTACGGTTACGATTGCACCTAGGGTTAGGGTTATGTTGAGGGCTAGGGTTAGAGATCCGGTTAGGGTTACGATTGCACCTAGGGTTAGGGTTATGTTGAGGGCTAGGGTTAGAGATCCGGTTAGGGTTACGATTGCACCTAGGGTTAGGGTTATGTTGAGGGCTAGGGTTAGAGATCCGGGTAGGGTTACGATTGCACCTAGGGTTAGGGTTATGTTGACGGCTAGGGTTAGAGATCCGGTTAGGGTGACGATTGGACCTTGGGTTAGGGTTATCTTGAGGGCTAGGGTTAGAGATCCGGTTAGGGTCACGATTGGACCTAGGGTTAGGGTTATGTTGAGGGCTAGGGTTAGAGATCCGGTTAGGGTCACGATTGCACCTTGGGTTAGGGTTATGTTGAGGGCTAGGGTTAGAGATCCGGTTAGGGTTACGATTGCACCTAGGGTTATGGTTATGTTGAGGGCTAGGGTTAGAGATCCGGGTAGGGTTACGATTGCACCTAGGGTTAGGGTTATGTTGAGGGCTAGGGTTAGAGATCCGGTTAGGGACACGATTGGACCTAGGGTTAGGGTTATGTTGAGGGCTAGGGTTAGAGATCCGGTTAGGGTTACGATTGGACCTAGGGTTAGGGTTATGTTGAGGGCTAGGATTAGAGATCCGGTTAGGGTTACGATTGGACCTAGGGTTAGGGTTATGTTGAGGGCTAGGGTTAGAGTTCCGGGTAGGGTTACGATTGCACCTAGGGTTAGGGTTATGTTGACGGCTAGGGTTAGAGATCCGGTTACGGTTACGATTGGACCTAGGGTTACTGTTATGTTGAGGGCTAGGTTTAGAGTTCCGGTTAGGGTTACGATTGGACCTAGGGTTAGGGTTATGTTGAGGGCTAGGGTTAGAGATCCGGTTAGGGTCACGATTGGACCTAGGGTTAGGGTTATGTTGAGGGCTAGGGTTAGAGATCCGGTTAGGGTTACGATTGGACCTAGGGTTAGGGTTATGTTGAGGGCTAGGGTTAGAGATCCGGTTAGGGTTACGATTGGACCTAGGGTTAGGGTTATGTTGAGGGCTAGGGTTAGAGAGACGGTTAGGGTTCCGATTGGACCTAGGGTTAGGGTTATGTTGAGGGCTAGGGTTAGATATCCGGTTAGGGTTACGATTGGACCTAGGGTTAGGGTTATGTTGAGGGTAGGGTTAGAGATCCAGTTAGGGTCACGATTGGACCTAGGGTTAGGGTTATGTTGAGGGCTAGGGTTATAGATCCGATTACGGTTACGATTGGACCTAGGGTTAGGGTTATGTTGAGGGCTAGGGTTAGAGATCCGGTTAGGGTTACGATTGCACCTAGGGTTAGGGTTATGTTGAGGGCTAGGGTTAGAGTTCCGGGTAGGGTTACGATTGCACCTAGGGTTAGGGTTATGTTGACGGCTAGGGTTAGAGATCCGGTTACGGTTACGATTGGACCTAGGGTTACTGTTATGTTGAGGGCTAGGTTTAGAGTTCCGGTTAGGGTTACGATTGGACCTAGGGTTAGGGTTATGTTGAGGGCTAGGGTTAGAGATCCGGTTAGGGTTACGATTGGACCTAGGGTTAGGGTTATGTTGAGGGCTAGGGTTAGAGATCCGGTTAGGGTTACGATTGGATCTAGGGTTAGGGTTATGTTGAGGGCTAGGGTTAGAGATCCGGTTAGGGTTACGATTGCACCTAGGGTTAGGGTTATGTTGACGGCTAGGGTTAGAGATCCGGTTACGGTTACGATTGGACCTAGGGTTACTGTTATGTTGAGGGCTAGGTTTAGAGTTCCGGTTAGGGTTACGATTGGACCTAGGGTTAGGGTTATGTTGAGGGCTAGGGTTAGAGATCCGGTTAGGGTTACGATTGGACCTAGGGTTAGGGTTATGTTGAGGGCTAGGGTTAGAGATCCGGTTAGGGTTACGATTGGATCTAGGGTTAGGGTTATGTTGAGGGCTAGGGTTCGAGAGACGGTTAGGGTTACGATTGGACCTAGGGTTAGGGTTATGTTGAGGGCAGGGTTAGAGATCCGGTTAGGGTCACGATTGGACCTAGGGTTAGGGTTATGTTGAGGGCTAGGGTTAGAGATCCGGTTAGGGTTACGATTGGACCTAGGTTAGGGTTATGTTGAGGGCTAGGGTTAGAGAGAGGGTTAGGGTTCCGATTAGACCTAGGGTTAGGGTTATGTTGAGGGCTAGGGTTAGAGAGATAGTTAGGGTCACGATTGGACCTAGGTTTGGGTTATGTTGAGGGCTAGGGTTAGAGATCTCGTTAGGGTTACGATTGGACCTAGGGTTAGGGTTATGTTGAGGGCTAGGGTTATAGATCCGATTACGGTTACGATTGGACCTAGGGTTAGGGTTATGTTGAGGGCTAGGGTTAGAGATCCGGTTAGGGTTACGATTGCACCTAGGGTTAGGGTTATGTTGAGGGCTAGGGTTAGAGTTCCGGGTAGGGTTACGATTGCACCTAGGGTTAGGGTTATGTTGACGGCTAGGGTTAGAGATCCGGTTACGGTTACGATTGGACCTAGGGTTACTGTTATGTTGAGGGCTAGGTTTAGAGTTCCGGTTAGGGTTACGATTGGACCTAGGGTTAGGGTTATGTTGAGGGCTAGGGTTAGAGATCCGGGTAGGGTTACGATTGCACCTAGGGTTAGGGTTATGTTGAGGGCTAGTTTTAGAGATCCGGTTAGGGACACGATTGGACCTAGGGTTAGGGTTATGTTGAGGGCTAGGGTTAGAGATCCGGTTAGGGTTACGATTGGACCTAGGGTTAGGGTTATGTTGAGGGCTAGGATTAGAGATCCGGTTAGGGTTACGATTGGACCTAGGGTTAGGGTTATGTTGAGGGCTAGGGTTAGAGTTCCGGGTAGGGTTACGATTGCACCTAGGGTTAGGGTTATGTTGACGGCTAGGGTTAGAGATCCGGTTACGGTTACGATTGGACCTAGGGTTACTGTTATGTTGAGGGCTAGGTTTAGAGTTCCGGTTAGGGTTACGATTGGACCTAGGGTTAGGGTTATGTTGAGGGCTAGGGTTAGAGATCCGGTTAGGGTTACGATTGGACCTAGGGTTAGGGTTATGTTGAGGGCTAGGGTTAGAGATCCGGTTAGGGTTACGATTGGATCTAGGGTTAGGGTTATGTTGAGGGCTAGGGTTCGAGAGACGGTTAGGGTTACGATTGGACCTAGGGTTAGGGTTATGTTGAGGGCAGGGTTAGAGATCCGGTTAGGGTCACGATTGGACCTAGGGTTAGGGTTATGTTGAGGGCTAGGGTTAGAGTTCCGGGTAGGGTTACGATTGCACCTAGGGTTAGGGTTATGTTGAGGGCTAGGGTTAGAGATCCGGTTAGGGACACGATTGGACCTAGGGTTAGGGTTATGTTGAGGGCTAGGGTTAGAGATCCGGTTAGGGTTACGATTGGACCTAGGGTTAGGGTTATGTTGAGGGCTAGGATTAGAGATCCGGTTAGGGTTACGATTGGACCTAGGGTTAGGGTTATGTTGAGGGCTAGGGTTAGAGTTCCGGGTAGGGTTACGATTGCACCTAGGGTTAGGGTTATGTTGACGGCTAGGGTTAGAGATCCGGTTACGGTTACGATTGGACCTAGGGTTACTGTTATGTTGAGGGCTAGGTTTAGAGTTCCGGTTAGGGTTACGATTGGACCTAGGGTTAGGGTTATGTTGAGGGCTAGGGTTAGAGATCCGGTTAGGGTTACGATTGGACCTAGGGTTAGGGTTATGTTGACGGCTAGGGTTAGAGATCCGGTTAGGGTCACGATTGGACCTTGGGTTAGGGTTATCTTGAGGGCTAGGGTTAGAGATCCGGTTAGGGTCACGATTGGACCTAGGGTTAGGGTTATGTTGAGGGCTAGGGTTAGAGATCCGGTTAGGGTCACGATTGCACCTTGGGTTAGGGTTATGTTGAGGGCTAGGGTTAGAGATCCGGTTAGGGTTACGATTGACCCTAGGGTTATGGTTATGTTGAGGGCTAGGGTTAGAGATCCGGGTAGGGTTACGATTGGACCTAGGGTTAGGGTTATGTTGAGGGCTAGGATTAGAGATCCGGTTAGGGTTACGATTGGACCTAGGGTTAGGGTTATGTTGAGGGCTAGGGTTAGAGATCCAGTTAGGGTCACGATTGGACCTAGGGTTAGGGTTATGTTGAGGGCTAGGGTTATAGATCCGATTACGGTTACGATTGGACCTAGGGTTAGGGTTATGTTGAGGGCTAGGGTTAGAGATCCGGTTAGGGTTACGATTGCACCTAGGGTTAGGGTTATGTTGAGGGCTAGGGTTAGAGATCCGGTTACGGTTACGATTGCACCTAGGGTTAGGGTTATGTTGAGGGCTAGGGTTAGAGATCCGGTTAGGGTTACGATTGCACCTAGGGTTAGGGTTATGTTGAGGGCTAGGGTTAGAGATCCGGTTAGGGTTACGATTGCACCTAGGGTTAGGGTTATGTTGAGGGCTAGGGTTAGAGATCCGGGTAGGGTTACGATTGCACCTAGGGTTAGGGTTATGTTGACGGCTAGGGTTAGAGATCCGGTTAGGGTGACGATTGGACCTTGGGTTAGGGTTATCTTGAGGGCTAGGGTTAGAGATCCGGTTAGGGTCACGATTGGACCTAGGGTTAGGGTTATGTTGAGGGCTAGGGTTAGAGATCCGGTTAGGGTCACGATTGCACCTTGGGTTAGGGTTATGTTGAGGGCTAGGGTTAGAGATCCGGTTAGGGTTACGATTGCACCTAGGGTTAGGGTTATGTTGAGGGCTAGGGTTAGAGTTCCGGGTAGGGTTACGATTGCACCTAGGGTTAGGGTTATGTTGACGGCTAGGGTTAGAGATCCGGTTACGGTTACGATTGGACCTAGGGTTACTGTTATGTTGAGGGCTAGGTTTAGAGTTCCGGTTAGGGTTACGATTGGACCTAGGGTTAGGGTTATGTTGAGGGCTAGGGTTAGAGATCCGGTTAGGGTTACGATTGGACCTAGGGTTAGGGTTATGTTGACGGCTAGGGTTAGAGATCCGGTTAGGGTCACGATTGGACCTTGGGTTAGGGTTATCTTGAGGGCTAGGGTTAGAGATCCGGTTAGGGTCACGATTGGACCTAGGGTTAGGGTTATGTTGAGGGCTAGGGTTAGAGATCCGGTTAGGGTCACGATTGCACCTTGGGTTAGGGTTATGTTGAGGGCTAGGGTTAGAGATCCGGTTAGGGTTACGATTGACCCTAGGGTTATGGTTATGTTGAGGGCTAGGGTTAGAGATCCGGGTAGGGTTACGATTGGACCTAGGGTTAGGGTTATGTTGAGGGCTAGGGTTAGAGATCCGGTTAGGGTTACGATTGGACCTAGGGTTAGGGTTATGTTGAGGGCTAGGGTTAGAGATCCAGTTAGGGTCACGATTGGACCTAGGGTTAGGGTTATGTTGAGGGCTAGGGTTATAGATCCGATTACGGTTACGATTGGACCTAGGGTTAGGGTTATGTTGAGGGCTAGGGTTAGAGATCCGGTTAGGGTTACGATTGCACCTAGGGTTAGGGTTATGTTGAGGGCTAGGGTTAGAGATCCGGTTACGGTTACGATTGCACCTAGGGTTAGGGTTATGTTGAGGGCTAGGGTTAGAGATCCGGTTAGGGTTACGATTGCACCTAGGGTTAGGGTTATGTTGAGGGCTAGGGTTAGAGATCCAGTTAGGGTCACGATTGGACCTAGGGTTAGGGTTATGTTGAGGGCTAGGGTTATAGATCCGATTACGGTTACGATTGGACCTAGGGTTAGGGTTATGTTGAGGGCTAGGGTTAGAGATCCGGTTAGGGTTACGATTGCACCTAGGGTTAGGGTTATGTTGAGGGCTAGGGTTAGAGATCCGGTTACGGTTACGATTGCACCTAGGGTTAGGGTTATGTTGAGGGCTAGGGTTAGAGATCCGGTTAGGGTTACGATTGCACCTAGGGTTAGGGTTATGTTGAGGGCTAGGGTTAGAGATCCGGTTAGGGTTACGATTGCACCTAGGGTTAGGGTTATGTTGAGGGCTAGGGTTAGAGATCCGGGTAGGGTTACGATTGCACCTAGGGTTAGGGTTATGTTGACGGCTAGGGTTAGAGATCCGGTTAGGGTGACGATTGGACCTTGGGTTAGGGTTATCTTGAGGGCTAGGGTTAGAGATCCGGTTAGGGTCACGATTGGACCTAGGGTTAGGGTTATGTTGAGGGCTAGGGTTAGAGATCCGGTTAGGGTCACGATTGCACCTTGGGTTAGGGTTATGTTGAGGGCTAGGGTTAGAGATCCGGTTAGGGTTACGATTGCACCTAGGGTTAGGGTTATGTTGAGGGCTAGGGTTAGAGTTCCGGGTAGGGTTACGATTGCACCTAGGGTTAGGGTTATGTTGACGGCTAGGGTTAGAGATCCGGTTACGGTTACGATTGGACCTAGGGTTACTGTTATGTTGAGGGCTAGGTTTAGAGTTCCGGTTAGGGTTACGATTGGACCTAGGGTTAGGGTTATGTTGAGGGCTAGGGTTAGAGATCCGGTTAGGGTTACGATTGGACCTAGGGTTAGGGTTATGTTGACGGCTAGGGTTAGAGATCCGGTTAGGGTCACGATTGGACCTTGGGTTAGGGTTATCTTGAGGGCTAGGGTTAGAGATCCGGTTAGGGTCACGATTGGACCTAGGGTTAGGGTTATGTTGAGGGCTAGGGTTAGAGATCCGGTTAGGGTCACGATTGCACCTTGGGTTAGGGTTATGTTGAGGGCTAGGGTTAGAGATCCGGTTAGGGTTACGATTGACCCTAGGGTTATGGTTATGTTGAGGGCTAGGGTTAGAGATCCGGGTAGGGTTACGATTGGACCTAGGGTTAGGGTTATGTTGAGGGCTAGGATTAGAGATCCGGTTAGGGTTACGATTGGACCTAGGGTTAGGGTTATGTTGAGGGCTAGGGTTAGAGATCCAGTTAGGGTCACGATTGGACCTAGGGTTAGGGTTATGTTGAGGGCTAGGGTTATAGATCCGATTACGGTTACGATTGGACCTAGGGTTAGGGTTATGTTGAGGGCTAGGGTTAGAGATCCGGTTAGGGTTACGATTGCACCTAGGGTTAGGGTTATGTTGAGGGCTAGGGTTAGAGATCCGGTTACGGTTACGATTGCACCTAGGGTTAGGGTTATGTTGAGGGCTAGGGTTAGAGATCCGGTTAGGGTTACGATTGCACCTAGGGTTAGGGTTATGTTGAGGGCTAGGGTTAGAGATCCGGTTAGGGTTACGATTGCACCTAGGGTTAGGGTTATGTTGAGGGCTAGGGTTAGAGATCCGGGTAGGGTTACGATTGCACCTAGGGTTAGGGTTATGTTGACGGCTAGGGTTAGAGATCCGGTTAGGGTGACGATTGGACCTTGGGTTAGGGTTATCTTGAGGGCTAGGGTTAGAGATCCGGTTAGGGTCACGATTGGACCTAGGGTTAGGGTTATGTTGAGGGCTAGGGTTAGAGATCCGGTTAGGGTCACGATTGCACCTTGGGTTAGGGTTATGTTGAGGGCTAGGGTTAGAGATCCGGTTAGGGTTACGATTGCACCTAGGGTTATGGTTATGTTGAGGGCTAGGGTTAGAGATCCGGGTAGGGTTACGATTGCACCTAGGGTTAGGGTTATGTTGAGGGCTAGGGTTAGAGATCCGGTTAGGGACACGATTGGACCTAGGGTTAGGGTTATGTTGAGGGCTAGGGTTAGAGATCCGGTTAGGGTTACGATTGGACCTAGGGTTAGGGTTATGTTGAGGGCTAGGATTAGAGATCCGGTTAGGGTTACGATTGGACCTAGGGTTAGGGTTATGTTGAGGGCTAGGGTTAGAGTTCCGGGTAGGGTTACGATTGCACCTAGGGTTAGGGTTATGTTGACGGCTAGGGTTAGAGATCCGGTTACGGTTACGATTGGACCTAGGGTTACTGTTATGTTGAGGGCTAGGTTTAGAGTTCCGGTTAGGGTTACGATTGGACCTAGGGTTAGGGTTATGTTGAGGGCTAGGGTTAGAGATCCGGTTAGGGTCACGATTGGACCTAGGGTTAGGGTTATGTTGAGGGCTAGGGTTAGAGATCCGGTTAGGGTTACGATTGGACCTAGGGTTAGGGTTATGTTGAGGGCTAGGATTAGAGATCCGGTTAGGGTTACGATTGGACCTAGGGTTAGGGTTATGTTGAGGGCTAGGGTTAGAGAGACGGTTAGGGTTCCGATTGGACCTAGGGTTAGGGTTATGTTGAGGGCTAGGGTTAGATATCCGGTTAGGGTTACGATTGGACCTAGGGTTAGGGTTATGTTGAGGGCTAGGGTTAGAGATCCAGTTAGGGTCACGATTGGACCTAGGGTTAGGGTTATTTTGAGGGCTAGGGTTATAGATCCGATTACGGTTACGATTGGACCTAGGGTTAGGGTTATGTTGAGGGCTAGGGTTAGAGATCCGGTTAGGGTTACGATTGCACCTAGGGTTAGGGTTATGTTGAGGGCTAGGGTTAGAGTTCCGGGTAGGGTTACGATTGCACCTAGGGTTAGGGTTATGTTGACGGCTAGGGTTAGAGATCCGGTTACGGTTACGATTGGACCTAGGGTTACTGTTATGTTGAGGGCTAGGTTTAGAGTTCCGGTTAGGGTTACGATTGGACCTAGGGTTAGGGTTATGTTGAGGGCTAGGGTTAGAGATCCGGTTAGGGTTACGATTGGACCTAGGGTTAGGGTTATGTTGAGGGCTAGGGTTAGAGATCCGGTTAGGGTTACGATTGGATCTAGGGTTAGGGTTATGTTGAGGGCTAGGGTTAGAGATCCGGTTAGGGTTACGATTGCACCTAGGGTTAGGGTTATGTTGACGGCTAGGGTTAGAGATCCGGTTACGGTTACGATTGGACCTAGGGTTACTGTTATGTTGAGGGCTAGGTTTAGAGTTCCGGTTAGGGTTACGATTGGACCTAGGGTTAGGGTTATGTTGAGGGCTAGGGTTAGAGATCCGGTTAGGGTTACGATTGGACCTAGGGTTAGGGTTATGTTGAGGGCTAGGGTTAGAGATCCGGTTAGGGTTACGATTGGATCTAGGGTTAGGGTTATGTTGAGGGCTAGGGTTCGAGAGACGGTTAGGGTTACGATTGGACCTAGGGTTAGGGTTATGTTGAGGGCAGGGTTAGAGATCCGGTTAGGGTCACGATTGGACCTAGGGTTAGGGTTATGTAGAGGGCTAGGGTTAGAGATCCGGTTAGGGTTACGATTGGACCTAGGTTAGGGTTATGTTGAGGGCTAGGGTTAGAGAGAGGGTTAGGGTTCCGATTAGACCTAGGGTTAGGGTTATGTTGAGGGCTAGGGTTAGAGAGACAGTTAGGGTCACGATTGGACCTAGGTTTGGGTCATGTTGAGGGCTAGGGTTAGAGATCTCGTTAGGGTTACGATTGGACCTAGGGTTAGGGTTATGTTGAGGGCTAGGGTTATAGATCCGATTACGGTTACGATTGGACCTAGGGTTAGGGTTATGTTGAGGGCTAGGGTTAGAGATCCGGTTAGGGTTACGATTGCACCTAGGGTTAGGGTTATGTTGAGGGCTAGGGTTAGAGTTCCGGGTAGGGTTACGATTGCACCTAGGGTTAGGGTTATGTTGACGGCTAGGGTTAGAGATCCGGTTACGGTTACGATTGGACCTAGGGTTCCTGTTATGTTGAGGGCTAGGTTTAGAGTTCCGGTTAGGGTTACGATTGGACCTAGGGTTAGGGTTATGTTGAGGGCTAGGGTTAGAGATCCGGGTAGGGTTACGATTGCACCTAGGGTTAGGGTTATGTTGAGGGCTAGGGTTAGAGATCCGGTTAGGGACACGATTGGACCTAGGGTTAGGGTTATGTTGAGGGCTAGGGTTAGAGATCCGGTTAGGGTTACGATTGGACCTAGGGTTAGGGTTATGTTGAGGGCTAGGATTAGAGATCCGGTTAGGGTTACGATTGGACCTAGGGTTAGGGTTATGTTGAGGGCTAGGGTTAGAGTTCCGGGTAGGGTTACGATTGCACCTAGGGTTAGGGTTATGTTGACGGCTAGGGTTAGAGATCCGGTTACGGTTACGATTGGACCTAGGGTTACTGTTATGTTGAGGGCTAGGTTTAGAGTTCCGGTTAGGGTTACGATTGGACATAGGGTTAGGGTTATGTTGAGGGCTAGGGTTAGAGATCCGGTTAGGGTCACGATTGGACCTAGGGTTAGGGTTATGTTGAGGGCTAGGGTTAGAGATCCGGTTAGGGTTACGATTGGACCTAGGGTTAGGGTTATGTTGAGGGCTAGGATTAGAGATCCGGTTAGGGTTACGATTGGACCTAGGGTTAGGGTTATGTTGAGGGCTAGGGTTAGAGAGACGGTTAGGGTGCCGATTGGACCTAGGGTTAGGGTTATGTTGAGGGCTAGGGTTAGATATCCGGTTAGGGTTACGATTGGACCTAGGGTTAGGGTTATGTTGAGGGCTAGGGTTAGAGATCCAGTTAGGGTCACGATTGGACCTAGGGTTAGGGTTATGTTGAGGGCTAGGGTTATAGATCCGATTACGGTTACGATTGGACCTAGGGTTAGGGTTATGTTGAGGGCTAGGGTTAGAGATCCGGTTAGGGTTACGATTGCACCTAGGGTTAGGGTTATGTTGAGGGCTAGGGTTAGAGTTCCGGGTAGGGTTACGATTGCACCTAGGGTTAGGGTTATGTTGACGGCTAGGGTTAGAGATCCGGTTACGGTTACGATTGGACCTAGGGTTACTGTTATGTTGAGGGCTAGGTTTAGAGTTCCGGTTAGGGTTACGATTGGACCTAGGGTTAGGGTTATGTTGAGGGCTAGGGTTAGAGATCCGGTTAGGGTTACGATTGGACCTAGGGTTAGGGTTATGTTGAGGGCTAGGGTTAGAGATCCGGTTAGGGTTACGATTGGATCTAGGGTTAGGGTTATGTTGAGGGCTAGGGTTAGAGATCCGGTTAGGGTTACGATTGCACCTAGGGTTAGGGTTATGTTGAGGGCTAGGGTTAGAGATCCGGGTAGGGTTACGATTGCACCTAGGGTTAGGGTTATGTTGACGGCTAGGGTTAGAGATCCGGTTAGGGTCACGATTGGACCTTGGGTTAGGGTTATCTTGAGGGCTATGGTTAGAGATCCGGTTAGGGTCACGATTGGACCTAGGGTTAGGGTTATGTTGAGGGCTAGGGTTAGAGATCCGGTTATGGTCACGATTGCACCTTGGGTTAGGGTTATGTTGAGGGCTAGGGTTAGAGATCCGGTTAGGGTTACGATTGCACCTAGGGTTATGGTTATGTTGAGGGCTAGGGTTAGAGATCCGGGTAGGGTTACGATTGCACCTAGGGTTAGGGTTATGTTGAGGGCTAGGGTTAGAGATCCGGTTAGGGACACGATTGGACCTAGGGTTAGGGTTATGTTGAGGGCTAGGGTTAGAGATCCGGTTAGGGTTACGATTGGACCTAGGGTTAGGGTTATGTTGAGGGCTAGGATTAGAGATCCGGTTAGGGTTACGATTGGACCTAGGGTTAGGGTTATGTTGAGGGCTAGGGTTAGAGTTTCGGGTAGGGTTACGATTGCACCTAGGGTTAGGGTTATGTTGACGGCTAGGGTTAGAGATCCGGTTACGGTTACGATTGGACCTAGGTTTACTGTTATGTTGAGGGCTAGGTTTAGAGTTCCGGTTAGGGTTACGATTGGACCTAGGGTTAGGGTTATGTTGAGGGCTAGGGTTAGAGATCCGGTTAGGGTTACGATTGGACCTAGGGTTAGGGTTATGTTGAGGGCTAGGGTTAGAGATCCGGTTAGGGTTACGATTGGATCTAGGGTTAGGGTTATGTTGAGGGCTAGGGTTCGAGAGACGGTTAGGGTTACGATTGGACCTAGGGTTAGGGTTATGTTGAGGGCAGGGTTAGAGATCCGGTTAGGGTCACGATTGGACCTAGGGTTAGGGTTATGTTGAGGGCTAGGGTTAGAGATCCGGTTAGGGTTACGATTGGACCTAGGTTAGGGTTATGTTGAGGGCTAGGGTTAGAGAGAGGGTTAGGGTTCCGATTAGACCTAGGGTTAGGGTTATGTTGAGGGCTAGGGTTAGAGAGATAGTTAGGGTCACGATTGGACCTAGGTTTGGGTTATGTTGAGGGCTAGGGTTAGAGATCTCGTTAGGGTTACGATTGGACCTAGGGTTAGGGTTATGTTGAGGGCTAGGGTTATAGATCCGATTACGGTTACGATTGGACCTAGGGTTAGGGTTATGTTGAGGGCTAGGGTTAGAGATCCGGTTAGGGTTACGATTGCACCTAGGGTTAGGGTTATGTTGAGGGCTAGGGTTAGAGTTCCGGGTAGGGTTACGATTGCACCTAGGGTTAGGGTTATGTTGACGGCTAGGGTTAGAGATCCGGTTACGGTTACGATTGGACCTAGGGTTACTGTTATGTTGAGGGCTAGGTTTAGAGTTCCGGTTAGGGTTACGATTGGACCTAGGGTTAGGGTTATGTTGAGGGCTAGGGTTAGAGATCCGGGTAGGGTTACGATTGCACCTAGGGTTAGGGTTATGTTGAGGGCTAGGGTTAGAGATCCGGTTAGGGACACGATTGGACCTAGGGTTAGGGTTATGTTGAGGGCTAGGGTTAGAGATCCGGTTAGGGTTACGATTGGACCTAGGGTTAGGGTTATGTTGAGGGCTAGGATTAGAGATCCGGTTAGGGTTACGATTGGACCTAGGGTTAGGGTTATGTTGAGGGCTAGGGTTAGAGTTCCGGGTAGGGTTACGATTGCACCTAGGGTTAGGGTTATGTTGACGGCTAGGGTTAGAGATCCGGTTACGGTTACGATTGGACCTAGGGTTACTGTTATGTTGAGGGCTAGGTTTAGAGTTCCGGTTAGGGTTACGATTGGACCTAGGGTTAGGGTTATGTTGAGGGCTAGGGTTAGAGATCCGGTTAGGGTTACGATTGGACCTAGGGTTAGGGTTATGTTGAGGGCTAGGGTTAGAGATCCGGTTAGGGTTACGATTGGATCTAGGGTTAGGGTTATGTTGAGGGCTAGGGTTAGAGATCCGGTTAGGGTTACGATTGCACCTAGGGTTAGGGTTATGTTGAGGGCTGGGTTAGAGATCCGGGTAGGGTCACGATTGGACCTTGGGTTAGGGTTATCTTGAGGGCTAGGGTTAGAGATCTGGTTAGGGTTACGATTGGACCTAGGGTTAGGGTTATATTGAGGGCTAGGATTAGAGATCCGGTTAGGGTTACGATTGGACCTAGGGTTAGGGTTATGTTGAGGGCTAGGGTTAGAGATCCAGTTAGGGTCACGATTGGACCTAGGGTTAGGGTTATGTTGAGGGCTAGGGTTATAGATCCGATTACGGTTACGATTGGACCTAGGGTTAGGGTTATGTTGAGGGCTAGGGTTAGAGATCCGGTTAGGGTTACGATTGCACCTAGGGTTAGGGTTATGTTGAGGGCTAGGGTTAGAGTTCCGTGTAGGGTTACGATTGCACCTAGGGTTAGGGTTATGTTGACGGCTAGGGTTAGAGATCCGGTTACGGTTACGATTGGACCTAGGGTTACTGTTATGTTGAGGGCTAGGTTTAGAGTTCCGGTTAGGGTTACGATTGGACCTAGGGTTAGGGTTATGTTGAGGGCTAGGGTTAGAGATCCGGTTAGGGTTACGATTGGACCTAGGGTTAGGGTTATGTTGAGGGCTAGGGTTAGAGATCCGGTTAGGGTTACGATTGGATCTAGGGTTAGGGTTATGTTGAGGGCTAGGGTTAGAGATCCGGTTAGGGTTACGATTGCACCTAGGGTTAGGGTTATGTTGAGGGCTAGGGTTAGAGATCCGGGTAGGGTTACGATTGCACCTAGGGTTAGGGTTATGTTGACGGCTAGGGTTAGAGATCCGGTTAGGGTCACGATTGGACCTTGCGTTAGGGTTATCTTGAGGGCTAGGGTTAGAGATCCGGTTAGGGTCACGATTGGACCTAGGGTTAGGGTTATGTTGAGGGCTAGGGTTAGAGATCCGGTTAGGGTCACGATTGCACCTTGGGTTAGGGTTATGTTGAGGGCTAGGGTTAGAGATCCGGTTAGGGTTACGATTGACCCTAGGGTTATGGTTATGTTGAGGGCTAGGGTTAGAGATCCGGGTAGGGTTACGATTGCACCTAGGGTTAGGGTTATGTTGAGGGCTAGGGTTAGAGATCCGGTTAGGGACACGATTGGACCTAGGGTTAGGGTTATGTTGAGGGCTAGGGTTAGAGATCCGGTTAGGGTTACGATTGGACCTAGGGTTAGGGTTATGTTGAGGGCTAGGATTAGAGATCCGGTTAGGGTTACGATTGGACCTAGGGTTAGGGTTATGTTGAGGGCTAGGGTTAGAGATCCAGTTAGGGTCACGATTGGACCTAGGGTTAGGGTTATGTTGAGGGCTAGGTTTATAGATCCGATTACGGTTACGATTGGACCTAGGGTTAGGGTTATGTTGAGGGCTAGGGTTAGAGATCCGGTTAGGGTTACGATTGCACCTAGGGTTAGGGTTATGTTGAGGGCTAGGGTTAGAGATCCGGTTACGGTTACGATTGCACCTAGGGTTAGGGTTATGTTGAGGGCTAGGGTTAGAGATCCGGTTAGGGTTACGATTGCACCTAGGGTTAGGGTTATGTTGAGGGCTAGGGTTAGAGATCCGGTTAGGGTTACGATTGCACCTAGGGTTAGGGTTATGTTGAGGGCTAGGGTTAGAGATCCGGGTAGGGTTACGATTGCACCTAGGGTTAGGGTTATGTTGACGGCTAGGGTTAGAGATCCGGTTAGGGTCACGATTGGACCTTGGGTTAGGGTTATCTTGAGGGCTAGGGTTAGAGATCCGGTTAGGGTCACGATTGGACCTAGGGTTAGGGTTATGTTGAGGGCTAGGGTTAGAGATCCGGTTAGGGTCACGATTGCACCTTGGGTTAGGGTTATGTTGAGGGCTAGGGTTAGAGATCCGGTTAGGGTTACGATTGCACCTAGGGTTATGGTTATGTTGAGGGCTAGGGTTAGAGATCCGGGTAGGGTTACGATTGCACCTAGGGTTAGGGTTATGTTGAGGGCTAGGGTTAGAGATCCGGTTAGGGACACGATTGGACCTAGGGTTAGGGTTATGTTGAGGGCTAGGGTTAGAGATCCGGTTAGGGTTACGATTGGACCTAGGGTTAGGGTTATGTTGAGGGCTAGGATTAGAGATCCGGTTAGGGTTACGATTGGACCTAGGGTTAGGGTTATGTTGAGGGCTAGGGTTAGAGTTCCGGGTAGGGTTACGATTGCACCTAGGGTTAGGGTTATGTTGACGGCTAGGGTTAGAGATCCGGTTACGGTTACGATTGGACCTAGGGTTACTGTTATGTTGAGGGCTAGGTTTAGAGTTCCGGTTAGGGTTACGATTGGACCTAGGGTTAGGGTTATGTTGAGGGCTAGGGTTAGAGATCCGGTTAGGGTCACGATTGGACCTAGGGTTAGGGTTATGTTGAGGGCTAGGGTTAGAGATCCGGTTAGGGTTACGATTGGACCTAGGGTTAGGGTTATGTTGAGGGCTAGGATTAGAGATCCGGTTAGGGTTACGATTGGACCTAGGGTTAGGGTTATGTTGAGGGCTAGGGTTAGAGAGACGGTTAGGGTTCCGATTGGACCTAGGGTTAGGGTTATGTTGAGGGCTAGGGTTAGATATCCGGTTAGGGTTACGATTGGACCTAGGGTTAGGGTTATGTTGAGGGCTAGGGTTAGAGATCCAGTTAGGGTCACGATTGGACCTAGGGTTAGGGTTATGTTGAGGGCTAGGGTTATAGATCCGATTACGGTTACGATTGGACCTAGGGTTAGGGTTATGTTGAGGGCTAGGGTTAGAGTTCCGGTTAGGGTTACGATTGGATCTAGGGTTAGGGTTATGTTGAGGGCTAGGGTTCGAGAGACGGTTAGGGTTACGATTGGACCTAGGGTTAGGGTTATGTTGAGGGCAGGGTTAGAGATCCGGTTAGGGTCACGATTGGACCTAGGGTTAGGGTTATGTTGAGGGCTAGGGTTAGAGATCCGGTTAGGGTTACGATTAGACCTAGGTTAGGGTTATGTTGAGGGCTAGGGTTAGAGAGAGGGTTAGGGTTCCGATTAGACCTAGGGTTAGGGTTATGTTGAGGGCTAGGGTTAGAGAGACAGTTAGGGTCACGATTGGACCTAGGTTTGGGTCATGTTGCGGGCTAGGGTTAGAGATCTCGTTAGGGTTACGATTGGACCTAGGGTTAGGGTTATGTTGAGGGCTAGGGTTATAGATCCGATTACGGTTACGATTGGACCTAGGGTTAGGGTTATGTTGAGGGCTAGGGTTAGAGATCCGGTTAGGGTTACGATTGCACCTAGGGTTAGGGTTATGTTGAGGGCTAGGGTTAGAGTTCCGGGTAGGGTTACGATTGCACCTAGGGTTAGGGTTATGTTGACGGCTAGGGTTAGAGATCCGGTTACGGTTACGATTGGACCTAGGGTTCCTGTTATGTTGAGGGCTAGGTTTAGAGTTCCGGTTAGGGTTACGATTGGACCTAGGGTTAGGGTTATGTTGAGGGCTAGGGTTAGAGATCCGGGTAGGGTTACGATTGCACCTAGGGTTAGGGTTATGTTGAGGGCTAGGGTTAGAGATCCGGTTAGGGACACGATTGGACCTAGGGTTAGGGTTATGTTGAGGGCTAGGGTTAGAGATCCGGTTAGGGTTACGATTGGACCTAGGGTTAGGGTTATGTTGAGGGCTAGGATTAGAGATCCGGTTAGGGTTACGATTGGACCTAGGGTTAGGGTTATGTTGAGGGCTAGGGTTAGAGTTCCGGGTAGGGTTACGATTGCACCTAGGGTTAGGGTTATGTTGACGGCTAGGGTTAGAGATCCGGTTACGGTTACGATTGGACCTAGGGTTACTGTTATGTTGAGGGCTAGGTTTAGAGTTCCGGTTAGGGTTACGATTGGACCTAGGGTTAGGGTTATGTTGAGGGCTAGGGTTAGAGATCCGGTTAGGGTTACGATTGGACCTAGGGTTAGGGTTATGTTGAGGGCTAGGGTTAGAGATCCGGTTAGGGTTACGATTGGACCTAGGGTTAGGGTTATGTTGAGGGCAGGGTTAGAGATCCGGTTAGGGTTACGATTGGACCTAGGTTAGGGTTATGTTGAGGGCTAGGGTTAGAGAGAGGGTTAGGGTTCCGATTAGACCTAGGGTTAGGGTTATGTTGAGGGCTAGGGTTAGAGAGACAGTTAGGGTCACGATTGGACCTAGGTTTGGGTTATGTTGAGGGCTAGGGTTAGAGATCTCGTTAGGGTTACGATTGGACCTAGGGTTAGGGTTATGTTGAGGGCTAGGGTTATAGATCCGATTACGGTTACGATTGGACCTAGGGTTAGGGTTATGTTGAGGGCTAGGGTTAGAGATCCGGTTAGGGTTACGATTGCACCTAGGGTTAGGGTTATGTTGAGGGCTAGGGTTAGAGTTCCGGGTAGGGTTACGATTGCACCTAGGGTTAGGGTTATGTTGACGGCTAGGGTTAGAGATCCGGTTACGGTTACGATTGGACCTAGGGTTACTGTTATGTTGAGGGCTAGGTTTAGAGTTCCGGTTAGGGTTACGATTGGACCTAGGGTTAGGGTTATGTTGAGGGCTAGGGTTAGAGATCCGGTTAGGGTTACGATTGGACCTAGGGTTAGGGTTATGTTGAGGGCTAGGGTTAGATATCCGGTTAGGGTTACGATTGGATCTAGGGTTAGGGTTATGTTGAGGGCTAGGGTTAGAGATCCGGTTAGGGTTACGATTGCACCTAGGGTTAGGGTTATGTTGAGGGCTAGGGTTAGAGATCCGGTTAGGGTTACGATTGGACCTAGGGTTAGGGTTATGTTGAGGGCTAGGGTTCGAGAGACGGTTAGGGTTACGATTGGACCTAGGGTTAGGGTGATGTTGAGGGCTAGGGTTAGAGATCCTGTTAGGGTTACGATTGGACCTAGGGTTATGGTGATGTTGATGGCTAGGGTTAGAGATCCGGTTAGGGTTACGATTGTACCTAGGGTTAGGGTTATGTTGAGGGTTAGGGTTGGAGATCCGGTTAGGGTTACGATTGGACCTAGGGTTAGGGTTATGTTGAGGGATAGTGTTAGAGATCCGGTAAGGGTTACGATTGGACCTAGGGTTAGGGTCATGTTGAGTTCTAGGTTTAGAGATCCGGTTAGGGTTACGATTGGACCTAGGGTTAGGGTTATGTTGAGGGCTATGGTTAGAGATCCGGTTAGGGTTACGATTGGACCTAGGGTTAGGGTTATGTTGAGGGCTAGGGTTCGAGAGACGGTTAGGGTTACGATTGGACCTAGGGTTAGGGTTATGTTGAGGGCAGGGTTAGAGATCCGGTTAGGGTCACGATTGGACCTAGGGTTAGGGTTATGTTGAGGGCTAGGGTTAGAGATCCGGTTAGGGTTACGATTGGACCTAGGTTAGGGTTATGTTGAGGGCTAGGGTTAGAGAGAGGGTTAGGGTTCCGATTAGACCTAGGGTTAGGGTTATGTTGAGGGCTAGGGTTAGAGAGACAGTTAGGGTCACGATTGGAACTAGGTTTGGGTTATGTTGAGGGCTAGGGTTAGAGATCTCGTTAGGGTTACGATTGGACCTAGGGTTAGGGTTATGTTGAGGGCTAGGGTTATAGATCCGATTACGGTTACGATTGGACCTAGGGTTAGGGTTATGTTGAGGGCTAGGGTTAGAGTTCCGGGTAGGGTTACGATTGCACCTAGGGTTAGGGTTATGTTGACGGCTAGGGTTAGAGATCCGGTTACGGTTACGATTGGACCTAGGGTTACTGTTATGTTGAGGGCTAGGTTTAGAGTTCCGGTTAGGGTTACGATTGGACCTAGGGTTAGGGTTATGTTGAGGGCTAGGGTTAGAGATCCGGTTAGGGTTACGATTGGACCTAGGGTTAGGGTTATGTTGAGGGCTAGGGTTAGAGATCCGGTTAGGGTTACGATTGGATCTAGGGTTAGGGTTATGTTGAGGGCTAGGGTTACAGATCCGGTTAGGGTTACGATTGCACCTAGGGTTAGGGTTATGTTGAGGGCTAGGGTTAGAGATCCGGGTAGGGTTACGATTGCACCTAGGGTTAGGGTTATGTTGACGGCTAGGGTTAGAGATCCGGTTAGGGTCACGATTGGACCTTGGGTTAGGGTTATCTTGAGGGCTAGGGTTAGAGATCCGGTTAGGGTCACGATTGGACCTAGGGTTAGGGTTATGTTGAGGGCTAGGGTTAGAGATCCGGTTAGGGTCACGATTGCACCTTGGGTTAGGGTTATGTTGAGGGCTAGGGTTAGAGATCCGGTTAGGGTTACGATTGCACCTAGGGTTATGGTTATGTTGAGCGCTAGGGTTAGAGATCCGGGTAGGGTTACGATTGCACCTAGGGTTAGGGTTATGTTGAGGGCTAGGGTTAGAGATCCGGTTAGGGACACGATTGGACCTAGGGTTAGGGTTATGTTGAGGGCCAGGGTTAGAGATCCGGTAGGGTTACGATTGGACCTAGGGTTAGGGTTATGTTGAGGGCTAGGATTAGAGATCCGGTTAGGGTTACGATTGGACCTAGGGTTAGGGTTATGTTGAGGGCTAGGGTTAGAGTTCCGGGTAGGGTTACGATTGCACCTAGGGTTAGGGTTATGTTGACGGCTAGGGTTAGAGATCCGGTTACGGTTACGATTGGACCTAGGGTTACTGTTATGTTGAGGGCTAGGTTTAGAGTTCCGGTTAGGGTTACGATTGGACCTAGGGTTAGGGTTATGTTGAGGGCTAGGGTTAGAGATCCGGTTAGGGTTACGATTGGACCTAGGGTTAGGGTTATGTTGAGGGCTAGGGTTAGAGATCCGGTTAGGGTTACGATTGGATCTAGGGTTAGGGTTATGTTGAGGGCTAGGGTTAGAGATCCGGTTAGGGTTACGATTGCACCTAGGGTTAGGGTTATGTTGAGGGCTAGGGTTAGAGATCCGGGTAGGGTTACGATTGCAACTAGGGTTAGGGTTATGTTGACGGCTAGGGTTAGAGATCCGGTTAGCGTTACGATTGGATCTAGGGTTAGGGTTATGTTGAGGGCTAGGGTTAGAGATCCGGTTAGGGTTACGATTGGACCTAGGGTTAGGGTTATGTTGAGGGCTAGGGTTAGAGATCCGGTTAGGGTTACGATTGGATCTAGGGTTAGGGTTATGTTGAGGGCTAGGGTTCGAGAGACGGTTAGGGTTACGATTGGACCTAGGGTTAGGGTTATGTTGAGGGCAGGGTTAGAGATCCGGTTAGGGTCACGATTGGACCTAGGGTTAGGTTATGTTGAGGGCTAGGGTTAGAGATCCGGTTAGGGTTACGATTGGACCTAGGTTAGGGTTATGTTGAGGGCTAGGGTTAGAGAGAGGGTTAGGGTTCCGATTAGACCTAGGGTTAGGGTTATGTTGAGGGCTAGGGTTAGAGAGATAGTTAGGGTCACGATTGGACCTAGGTTTGGGTTATGTTGAGGGCTAGGGTTAGAGATCTCGTTAGGGTTACGATTGGACCTAGGGTTAGGGTTATGTTGAGGGCTAGGGTTATAGATCCGATTACGGTTACGATTGGACCTAGGGTTAGGGTTATGTTGAGGGCTAGGGTTAGAGATCCGGTTAGGGTTACGATTGCACCTAGGGTTAGGGTTATGTTGAGGGCTAGGGTTAGAGTTCCGGGTAGGGTTACGATTGCACCTAGGGTTAGGGTTATGTTGACGGCTAGGGTTAGAGATCCGGTTAGGGACACGATTGGACCTAGGGTTAGGGTTATGTTGAGGGCTAGGGTTAGAGATCCGGTTAGGGTTACGATTGGACCTAGGGTTAGGGTTATGTTGAGGGCTAGGATTAGAGATCCGGTTAGGGTTACGATTGGACCTAGGGTTAGGGTTATGTTGAGGGCTAGGGTTAGAGATCCAGTTAGGGTCACGATTGGACCTAGGGTTAGGGTTATGTTGAGGGCTAGGGTTATAGATCCGATTACGGTTACGATTGGACCTAGGGTTAGGGTTATGTTGAGGGCTAGGGTTAGAGATCCGGTTAGGGTTACGATTGCACCTAGGGTTAGGGTTATGTTGAGGGCTAGGGTTAGAGATCCGGTTACGGTTACGATTGCACCTAGGGTTAGGGTTATGTTGAGGGCTAGGGTTAGAGATCCGGTTAGGGTTACGATTGCACCTAGGGTTAGGGTTATGTTGAGGGCTAGGGTTAGAGATCCGGTTAGGGTTACGATTGCACCTAGGGTTAGGGTTATGTTGAGGGCTAGGGTTAGAGATCCGGGTAGGGTTACGATTGCACCTAGGGTTAGGGTTATGTTGACGGCTAGGGTTAGAGATCCGGTTAGGGTCACGATTGGACCTTGGGTTAGGGTTATCTTGAGGGCTAGGGTTAGAGATCCGGTTAGGGTCACGATTGGACCTAGGGTTAGGGTTATGTTGAGGGCTAGGGTTAGAGATCCGGTTAGGGTCACGATTGCACCTTGGGTTAGGGTTATGTTGAGGGCTAGGGTTAGAGATCCGGTTAGGGTTACGATTGCACCTAGGGTTATGGTTATGTTGAGGGCTAGGGTTAGAGATCCGGGTAGGGTTACGATTGCACCTAGGGTTAGGGTTATGTTGAGGGCTAGGGTTAGAGATCCGGTTAGGGACACGATTGGACCTAGGGTTAGGGTTATGTTGAGGGCTAGGGTTAGAGATCCGGTTAGGGTTACGATTGGACCTAGGGTTAGGGTTATGTTGAGGGCTAGGATTAGAGATCCGGTTAGGGTTACGATTGGACCTAGGGTTAGGGTTATGTTGAGGGCTAGGGTTAGAGTTCCGGGTAGGGTTACGATTGCACCTAGGGTTAGGGTTATGTTGACGGCTAGGGTTAGAGATCCGGTTACGGTTACGATTGGACCTAGGGTTACTGTTATGTTGAGGGCTAGGTTTAGAGTTCCGGTTAGGGTTACGATTGGACCTAGGGTTAGGGTTATGTTGAGGGCTAGGGTTAGAGATCCGGTTAGGGTCACGATTGGACCTAGGGTTAGGGTTATGTTGAGGGCTAGGGTTAGAGATCCGGTTAGGGTTACGATTGGACCTAGGGTTAGGGTTATGTTGAGGGCTAGGATTAGAGATCCGGTTAGGGTTACGATTGGACCTAGGGTTAGGGTTATGTTGAGGGCTAGGGTTAGAGAGACGGTTAGGGTTCCGATTGGACCTAGGGTTAGGGTTATGTTGAGGGCTAGGGTTAGATATCCGGTTAGGGTTACGATTGGACCTAGGGTTAGGGTTATGTTGAGGGCTAGGTTTAGAGATCCAGTTAGGGTCACGATTGGACCTAGGGTTAGGGTTATGTTGAGGGCTAGGGTTATAGATCCGATTACGGTTACGATTGGACCTAGGGTTAGGGTTATGTTGAGGGCTAGGGTTAGAGTTCCGGTTAGGGTTACGATTGGATCTAGGGTTAGGGTTATGTTGAGGGCTAGGGTTCGAGAGACGGTTAGGGTTACGATTGGACCTAGGGTTAGGGTTATGTTGAGGGCAGGGTTAGAGATCCGGTTAGGGTCACGATTGGACCTAGGGTTAGGGTTATGTTGAGGGCTAGGGTTAGAGATCCGGTTAGGGTTACGATTGGACCTAGGTTAGGGTTATGTTGAGGGCTAGGGTTAGAGAGAGGGTTAGGGTTCCGATTAGACCTAGGGTTAGGGTTATGTTGAGGGCTAGGGTTAGAGAGACAGTTAGGGTCACGATTGGACCTAGGTTTGGGTCATGTTGCGGGCTAGGGTTAGAGATCTCGTTAGGGTTATGATTGGACCTAGGGTTAGGGTTATGTTGAGGGCTAGGGTTATAGATCCGATTACGGTTACGATTGGACCTAGGGTTATGGTTATGTTGAGGGCTAGGGTTAGAGATCCGGTTAGGGTTACGATTGCACCTAGGGTTAGGGTTATGTTGAGGGCTAGGGTTAGAGTTCCGGGTAGGGTTACGATTGCACCTAGGGTTAGGGTTATGTTGACGGCTAGGGTTAGAGATCCGGTTACGGTTACGATTGGACCTAGGGTTCCTGTTATGTTGAGGGCTAGGTTTAGAGTTCCGGTTAGGGTTACGATTGGACCTAGGGTTAGGGTTATGTTGAGGGCTAGGGTTAGAGATCCGGGTAGGGTTACGATTGCACCTAGGGTTAGGGTTATGTTGAGGGCTAGGGTTAGAGATCCGGTTAGGGACACGATTGGACCTAGGGTTAGGGTTATGTTGAGGGCTAGGGTTAGAGATCCGGTTAGGGTTACGATTGGACCTAGGGTTAGGGTTATGTTGAGGGCTAGGATTAGAGATCCGGTTAGGGTTACGATTGGACCTAGGGTTAGGGTTATGTTGAGGGCTAGGGTTAGAGTTCCGGGTAGGGTTACGATTGCACCTAGGGTTAGGGTTATGTTGACGGCTAGGGTTAGAGATCCGGTTACGGTTACGATTGGACCTAGGGTTACTGTTATGTTGAGGGCTAGGTTTAGAGTTCCGGTTAGCGTTACGATTGGACCTAGGGTTAGGGTTATGTTGAGGGCTAGGGTTAGAGATCCGGTTAGGGTTACGATTGGACCTAGGGTTAGGGTTATGTTGAGGGCTAGGGTTAGAGATCCGGTTAGGGTTACGATTGGACCTAGGGTTAGGGTTATGTTGAGGGCAGGGTTAGAGATCCGGTTAGGGTTACGATTGGACCTAGGTTAGGGTTATGTTGAGGGCTAGGGTTAGAGAGAGGGTTAGGGTTCCGATTAGACCTAGGGTTAGGGTTATGTTGAGGGCTAGGGTTAGAGAGACAGTTAGGGTCACGATTGGACCTAGGTTTGGGTTATGTTGAGGGCTAGGGTTAGAGATCTCGTTAGGGTTACGATTGGACCTAGGGTTAGGGTTATGTTGAGGGCTAGGGTTATAGATCCGATTACGGTTACGATTGGACCTAGGGTTAGGGTTATGTTGAGGGCTAGGGTTAGAGATCCGGTTAGGGTTACGATTGCACCTAGGGTTAGGGTTATGTTGAGGGCTAGGGTTAGAGTTCCGGGTAGGGTTACGATTGCACCTAGGGTTAGGGTTATGTTGACGGCTAGGGTTAGAGATCCGGTTACGGTTACGATTGGACCTAGGGTTACTGTTATGTTGAGGGCTAGGTTTAGAGTTCCGGTTAGGGTTACGATTGGACCTAGGGTTAGGGTTATGTTGAGGGCTAGGGTTAGAGATCCGGTTAGGGTTACGATTGGACCTAGGGTTAGGGTTATGTTGAGGGCTAGGGTTAGAGATCCGGTTAGGGTTACGATTGGATCTAGGGTTAGGGTTATGTTGAGGGCTAGGGTTAGAGATCCGGTTAGGGTTACGATTGGACCTAGGGTTAGGGTTATGTTGAGGGCTAGGGTTCGAGAGACGGTTAGGGTTACGATTGGACCTAGGGTTAGGGTGATGTTGAGGGCTAGGGTTAGAGATCCTGTTAGGGTTACGATTGGACCTAGGGTTATGGTGATGTTGATGGCTAGGGTTAGAGATCCGGTTAGGGTTACGATTGTACCTAGGGTTAGGGTTATGTTGAGGGTTAGGGTTGGAGATCCGGTTAGGGTTACGATTGGACCTAGGGTTAGGGTTATGTTGAGGGATAGTGTTAGAGATCCGGTAAGGGTTACGATTGGACCTAGGGTTAGGGTCATGTTGAGTTCTAGGTTTAGAGATCCGGTTAGGGTTACGATTGGACCTAGGGTTAGGGTTATGTTGAGGGCTATGGTTAGAGATCCGGTTAGGGTTACGATTGGACCTAGGGTTAGGGTTATGTTGAGGGCTAGGGTTCGAGAGACGGTTAGGGTTACGATTGGACCTAGGGTTAGGGTTATGTTGAGGGCAGGGTTAGAGATCCGGTTAGGGTCACGATTGGACCTAGGGTTAGGGTTATGTTGAGGGCTAGGGTTAGAGATCCGGTTAGGGTTACGATTGGACCTAGGTTAGGGTTATGTTGAGGGCTAGGGTTAGAGAGAGGGTTAGGGTTCCGATTAGACCTAGGGTTAGGGTTATGTTGAGGGCTAGGGTTAGAGAGACAGTTAGGGTCACGATTGGACCTAGGTTTGGGTCATGTTGCGGGCTAGGGTTAGAGATCTCGTTAGGGTTATGATTGGACCTAGGGTTAGGGTTATGTTGAGGGCTAGGGTTATAGATCCGATTACGGTTACGATTGGACCTAGGGTTATGGTTATGTTGAGGGCTAGGGTTAGAGATCCGGTTAGGGTTACGATTGCACCTAGGGTTAGGGTTATGTTGAGGGCTAGGGTTAGAGTTCCGGGTAGGGTTACGATTGCACCTAGGGTTAGGGTTATGTTGACGGCTAGGGTTAGAGATCCGGTTACGGTTACGATTGGACCTAGGGTTCCTGTTATGTTGAGGGCTAGGTTTAGAGTTCCGGTTAGGGTTACGATTGGACCTAGGGTTAGGGTTATGTTGAGGGCTAGGGTTAGAGATCCGGGTAGGGTTACGATTGCACCTAGGGTTAGGGTTATGTTGAGGGCTAGGGTTAGAGATCCGGTTAGGGACACGATTGGACCTAGGGTTAGGGTTATGTTGAGGGCTAGGGTTAGAGATCCGGTTAGGGTTACGATTGGACCTAGGGTTAGGGTTATGTTGAGGGCTAGGATTAGAGATCCGGTTAGGGTTACGATTGGACCTAGGGTTAGGGTTATGTTGAGGGCTAGGGTTAGAGTTCCGGGTAGGGTTACGATTGCACCTAGGGTTAGGGTTATGTTGACGGCTAGGGTTAGAGATCCGGTTACGGTTACGATTGGACCTAGGGTTACTGTTATGTTGAGGGCTAGGTTTAGAGTTCCGGTTAGGGTTACGATTGGACCTAGGGTTAGGGTTATGTTGAGGGCTAGGGTTAGAGATCCGGTTAGGGTTACGATTGGACCTAGGGTTAGGGTTATGTTGAGGGCTAGGGTTAGAGATCCGGTTAGGGTTACGATTGGACCTAGGGTTAGGGTTATGTTGAGGGCAGGGTTAGAGATCCGGTTAGGGTTACGATTGGACCTAGGTTAGGGTTATGTTGAGGGCTAGGGTTAGAGAGAGGGTTAGGGTTCCGATTAGACCTAGGGTTAGGCTTATGTTGAGGGCTAGGGTTAGAGAGACAGTTAGGGTCACGATTGGACCTAGGTTTGGGTTATGTTGAGGGCTAGGGTTAGAGATCTCGTTAGGGTTACGATTGGACCTAGGGTTAGGGTTATGTTGAGGGCTAGGGTTATAGATCCGATTACGGTTACGATTGGACCTAGGGTTAGGGTTATGTTGAGGGCTAGGGTTAGAGATCCGGTTAGGGTTACGATTGCACCTAGGGTTAGGGTTATGTTGAGGGCTAGGGTTAGAGTTCCGGGTAGGGTTACGATTGCACCTAGGGTTAGGGTTATGTTGAAGGCTAGGGTTAGAGATCCGGTTACGGTTACGATTGGACCTAGGGTTACTGTTATGTTGAGGGCTAGGTTTAGAGTTCCGGTTAGGGTTACGATTGGACCTAGGGTTAGGGTTATGTTGAGGGCTAGGGTTAGAGATCCGGTTAGGGTTACGATTGGACCTAGGGTTAGGGTTATGTTGAGGGCTAGGGTTAGAGATCCGGTTAGGGTTACGATTGGATCTAGGGTTAGGGTTATGTTGAGGGCTAGGGTTAGAGATCCGGTTAGGGTTACGATTGGACCTAGGGTTAGGGTTATGTTGAGGGCTAGGGTTCGAGAGACGGTTAGGGTTACGATTGGACCTAGGGTTAGGGTGATGTTGAGGGCTAGGGTTAGAGATCCTGTTAGGGTTACGATTGGACCTAGGGTTATGGTGATGTTGATGGCTAGGGTTAGAGATCCGGTTAGGGTTACGATTGTACCTAGGGTTAGGGTTATGTTGAGGGTTAGGGTTGGAGATCCGGTTAGGGTTACGATTGGACCTAGGGTTAGGGTTATGTTGAGGGATAGTGTTAGAGATCCGGTAAGGGTTACGATTGGACCTAGGGTTAGGGTCATGTTGAGTTCTAGGTTTAGAGATCCGGTTAGGGTTACGATTGGACCTAGGGTTAGGGTTATGTTGAGGGCTATGGTTAGAGATCCGGTTAGGGTTACGATTGGACCTAGGGTTAGGGTTATGTTGAGGGCTAGGGTTCGAGAGACGGTTAGGGTTACGATTGGACCTAGGGTTAGGGTTATGTTGAGGGCAGGGTTAGAGATCCGGTTAGGGTCACGATTGGACCTAGGGTTAGGGTTATGTTGAGGGCTAGGGTTAGAGATCCGGTTAGGGTTACGATTGGACCTAGGTTAGGGTTATGTTGAGGGCTAGGGTTAGAGAGAGGGTTAGGGTTCCGATTAGACCTAGGGTTAGGGTTATGTTGAGGGCTAGGGTTAGAGAGACAGTTAGGGTCACGATTGGAACTAGGTTTGGGTTATGTTGAGGGCTAGGGTTAGAGATCTCGTTAGGGTTACGATTGGACCTAGGGTTAGGGTTATGTTGAGGGCTAGGGTTATAGATCCGATTACGGTTACGATTGGACCTAGGGTTAGGGTTATGTTGAGGGCTAGGGTTAGAGATCCGGTTAGGGTTACGATTGCACCTAGGGTTAGGGTTATGTTGAGGGCTAGGGTTAGAGTTCCGGGTAGGGTTACGATTGCACCTAGGGTTAGGGTTATGTTGACGGCTAGGGTTAGAGATCCGGTTACGGTTACGATTGGACCTAGGGTTACTGTTATGTTGAGGGCTAGGTTTAGAGTTCCGGTTAGGGTTACGATTGGACCTAGGGTTAGGGTTATGTTGAGGGCTAGGGTTAGAGATCCGGTTAGGGTTACGATTGGACCTAGGGTTAGGGTTATGTTGAGGGCTAGGGTTAGAGATCCGGTTAGGGTTACGATTGGATCTAGGGTTAGGGTTATGTTGAGGGCTAGGGTTACAGATCCGGTTAGGGTTACGATTGCACCTAGGGTTAGGGTTATGTTGAGGGCTAGGGTTAGAGATCCGGGTAGGGTTACGATTGCACCTAGGGTTAGGGTTATGTTGACGGCTAGGGTTAGAGATCCGGTTAGGGTCACGATTGGACCTTGGGTTAGGGTTATCTTGAGGGCTAGGGTTAGAGATCCGGTTAGGGTCACGATTGGACCTAGGGTTAGGGTTATGTTGAGGGCTAGGGTTAGAGATCCGGTTAGGGTCACGATTGCACCTTGGGTTAGGGTTATGTTGAGGGCTAGGGTTAGAGATCCGGTTAGGGTTACGATTGCACCTAGGGTTATGGTTATGTTGAGCGCTAGGGTTAGAGATCCGGGTAGGGTTACGATTGCACCTAGGGTTAGGGTTATGTTGAGGGCTAGGGTTAGAGATCCGGTTAGGGACACGATTGGACCTAGGGTTAGGGTTATGTTGAGGGCCAGGGTTAGAGATCCGGTAGGGTTACGATTGGACCTAGGGTTAGGGTTATGTTGAGGGCTAGGATTAGAGATCCGGTTAGGGTTACGATTGGACCTAGGGTTAGGGTTATGTTGAGGGCTAGGGTTAGAGTTCCGGGTAGGGTTACGATTGCACCTAGGGTTAGGGTTATGTTGACGGCTAGGGTTAGAGATCCGGTTACGGTTACGATTGGACCTAGGGTTACTGTTATGTTGAGGGCTAGGTTTAGAGTTCCGGTTAGGGTTACTATTGGACCTAGGGTTAGGGTTATGTTGAGGGCTAGGGTTAGAGATCCGGTTAGGGTTACGATTGGACCTAGGGTTAGGGTTATGTTGAGGGCTAGGGTTAGAGATCCGGTTAGGGTTACGATTGGATCTAGGGTTAGGGTTATGTTGAGGGCTAGGGTTAGAGATCCGGTTAGGGTTACGATTGCACCTAGGGTTAGGGTTATGTTGAGGGCTAGGGTTAGAGATCCGGGTAGGGTTACGATTGCAACTAGGGTTAGGGTTATGTTGACGGCTAGGGTTAGAGATCCGGTTAGCGTTACGATTGGATCTAGGGTTAGGGTTATGTTGAGGGCTAGGGTTAGAGATCCGGTTAGGGTTACGATTGGACCTAGGGTTAGGGTTATGTTGAGGGCTAGGGTTAGAGTTCCGGGTAGGGTTACGATTGCACCTAGGGTTAGGGTTATGTTGACGGCTAGGGTTAGAGATCCGGTTACGGTTACGATTGGACCTAGGGTTACTGTTATGTTGAGGGCTAGGTTTAGAGTTCCGGTTAGGGTTACGATTGGACCTAGGGTTTGGGTTATGTTGAGGGCTAGGGTTAGAGATCCGGGTAGGGTTACGATTGCACCTAGGGTTAGGGTTATGTTGAGGGCTAGTTTTAGAGATCCGGTTAGGGACACGATTGGACCTAGGGTTAGGGTTATGTTGAGGGCTAGGGTTAGAGATCCGGTTAGGGTTACGATTGGACCTAGGGTTAGGGTTATGTTGAGGGCTAGGATTAGAGATCCGGTTAGGGTTACGATTGGACCTAGGGTTAGGGTTATGTTGAGGGCTAGGGTTAGAGTTCCGGGTAGGGTTACGATTGCACCTAGGGTTGGGGTTATGTTGACGGCTAGGGTTAGAGATCCGGTTACGGTTACGATTGGACCTAGGGTTACTGTTATGTTGAGGGCTAGGTTTAGAGTTCCGGTTAGGGTTACGATTGGACCTAGGGTTAGGGTTATGTTGAGGGCTAGGGTTAGAGATCCGGTTAGGGTTACGATTGGACCTAGGGTTAGGGTTATGTTGAGGGCTAGGGTTAGAGATCCGGTTAGGGTTACGATTGGATCTAGGGTTAGGGTTATGTTGAGGGCTAGGGTTCGAGAGACGGTTAGGGTTACGATTGGACCTAGGGTTAGGGTTATGTTGAGGGCAGGGTTAGAGATCCGGTTAGGGTCACGATTGGACCTAGGGTTAGGGTTATGTTGAGGGCTAGGTTTAGAGATCCGGTTAGGGTTACGATTGGACCTAGGTTAGGGTTATGTTGAGGGCTAGGGTTAGAGAGAGGGTTAGGGTTCCGATTAGACCTAGGGTTAGGGTTATGTTGAGGGCTAGGGTTAGAGAGACAGTTAGGGTCACGATTGGACCTAGGTTTGGGTCATGTTGAGGGCTAGGGTTAGAGATCTCGTTAGGGTTACGATTGGACCTAGGGTTAGGGTTATGTTGAGGGCTAGGGTTATAGATCCGATTACGGTTACGATTGGACCTAGGGTTAGGGTTATGTTGAGGGCTAGGGTTAGAGATCCGGTTAGGGTTACGATTGCACCTAGGGTTAGGGTTATGTTGAGGGCTAGGGTTAGAGTTCCGGGTAGGGTTACGATTGCACCTAGGGTTAGGGTTATGTTGACGGCTAGGGTTAGAGATCCGGTTACGGTTACGATTGGACCTAGGGTTCCTGTTATGTTGAGGGCTAGGTTTAGAGTTCCGGTTAGGGTTACGATTGGACCTAGGGTTAGGGTTATGTTGAGGGCTAGGGTTAGAGATCCGGGTAGGGTTACGATTGCACCTAGGGTTAGGGTTATGTTGAGGGCTAGGGTTAGAGATCCGGTTAGGGTTACGATTGGATCTAGGGTTAGGGTTATGTTGAGGGCTAGGGTTAGAGATCCGGTTAGGGTTACGATTGCACCTAGGGTTAGGGTTATGTTGAGGGCTAGGGTTAGAGATCCGGTTAGGGTTACGATTGGACCTAGGGTTAGGGTTATGTTGAGGGCTAGGGTTCGAGAGACGGTTAGGGTTACGATTGGACCTAGGGTTAGGGTGATGTTGAGGGCTAGGGTTAGAGATCCTGTTAGGGTTACGATTGGACCTAGGGTTATGGTGATGTTGATGGCTAGGGTTAGAGATCCGGTTAGGGTTACGATTGTACCTAGGGTTAGGGTTATGTTGAGGGTTAGGGTTGGAGATCCGGTTAGGGTTACGATTGGACCTAGGGTTAGGGTTATGTTGAGGGATAGTGTTAGAGATCCGGTAAGGGTTACGATTGGACCTAGGGTTAGGGTCATGTTGAGTTCTAGGTTTAGAGATCCGGTTAGGGTTACGATTGGACCTAGGGTTAGGGTTATGTTGAGGGCTATGGTTAGAGATCCGGTTAGGGTTACGATTGGACCTAGGGTTAGGGTTATGTTGAGGGCTAGGGTTCGAGAGACGGTTAGGGTTACGATTGGACCTAGGGTTAGGGTTATGTTGAGGGCAGGGTTAGAGATCCGGTTAGGGTCACGATTGGACCTAGGGTTAGGGTTATGTTGAGGGCTAGGGTTAGAGATCCGGTTAGGGTTACGATTGGACCTAGGTTAGGGTTATGTTGAGGGCTAGGGTTAGAGAGAGGGTTAGGGTTCCGATTAGACCTAGGGTTAGGGTTATGTTGAGGGCTAGGGTTAGAGAGACAGTTAGGGTCACGATTGGAACTAGGTTTGGGTTATGTTGAGGGCTAGGGTTAGAGATCTCGTTAGGGTTACGATTGGACCTAGGGTTAGGGTTATGTTGAGGGCTAGGGTTATAGATCCGATTACGGTTACGATTGGACCTAGGGTTAGGGTTATGTTGAGGGCTAGGGTTAGAGATCCGGTTAGGGTTACGATTGCACCTAGGGTTAGGGTTATGTTGAGGGCTAGGGTTAGAGTTCCGGGTAGGGTTACGATTGCACCTAGGGTTAGGGTTATGTTGACGGCTAGGGTTAGAGATCCGGTTACGGTTACGATTGGACCTAGGGTTACTGTTATGTTGAGGGCTAGGTTTAGAGTTCCGGTTAGGGTTACGATTGGACCTAGGGTTAGGGTTATGTTGAGGGCTAGGGTTAGAGATCCGGTTAGGGTTACGATTGGACCTAGGGTTAGGGTTATGTTGAGGGCTAGGGTTAGAGATCCGGTTAGGGTTACGATTGGATCTAGGGTTAGGGTTATGTTGAGGGCTAGGGTTACAGATCCGGTTAGGGTTACGATTGCACCTAGGGTTAGGGTTATGTTGAGGGCTAGGGTTAGAGATCCGGGTAGGGTTACGATTGCACCTAGGGTTAGGGTTATGTTGACGGCTAGGGTTAGAGATCCGGTTAGGGTCACGATTGGACCTTGGGTTAGGGTTATCTTGAGGGCTAGGGTTAGAGATCCGGTTAGGGTCACGATTGGACCTAGGGTTAGGGTTATGTTGAGGGCTAGGGTTAGAGATCCGGTTAGGGTCACGATTGCACCTTGGGTTAGGGTTATGTTGAGGGCTAGGGTTAGAGATCCGGTTAGGGTTACGATTGCACCTAGGGTTATGGTTATGTTGAGCGCTAGGGTTAGAGATCCGGGTAGGGTTACGATTGCACCTAGGGTTAGGGTTATGTTGAGGGCTAGGGTTAGAGATCCGGTTAGGGACACGATTGGACCTAGGGTTAGGGTTATGTTGAGGGCCAGGGTTAGAGATCCGGTAGGGTTACGATTGGACCTAGGGTTAGGGTTATGTTGAGGGCTAGGATTAGAGATCCGGTTAGGGTTACGATTGGACCTAGGGTTAGGGTTATGTTGAGGGCTAGGGTTAGAGTTCCGGGTAGGGTTACGATTGCACCTAGGGTTAGGGTTATGTTGACGGCTAGGGTTAGAGATCCGGTTACGGTTACGATTGGACCTAGGGTTACTGTTATGTTGAGGGCTAGGTTTAGAGTTCCGGTTAGGGTTACTATTGGACCTAGGGTTAGGGTTATGTTGAGGGCTAGGGTTAGAGATCCGGTTAGGGTTACGATTGGACCTAGGGTTAGGGTTATGTTGAGGGCTAGGGTTAGAGATCCGGTTAGGGTTACGATTGGATCTAGGGTTAGGGTTATGTTGAGGGCTAGGGTTAGAGATCCGGTTAGGGTTACGATTGCACCTAGGGTTAGGGTTATGTTGAGGGCTAGGGTTAGAGATCCGGGTAGGGTTACGATTGCAACTAGGGTTAGGGTTATGTTGACGGCTAGGGTTAGAGATCCGGTTAGCGTTACGATTGGATCTAGGGTTAGGGTTATGTTGAGGGCTAGGGTTAGAGATCCGGTTAGGGTTACGATTGGACCTAGGGTTAGGGTTATGTTGAGGGCTAGGGTTAGAGTTCCGGGTAGGGTTACGATTGCACCTAGGGTTAGGGTTATGTTGACGGCTAGGGTTAGAGATCCGGTTACGGTTACGATT
The DNA here is from genome assembly GCF_964146895.1 of Miniopterus schreibersii. Classification (NCBI taxonomy): domain Eukaryota; kingdom Metazoa; phylum Chordata; class Mammalia; order Chiroptera; family Miniopteridae; genus Miniopterus; species Miniopterus schreibersii. The sequence continues at coordinate 249,522 of NW_027669843.1, read as the reverse complement.
GGACCTAGGGTTACTGTTATGTTGAGGGCTAGGTTTAGAGTTCCGGTTAGGGTTACGATTGGACCTAGGGTTTGGGTTATGTTGAGGGCTAGGGTTAGAGATCCGGGTAGGGTTACGATTGCACCTAGGGTTAGGGTTATGTTGAGGGCTAGTTTTAGAGATCCGGTTAGGGACACGATTGGACCTAGGGTTAGGGTTATGTTGAGGGCTAGGGTTAGAGATCCGGTTAGGGTTACGATTGGACCTAGGGTTAGGGTTATGTTGAGGGCTAGGATTAGAGATCCGGTTAGGGTTACGATTGGACCTAGGGTTAGGGTTATGTTGAGGGCTAGGGTTAGAGTTCCGGGTAGGGTTACGATTGCACCTAGGGTTGGGGTTATGTTGACGGCTAGGGTTAGAGATCCGGTTACGGTTACGATTGGACCTAGGGTTACTGTTATGTTGAGGGCTAGGTTTAGAGTTCCGGTTAGGGTTACGATTGGACCTAGGGTTAGGGTTATGTTGAGGGCTAGGGTTAGAGATCCGGTTAGGGTTACGATTGGACCTAGGGTTAGGGTTATGTTGAGGGCTAGGGTTAGAGATCCGGTTAGGGTTACGATTGGATCTAGGGTTAGGGTTATGTTGAGGGCTAGGGTTCGAGAGACGGTTAGGGTTACGATTGGACCTAGGGTTAGGGTTATGTTGAGGGCAGGGTTAGAGATCCGGTTAGGGTCACGATTGGACCTAGGGTTAGGGTTATGTTGAGGGCTAGGTTTAGAGATCCGGTTAGGGTTACGATTGGACCTAGGTTAGGGTTATGTTGAGGGCTAGGGTTAGAGAGAGGGTTAGGGTTCCGATTAGACCTAGGGTTAGGGTTATGTTGAGGGCTAGGGTTAGAGAGACAGTTAGGGTCACGATTGGACCTAGGTTTGGGTCATGTTGAGGGCTAGGGTTAGAGATCTCGTTAGGGTTACGATTGGTCCTAGGGTTAGGGTTATGTTGAGGGCTAGGGTTATAGATCCGATTACGGTTACGATTGGACCTAGGGTTAGGGTTATGTTGAGGGCTAGGGTTAGAGATCCGGTTAGGGTTACGATTGCACCTAGGGTTAGGGTTATGTTGAGGGCTAGGGTTAGAGTTCCGGGTAGGGTTACGATTGCACCTAGGGTTAGGGTTATGTTGACGGCTAGGGTTAGAGATCCGGTTACGGTTACGATTGGACCTAGGGTTCCTGTTATGTTGAGGGCTAGGTTTAGAGTTCCGGTTAGGGTTACGATTGGACCTAGGGTTAGGGTTATGTTGAGGGCTAGGGTTAGAGATCCGGGTAGGGTTACGATTGCACCTAGGGTTAGGGTTATGTTGAGGGCTAGGGTTAGAGATCCGGTTAGGGTTACGATTGGATCTAGGGTTAGGGTTATGTTGAGGGCTAGGGTTAGAGATCCGGTTAGGGTTACGATTGCACCTAGGGTTAGGGTTATGTTGAGGGCTAGGGTTAGAGATCCGGTTAGGGTTACGATTGGACCTAGGGTTAGGGTTATGTTGAGGGCTAGGGTTCGAGAGACGGTTAGGGTTACGATTGGACCTAGGGTTAGGGTGATGTTGAGGGCTAGGGTTAGAGATCCTGTTAGGGTTACGATTGGACCTAGGGTTATGGTGATGTTGATGGCTAGGGTTAGAGATCCGGTTAGGGTTACGATTGTACCTAGGGTTAGGGTTATGTTGAGGGTTAGGGTTGGAGATCCGGTTAGGGTTACGATTGGACCTAGGGTTAGGGTTATGTTGAGGGATAGTGTTAGAGATCCGGTAAGGGTTACGATTGGACCTAGGGTTAGGGTCATGTTGAGTTCTACGTTTAGAGATCCGGTTAGGGTTACGATTGGACCTAGGGTTAGGGTTATGTTGAGGGCTATGGTTAGAGATCCGGTTAGGGTTAAGATTGGACCTAGGGTTAGGGTTATGTTGAGGGCTAGGGTTCGAGAGACGGTTAGGGTTACGATTGGACCTAGGGTTAGGGTTATGTTGAGGGCAGGGTTACAGATCCGGTTAGGGTCACGATTGGACCTAGGGTTAGGGTTATGTTGAGGGCTAGGGTTAGAGATCCGGTTAGGGTTACGATTGGACCTAGGTTAGGGTTATGTTGAGGGCTAGGGTTAGAGAGAGGGTTAGGGTTCCGATTAGACCTAGGGTTAGGGTTATGTTGAGGGCTAGGGTTAGAGAGACAGTTAGGGTCACGATTGGACCTAGGTTTGGGTTATGTTGAGGGCTAGGGTTAGAGATCTCGTTAGGGTTACGATTGGACCTAGGGTTAGGGTTATGTTGAGGGCTAGGGTTATAGATCCGATTACGGTTACGATTGGACCTAGGGATAGGGTTATGTTGAGGGCTAGGGTTAGAGATCCGGTTAGGGTTACGATTGCACCTAGGGTTAGGGTTATGTTGAGGGCTAGGGTTAGAGTTCCGGGTAGGGTTACGATTGCACCTAGGGTTAGGGTTATGTTGACGGCTAGGGTTAGAGATCCGGTTACGGTTACGATTGGACCTAGGGTTACTGTTATGTTGAGGGCTAGGTTTAGAGTTCCGGTTAGGGTTACGATTGGACCTAGGGTTAGGGTTATGTTGAGGGCTAGGGTTAGAGATCCGGTTAGGGTTACGATTGGACCTAGGGTTAGGGATATGTTGAGGGCTAGGGTTAGAGATCCGGTTAGGGTTACGATTGGATCTAGGGTTAGGGTTATGTTGAGGGCTAGGGTTACAGATCCGGTTAGGGTTACGATTGCACCTAGGTTTAGGGTTATGTTGAGGGCTAGGGTTAGAGATCCGGGTAGGGTTACGATTGCACCTAGGGTTAGGGTTATGTTGACGGCTAGGGTTAGAGATCCGGTTAGGGTCACGATTGGACCTTGGGTTAGGGTTATCTTGAGGGCTAGGGTTAGAGATCCGGTTAGGGTCACGATTGGACCTAGGGTTAGGGTTATGTTGAGGGCTAGGGTTAGAGATCCGGTTAGGGTCACGATTGCACCTTGGGTTAGGGTTATGTTGAGGGCTAGGGTTAGAGATCCGGTTAGGGTTACGATTGCACCTAGGGTTATGGTTATGTTGAGCGCTAGGGTTAGAGATCCGGGTAGGGTTACGATTGCACCTAGGGTTAGGGTTATGTTGAGGGCTAGGGTTAGAGATCCGGTTAGGGACACGATTGGACCTAGGGTTAGGGTTATGTTGAGGGCCAGCGTTAGAGATCCGGTTAGGGTTACGATTGGACCTAGGATTAGGGTTATGTTGAGGGCTAGGATTAGAGATCCGGTTAGGGTTACGATTGGACCTAGGGTTAGGGTTATGTTGAGGGCTAGGGTTAGAGTTCCGGGTAGGGTTACGATTGCACCTAGGGTTAGGGTTATGTTGACGGCTAGGGTTAGAGATCCGGTTAGGGTTACGATTGGACCTAGGGTTAGGGTTATGTTGAGGGCTAGGGTTAGAGATCCGGTTAGGGTTACGATTGGACCTAGGGTTAGGGTTATGTTGAGGGCTAGGGTTAGAGATCCGGTTAGGGTTACGATTGGATCTAGGGTTAGGGTTATGTTGAGGGCTAGGGTTAGAGATCCGGTTAGGGTTACAATTGGATCTAGGGTTAGGGTTATGTTGAGGGCTAGGGTTAGAGATCCGGTTAGGGTTACGATTGCACCTAGGGTTAGGGTTATGTTGAGGGCTAGGGTTAGAGATCCGGGTAGGGTTACGATTGCAACTAGGGTTAGGGTTATGTTGACGGCTAGGGTTAGAGATCCGGTTAGGGTCACGATTGGACCTTGGGTTAGGGTTATCTTGAGGGCTAGGGTTAGAGATCCGGTTAGGGTCACGATTGGACCTAGGGTTAGGGTTATGTTGAGGGCTAGGGTTAGAGTTCCGGGTAGGGTTACGATTGGACCTAGGGTTAGGGTTATGTTGAGGGCTAGGGTTAGAGATCCGGGTAGGGTTACGATTGCACCTAGGGTTAGGGTTATGTTGAGGGCTAGGGTTAGAGATCCGGTTAGGGACACGATTGGACCTAGGGTTAGGGTTATGTTGAGGGCTAGAGTTAGAGATCCGGTTAGGGTTACGATTGGACCTAGGGTTAGGGTTATGTTGAGGGCTAGGATTAGAGATCCGGTTAGGGTTACGATTGGACCTAGGGTTAGGGTTATGTTGAGGGCTAGGGTTAGAGTTCCGGGTAGGGTTACGATTGCACCTAGGGTTAGGGTTATGTTGAGGGCTAGGGTTAGAGATCCGGGTAGGGTTACGATTGCAACTAGGGTTAGGGTTATGTTGACGGCTAGGGTTAGAGATCCGGTTAGGGTCACGATTGGACCTTGGGTTAGGGTTATCTTGAGGGCTAGGGTTAGAGATCCGGTTAGGGTCACGATTGGACCTAGGATTAGGGTTATGTTGAGGGCTAGGGTTAGAGATCCGGTTAGGGTTACGATTGCACCTAGGGTTAGGGTTATGTTGAGGGCTAGGGTTAGAGTTCCGGGTAGGGTTACGATTGGACCTAGGGTTAGGGTTATGTTGAGGGCTAGGGTTAGAGATCCGGGTAGGGTTACGATTGCACCTAGGGTTAGGGTTATGTTGAGGGCTAGGGTTAGAGATCCGGTTAGGGACACGATTGGACCTAGGGTTAGGGTTATGTTGAGGGCTAGGGTTAGAGATCCGGTTAGGGTTACGATTGGACCTAGGGTTAGGGTTATGTTGAGGGCTAGGATTAGAGATCCGGTTAGGGTTACGATTGGACCTAGGGTTAGGGTTATGTTGAGGGCTAGGGTTAGAGTTCCGGGTAGGGTTACGATTGCACCTAGGATTAGGGTTATGTTGACGGCTAGGGTTAGAGATCCGGTTACGGTTACGATTGGACCTAGGGTTACTGTTATGTTGAGGGCTAGGTTTAGAGTTCCGGTTAGGGTTACGATTGGACCTAGGGTTAGGGTTATGTTGAGGGCTAGGGTTAGAGATCCGGTTAGGGTTACGATTGGACCTAGGGTTAGGGTTATGTTGAGGGCTAGGGTTAGAGATCCGGTTAGGGTTACGATTGGATCTAGGGTTAGGGTTATGTTGAGGGCTAGGGTTCGAGAGACGGTTAGGGTTACGATTGGACCTAGGGTTAGGGTTATGTTGAGGGCAGGGTTAGAGATCCGGTTAGGGTCACGATTGGACCTAGGGTTAGGGTTATGTTGAGGGCTAGGGTTAGAGATCCGGTTAGGGTTACGATTGGACCTAGGTTAGGGTTATGTTGAGGGCTAGGTTTAGAGAGACGGTTAGTGTTCCGATTAGACCTAGGGTTAGGGTTATGTTGAGGGCTAGGGTTAGAGAGACAGTTAGGGTCACGATTGGACCTAGGTTTGGGTTATGTTGAGGGCTAGGGTTAGAGATCTCGTTAGGGTTACGATTGGACCTAGGGTTAGGGTTATGTTGAGGGCTAGGGTTATAGATCCGATTACGGTTACGATTGGACCTAGGGTTAGGGTTATGTTGAGGGCTAGGGTTAGATATCCGGTTAGGGTTACGATTGCACCTAGGGTTAGGGTTATGTTGAGGGCTAGGGTTAGAGTTCCGGGTAGGGTTACGATTGCACCTAGGGCTAGGGTTATGTTGACGGCTAGGGTTAGAGATCCGGTTACGGTTACGATTGGACCTAGGGTTACTGTTATGTTGAGGGCTAGGTTTAGAGTTCCGGTTAGGGTTACGATTGGACCTAGGGTTAGGGTTATGTTGAGGGCTAGGGTTAGAGATCCGGTTAGGGTTACGATTGCACCTAGGGTTATGGTTATGTTGAGGGCTAGGGTTAGAGATCCGGGTAGGGTTACGATTGCACCTAGGGTTATGGTTATGTTGAGGGCTAGGGTTAGAGATCCGGGTAGGGTTACGATTGCACCTAGGGTTAGGGTTATGTTGAGGGCTAGGGTTAGAGATCCGGTTAGGGACACGATTGGACCTAGGGTTAGGGTTATGTTGAGGGCTAGGATTAGAGATCCGGTTAGGGTTACGATTGGACCTAGGGTTAGGGTTATGTTGAGGGCTAGGATTAGAGATCCGGTTAGGGTTACGATTGGACCTAGGGTTAGGGTTATGTTGAGGGCTAGGGTTAGAGATCCGGTTAGGGTTACGATTGCACCTAGGGTTATGGTTATGTTGAGGGCTAGGGTTAGAGATCCGGTTAGGGTTACGATTGCACCTAGGGTTATGGTTATGTTGAGGGCTAGGGTTAGAGATCCGGGTAGGGTTACGATTGCACCTAGGGTTAGGGTTATGTTGAGGGCTAGGGTTAGAGATCCGGTTAGGGACACGATTGGACCTAGGGTTAGGGTTATGTTGAGGGCTAGGATTAGAGATCCGGTTAGGGTTACGATTGGACCTAGGGTTAGGGTTATGTTGAGGGCTAGGATTAGAGATCCGGTTAGGGTTACGATTGGACCTAGGGTTAGGGTTATGTTGAGGGCTAGGGTTAGAGAGACGGTTAGGGTTCCGATTGGACCTAGGGTTAGGGTTATGTTGAGGCCTGGGTTAGATATCCGGTTAGGGTTACGATTGGACCTAGGGTTAGGGTTATGTTGAGGGCTAGGGTTAGAGATCCAGTTAGGGTCACGATTGGACCTAGGGTTAGGGTTATGTTGAGGGCTAGGGTTATAGATCCGATTACGGTTACGATTGGACCTAGGGTTAGGGTTATGTTGAGGGCTAGGGTTAGAGATCCGGTTAGGGTTACGATTGCACCTAGGGTTAGGGTTATGTTGAGGGCTAGGGTTAGAGTTCCGGGTAGGGTTACGATTGCACCTAGGGTTAGGGTTATGTTGACGGCTAGGGTTAGAGATATGGTTACGGTTACGATTGGACCTAGGGTTACTGTTATGTTGAGGGCTAGGTTTAGAGTTCCGGTTAGGGTTACGATTGGACCTAGGGTTAGGGTTATGTTGAGGGCTAGGGTTAGAGATCCGGTTAGGGTTACGATTGGACCTAGGGTTAGGGTTATGTTGAGGGCTAGGGTTAGAGATCCGGTTAGGGTTACGATTGGATCTAGGGTTAGGGTTATGTTGAGGGCTAGGGTTAGAGATCCGGTTATGGTTACGATTTGATCTAGGGTTAGGGTTATGTTGAGGGCTAGGGTTAGAGATCCGGTTAGGGTTACGATTGCACCTAGGGTTAGGGTTATGTTGAGGGCTAGGGTTAGAGATCCGGGTAGGGTTACGATTGCACCTAGGGTTAGGGTTATGTTAACGGCTAGGGTTAGAGATCCGGTTAGGGTCACGATTGGACCTTGGGTTAGGGTTATCTTGAGGGCTAGGGTTAGAGATCAGGTTAGGGTCACGATTGGACCTAGGGTTAGGGTTATGTTGAGGGCTAGGGTTAGAGATCCGGTTAGGGTCACGATTGCACCTTGGGTTAGGGTTATGTTGAGGGCTAGGGTTAGAGATCCGGTTAGGGTTACGATTGCACCTAGGGTTATGGTTATGTTGAGGGCTAGGGTTAGAGATCCGGGTAGGGTTACGATTGCACCTAGGGTTAGGGTTATGTTGAGGGCTAGGGTTAGAGATTCGGTTAGGGACACGATTGGACCTAGGGTTAGGGTTATGTTGAGGGCTAGGGTTAGAGATCCGGTTAGGGTTACGATTGGACCTAGGGTTAGGGTTATGTTGAGGGCTAGGATTAGAGATCCGGTTAGGGTTACGATTGGACCTAGGGTTAGGGTTATGTTGAGGGCTAGGGTTAGAGTTCCGAGTAGGGTTACGATTGCACCTAGGGTTAGGGTTATGTTGACGGCTAGGGTTAGAGATCCGGTTACGGTTACGATTGGACCTAGGGTTACTGTTATGTTGAGGGCTAGGTTTAGAGTTCCGGTTAGGGTTACGATTGGACCTAGGGTTAGGGTTATGTTGAGGGCTAGGGTTAGAGATCCGGTTAGGGTTACGATTGCACCTAGGGTTAAGGTTATGTTGAGGGCTAGGGTTAGAGATCCGGTTAGGGTTACGATTGGATCTAGGGTTAGGGTTATGTTGAGGGCTAGGGTTAGAGATCCGGTTACGGTTACGATTGGACCTAGGGTTAGGCTTATGTTGAGGGCTAGGGTTAGAGATCCGGTTAGGGTTAAGATTGGACCTAGGGTTAGGGTTATGTTGAGGGCTAGGGTTAGAGATCCGGTTAGGGTTACGATTGGACCTAGGGTTAGGGTTATGTTGAGGGCTAGGGTTAGAGATCCGGTTAGGGTTACGATTGGACCTAGGGTTAGGGTGATGTTGAGGGCTAGGGTTAGAGATCCGGTTAGGGTTACGATTGGACCTAGGGTTATGGTGATGTTGATGGCTAGGGTTAGAGATCCGGTTAGGGTTACGATTGTACCTAGGGTTAGGGTTATGTTGAGGGTTAGGGTTGGAGATCCGGTTAGGGTTACGATTGGACATAGGGTTAGGGTTATGTTGAGGGATAGTGTTAGAGATCCGGTAAGGGTTACGATTGGACCTAGGGTTAGGGTCATGTTGAGTGCTAGGTTTAGAGATCCGGTTAGGGTTACGATTGGACCTAGGGTTAGGGTTATGTTGAGGGCTAGGGTTAGAGATCCGGTTAGGGTTACGATTGGACCTAGGGTTAGGGTTATGTTGAGGGCTAGGGTTCGAGAGACGGTTAGGGTTACGATTGGACCTAGGGTTAGGGTTATGTTGAGGGCAGGGTTAGAGATCCGGTTAGGGTCACGATTGGACCTAGGGTTAGGGTTATGTTGAGGGCTAGGGTTAGAGATCCGGTTAGGGTTACGATTGGACCTAGGTTAGGGTTATGTTGAGGGCTAGGGTTAGAGAGAGGGTTAGGGTTCCGATTAGACCTAGGGTTAGGGTTATGTTGAGGGCTAGGGTTAGAGAGACAGTTAGGGTCACGATTGGACCTAGGTTTGGGTTATGTTGAGGGCTAGGGTTAGAGATCTCGTTAGGGTTACGATTGGACCTAGGGTTAGGGTTATGTTGAGGGCTAGGGTTATAGATCTGATTACGGTTACGATTGGACCTAGGGTTAGGGTTATGTTGAGGGCTAGGGTTAGAGATCCGGTTAGGGTTACGATTGCACCTAGGGTTAGGGTTATGTTGAGGGCTAGGGTTAGAGTTCCGGGTAGGGTTACGATTGCACCTAGGGTTAGGGTTATGTTGACGGCTAGGGTTAGAGATCCGGTTACGGTTACGATTGGACCTAGGGTTACTGTTATGTTGAGGGCTAGGTTTAGAGTTCCGGTTAGGGTTACGATTGGACCTAGGGTTAGGGTTATGTTGAGGGCTAGGGTTAGAGATCCGGTTAGGGTTACGATTGGACCTAGGGTTAGGGTTATGTTGAGGGCTAGGGTTAGAGATCCGGTTAGGGTTACGATTGCACCTAGGGTTAGGGTTATGTTGAGGGCTAGGGTTAGAGATCCGGGTAGGGTTACGATTGCACCTAGGGTTAGGGTTATGTTGACGGCTAGGGTTAGAGATCCGGTTAGGGTCACGATTGGACCTTGGGTTAGGGTTATCTTGAAGGCTAGGGTTAGAGATCCGGTTAGGGTCACGATTGGACCTAGGGTTAGGGTTATGTTGAGGGCTAGGGTTAGAGCTCCGGTTAGGGTCACGATTGCACCTTGGGTTAGGGTTATGTTGAGGGCTAGGGTTAGAGATCCGGTTAGGGTTACGATTGCACCTAGGGTTATGGTTATGTTGAGCGCTAGGGTTAGAGATCTGGGTAGGGTTACGATTGCACCTAGGGTTAGGGTTATGTTGAGGGCTAGGGTTAGAGATCCGGTTAGGGACACGATTTGACCTAGGGTTAGGGTTATGTTGAGGGCTAGGGTTAGAGATCCGGTTAGGGTTACGATTGGACCTAGGGTTAGGGTTATGTTGAGGGCTAGGGTTAGAGATCCGGTTACGGTTACGATTGGACCTAGGGTTACTGTTATGTTGAGGGCTAGGTTTAGAGTTCCGGTTAGGGTTACGATTGGACCTAGGGTTAGGGTTATGTTGAGGGCTAGGGTTAGAGATCCGGTTAGGGTTACGATTGGACCTAGGGTTAGGGTTATGTTGAGGGCTAGGGTTAGAGATCCGGTTAGGGTTACGATTGGATCTAGGGTTAGGGTTATGTTGAGGGCTAGGGTTAGAGATCCGGTTAGGGTTACGATTGCACCTAGGGTTAGGGTTATGTTGAGGGCTAGGGTTAGAGATCCGGGTAGGGTTACGATTGCACCTAGGGTTAGGGTTATGTTGACGGCTAGGGTTAGAGATCCGGTTAGGGTCACGATTGGACCTTGGGTTAGGGTTATCTTGAGGGCTAGGGTTAGAGATCCGGTTAGGGTCATGATTGGACCTAGGGTTAGGGTTATGTTGAGGGCTAGGGTTAGAGATCCGGTTAGGGTCACGATTGCACCTTGGGTTAGGGTTATGTTGAGGGCTAGGGTTAGAGATCCGGTTAGGGTTACGATTGCACCTAGGGTTATGGTTATGTTGAGGGCTAGGGTTAGAGATCCGGGTAGGGTTACGATTGCACCTAGGGTTAGGGTTATGTTGAGGGCTAGGGTTAGAGATCCGGTTAGGGACACGATTGGACTAGGGTTAGGGTTATGTTGAGGGCTAGTGTTAGAGATCCGGTTAGGGTTACGATTGGACCTAGGGTTAGGGTTATGTTGAGGGCTAGGGTTAGAGTTCCGGGTAGGGTTACGATTGCACCTAGGGTTAGGGTTATGTTGACGGCTATGGTTAGAGATCCGGTTACGGTTACGATTGGACCTAGGGTTACTGTTATGTTGAGGGCTAGGTTTAGAGTTCCGGTTAGGGTTACGATTGGACCTAGGGTTAGGGTTATGTTGAGGGCTAGGGTTAGAGATCCGGTTAGGGTTACGATTGGACCTAGGGTTAGGGTTATGTTGAGGGCTAGGGTTAGAGATCCGGTTAGGGTTACGATTGGATCTAGGGTTAGGGTTATGTTGAGGGCTAGGGTTCGAGAGACGGTTAGGGTTACGATTGGACCTAGGGTTAGTGTTATGTTGAGGGCAGGGTTAGAGATCCGGTTAGGGTCACGATTGGACCTAGGGTTAGGGTTATGATGAGGGCTAGGGTTAGAGATCCGGTTAGGGTTACGATTGGACCTAGGTTAGGGTTATGTTGAGGGCTAGGGTTGGAGAGAGGGTTAGGGTTCCGATTAGACCTAGGGTTAGGGTTATGTTGAGGGCTAGGGTTAGAGAGACAGTTAGGGTCACGATTGGACCTAAGTTTGGGTTATGTTGAGGGCTAGGGTTAGAGATCCGGTTAGGGTCACGATTGCACCTTGGGTTAGGGTTATGTTGAGGGCTAGGGTTAGAGATCCGGTTAGGGTTACGATTGCACCTAGGGTTATGGTTATGTTGAGGGCTAGGGTTAGAGATCCGGGTAGGGTTACGATTGCACCTAGGGTTAGGGTTATGTTGAGGGCTAGGGTTAGAGATCCGGTTAGGGACACGATTGGACCTAGGGTTAGGGTTATGTTGAGGGCTAGGGTTAGAGATCCGGTTAGGGTTACGATTGGACCTAGGGTTAGGGTTATGTTGAGGGCTAGGATTAGAGATCCGGTTAGGGTTACGATTGGACCTAGGGTTAGGGTTATGTTGAGGGCTAGGGTTAGAGAGACGGTTAGGGTTCCGATTGGACCTAGGGTTAGGGTTATGTTGAGGGCTAGGGTTAGATATCCGGTTATGGTTACGATTGGACCTAGGGTTAGGGTTATGTTGAGGGCTAGGGTTAGAGATCCAGTTAGGGTCACGATTGGACCTAGGGTTAGGGTTATGTTGAGGGCTAGGGTTATAGATCCGATTACGGTTACGATTGGACCTAGGGTTAGGGTTATGTTGAGGGCTAGGGTTAGAGATCCGGTTAGGGTTACGATTGCACCTAGGGTTAGGGTTATGTTGAGGGCTAGGGTTAGAGTTCCGGGTAGGGTTACGATTGCACCTAGGGTTAGGGTTATGTTGACGGCTAGGGTTAGAGATCCGGTTACGGTTACGATTCGACCTAGGGTTACTGTTATGTTGAGGGCTAAGTTTAGAGTTCCGGTTAGGGTTACGATTGGACCTAGGGTTAGGGTTATGTTGAGGGCTAGGGTTAGAGATCCGGTTAGGGTCACGATTGGACCTAGGGTTAGGGTTATGTTGAGGGCTAGGGTTAGAGATCCGGTTAGGGTTACGATTGGATCTAGGGTTAGGGTTATGTTGAGGGCTAGGGTTAGAGATCCGGTTAGGGTTACGATTGCACCTAGGGTTAGGGTTATGTTGAGGGCTAGGGTTAGAGATACGGGTAGGGTTACGATTGCACCTAGGGTTAGGGTTATGTTGACGGCTAGGGTTAGAGATCCGGTTAGGGTCACGATTGGACCTTGGGTTAGGGTTATCTTGAGGGCTAGGGTTAGAGATCCGGTTAGGGTCACGATTGGACCTAGGGTTAGGGTTATGTTGAGGGCTAGGGTTAGAGATCCGGTTAGGGTCACGATTGCACCTTGGGTTAGGGTTATGTTGAGGGCTACGGTTAGAGATCCGGTTAGGGTTACGATTGCACCTAGGGTTATGGTTATGTTGAGGGCTAGGGTTAGAGATCCGGGTAGGGTTACGACTGCACCTAGGGTTAGGGTAATGTTGAGGGCTAGGGTTAGAGATCCGGTTAGGGACACGATTGGACCTAGGGTTAGGGTTATGTTGAGGGCTAGGGTTAGAGATCCGGTTAGGGTTACGATTGGACCTAGGGTTAGGGTTATGTTGAGGGCTAGGATTAGAGATCCGGTTAGGGTTACGATTGGACCTAGGGTTAGGGTTATGTAGCCGCTAGGGTTAGAGTTCCGGGTAGGGTTACGATTGCACCTAGGGTTAGGGTTATGTTGACGGCTAGGGTTAGAGATCCGGTTACGGTTACGATTGGACCTAGGGTTACTGTTATGTTGAGGGCTAGGTTTAGAATTCCGGTTAGGGTTACGATTGGACCTAGGGTTAGGGTTATGTTGAGGGCTAGGGTTAGAGATCCGGTTAGGGTTACGATTGGACCTAGGGTTAGGGTTATGTTGAGGGCTAGGGTTAGAGATCCGGTTAGGGTTACGATTGGATCTAGGGTTAGGGTTATGTTGAGGGCTAGGGATAGAGATCCGGTTAGGGTTACGATTACACCTAGGGTTAGGGTTATGTTGAGGGCTAGGGTTAGAGATCCGGGTAGGGTTACGATTGCACCTAGGGTTAGGGTTATGTTGACGGCTAGGGTTAGAGATCCGGTTAGGGTCACGATTGGACCTTGGGTTAGGGTTATCTTGAGGGCTAGGGTTAGAGATCCGGTTAGGGTCACGATTGGACCTAGGGTTAGGGTTATGTTGAGGGCTAGGGTTAGAGATCCGGTTAGGGTTACGATTGGACCTAGGTTAGGGTTATGTTGAGGGCTAGGGTTAGAGATCCGGTTAGGGTTACGATTGGACCTAGGTTAGGGTTATGTTGAGGGCTAGGGTTAGAGAGAGGGTTAGGGTTCCGATTAGACCTAGGGTTAGGGTTATGTTGAGGGCTAGGGTTAGAGAGACAGTTAGGGTCACGATTGGACCTAGGTTTGGGTTATGTTGAGGGCTAGGGTTAGAGATCTCGTTAGGGTTACGATTGGACCTAGGGTTAGGGTTATGTTGAGGGCTAGGGTTATAGATCTGATTACGGTTACGATTGGACCTAGGGTTAGGGTTATGTTGAGGGCTAGGGTTAGAGATCCGGTTAGGGTTACGATTGCACCTAGGGTTAGGGTTATGTTGAGGGCTAGGGTTAGAGTTCCGGGTAGGGTTACGATTGCACCTAGGGTTAGGGTTATGTTGACGGCTAGGGTTAGAGATCCGGTTACGGTTACGATTGGACCTAGGGTTACTGTTATGTTGAGGGCTAGGTTTAGAGTTCCGGTTAGGGTTACGATTGGACCTAGGGTTAGGGTTATGTTGAGGGCTAGGGTTAGAGATCCGGTTAGGGTTACGATTGGACCTAGGGTTAGGGTTATGTTGAGGGCTAGGGTTAGAGATCCGGTTAGGGTTACGATTGCACCTAGGGTTAGGGTTATGTTGAGGGCTAGGGTTAGAGATCCGGGTAGGGTTACGATTGCACCTAGGGTTAGGGTTATGTTGACGGCTAGGGTTAGAGATCCGGTTAGGGTCACGATTGGACCTTGGGTTAGGGTTATCTTGAAGGCTAGGGTTAGAGATCCGGTTAGGGTCACGATTGGACCTAGGGTTAGGGTTATGTTGAGGGCTAGGGTTAGAGCTCCGGTTAGGGTCACGATTGCACCTTGGGTTAGGGTTATGTTGAGGGCTAGGGTTAGAGATCCGGTTAGGGTTACGATTGCACCTAGGGTTATGGTTATGTTGAGCGCTAGGGTTAGAGATCCGGGTAGGGTTACGATTGCACCTAGGGTTAGGGTTATGTTGAGGGCTAGGGTTAGAGATCCGGTTAGGGACACGATTTGACCTAGGGTTAGGGTTATGTTGAGGGCTAGGGTTAGAGATCCGGTTAGGGTCACGATTGGACCTAGGGTTAGGGTTATGTTGAGGGCTAGGGTTATAGATCCGATTACGGTTACGATTGGACCTAGGGTTAGGGTTATGTTGAGGGCTAGGGTTAGAGATCCGGTTAGGGTTACGATTGCACCTAGGGTTAGGGTTATGTTGAGGGCTAGGGTTAGAGTTCCGGGTAGGGTTACGATTGCACCTAGGGTTAGGGTTATGTTGACGGCTAGGGTTAGAGATCCGGTTACGGTTACGATTCGACCTAGGGTTACTGTTATGTTGAGGGCTAAGTTTAGAGTTCCGGTTAGGGTTACGATTGGACCTAGGGTTAGGGTTATGTTGAGGGCTAGGGTTAGAGATCCGGTTAGGGTCACGATTGGACCTAGGGTTAGGGTTATGTTGAGGGCTAGGGTTAGAGATCCGGTTAGGGTTACGATTGGATCTAGGGTTAGGGTTATGTTGAGGGCTAGGGTTAGAGATCCGGTTAGGGTTACGATTGCACCTAGGGTTAGGGTTATGTTGAGGGCTAGGGTTAGAGATACGGGTAGGGTTACGATTGCACCTAGGGTTAGGGTTATGTTGACGGCTAGGGTTAGAGATCCGGTTAGGGTCACGATTGGACCTTGGGTTAGGGTTATCTTGAGGGCTAGGGTTAGAGATCCGGTTAGGGTCACGATTGGACCTAGGGTTAGGGTTATGTTGAGGGCTAGGGTTAGAGATCCGGTTAGGGTCACGATTGCACCTTGGGTTAGGGTTATGTTGAGGGCTACGGTTAGAGATCCGGTTAGGGTTACGATTGCACCTAGGGTTATGGTTATGTTGAGGGCTAGGGTTAGAGATCCGGGTAGGGTTACGACTGCACCTAGGGTTAGGGTAATGTTGAGGGCTAGGGTTAGAGATCCGGTTAGGGACACGATTGGACCTAGGGTTAGGGTTATGTTGAGGGCTAGGGTTAGAGATCCGGTTAGGGTTACGATTGGACCTAGGGTTAGGGTTATGTTGAGGGCTAGGATTAGAGATCCGGTTAGGGTTACGATTGGACCTAGGGTTAGGGTTATGTAGCCGCTAGGGTTAGAGTTCCGGGTAGGGTTACGATTGCACCTAGGGTTAGGGTTATGTTGACGGCTAGGGTTAGAGATCCGGTTACGGTTACGATTGGACCTAGGGTTACTGTTATGTTGAGGGCTAGGTTTAGAATTCCGGTTAGGGTTACGATTGGACCTAGGGTTAGGGTTATGTTGAGGGCTAGGGTTAGAGATCCGGTTAGGGTTACGATTGGACCTAGGGTTAGGGTTATGTTGAGGGCTAGGGTTAGAGATCCGGTTAGGGTTACGATTGGATCTAGGGTTAGGGTTATGTTGAGGGCTAGGGATAGAGATCCGGTTAGGGTTACGATTACACCTAGGGTTAGGGTTATGTTGAGGGCTAGGGTTAGAGATCCGGGTAGGGTTACGATTGCACCTAGGGTTAGGGTTATGTTGACGGCTAGGGTTAGAGATCCGGTTAGGGTCACGATTGGACCTTGGGTTAGGGTTATCTTGAGGGCTAGGGTTAGAGATCCGGTTAGGGTCACGATTGGACCTAGGGTTAGGGTTATGTTGAGGGCTAGGGTTAGAGATCCGGTTAGGGTTACGATTGGACCTAGGTTAGGGTTATGTTGAGGGCTAGGGTTAGAGATCCGGTTAGGGTTACGATTGGACCTAGGTTAGGGTTATGTTGAGGGCTAGGGTTAGAGAGAGGGTTAGGGTTCCGATTAGACCTAGGGTTAGGGTTATGTTGAGGGCTAGGGTTAGAGAGACAGTTAGGGTCACGATTGGACCTAGGTTTGGGTTATGTTGAGGGCTAGGGTTAGAGATCTCGTTAGGGTTACGATTGGACCTAGGGTTAGGGTTATGTTGAGGGCTAGGGTTATAGATCTGATTACGGTTACGATTGGACCTAGGGTTAGGGTTATGTTGAGGGCTAGGGTTAGAGATCCGGTTAGGGTTACGATTGCACCTAGGGTTAGGGTTATGTTGAGGGCTAGGGTTAGAGTTCCGGGTAGGGTTACGATTGCACCTAGGGTTAGGGTTATGTTGACGGCTAGGGTTAGAGATCCGGTTACGGTTACGATTGGACCTAGGGTTACTGTTATGTTGAGGGCTAGGTTTAGAGTTCCGGTTAGGGTTACGATTGGACCTAGGGTTAGGGTTATGTTGAGGGCTAGGGTTAGAGATCCGGTTAGGGTTACGATTGGACCTAGGGTTAGGGTTATGTTGAGGGCTAGGGTTAGAGATCCGGTTAGGGTTACGATTGCACCTAGGGTTAGGGTTATGTTGAGGGCTAGGGTTAGAGATCCGGGTAGGGTTACGATTGCACCTAGGGTTAGGGTTATGTTGACGGCTAGGGTTAGAGATCCGGTTAGGGTCACGATTGGACCTTGGGTTAGGGTTATCTTGAAGGCTAGGGTTAGAGATCCGGTTAGGGTCACGATTGGACCTAGGGTTAGGGTTATGTTGAGGGCTAGGGTTAGAGCTCCGGTTAGGGTCACGATTGCACCTTGGGTTAGGGTTATGTTGAGGGCTAGGGTTAGAGATCCGGTTAGGGTTACGATTGCACCTAGGGTTATGGTTATGTTGAGCGCTAGGGTTAGAGATCCGGGTAGGGTTACGATTGCACCTAGGGTTAGGGTTATGTTGAGGGCTAGGGTTAGAGATCCGGTTAGGGACACGATTTGACCTAGGGTTAGGGTTATGTTGAGGGCTAGGGTTAGAGATCCGGTTAGGGTTACGATTGGACCTAGGGTTAGGGTTATGTTGAGGGCTAGGATTAGAGATCCGGTTAGGGTTACGATTGGACCTAGGGTTAGGGTTATGTTGAGGGCTAGGGTTAGAGTTCCGGGTAGGGTTACGATTGCACCTAGGGTTAGGGTTATGTTGACGGCTAGGGTTAGAGATCCGGTTACGGTTACGATTGGACCTAGGGTTACTGTTATGTTGAGGGCTAGGTTTAGAGTTCCGGTTAGGGTTACGATTGGACCTAGGGTTAGGGTTATGTTGAGGGCTAGGGTTAGAGATCCGGTTAGGGTTACGATTGGACCTAGGGTTAGGGTTATGTTGAGGGCTAGGGTTAGAGATCCGGTTAGGGTTACGATTGGATCTAGGGTTAGGGTTATGTTGAGGGCTAGGGTTAGAGATCCGGTTAGGGTTACGATTGCACCTAGGGTTAGGGTTATGTTGAGGGCTAGGGTTAGAGATCCGGGTAGGGTTACGATTGCACCTAGGGTTAGGGTTATGTTGACGGCTAGGGTTAGAGATCCGGTTAGGGTCACGATTGGACCTTGGGTTAGGGTTATCTTGAGGGCTAGGGTTAGAGATCCGGTTAGGGTCATGATTGGACCTAGGGTTAGGGTTATGTTGAGGGCTAGGGTTAGAGATCCGGTTAGGGTCACGATTGCACCTTGGGTTAGGGTTATGTTGAGGGCTAGGGTTAGAGATCCGGTTAGGGTTACGATTGCACCTAGGGTTATGGTTATGTTGAGGGCTAGGGTTAGAGATCCGGGTAGGGTTACGATTGCACCTAGGGTTAGGGTTATGTTGAGGGCTAGGGTTAGAGATCCGGTTAGGGACACGATTGGACTAGGGTTAGGGTTATGTTGAGGGCTAGTGTTAGAGATCCGGTTAGGGTTACGATTGGACCTAGGGTTAGGGTTATGTTGAGGGCTAGGGTTAGAGTTCCGGGTAGGGTTACGATTGCACCTAGGGTTAGGGTTATGTTGACGGCTATGGTTAGAGATCCGGTTACGGTTACGATTGGACCTAGGGTTACTGTTATGTTGAGGGCTAGGTTTAGAGTTCCGGTTAGGGTTACGATTGGACCTAGGGTTAGGGTTATGTTGAGGGCTAGGGTTAGAGATCCGGTTAGGGTTACGATTGGACCTAGGGTTAGGGTTATGTTGAGGGCTAGGGTTAGAGATCCGGTTAGGGTTACGATTGGATCTAGGGTTAGGGTTATGTTGAGGGCTAGGGTTCGAGAGACGGTTAGGGTTACGATTGGACCTAGGGTTAGTGTTATGTTGAGGGCAGGGTTAGAGATCCGGTTAGGGTCACGATTGGACCTAGGGTTAGGGTTATGATGAGGGCTAGGGTTAGAGATCCGGTTAGGGTTACGATTGGACCTAGGTTAGGGTTATGTTGAGGGCTAGGGTTGGAGAGAGGGTTAGGGTTCCGATTAGACCTAGGGTTAGGGTTATGTTGAGGGCTAGGGTTAGAGAGACAGTTAGGGTCACGATTGGACCTAAGTTTGGGTTATGTTGAGGGCTAGGGTTAGAGATCCGGTTAGGGTCACGATTGCACCTTGGGTTAGGGTTATGTTGAGGGCTAGGGTTAGAGATCCGGTTAGGGTTACGATTGCACCTAGGGTTATGGTTATGTTGAGGGCTAGGGTTAGAGATCCGGGTAGGGTTACGATTGCACCTAGGGTTAGGGTTATGTTGAGGGCTAGGGTTAGAGATCCGGTTAGGGACACGATTGGACCTAGGGTTAGGGTTATGTTGAGGGCTAGGGTTAGAGATCCGGTTAGGGTTACGATTGGACCTAGGGTTAGGGTTATGTTGAGGGCTAGGATTAGAGATCCGGTTAGGGTTACGATTGGACCTAGGGTTAGGGTTATGTTGAGGGCTAGGGTTAGAGAGACGGTTAGGGTTCCGATTGGACCTAGGGTTAGGGTTATGTTGAGGGCTAGGGTTAGATATCCGGTTATGGTTACGATTGGACCTAGGGTTAGGGTTATGTTGAGGGCTAGGGTTAGAGATCCAGTTAGGGTCACGATTGGACCTAGGGTTAGGGTTATGTTGAGGGCTAGGGTTATAGATCCGATTACGGTTACGATTGGACCTAGGGTTAGGGTTATGTTGAGGGCTAGGGTTAGAGATCCGGTTAGGGTTACGATTGCACCTAGGGTTAGGGTTATGTTGAGGGCTAGGGTTAGAGTTCCGGGTAGGGTTACGATTGCACCTAGGGTTAGGGTTATGTTGATGGCTAGGGTTAGAGATCCGGTTACGGTTACGATTCGACCTAGGGTTACTGTTATGTTGAGGGCTAAGTTTAGAGTTCCGGTTAGGGTTACGATTGGACCTAGGGTTAGGGTTATGTTGAGGGCTAGGGTTAGAGATCCGGTTAGGGTCACGATTGGACCTAGGGTTAGGGTTATGTTGAGGGCTAGGGTTAGAGATCCGGTTAGGGTTACGATTGGATCTAGGGTTAGGGTTATGTTGAGGGCTAGGGTTAGAGATCCGGTTAGGGTTACGATTGCACCTAGGGTTAGGGTTATGTTGAGGGCTAGGGTTAGAGATACGGGTAGGGTTACGATTGCACCTAGGGTTAGGGTTATGTTGACGGCTAGGGTTAGAGATCCGGTTAGGGTCACGATTGGACCTTGGGTTAGGGTTATCTTGAGGGCTAGGGTTAGAGATCCGGTTAGGGTCACGATTGGACCTAGGGTTAGGGTTATGTTGAGGGCTAGGGTTAGAGATCCGGTTAGGGTCACGATTGCACCTTGGGTTAGGGTTATGTTGAGGGCTACGGTTAGAGATCCGGTTAGGGTTACGATTGCACCTAGGGTTATGGTTATGTTGAGGGCTAGGGTTAGAGATCCGGGTAGGGTTACGACTGCACCTAGGGTTAGGGTAATGTTGAGGGCTAGGGTTAGAGATCCGGTTAGGGACACGATTGGACCTAGGGTTAGGGTTATGTTGAGGGCTAGGGTTAGAGATCCGGTTAGGGTTACGATTGGACCTAGGGTTAGGGTTATGTTGAGGGCTAGGATTAGAGATCCGGTTAGGGTTACGATTGGACCTAGGGTTAGGGTTATGTAGCGGCTAGGGTTAGAGTTCCGGGTAGGGTTACGATTGCACCTAGGGTTAGGGTTATGTTGACGGCTAGGGTTAGAGATCCGGTTACGGTTACGATTGGACCTAGGGTTACTGTTATGTTGAGGGCTAGGTTTAGAATTCCGGTTAGGGTTACGATTGGACCTAGGGTTAGGGTTATGTTGAGGGCTAGGGTTAGAGATCCGGTTAGGGTTACGATTGGACCTAGGGTTAGGGTTATGTTGAGGGCTAGGGTTAGAGATCCGGTTAGGGTTACGATTGGATCTAGGGTTAGGGTTATGTTGAGGGCTAGGGATAGAGATCCGGTTAGGGTTACGATTACACCTAGGGTTAGGGTTATGTTGAGGGCTAGGGTTAGAGATCCGGGTAGGGTTACGATTGCACCTAGGGTTAGGGTTATGTTGACGGCTAGGGTTAGAGATCCGGTTAGGGTCACGATTGGACCTTGGGTTAGGGTTATCTTGAGGGCTAGGGTTAGAGATCCGGTTAGGGTCACGATTGGACCTAGGGTTAGGGTTATGTTGAGGGCTAGGGTTAGAGATCCGGTTAGGGTCACGATTGCAACTTGGGTTAGTGTTATGTTGAGGGCTAGGGTTAGAGATCCGGTTAGGGTTACGATTGCACCTAGGGTTATGGTTATGTTGAGGGCTAGGGTTAGAGATCCGGGTAGGGTTACGATTGCACCTAGGGTTAGGGTTATGTTGAGGGCTAGGGTTAGAGATCCGGTTAGGGACACGATTGGACCTAGGGTTAGGGTTATGTTGAGGGCTAGGGTTAGAGATCCGGTTAGGGTTACGATTGGACCTAGGGTTAGGGTTATGTTGAGGGCTAGGGTTAGAGATCCGGTTAGGGTTACGATTGGACCTAGGGTTAGGGTTATGTTGAGGGCTAGGGTTAGAGAGACGGTTAGGGTTCCGATTGGACTTAGGGTTAGGGTTATGTTGAGGGCTAGGGTTAGATATCCGGTTAGGGTTACGATTGGACCTAGGGTTAGGGTTATGTTGAGGGCTAGGGTTAGAGATCCAGTTAGGGTCACGATTGGACCTAGGGTTAGGGTTATGTTGAGGGCTAGGGTTATAGATCCGATTACGGTTACGATTGGACCTAGGGTTAGGGTTATGTTGAGGGCTAGGGTTAGAGATCCGGTTAGGGTTACGATTGCACCTAGGGTTAGGGTTATGTTGAGGGCTAGGGTTAGAGTTCCGGGTAGGGTTACGATTGCACCTAGGGTTAGGGTTATGTTGACGGCTAGGGTTAGAGATCCGGTTACGGTTACGATTGGACCTAAGGTTACTGTTATGTTGAGGGCTAGGTTTAGAGTTCCGGTTAGGGTTACGATTGGACCTAGGGTTAGGGTTATGTTGAGGGCTAGGGTTAGAGATCCGGTTAGGGTTACGATGGACCTAGGGTTAGGGTTATGTTGAGGGCTAGGGTTAGAGATCCGGTTAGGGTTACGATTGGATCTAGGGTTAGGGTTATGTTGAGGGCTAGGGTTAGAGATCCGGTTAGGGTTACGATTGCACCTAGGGTTAGGGTTATGTTGAGGGCTAGGGTTAGAGATCCGGGTAGGGTTACGATTGCACCTAGGGTTAGGGTTATGTTGACGGCTAGCGTTAGAGATCCGGTTAGGGTCACGATTGGACCTTGGGTTAGGGTTATCTTGAGGGCTAGGGTTAGAGATCCGGTTAGGGTCACGATTGGACCTAGGGTTAGGGTTATGTTGAGGGCTAGGGTTAGAGATCCGGTTAGGGTCACGATTGCACCTTGGGTTAGGGTTATGTTGAGGGCTAGGGTTAGAGATCCGGTTAGGGTTACGATTGCACCTAGGGTTATGGTTATGTTGAGGGCTAGGGTTAGAGATCCGGGTAGGGTTACGATTGCACCTAGGGTTAGGGTTATGTTGAGGGCTAGGGTTAGAGATCCGGTTAGGGACACGATTGGACCTAGGGTTAGGGTTATGTTGAGGGCTAGGGTTAGAGATCCGGTTAGGGTTACGATTGGACCTACGGTTAGGGTTATGTTGAGGGCTAGGATTAGAGATCCGGTTAGGGTTACGATTGGACCTAGGGTTAGGGTTATGTTGAGGGCTAGGGTTAGAGATCCGGTTAGGGTTCCGATTGGACCTAGGGTTAGGGTTATGTTGAGGGCTAGGGTTAGATATCCGGTTAGGGTTACGATTGGACCTAGGGTTAGGGTTATGTTGAGGGCTAGGGTTAGAGATCCAGTTAGGGTCACGATTGGACCTAGGGTTAGGGTTATGTTGAGGGCTAGGGTTCGAGAGACGGTTAGGGTTACGATTGGACCTAGGGTTAGGGTTATGTTGAGGGCAGGGTTAGAGATCCGGTTAGGGTCACGATTGGACCTAGGGTTAGGGTTATGTTGAGGGCTAGGGTTAGAGATCCGGTTAGGGTTACGATTGGACCTAGGTTAGGGTTATGTTGAGGGCTAGGGTTAGAGAGAGGGTTAGGGTTCCGATTAGACCTAGGGTTAGGGTTATGTTGAGGGCTAGGGTTAGAGAGACAGTTAGGGTCACGATTGGACCTAGGTTTGGGTTATGTTGAGGGCTAGGGTTAGAGATCTCGTTAGGTTTACGATTGGACCTAGGGTTAGGGTTATGTTGAGGGCTAGGGTTATAGATCCGATTACGGTTACGATTGGACCTAGGGTTAGGGTTATGTTGAGGGCTAGGGTTAGAGATCCGGTTAGGGTTACGATTGCACCTAGTGTTAGGGTTATGTTGAGGGCTAGGGTTAGAGTTCCGGGTAGGGTTACGATTGCACCTAGGGTTAGGGTTATGTTGACGGCTAGGGTTAGAGATCCGGTTACGGTTACGATTGGACCTAGGGTTACTGTTATGTTGAGGGCTAGGTTTAGAGTTCCGGTTAGGGTTACGATTGGACCTAGGGTTAGGGTTATGTTGAGGGCTAGGGTTAGAGATCCGGGTAGGGTTACGATTGCACCTAGGGTTAGGGTTATGTTGAGGGCTAGGGTTAGAGATCCGGTTAGGGACACGATTGGACCTAGGGTTAGGGTTATGTTGAGGGCTAGGGTTAGAGATCCGGTTAGGGTTACGATTGGACCTACGGTTAGGGTTATGTTGAGGGCTAGGATTAGAGATCCGGTTAGGGTTACGATTGGACCTAGGGTTAGGGTATTTGTTGAGGGCTAGGGTTAGAGATCCGGTTAGGGTTCCGATTGGACCTAGGGTTAGGGTTATGTTGAGGGCTAGGGTTAGATATCCGGTTAGGGTTACGATTGGACCTAGGGTTAGGGTTATGTTGAGGGCTAGGGTTAGAGATCCAGTTAGGGTCACGATTGGACCTAGGGTTAGGGTTATGTTGAGGGCTAGGGTTCGAGAGACGGTTAGGGTTACGATTGGACCTAGGGTTAGGGTTATGTTGAGGGCAGGGTTAGAGATCCGGTTAGGGTCACGATTGGACCTAGGGTTAGGGTTATGTTGAGGGCTAGGGTTAGAGATCCGGTTAGGGTTACGATTGGACCTAGGTTAGGGTTATGTTGAGGGCTAGGGTTAGAGAGAGGGTTAGGGTTCCGATTAGACCTAGGGTTAGGGTTATGTTGAGGGCTAGGGTTAGAGAGACAGTTAGGGTCACGATTGGACCTAGGTTTGGGTTATGTTGAGGGCTAGGGTTAGAGATCTCGTTAGGGTTACGATTGGACCTAGGGTTAGGGTTATGTTGAGGGCTAGGGTTATAGATCCGATTACGGTTACGATTGGACCTAGGGTTAGGGTTATGTTGAGGGCTAGGGTTAGAGATCCGGTTAGGGTTACGATTGCACCTAGTGTTAGGGTTATGTTGAGGGCTAGGGTTAGAGTTCCGGGTAGGGTTACGATTGCACCTAGGGTTAGGGTTATGTTGACGGCTAGGGTTAGAGATCCGGTTAGTGTTACGATTGGACCTAGGGTTAGGGTTATGTTGAGGGCTAGGGTTAGAGATCCGGTTAGGGTTACGATTGGACCTAGGGTTAGGGTTATGTTGAGGGCTAGGGTTAGAGAGACGGTTAGGGTTACGATTGGACCTAGGGTTAGGGTTATGTTGAGGGCAGGGTTAGAGATCCGGTTAGGGTTACAATTGGACCTAGGGTTAAGGTTATGTTGAGGGCTAGGGTTAGAGATCCGGTTAGGGTCACGATTGGACCTAGGGTTAGGGTTATGTTGAGGGCTAGTGTTAGAGAACCGGTTAGGGTCACGATTGGACCTAGGTTAGGGTTATGTTGAGGGCCAGGGTTAGAGATCCCGTTAGGGTTACGATTGGACCTAGGGTTAGGGTTATGTTGAGGGCTAGGGTTAGAGATCCGGTTAGGGTTACGATTGGACCTAGGGTTAGGGTTATGTTGAGGGCTAGGGTTAGAGATCCGGTTAGGGTTACGATTGGACCTAGGGTTAGGGTTATGTTGAGGGCTAGGGTTAGAGATCCGTTTAGCGTTACGATTGGACCTAGGGTTAGGGTTATGTTGAGAGCTAGGGTTAGAGAGACGCTTAGGGTCACGATTGGACCTAGGGTTAGGGTTATGTTGAGGGCTAGGGTTAGAGATCCGGTTAGGGTTACGTTTGCACCTAGTGTTAGGGTTATGTTGAGGGCTAGGGTGAGAGTTCCGGTTAGGGTTACGATTGCACCTAGGGTTAGGGTTATGTTGAGGGTTAGGGTTAGAGATCCGGTTAGGGTTACGATTGGACCTAGGGTTAGGGTTATGTTGAGGGCTAGGTTTAGAGATCCGGTTAGGGTTACGATTGGACCTAGGGTTAGGGTTATGTTGAGGGCTAGGGTTAGAGATCCGGTTAGGGTTACGATTGGACCTAGGGTTAGGGTTATGTTGAGGGCTAGGGTTAGAGATCCGGTTAGGGTTACGATTGGACCTAGGGTTAGGGTTATGTTGAGGGCTAGGGTTAGAGATCCGGTTAGGGTTACGATTGGACCTAGGGTTAGGGTTATGTTGAGGGCTAGGGTTAGAGATCCGGTTAGGGTTACGATTGGACCTAGGGTTAGGGTTATGTTGAGGGCTAGGGTTAGAGATCCGGTTAGGGTTACGATTGGACCTAGGGTTAGGGTTATGTTGAGGGCTAGGGTTAGAGAGACGGTTAGGGTTACGATTGGACCTAGGGTTAGGGTTATGTTGAGGGCAGGGTTAGAGATCCGGTTAGGGTCACGATTGGACCTAGGGTTAGGGTTATGTTGAGGGCTAGGGTTAGAGATTCGGTTAGGGTTACGATTGGACCTAGGGTTAGGGTTATGTTGAGGGCTAGGGTTAGAGATCCGGTTAGGGTCACGATTGGACCTAGGGTTAGGGTTATGTTGAGGGCTAGGGTTAGAGATTCGGTTAGGGTTACGATTGGACCAAGGGTTAGGGTTATGTTGAGGGCAGGGTTAGAGATCCGGTTAGGGTCACGATTGGACCTAGGGTTAGGGTTATGTTGAGGGCTAGGGTTAGAGATCCGGTTAGGGTTACCATTGGACCTAGGGTTAGGGTTATGTTGAGGGCTAGGGTTAGAGAACCGGTTAGGGTTACGATTGGACCTAGGGTTAGGGTGATGTTGAGGGCTAGGGTTAGAGATCCCGTTAGGGTTACGATTGGACCTAGGGTTAGGGTTATGATGAGGGCTAGGGTTAGAGAGACGGTTAGGGTTCCGATAGCACCTAGGGTTAGGGTGATGTTGAGGGCTAGGGTTAGAGGGACGGTTAGGGTCACGATTGGACCTATGGTTAGGGTGATGTTGAGGGCTAGGGTTAGAGATCCGGTTAGGGTCACGATTGGACCTAGGGTTAGGGTTATGTTGAGGGCTAGGGTTAGAGATCCGGGTCGGGTTACGATTGCACCTAGGGTTAGGATTATGTTGACGGCTAGGGTTAGAGATCCAGTTAGGGTCACAATTGGACCTAGGGTTAGGGTTATGTTGAGGGCTAGGGTTAGAGATACGGTTAGGGTCACGATTGGACCTAGGGTTAGGGTTATGTTGAGGGCTAGGGTTAGCGATCCGGTTAGGGTCACGATTGGACCTTGGGTTAGGGTTATGTTGAGGGCTAGGGTTAGAGATCCAGTTAGGGTCACGATTGGACCTAGGGTTAGGGTTATGTTGAGGGCTAGGGTTAGCGATCCGGTTAGGGTCACGATTGGACCTTGGGTTAGGGTTATGTTGAGGGCTAGGGTTAGAGATCCAGTTAGGGTCACGATTGGACCTAGGGTTAGGGTTATGTTGAGGGCTAGGGTTAGAGATCCGGTTAGGGTCACGGTTCGACCTAGGGTTAGGGTTATGTTGACGGCTAAGGTTAGAGATCCGGTTAGGGTTACGATTGGACATAGGGTTAGGGTGATGTTGAGGGCTAGGGTTAGAGATCCGTTTAGGGTTACGATTGGACCTAGGGTTAAGGTTATGTTGAGGGCTAGGGTTAGAGATCCGGTTAGGGTTACGATTACCCCTAGGGTTAGGGTTATGTTGAGGGCTAGGGTTAGAGCTCTGGTGTGGGTTACGATTGGACCTAGGGTTAGGGTTATGTTGAGGGCTAGGGTTAGAGATCCGGTTAGGGTTACGATTGGACCTAGGGTTAGGGTTATGTTGAGGGCTAGGGTTAGAGAGACGGTTAGGGTTACGATTGGACCTAGGGTTAGGGTTATGTTGAGGGCAGGGTTAGAGATCCGGTTAGGGTCACGATTGGACCTAGGGTTAGGTTTATGTTGAGGGCTAGGGTTAGAGATTCGGTTAGGGTTACGATTGGACCTAGGGTTAGGGTTATGTTGAGGGCTAGGGTTAGAGATCCGGTTAGGGTCACGATTGGACCTAGGGTTAGGGTTATGTTGAGGGCTAGGGTTAGAGAGACGGTTAGGGTTAAGATTGGACCTAGGCTTAGGGTTATGTTGAGGGCAGGGTTAGAGATCCGGTTAGGGTCACGATTGGACCTAGCGTTAGGGTTATGTTGAGGGCTAGGGTTAGAGATCCGGTTAGGATTACCATTGGACCTAGGGTTAGGGTTATGTTGAGGGCTAGGGTTAGAGATCCGGTTAGGGTTACGATTGGACCTAGGGTTAGGGTTATGTTGAGGGCTAGGGTTTGAGAGACGGTTAGGGTTCCGATTGGACCTAGGGTTAGGGTTATGTTGAGGGCTAGGTTTAGAGATCCAGTTAGGGTCACGATTGGACCTAGGGTTAGGGTTATGTTGAGGGCTAGGGTTAGAGATCCGGTTAGGGTCACGTTTGGACCTAGGGTTAGGGTTATGTTGACGGCTAGGGTTAGAGATCCGGTTAGGGTTACGATAGGACCTAGGGTTAGGGTTATGTTGACGGCTAGAGTTAGAGAGACGGTTAGGGTCACGATTGGACCTAGGGTTAGGGTGATGTTGAGGGCTAGGGTTAGAGGTCCGGTTAGGTTTACGATGGGACCTAGGTTAGGGTTATGTTGAGGGCCAGTGTTAGAGATCCCGTTAGGGTTACGATTGGACCTAGGGTTAGGGTTATGTTGAGGGCTAGGGTTAGAGTTCCGGTTAGGGTTACGATTGCACCTAGGGTTAGGGTTATGTTGAGGGCTAGGGTTAGAGATCCGGTTAGGGTTACCATTGCACCTAGGGTTAGGGTTATGTTGAGGGCCAGGGTTAGAGATCCGGTTAGGGTCACGATTGGATCTAGGGTTACGGTTATGTTGAGGGCTAGGGTTAGAGAGACGGTTAGGGTCACGATTGGACCTAGGGTTAGGGTTATGTTGAGGGCTAGGATTAGAGAGACGGTTAGGGTTACGATTGGACCTAGGGTTAGGGTTATGTTGACGGCTAGGGTTAGAGATCCGTTTAGGGTTACGATTGGACCTAGGGTTAGGGTGATGTTGAGGGCTAGGGTTAGAGATTCGGTTAGGGTTACGATTGGACCTAGGGTTATGGTGATGTTGATGGCTAGGGTTAGAGATCCGGTTAGGGTTATGGTTGGACCTAGGGTTAGGGTTATGTTGAGGGTTAGGGTTGGAGATCCGGTTAGGGTTACGATTGGACCTAGGGTTAGGGTTATGTTGCGGGCTAGGGTTAGAGATCCGGTTAGGGTTACGATTGCACCTAGGGTTAGGGTTATGTTGAGGGCTAGGGTTAGAGTTCCGGTTAGGGTTGCGATTGCACCTAGGGTTAGGGTTATGTTGAGGGTTAGGGTTAGAGATCCGGTTAGGGTTACGATTGGACCTAGGGTTAGGGTTATGTTGAGGGCTAGGGTTAGAGATCCGGTTAGGGTTACGATTGGACCTAGGGTTAGGGTTATGTTGAGGGCTAGGGTTAGAGATCCGGTTAGGGTTACGATTGGACCTAGGGTTAGGGTTATGTTGAGGGCTAGGGTTAGAGATCCGGTTAGGGTTACGATTGGACCTAGGGTTAGGGTTATTTTGAGGGCTAGGGTTAGAGAGACGGTTAGGGTTACGATTGGACCTAGGGTTAGGGTTATGTTGAGGGCACGGTTAGAGATCCGGTTGGGGTCACGATTGGACCTAGGGTTAGGGTTATGTTGAGGGCTAGGGTTAGAGATCCGGTTAGGGTTACGATTGGACCTAGGGTTAGGGTTATGTTGAGGGCAGGGTTAGAGATCCGGTTAGGGTCACGATTGGACCTAGGGTTAGGGTTATGTTGAGGGCTAGGGTTAGAGATCCGGTTAGGGTTACCATTGGACCTAGGGTTAGGGTTATGTTGAGGGCTAGGGTTAGAGATCCGGGTAGGGTTACGATTGGACCTAGGGTTAGGATTATGTTGATGGTTAGGGTTAGAGAGACGGTTAGGGTTCCGATTGGACCTAGAGTTAGGGTTATGTTGAGAGCTAGGGTTAGAGATCCAGTTAGGGTTACGATTGGACCTAGGGTTAGGGTTATGTTGAGGGCTAGGGTTAGAGATCCGGTTAGGGTTACCATTGGACCTAGGGTTAGGGTTATGTTGAGGGCTAGGGTTAGAGAACCGTTTAGGGTTACGATTGGACCTAGGGTTAGGGTTATGTTGAGGGCTAGGGTTAGAGATCCCGTTAGGGTTACTATTGGACCTAGGGTTAGGGTTATGTTGAGGGCTAGGGTTAGAGATCCGGTTAGGGTTACGATTGGACCTAGGGTTAGGGTTATGTTGAGGGCTAGGGTTAGAGATCCGGTTAGGGTTACGATTGGACCTAGGTTTAGGGTTATGTTGAGGGCTAGGGTTAGAGAGACGGTTAGGGTTACGATTGGACCTAGGGTTAGGGTTATGTTGAGGGCACGGTTAGAGATCCGGTTGGGGTCACGATTGGACCTAGGGTTAGGGTTATGTTGAGGGCTAGGGTTAGAGATCCGGTTAGGGTTACGATTGGACCTAGGGTTAGGGTTATGTTGAGGGCAGGGTTAGAGATCCGGTTAGGGTCACGATTGGACCTAGGGTTAGGGTTATGTTGAGGGCTAGGGTTAGAGATCCGGTTAGGTTTACCATTGGACCTAGGGTTAGGGTTATGTTGAGGGCTAGGGTTAGAGATCCGGGTAGGGTTACGATTGGACCTAGGGTTAGGATTATGTTGATGGTTAGGGTTAGAGAGACGGTTAGGGTTCCGATTGGACCTAGAGTTAGGGTTATGTTGAGAGCTAGGGTTAGAGATCCAGTTAGGGTTACGATTGGACCTAGGGTTAGGGTTATGTTGAGGGCTAGGGTTAGAGATCCGGTTAGGGTTACCATTGGACCTAGGGTTAGGGTTATGTTGAAGGCTAGGGTTAGAGAACCGTTTAGGGTTACGATTGGACCTAGGGTTAGGGTTATGTTGAGGGCTAGGGTTAGAGATCCCGTTAGGGTTACTATTGGACCTAGGGTTAGGGTTATGTTGAGGGCTAGGGTTAGAGATCCGGTTAGGGTTACGATAGGACCTAGGGTTAGGGTTATGTTGAGGGCTAGGGTTAGAGAGACGGTTAGGGTCACGATTGGACCTAGGGTTAGGGTGATGTTGAGGGCTAGGGTTAGAGGTCCGGTTACGGTTACGATTGGACCTAGGTTAGGGTTATGTTGAGGGCCAGGGTTAGGGATCCCGTTAGGGTTACGATTGGACCTAGGGTTATGGTTATGTTGAGGGCTAGGGTTAGAGATCTGGTTACGGGTACGATTGGACCTAGGGTTAGGGTTATGTTGAGGGCTAGGGTTAGAGATCCGGTTAGGGTTACGATTGCACCTAGGGTTAGGGTTATGTTGAGGGCTAGGGTTAGAGATCTGGTTAGGGTTACGATTGCACCTAGGGTTAGGGTTATGTTGAGGGCCAGGTTTAGAGATCCGGTTAGGGTCACGATTGGACCTAGGGTTAGGGTTATGTTGAGGGCTAGGGTTAGAGAGACGGTTAGGGTCACGATTGGACCTAGGGTTAGGGTTATGTTGAGGGCTAGGATTAGAGAGACGGTTAGGGTTACGATTGGACCTAGGGTTAGGGTTATGTTGAGGGCTAGGGTTAGAGATCCGGTTAGGGTTCCGATTGGACCTAGGGTTAGGGTTATGTTGAGGGCTAGGGTTAGAGATCCGGTTAGGGTCACGATTGGACCTAGGGTTAGGGTTATTTTGAGGGCTAGGGTTTGAGATCCGGTTAGGGTCACGATTGGACCTTGGGTTAGGGTTATGTTGAGGGCTAGGGTTAGAGATCCGGTTAGGGTCACCATTGGACCTAGGGTTAGGGTTATGTTGAGGGCTAGGGTTAGAGATCCGGTTAGGGTCACGTTTGGACCTAGGGTTAGGGTTATGTTGACGGCTAGGGTTAGAGATCTGGTTAGGGTTACGATTGGACCTAGGGTTAGGGTGATGTTGAGGGCTAGGGTTAGAGATCCGGTTAGGGTTACGATTGGACCTAGGGTTAGGGTGATGTTGATGGCTAGGGTTAGAGATCCGGTTAGGGTTACGATTGGACCTAGGGTTAGGGTTATGTTGAGGGCTAGGGTTAGAGATCCGGTTAGGGTTACGATTGGACCTAGGGTTAGGGTTATATTGAGGGCTACGGTTAGAGATACGGTTAGGGTTACGATTGCACCTAGGGTTAGGGTTATGTTGAGGACTAGTGTTAGAGATCCGGTTAGGGTCACGATTGGACCTAGGGTTAGGGTTATGTTGACTGCTAGGGTAAGAGATCCGGTTAGGGTTACGATTGGACCTAGGGTTAGGGTGATGTTGAGGGCTAGGGTTAGAGAACCGGTTAGGGTTACGATTGGACCTAGGGTTATGGTGATGTTGATGGCTAGGGATAGAGATCCAGTTAGGGTTACGATTGGACCTAGGGTTAGGGTTATGTTGATGGTTAGGGTTAGAGATCCGGTTTGGGTTACGATTGGACCTAGGGTTAGGGTTATGTTGAGGGCTAGGTTTAGAGATCCGGTTAGGGTTACGATTGGACCTAGGGTTAGGGTTATGTTGAGGGCTAGGGTTAGAGATCCGGTTAGGGTTACGATTGGACCTAGGGTTAGGGTTATGTTGAGGGCGAGGGTTAGAGATCCGGTTAGGGTTACGATTGGACCTAGGGTTAGGGTTATGTTGAGGGCTAGGGTTAGAGATCCGGTTAGGGTTACGATTGGACCTAGGGTTAGGGTTATGTTGAGGACTAGGGTTAGAGAGACGGTTAGGATTACGATTGGACCTAGGGTTAGGGTTATGTTGAGGGCAGGGTTAGAGATCCGGTTAGGGTAACGATTGGAGCTAGGGTTAGGGTTATGTTGAAGGCTAGGGTTAGAGATCCGGTTAGGGTTACGATTGGCCCTAGGGTTAGGGTGATGTTGAGGTCTAGGGTTAGAGATCCGGTTAGGGTTACGATTGGACCTAGGTTAGGGTTATGTTGAGGGCTAGGGTTAGAGAGAGGGTTAGGGTTCCGATTAGACCTAGGGTTAGGGTTATGTTGAGGGCTAGGGTTAGAGAGACAGTTAGGGTCACGATTGGACCTAGGTTTGGTTTATGTTGAGGGCTAGGGTTAGAGATCTCGTTAGGGTTACGATTGGACCTAGGGTTAGGGTTATGTTGAGGGCTCGGTTAGAGATCCGGTTAGGGTTACGATTGGACCTAGGGTTAGGGTTATGTTGAGTGCTAGGGTTAGAGATCCGGTTAGGGTTACGATTGGACCTAGGGTTAGGGTTATGTTGAGGGCTAGGGTTCGAGAGACGGTTAGGGTTACGATTGGACCTAGGGTTAGGGTTATGTTGACGGCAGGGTTAGAGATCCGGTTAGGGTCACGATTGGACCTAGGGTTAGGGTTATGTTGAGGGCTAGGGTTAGAGAGAGGGTTAGGGTTCCGATTAGACCTAGGGTTAGGGTTATGTTGAGGGCTAGGGTTAGAGAGACAGTTAGGGTCACGATTGGACCTAGGTTTGGGTTATGTTGAGGGCTAGGGTTAGTGATCTCGTTAGGGTTACGATTGGACCTAGGGTTAGGGTTATGTTGAGGGCAGGGTTAGAGATCCGGTTAGGGTCACGATTGGACCTAGGGTTAGGGTTATGTTGAGGGCTAGGGTTAGAGATCCGGTTAGGGTTACGATTGGACCTAGGTTAGGGTTATGTTGAGGGCTAGGGTTAGAGAGAGGGTTAGGGTTCCGATTAGACCTAGGGTTAGGGTTATGTTGAGGGCTAGGGTTAGAGAGACAGTTAGGGTCACGATTGGACCTAGGTTTGGGTTATGTTGAGGGCTAGGGTTAGAGATCTCGTTAGGGTTACGATTGGACCTAGGGTTAGGGTTATGTTGAGGGCTAGGGTTATAGATCCGATTACGGTTACGATTGGACCTAGGGTTAGGGTTATGTTGAGGGCTAGGGTTAGAGATCCGGTTAGGGTTACGATTGCACCTAGTGTTAGGGTTATGTTGAGGGCTAGGGTTAGAGTTCCGGGTAGGGTTACGATTGCACCTAGGGTTAGGGTTATGTTGACGGCTAGGGTTAGAGATCCGGTTAGTGTTACGATTGGACCTAGGGTTAGGGTTATGTTGAGGGCTAGGGTTAGAGATCCGGTTAGGGTTACGATTGGACCTAGGGTTAGGGTTATGTTGAGGGCTAGGGTTAGAGAGACGGTTAGGGTTACGATTGGACCTAGGGTTAGGGTTATGTTGAGGGCAGGGTTAGAGATCCGGTTAGGGTTACAATTGGACCTAGGGTTAAGGTTATGTTGAGGGCTAGGGTTAGAGATCCGGTTAGGGTCACGATTGGACCTAGGGTTAGGGTTATGTTGAGGGCTAGTGTTAGAGAACCGGTTAGGGTCACGATTGGACCTAGGTTAGGGTTATGTTGAGGGCCAGGGTTAGAGATCCCGTTAGGGTTACGATTGGACCTAGGGTTAGGGTTATGTTGAGGGCTAGGGTTAGAGATCCGGTTAGGGTTACGATTGGACCTAGGGTTAGGGTTATGTTGAGGGCTAGGGTTAGAGATCCGGTTAGGGTTACGATTGGACCTAGGGTTAGGGTTATGTTGAGGGCTAGGGTTAGAGATCCGTTTAGCGTTACGATTGGACCTAGGGTTAGGGTTATGTTGAGAGCTAGGGTTAGAGAGACGCTTAGGGTCACGATTGGACCTAGGGTTAGGGTTATGTTGAGGGCTAGGGTTAGAGATCCGGTTAGGGTTACGTTTGCACCTAGTGTTAGGGTTATGTTGAGGGCTAGGGTGAGAGTTCCGGTTAGGGTTACGATTGCACCTAGGGTTAGGGTTATGTTGAGGGTTAGGGTTAGAGATCCGGTTAGGGTTACGATTGGACCTAGGGTTAGGGTTATGTTGAGGGCTAGGTTTAGAGATCCGGTTAGGGTTACGATTGGACCTAGGGTTAGGGTTATGTTGAGGGCTAGGGTTAGAGATCCGGTTAGGGTTACGATTGGACCTAGGGTTAGGGTTATGTTGAGGGCTAGGGTTAGAGATCCGGTTAGGGTTACGATTGGACCTAGGGTTAGGGTTATGTTGAGGGCTAGGGTTAGAGATCCGGTTAGGGTTACGATTGGACCTAGGGTTAGGGTTATGTTGAGGGCTAGGGTTAGAGATCCGGTTAGGGTTACGATTGGACCTAGGGTTAGGGTTATGTTGAGGGCTAGGGTTAGAGATCCGGTTAGGGTTACGATTGGACCTAGGGTTAGGGTTATGTTGAGGGCTAGGGTTAGAGAGACGGTTAGGGTTACGATTGGACCTAGGGTTAGGGTTATGTTGAGGGCAGGGTTAGAGATCCGGTTAGGGTCACGATTGGACCTAGGGTTAGGGTTATGTTGAGGGCTAGGGTTAGAGATTCGGTTAGGGTTACGATTGGACCTAGGGTTAGGGTTATGTTGAGGGCTAGGGTTAGAGATCCGGTTAGGGTCACGATTGGACCTAGGGTTAGGGTTATGTTGAGGGCTAGGGTTAGAGATTCGGTTAGGGTTACGATTGGACCAAGGGTTAGGGTTATGTTGAGGGCAGGGTTAGAGATCCGGTTAGGGTCACGATTGGACCTAGGGTTAGGGTTATGTTGAGGGCTAGGGTTAGAGATCCGGTTAGGGTTACCATTGGACCTAGGGTTAGGGTTATGTTGAGGGCTAGGGTTAGAGAACCGGTTAGGGTTACGATTGGACCTAGGGTTAGGGTGATGTTGAGGGCTAGGGTTAGAGATCCCGTTAGGGTTACGATTGGACCTAGGGTTAGGGTTATGATGAGGGCTAGGGTTAGAGAGACGGTTAGGGTTCCGATAGCACCTAGGGTTAGGGTGATGTTGAGGGCTAGGGTTAGAGGGACGGTTAGGGTCACGATTGGACCTAGGGTTAGGGTGATGTTGAGGGCTAGGGTTAGAGATCCGGTTAGGGTAACGATTGGACCTAGGGTTAGGGTTATGTTGAGGGCTAGGGTTAGAGATCCGGGTCGGGTTACGATTGCACCTAGGGTTAGGATTATGTTGACGGCTAGGGTTAGAGATCCAGTTAGGGTCACAATTGGACCTAGGGTTAGGGTTATGTTGAGGGCTAGGGTTAGAGATACGGTTAGGGTCACGATTGGACCTAGGGTTAGGGTTATGTTGAGGGCTAGGGTTAGCGATCCGGTTAGGGTCACGATTGGACCTTGGGTTAGGGTTATGTTGAGGGCTAGGGTTAGAGATCCAGTTAGGGTCACGATTGGACCTAGGGTTAGGGTTATGTTGAGGGCTAGGGTTAGCGATCCGGTTAGGGTCACGATTGGACCTTGGGTTAGGGTTATGTTGAGGGCTAGGGTTAGAGATCCAGTTAGGGTCACGATTGGACCTAGGGTTAGGGTTATGTTGAGGGCTAGGGTTAGAGATCCGGTTAGGGTCACGGTTCGACCTAGGGTTAGGGTTATGTTGACGGCTAAGGTTAGAGATCCGGTTAGGGTTACGATTGGACATAGGGTTAGGGTGATGTTGAGGGCTAGGGTTAGAGATCCGTTTAGGGTTACGATTGGACCTAGGGTTAAGGTTATGTTGAGGGCTAGGGTTAGAGATCCGGTTAGGGTTACGATTACCCCTAGGGTTAGGGTTATGTTGAGGGCTAGGGTTAGAGCTCTGGTGTGGGTTACGATTGGACCTAGGGTTAGGGTTATGTTGAGGGCTAGGGTTAGAGATCCGGTTAGGGTTACGATTGGACCTAGGGTTAGGGTTATGTTGAGGGCTAGGGTTAGAGAGACGGTTAGGGTTACGATTGGACCTAGGGTTAGGGTTATGTTGAGGGCAGGGTTAGAGATCCGGTTAGGGTCACGATTGGACCTAGGGTTAGGTTTATGTTGAGGGCTAGGGTTAGAGATTCGGTTAGGGTTACGATTGGACCTAGGGTTAGGGTTATGTTGAGGGCTAGGGTTAGAGATCCGGTTAGGGTCACGATTGGACCTAGGGTTAGGGTTATGTTGAGGGCTAGGGTTAGAGAGACGGTTAGGGTTACGATTGGACCTAGGCTTAGGGTTATGTTGAGGGCAGGGTTAGAGATCCGGTTAGGGTCACGATTGGACCTAGGGTTAGGGTTATGTTGAGGGCTAGGGTTAGAGATCCGGTTAGGATTACCATTGGACCTAGGGTTAGGGTTATGTTGAGGGCTAGGGTTAGAGATCCGGTTAGGGTTACGATTGGACCTAGGGTTAGGGTTATGTTGAGGGCTAGGGTTTGAGAGACGGTTAGGGTTCCGATTGGACCTAGGGTTAGGGTTATGTTGAGGGCTAGGTTTAGAGATCCAGTTAGGGTCACGATTGGACCTAGGGTTAGGGTTATGTTGAGGGCTAGGGTTAGAGATCCGGTTAGGGTCACGTTTGGACCTAGGGTTAGGGTTATGTTGACGGCTAGGGTTAGAGATCCGGTTAGGGTTACGATAGGACCTAGGGTTAGGGTTATGTTGACGGCTAGAGTTAGAGAGACGGTTAGGGTCACGATTGGACCTAGGGTTAGGGTGATGTTGAGGGCTAGGGTTAGAGGTCCGGTTAGGTTTACGATGGGACCTAGGTTAGGGTTATGTTGAGGGCCAGTGTTAGAGATCCCGTTAGGGTTACGATTGGACCTAGGGTTAGGGTTATGTTGAGGGCTAGGGTTAGAGTTCCGGTTAGGGTTACGATTGCACCTAGGGTTAGGGTTATGTTGAGGGCTAGGGTTAGAGATCCGGTTAGGGTTACCATTGCACCTAGGGTTAGGGTTATGTTGAGGGCCAGGGTTAGAGATCCGGTTAGGGTCACGATTGGATCTAGGGTTACGGTTATGTTGAGGGCTAGGGTTAGAGAGACGGTTAGGGTCACGATTGGACCTAGGGTTAGGGTTATGTTGAGGGCTAGGATTAGAGAGACGGTTAGGGTTACGATTGGACCTAGGGTTAGGGTTATGTTGACGGCTAGGGTTAGAGATCCGTTTAGGGTTACGATTGGACCTAGGGTTAGGGTGATGTTGAGGGCTAGGGTTAGAGATTCGGTTAGGGTTACGATTGGACCTAGGGTTATGGTGATGTTGATGGCTAGGGTTAGAGATCCGGTTAGGGTTATGGTTGGACCTAGGGTTAGGGTTATGTTGAGGGTTAGGGTTGGAGATCCGGTTAGGGTTACGATTGGACCTAGGGTTAGGGTTATGTTGCGGGCTAGGGTTAGAGATCCGGTTAGGGTTACGATTGCACCTAGGGTTAGGGTTATGTTGAGGGCTAGGGTTAGAGTTCCGGTTAGGGTTGCGATTGCACCTAGGGTTAGGGTTATGTTGAGGGTTAGGGTTAGAGATCCGGTTAGGGTTACGATTGGACCTAGGGTTAGGGTTATGTTGAGGGCTAGGGTTAGAGATCCGGTTAGGGTTACGATTGGACCTAGGGTTAGGGTTATGTTGAGGGCTAGGGTTAGAGATCCGGTTAGGGTTACGATTGGACCTAGGGTTAGGGTTATGTTGAGGGCTAGGGTTAGAGATCCGGTTAGGATTACGATTGGACCTAGGGTTAGGGTTATTTTGAGGGCTAGGGTTAGAGAGACGGTTAGGGTTACGATTGGACCTAGGGTTAGGGTTATGTTGAGGGCACGGTTAGAGATCCGGTTGGGGTCACGATTGGACCTAGGGTTAGGGTTATGTTGAGGGCTAGGGTTAGAGATCCGGTTAGGGTTACGATTGGACCTAGGGTTAGGGTTATGTTGAGGGCAGGGTTAGAGATCCGGTTAGGGTCACGATTGGACCTAGGGTTAGGGTTATGTTGAGGGCTAGGGTTAGAGATCCGGTTAGGGTTACCATTGGACCTAGGGTTAGGGTTATGTTGAGGGCTAGGGTTAGAGATCCGGGTAGGGTTACGATTGGACCTAGGGTTAGGATTATGTTGATGGTTAGGGTTAGAGAGACGGTTAGGGTTCCGATTGGACCTAGAGTTAGGGTTATGTTGAGAGCTAGGGTTAGAGATCCAGTTAGGGTTACGATTGGACCTAGGGTTAGGGTTATGTTGAGGGCTAGGGTTAGAGATCCGGTTAGGGTTACCATTGGACCTAGGGTTAGGGTTATGTTGAGGGCTAGGGTTAGAGAACCGTTTAGGGTTACGATTGGACCTAGGGTTAGGGTTATGTTGAGGGCTAGGGTTAGAGATCCCGTTAGGGTTACTATTGGACCTAGGGTTAGGGTTATGTTGAGGGCTAGGGTTAGAGATCCGGTTAGGGTTACGATTGGACCTAGGGTTAGGGTTATGTTGAGGGCTAGGGTTAGAGATCCGGTTAGGGTTACGATTGGACCTAGGTTTAGGGTTATGTTGAGGGCTAGGGTTAGAGAGACGGTTAGGGTTACGATTGGACCTAGGGTTAGGGTTATGTTGAGGGCACGGTTAGAGATCCGGTTGGGGTCACGATTGGACCTAGGGTTAGGGTTATGTTGAGGGCTAGGGTTAGAGATCCGGTTAGGGTTACGATTGGACCTAGGGTTAGGGTTATGTTGAGGGCAGGGTTAGAGATCCGGTTAGGGTCACGATTGGACCTAGGGTTAGGGTTATGTTGAGGGCTAGGGTTAGAGATCCGGTTAGGTTTACCATTGGACCTAGGGTTAGGGTTATGTTGAGGGCTAGGGTTAGAGATCCGGGTAGGGTTACGATTGGACCTAGGGTTAGGATTATGTTGATGGTTAGGGTTAGAGAGACGGTTAGGGTTCCGATTGGACCTAGAGTTAGGGTTATGTTGAGAGCTAGGGTTAGAGATCCAGTTAGGGTTACGATTGGACCTAGGGTTAGGGTTATGTTGAGGGCTAGGGTTAGAGATCCGGTTAGGGTTACCATTGGACCTAGGGTTAGGGTTATGTTGAAGGCTAGGGTTAGAGAACCGTTTAGGGTTACGATTGGACCTAGGGTTAGGGTTATGTTGAGGGCTAGGGTTAGAGATCCCGTTAGGGTTACTATTGGACCTAGGGTTAGGGTTATGTTTAGGGCTAGGGTTAGAGATCCGGTTAGGGTTACGATAGGACCTAGGGTTAGGGTTATGTTGAGGGCTAGGGTTAGAGAGACGGTTAGGGTCACGATTGGACCTAGGGTTAGGGTGATGTTGAGGGCTAGGGTTAGAGGTCCGGTTACGGTTACGATTGGACCTAGGTTAGGGTTATGTTGAGGGCCAGGGTTAGGGATCCCGTTAGGGTTACGATTGGACCTAGGGTTATGGTTATGTTGAGGGCTAGGGTTAGAGATCTGGTTACGGGTACGATTGGACCTAGGGTTAGGGTTATGTTGAGGGCTAGGGTTAGAGATCCGGTTAGGGTTACGATTGCACCTAGGGTTAGGGTTATGTTGAGGGCTAGGGTTAGAGATCTGGTTAGGGTTACGATTGCACCTAGGGTTAGGGTTATGTTGAGGGCCAGGTTTAGAGATCCGGTTAGGGTCACGATTGGACCTAGGGTTAGGGTTATGTTGAGGGCTAGGGTTAGAGAGACGGTTAGGGTCACGATTGGACCTAGGGTTAGGGTTATGTTGAGGGCTAGGATTAGAGAGACGGTTAGGGTTACGATTGGACCTAGGGTTAGGGTTATGTTGAGGGCTAGGGTTAGAGATCCGGTTAGGGTTCCGATTGGACCTAGGGTTAGGGTTATGTTGAGGGCTAGGGTTAGAGATCCGGTTAGGGTCACGATTGGACCTAGGGTTAGGGTTATTTTGAGGGCTAGGGTTTGAGATCCGGTTAGGGTCACGATTGGACCTTGGGTTAGGGTTATGTTGAGGGCTAGGGTTAGAGATCCGGTTAGGGTCACCATTGGACCTAGGGTTAGGGTTATGTTGAGGGCTAGGGTTAGAGATCCGGTTAGGGTCACGTTTGGACCTAGGGTTAGGGTTATGTTGACGGCTAGGGTTAGAGATCTGGTTAGGGTTACGATTGGACCTAGGGTTAGGGTGATGTTGAGGGCTAGGGTTAGAGATCCGGTTAGGGTTACGATTGGACCTAGGGTTAGGGTGATGTTGATGGCTAGGGTTAGAGATCCGGTTAGGGTTACGATTGGACCTAGGGTTAGGGTTATGTTGAGGGCTAGGGTTAGAGATCCGGTTAGGGTTACGATTGGACCTAGGGTTAGGGTTATATTGAGGGCTACGGTTAGAGATACGGTTAGGGTTACGATTGCACCTAGGGTTAGGGTTATGTTGAGGACTAGTGTTAGAGATCCGGTTAGGGTCACGATTGGACCTAGGGTTAGGGTTATGTTGACTGCTAGGGTAAGAGATCCGGTTAGGGTTACGATTGGACCTAGGGTTAGGGTGATGTTGAGGGCTAGGGTTAGAGAACCGGTTAGGGTTACGATTGGACCTAGGGTTATGGTGATGTTGATGGCTAGGGATAGAGATCCAGTTAGGGTTACGATTGGACCTAGGGTTAGGGTTATGTTGATGGTTAGGGTTAGAGATCCGGTTTGGGTTACGATTGGACCTAGGGTTAGGGTTATGTTGAGGGCTAGGTTTAGAGATCCGGTTAGGGTTACGATTGGACCTAGGGTTAGGGTTATGTTGAGGGCTAGGGTTAGAGATCCGGTTAGGGTTACGATTGGACCTAGGGTTAGGGTTATGTTGAGGGCGAGGGTTAGAGATCCGGTTAGGGTTACGATTGGACCTAGGGTTAGGGTTATGTTGAGGGCTAGGGTTAGAGATCCGGTTAGGGTTACGATTGGACCTAGGGTTAGGGTTATGTTGAGGACTAGGGTTAGAGAGACGGTTAGGATTACGATTGGACCTAGGGTTAGGGTTATGTTGAGGGCAGGGTTAGAGATCCGGTTAGGGTAACGATTGGAGCTAGGGTTAGGGTTATGTTGAAGGCTAGGGTTAGAGATCCGGTTAGGGTTACGATTGGCCCTAGGGTTAGGGTGATGTTGAGGTCTAGGGTTAGAGATCCGGTTAGGGTTACGATTGGACCTAGGTTAGGGTTATGTTGAGGGCTAGGGTTAGAGAGAGGGTTAGGGTTCCGATTAGACCTAGGGTTAGGGTTATGTTGAGGGCTAGGGTTAGAGAGACAGTTAGGGTCACGATTGGACCTAGGTTTGGTTTATGTTGAGGGCTAGGGTTAGAGATCTCGTTAGGGTTACGATTGGACCTAGGGTTAGGGTTATGTTGAGGGCTCGGTTAGAGATCCGGTTAGGGTTACGATTGGACCTAGGGTTAGGGTTATGTTGAGTGCTAGGGTTAGAGATCCGGTTAGGGTTACGATTGGACCTAGGGTTAGGGTTATGTTGAGGGCTAGGGTTCGAGAGACGGTTAGGGTTACGATTGGACCTAGGGTTAGGGTTATGTTGACGGCAGGGTTAGAGATCCGGTTAGGGTCACGATTGGACCTAGGGTTAGGGTTATGTTGAGGGCTAGGGTTAGAGAGAGGGTTAGGGTTCCGATTAGACCTAGGGTTAGGGTTATGTTGAGGGCTAGGGTTAGAGAGACAGTTAGGGTCACGATTGGACCTAGGTTTGGGTTATGTTGAGGGCTAGGGTTAGTGATCTCGTTAGGGTTACGATTGGACCTAGGGTTAGGGTTATGTTGAGGGCTAGGGTTAGAGATCCGGTTAGGGATACGATTGGACCTAGGGTTAGGGTTACGTTGAGGGCTAGGGTTAGAGATCCGGTTAGGGTTACGATTGGACCTAGGGTTAGGGTTATGTTGACGGCTAGGGTTAGAGATCCGGTTAGGGTCACGATTGGACCTAGGGTTAGGGTTATGTTGAGGGCTAGGGTTAGAGAGACGGTTAGGGTTACGATTGGACCTAGGCTTAGGGTTATGTTGAGGGCAGGGTTAGAGATCCGGTTAGGGTCACGATTGGACCTAGGGTTAGGGTTATGTTGAGGGCTAGGGTTAGAGATCCGGTTAGGATTACCATTGGACCTAGGGTTAGGGTTATGTTGAGGGCTAGGGTTAGAGATCCGGTTAGGGTTACGATTGGACCTAGGGTTAGGGTTATGTTGAGGGCTAGGGTTTGAGAGACGGTTAGGGTTCCGATTGGACCTAGGGTTAGGGTTATGTTGAGGGCTAGGTTTAGAGATCCAGTTAGGGTCACGATTGGACCTAGGGTTAGGGTTATGTTGAGGGCTAGGGTTAGAGATCCGGTTAGGGTCACGTTTGGACCTAGGGTTAGGGTTATGTTGACGGCTAGGGTTAGAGATCCGGTTAGGGTTACGATAGGACCTAGGGTTAGGGTTATGTTGACGGCTAGAGTTAGAGAGACGGTTAGGGTCACGATTGGACCTAGGGTTAGGGTGATGTTGAGGGCTAGGGTTAGAGGTCCGGTTAGGTTTACGATGGGACCTAGGTTAGGGTTATGTTGAGGGCCAGTGTTAGAGATCCCGTTAGGGTTACGATTGGACCTAGGGTTAGGGTTATGTTGAGGGCTAGGGTTAGAGTTCCGGTTAGGGTTACGATTGCACCTAGGGTTAGGGTTATGTTGAGGGCTAGGGTTAGAGATCCGGTTAGGGTTACCATTGCACCTAGGGTTAGGGTTATGTTGAGGGCCAGGGTTAGAGATCCGGTTAGGGTCACGATTGGACCTAGGGTTAGGGTTATGTTGAGGGCTAGGGTTAGAGATCCGGTTAGGGTTACGATTGGACCTAGGTTAGGGTTATGTTGAGGGCTAGGGTTAGAGAGAGGGTTAGGGTTCCGATTAGACCTAGGGTTAGGGTTATGTTGAGGGCTAGGGATAGAGAGACGGTTAGGGTCACGATTGGACCTAGGTTTGGGTTATGTTGAGGGCTAGGGTTAGAGATCTCGTTAGGGTTACGATTGGACCTAGGGTTAGGGTTATGTTGAGGGCTAGGGTTATAGATCTGTTTACGGTTACGAATGGACCTAGGGTTAGGCTTATGTTGAGGGCTAGGGTTAGAGATCCGGTTAGGGTTAAGATTGGACCTAGGGTTAGGGTTATGTTGAGGGCTAGGGTTAGAGATCCGGGTAGGGTTACGATTGGACCTAGGGTTAGGGTTATGTGAGGGCTAGGGTTAGAGATCCGGTTAGGGTTACGATTGGACCTAGGGTTAGGGTTATGTTGAGGGCTAGGGTTAGAGAGACGGTTAGGGTTACGATTGGACCTAGGGTTAGGGTTATGTTGAGGGCAGGGTTAGAGATCCGGTTAGGGTCACGATTGGAGCTAGGGTTAGGGTTATGTTGACTGCTAGGGTTAGAGATCCGGTTAGGGTTACGATTGGACCTAGGGTTAGGGTGATGTTGAGGGCTAGGGTTAGAGATCCGGTTAGGGTTACGATTGGACCTAGGGTTAGGGTGATGTTGATGGCTAGGGTTAGAGATCCGGTTAGGGTTACGATTGGACCTAGGGTTAGGGTGATGTTGAGGGCTAGGGTTAGAGATCCGGTTAGGGTTACGATTGGACCTAGGGTTAGGGTGATGTTGATGGCTAGGGTTAGAGATCCGGTTAGGGTTACGATTGGACCTAGGGTTAGGGTTATGTTGAGGGCTAGGGTTAGAGATCCGGTTAGGGTTACGATTGGACCTAGGGTTAGGGTTATATTGAGGGCTACGGTTAGAGATACGGTTAGGGTTACGATTGCACCTAGGGTTAGGGTTATGTTGAGGACTAGGGTTAGAGATCCGGTTAGGGTCACGATTGGACCTAGGGTTAGGGTTATGTTGACTGCTAGGGTAAGAGATCCGGTTAGGGTTACGATTGGACCTAGGGTTAGGGTGATGTTGAGGGCTAGGGTTAGAGAACCGGTTAGGGTTACGATTGGACCTAGGGTTATGGTGATGTTGATGGCTAGGGATAGAGATCCAGTTAGGGTTACGATTGGACCTAGGGTTAGGGTTATGTTGAGGGTTAGGGTTAGAGATCCGGTTTGGGTTACGATTGGACCT
Organism: Miniopterus schreibersii; assembly: GCF_964146895.1. NCBI lineage: Eukaryota > Metazoa > Chordata > Mammalia > Chiroptera > Miniopteridae > Miniopterus > Miniopterus schreibersii. The sequence goes on along the minus strand of NW_027669843.1, from coordinate 205,497 downwards.
AGGGTTAGGGTTATGTTGAGGGCTAGGTTTAGAGATCCGGTTAGGGTTACGATTGGACCTAGGGTTAGGGTTATGTTGAGGGCTAGGGTTAGAGATCCGGTTAGGGTTACGATTGGACCTAGGGTTAGGGTTATGTTGAGGGCGAGGGTTAGAGATCCGGTTAGGGTTACGATTGGACCTAGGGTTAGGGTTATGTTGAGGGCTAGGGTTAGAGATCCGGTTAGGGTTACGATTGGACCTAGGGTTAGGGTTATGTTGAGGACTAGGGTTAGAGAGACGGTTAGGGTTACGATTGGACCTAGGGTTAGGGTTATGTTGAGGGCAGGGTTAGAGATCCGGTTAGGGTAACGATTGGAGCTAGGGTTAGGGTTATGTTGAAGGCTAGGGTTAGAGATCCGGTTAGGGTTACGATTGGCCCTAGGGTTAGGGTGATGTTGAGGTCTAGGGTTAGAGATCCGGTTAGGGTTACGATTGGACCTAGGTTAGGGTTATGTTGAGGGCTAGGGTTAGAGAGAGGGTTAGGGTTCCGATTAGACCTAGGGTTAGGGTTATGTTGAGGGCTAGGGTTAGAGAGACAGTTAGGGTAACGATTGGACCTAGGCTTGGTTTATGTTGAGGGCTAGGGTTAGAGATCTCGTTAGGGTTACGATTGGACCTAGGGTTAGGGTTATGTTGAGGGCTCGGTTAGAGATCCGGTTAGGGTTACGATTGGACCTAGGGTTAGGGTTATGTTGAGTGCTAGGGTTAGAGATCCGGTTAGGGTTACGATTGGACCTAGGGTTAGGGTTATGTTGAGGGCTAGGGTTCGAGAGACGGTTAGGGTTACGATTGGACCTAGGGTTAGGGTTATGTTGACGGCAGGGTTAGAGATCCGGTTAGGGTCACGATTGGACCTAGGGTTAGGGTTATGTTGAGGGCTAGGGTTAGAGATCCGGTTAGGGTTACGATTGGACCTAGGTTAGGGTTATGTTGAGGGCTAGGGTTAGAGAGAGGGTTAGGGTTCCGATTAGACCTAGGGTTAGGGTTATGTTGAGGGCTAGGGTTAGAGAGACAGTTAGGGTCACGATTGGACCTAGGTTTGGGTTATGTTGAGGGCTAGGGTTAGTGATCTCTTAGGGTTACGATTGGACCTAGGGTTAGGGTTATGTTGAGGGCTAGGGTTAGAGATCCGGTTAGGGATACAATTGGACCTAGGGTTAGGGTTACGTTGAGGGCTAGGGTTAGAGATCCGGTTAGGGTTACGATTGGACCTAGGGTTAGGGTTATGTTGAGGGCTAGGGTTAGAGATCCGGATAGGGTTACGATTGGACCTAGGGTTAGGGTTATGTTGAGGGCTAGGGTTCGAGAGACGGTTAGGGTTACGATTGGACCTAGGTTTAGGGTTATGTTGAGGGCAGGGTTAGATATCCAGTTAGGGTCACGATTGGACCTAGGGTTAGGGTTATGTTGAGGGCTAGGGTTAGAGATCCGGTTAGGGTTACGATTGGACCTAGGTTAGGGTTATGTTGAGGGCTAGGGTTAGAGAGAGGGTTAGGGTTCCGATTAGACCTAGGGTTAGGGTTATGTTGAGGGCTAGGGATAGAGAGACGGTTAGGGTCACGATTGGACCTAGGTTTGGGTTATGTTGAGGGCTAGGGTTAGAGATCTCGTTAGGGTTACGATTGGACCTAGGGTTAGGGTTATGTTGAGGGCTAGGGTTATAGATCTGTTTACGGTTACGAATGGACCTAGGGTTAGGCTTATGTTGAGGGCTAGGGTTAGAGAGACGGTTAGGGTTACGATTGGACCTAGGGATAGGGTTATGTTGAGGGCAGGGTTAGAGATCCGGTTAGGGTAACGATTGGAGCTAGGGTTAGGGTTATGTTGAAGGCTAGGGTTAGAGATCCGGTTAGGGTTACGATTGGCCCTAGGGTTAGGGTGATGTTGAGGTCTAGGGTTAGAGATCCGGTTAGGGTTACGATTGGACCTAGGTTAGGGTTATGTTGAGGGCTAGGGTTAGAGAGAGGGTTAGGGTTCCGATTAGACCTAGGGTTAGGGTTATGTTGAGGGCTAGGGTTAGAGAGACGGTTAGGGTTCCGATTGGACCTAGGGTTAGGGTTATGTTGAGGACTAGGGTTAGAGAGACGGTTAGGGTTACGATTGGACCTAGGGATAGGGTTATGTTGAGGGCAGGGTTAGAGATCCGGTTAGGGTAACGATTGGAGCTAGGGTTAGGGTTATGTTGAAGGCTAGGGTTAGAGATCCGGTTAGGGTTACGATTGGCCCTAGGGTTAGGGTGATGTTGAGGTCTAGGGTTAGAGATCCGGTTAGGGTTACGATTGGACCTAGGTTAGGGTTATGTTGAGGGCTAGGGTTAGAGAGAGGGTTAGGGTTCCGATTAGACCTAGGGTTAGGGTTATGTTGAGGGCTAGGGTTAGAGAGACAGTTAGGGTCACGATTGGACCTAGGCTTGGTTTATGTTGAGGGCTAGGGTTAGAGATCTCGTTAGGGTTACGATTGGACCTAGGGTTAGGGTTATGTTGAGGGCTCGGTTAGAGATCCGGTTAGGGTTACGATTGGACCTAGGGTTAGGGTTATGTTGAGTGCTAGGGTTAGAGATCCGGGTAGGGTTACGATTGGACCTAGGGTTAGGGTTATGTTGAGGGCTAGGGTTAGAGATCCGGTTACGGTTACGATTGGACCTAGGGTTAGTGTTATGTTGAGGGCTAGCTTTAGAGTTTCGGTTAGGGTTACGATTGGACCTAGGGTTAGGGTTATGTTGAGGGCTAGGGTTAGAGATCTGGTTAGGGTTACGATTGGACCTAGGGTTAGGGTTATGTTGAGGGCTAGGCTTAGAGATCCGGTTAGGGTTACGATTGCAACTAGGGTTAGGGTTATGTTGAGGGCTAGGGTTAGAGATCCGGGTAGGGTTACGATTGCACCTAGGGTTAGGGTTATGTTGACGGCTAGGGTTAGAGATCCGGTTAGGGTCACGATTGGACCTTGGGTTAGGGTTATCTTCAGGGCTAGGGTTAGAGATCCGGTTAGGGTCACGATTGGACCTTGGGTTAGGGTTATGTTGAGGGCTAGGGTTAGAGATCCGGTTAGGGTCACGATTGCACCTTGGGTTAGGGTTATGTTGAGGGCTAGGGTTAGAGATCCGGTTAGGGTTACGATTGCACCTAGGGTTATGGTTATTTTGAGGGCTAGGGTTAGAGATCCGGGTAGGGTTACGATTGCACCTAGGGTTAGGGTTATGTTGAGGGCTAGGTTTAGAGATCCGGTTAGGGAAACGATTGGACCTAGGGTTAGGGTTATGTTGAGGGCTAGGGTTAGAGATCCCGTTAGGGTTACGATTGGACCTAGGGTTAGGGTTATGTTGAGGGCTAGGGATAGAGATCCGGGTAGGGTTACGATTGGACCTAGGGTTAGGGTTATGTTGACGGCTAGGGTTAGAGATCCGGTTACGGTTACAATTGGACCTAGGGTTAGTGTTATGTTGAGGGCTAGGTTTAGAGTTCCGGTTAGGGTTACGATTGGACCTAGGGTTAGGGTTATGTTGAGGGCTAGGGTTAGAGATCTGGTTAGGGTTACGATTGGACCTAGGGTTAGGGTTATGTTGAGGGCTAGGCTTAGAGATACGGTTAGCGTTACGATTGCAACTAGGGTTAGGGTTATGTTGACGGCTAGGGTTAGAGATCCGGGTAGGGTTACGATTGCACCTAGGGTTAGGGTTATGTTGACGGCTAGGGTTAGAGATCCGGTTAGGGTCACGATTGGACCTTGGGTTAGGGTTATCTTGAGGGCTAGGGTTAGAGATCCGGTTAGGGTCACGATTGGACCTAGGGTTAGGGTTATGTTGAGGGCTAGGGTTAGAGATCCGGTTAGGGTCACGATTGCACCTTGGGTTAGGGTTATGTTGAGGGCTAGGGTTAGAGATCCGGTTAGGGTTACGATTGCACCTAGGGTTATGGTTATGTTGAGGGCTAGGGTTAGAGATCCGGGTAGGGTTACGATTGCACCTAGGGTTAGGGTTATGTTGAGGGCTAGGGTTAGAGATCCGGTTAGGGACACGATTGGACCTAGGGTTAGGGTTATGTTGAGGGCTAGGGTTAGAGATCTGGTTAGGGTTACGATTGTACCTAGGGTTAGGGTTATGTTGAGGGCTAGGATTAGAGATCCGGTTAGGGTTACGATTGGACCTAGGGTTAGGGTCATGTTGAGGGCTAGGGTTAGAGAGACGGTTAGGGTTCCGATTGGACCTAGGGTTATGGTTATGTTGAGGGCTAGGGTTAGAGATCCGGTTAGGGTTACGATTGGACCTAGGGTTAGGGTTATGTTGAGGGCTAGGATTAGAGATCCGGTTAGGGTTACGATTGGACCTAGGGTTAGGGTTATGTTGAGGGCTAGGGTTAGAGAGACGGTTAGGGTTCCGATTGGACCTAGGGTTAGGGTTATGTTGAGGGCTAGGATTAGAGATCCGGTTAGGGTTACGATTGGACCTAGGGTTAGGGTTATGTTGAGGGCTAGGGTTAGAGTTCCGGGTAGGGTTACGATTGCACCTAGGGTTAGGGTTATGTTGACGGCTAGGGTTAGAGATCCGGTTACGGTTACGATTGGACCTAGGGTTACTGTTATGTTGAGGGCTAGGTTTAGAGTTCCGGTTAGGGTTACGATTGGACCTAGGGTTAGGGTTATGTTGAGGGCTAGGGTTAAAGATCCGGTTAGGGTTACGATTGGACCTAGGGTTAGGGTTATGTTGAGGGCTAGGGTTAGAGATCCGGTTAGGGTTACGATTGGGCCTAGGGTTAGGGTTATGTTGAGGGCTAGGGTTAGAGATCCGGTTAGGGTCACGATTGCACCTTGGGTTATGGTTATGTTGAGGGCTAGGGTTAGAGATCCGGGTAGGGTTACGATTGCACCTAGGGTTAGGGTTATGTTGAGGGCTAGGGATAGAGATCCGGGTAGGGTTACGATTGCACCTAGGGTTAGGGTTATGTTGAGGGCTAGGGTTAGAGATCCGGTTAGGGACACGATTGGACCTAGGGTTAGGGTTATGTTGAGGGCTAGGGTTAGAGATCCGGTTAGGGTTACGATTGCACCTAGGGTTAGGGTTATGTTGAGGGCTAGGGTTAGAGAGACAGTTAGGGTCACGATTGGACCTAGGGTTAGGGTTATGTTGAGGGCTAGGGTTAGAGATCCGGTTAGGGTTACGATTGGATCTAGGGTTAGGGTTATGTTGAGGGCTAGGGTTCGAGAGACGGTTAGGGTTACGATTGGACCTAGGGTTAGGGTTATGTTGAGGGCAGGGTTAGAGAACCGGTTAGGGTCACGATTGGACCTAGGGTTAGGGTTATGTTGAGGGCTAGGGTTAGAGATCCGGTTAGGGTTACGATTGGACCTAGGTTAGGGTTATGTTGAGGGCTAGGGTTAGAGAGAGGGTTAGGGTTCCGATTAGACCTAGGGTTAGGGTTATGTTGAGGGCTAGGGTTAGAGAGACAGTTAGGGTCACGATTGGACCTAGGTTTGGGTTATGTTGAGGGCTAGGGTTAGAGATCTCGTTAGGGTTACGATTGGACCTAGAGTTAGGGTTATGTTGAGGGCTAGGGTTATAGATCCGATTACGGTTACGATTGGACCTAGGGTTAGGGTTATATTGAGGGCTAGGGTTAGAGATCCGGTTAGGGTTACGATTGCACCTAGGGTTAGGGTTATGTTGAGGGCTAGGGTTAGAGTTCCGGGTAGGGTTACGATTGCACCTAGGGTTAGGGTTATGTTGACGGCTAGGGTTAGAGATCCGGTTACGGTTAAGATTGGACCTAGGGTTACTGTTATGTTGAGGGCTAGGTTTAGAGTTCCGGTTAGGGTTACGATTGGACCTAGGGTTAGGGTTATGTTGAGGGCTAGGGTTAGAGATCCGGTTAGGGTTACGATTGGACCTAGGGTTAGGGTTATGTTGAGGGCTAGGGTTAGAGATCCGGTTAGGGTTACGATTGGATCTAGGGTTAGGGTTATGTTGAGGGCTAGGGTTAGAGATCCGGTTAGGGTTACGATTGCACCTAGGGTTAGGGTTATGTTGAGGGCTAGGGTTAGAGATCCGGGTAGGGTTACGATTGCACCTAGGGTTAGGGTTATGTTGACGGCTAGGGTTAGAGATCCGGTTAGGGTCACGATTGGACCTTGGGTTAGGGTTATCTTGAGGGCTAGGGTTAGAGATCCGGTTAGGGTCACGATTGGACCTAGGGTTAGGGTTATGTTGAGGGCTAGGGTTAGAGATCCGGTTAGGGTCACGATTGCACCTTGGGTTAGGGTTATGTTGAGGGCTAGGGTTAGAGATCCGGTTAGGGTTACGATTGCACCTAGGGTTATGGTTATGTTGAGGGCTAGGGTTAGAGATCCGGGTAGGGTTACGATTGCACGTAGGGTTAGGGTTATGTTGAGGGCTAGGGTTAGAGATCCGGTTAGGGACACGATTGGACCTAGGGTTAGGGTTATGTTGAGGGCTAGGGTTAGAGATCCGGTTAGGGTTACGATTGGACCTAGGGTTAGGGTTATGTTGAGGGCTAGGATTAGAGATCCGGTTAGGGTTACGATTGGACCTAGGGTTAGGGTTATGTTGAGGGCTAGGGTTAGAGTTCCGGGTAGGGTTACGATTGCACCTAGGGTTAGGGTTATGTTGACGGCTAGGGTTAGAGATCCGGTTAGGGTTACGATTGGACCTAGGGTTAGGGTTATGTTGAGGGCTAGGGTTAGAGATCCGGTTAGGGTCACGATTGGACCTAGGGTTAGGGTTATGTTGAGGGCTAGGGTTAGAGATCCGGTTAGGGTTACGATTGGACCTAGGGTTAGGGTTATGTTGAGGGCTAGGGTTAGAGAGACGGTTAGGGTTACGATTGGACCTAGGGTTAGGGTTATGTTGAGGGCAGGGTTAGAGATCCGGTTAGGGTTACAATTGGACCTAGGGTTAAGGTTATGTTGAGGGCTAGGGTTAGAGATCCGGTTAGGGTCACGATTGGACCTAGGGTTAGGGTTATGTTGAGGGCTAGTGTTAGAGATCCGGTTAGGGTCACGATTGGACCTAGGTTAGGGTTATGTTGAGGGCCAGGGTTAGAGATCCCGTTAGGGTTACGATTGGACCTAGGGTTAGGGTTATGTTGAGGGCTAGGGTTAGAGATCCGGTTAGGGTTACGATTGGACCTAGGGTTAGGGTTATGTTGAGGGCTAGGGTTAGAGAGACGGTTAGGGTTACGATTGGACCTAGGGTTAGGGTTATGTTGAGGGCAGGGTTAGAGATCCGTTTAGGGTTACGATTGGACCTAGGGTTAAGTTTATGTTGAGGGCTAGGGTTAGAGATCCGGTTAGGGTTACGATTGGACCTAGGGTTAGGGTTATGTTGAGGGCTAGGGTTAGAGATCCGTTTAGCATTACGATTGGACCTAGGGTTAGGGTTATGTTGAGAGCTAGGGTTATGGAGACGCTTCGGGTCACGATTGGACCTAGGGTTAGGGTTATGTTGAGGGCTAGGTTTAGAGATCCGGTTAGGGTTACGATTGGACCTAGGGTTAGGGTTATGTTGAGGGCTAGGTTTAGAGATCCGGTTAGGGTTACGATTGGACCTAGGGTTAGGGTTATGTTGAGGGCTAGGGTTAGAGATCCGGTTAGGGTTACGATTGGACCTAGGGTTAGGGTTATGTTGAGGGCTAGGGTTAGAGATCCGGTTAGGGTTACGATTGGACCTAGGGTTAGGGTTATGTTGAGGGCTAGGGTTAGAGATCCGGTTAGGGTTACGATTGGACCTAGGGTTAGGGTTATGTTGAGGGCTAGGGTTAGAGATCCGGTTAGGGTTACGATTGGACCTAGGGTTAGGGTTATGTTGAGGGCTAGGGTTACAGATCCGGTTAGGGTTACGATTGGACCTAGGGTTAGGGTTATGTTGAGGGCTAGGGTTAGAGAGACGGTTAGGGTTACGATTGGACCTAGGGTTAGGGTTATGTTGAGGGCAGGGTTAGAGATCCGGTTAGGGTCACGATTGGACCTAGGGTTAGGGTTATGTTGAGGGCTAGGGTTAGAGATTCGGTTAGGGTTACGATTGGACCTAGGGTTAGGGTTATGTTGAGGGCTAGGGTTAGAGATCCGGTTAGGGTCACGATTGGACCTAGGGTTAGGGTTATGTTGAGGGCTAGGGTTAGAGAGACGGTTAGGGTTACGATTGGACCAAGGGTTAGGGTTATGTTGAGGGCAGGGTTAGAGATCCGGTTAGGGTCACGATTGGACCTAGGGTTAGGGTTATGTTGAGGGCTAGGGTTAGAGATCCGGTTAGGGTTACCATTGGACCTAGGGTTAGGGTTATGTTGAGGGCTAGGGTTAGAGAACCGGTTAGGGTTAAGATAGGACCTAGGGTTAGGGTGATGTTGAGGGCTAGGGTTAGAGATCCCGTTAGGGTTACGATTGGACCTAGGGTTAGGGTTATGATGAGGGTTAGGGTTAGAGAGACGGTTAGTGTTCCGATAGCACCTAGGGTTAGGGTTATGTTGAGGGCTAGGGTTAGAGGGACGGTTAGGGTCACGATTGGACCTAGGGTTAGGGTGATGTTGAGGGCTAGGGTTAGAGATCCGGTTAGGGTCACGATTGGACCTAGGGTTAGGGTTATGTTGAGGGCTAGGCTTAGAGATCCGGGTCGGGTTACGATTGCACCTAGGGTTAGGATTATGTTGACGGCTAGGGTTAGAGATCCGGTTAGGGTCACAATTGGACCTAGGGTTAGGGTTATGTTGAGGGCTAGGGTTAGAGATACGGTTAGGGTCATGATTGGACCTAGGGTTAGGGTTATGTTGAGGGCTAGGGTTAGCGATCCAGTTAGGGTCACGATTGGACATAGGGTTAGGGTGATGTTGAGGGCTAGGGTTAGAGATCCGTTTAGGGTTACGATTGGACCTAGGGTTAAGGTTATGTTGAGGGCTAGGGTTAGAGATCCGGTTATTGTTACGATTACCCCTAGGGTTAGGGTTATGTTGAGGGCTAGGGTTAGAGTTCTGGTTAGGGTTACGATTGGACCTAGGGTTAGGGTTATGTTGAGGGCTAGGGTTAGAGATCCGGTTAGGGTTACGATTGGACCTAGGGTTAGGGTTATGTTGAGGGCTAGGGTTACAGATCCGGTTAGGGTTACGATTGGACCTAGGGTTAGGGTTATGTTGAGGGCTAGGGTTAGAGATCCGGTTAGGGTCACGATTGGACCTAGGGTTAGGGTTATGTTGAGGGCTAGGGTTAGAGAGACGGTTAGGGTTACGATTGGACCTAGGCTTAGGGTTATGTTGAGGGCAGGGTTAGAGATCCGGTTAGGGTCACGATTGGACCTAGGGTTAGGGTTATGTTGAGGGCTAGGGTTAGAGATCCGGTTAGGATTACCATTGGACCTAGGGTTAGGGTTATGTTGAGGGCTAGGGTTAGAGATCCGGTTAGGGTTACGATTGGACCTAGGGTTAGGGTTATGTTGAGGGCTAGGGTTTGAGAGACGGTTAGGGTTCCGATTGGACCTAGAGTTAGGGTTATGTTGAGGGCTAGGTTTAGAGATCCAGTTAGGGTCACGATTGGACCTAGGGTTAGGGTTATGTTGAGGGCTAGGGTTAGAGATCCGGTTAGGGTCACGTTTGGACCTAGGGTTAGGGTTATGTTGACGGCTAGGGTTAGAGATCCGGTTAGGGTTACGATAGGACCTAGGGTTAGGGTTATGTTGAGGGCTAGGGTTAGAGATCTGGTTAGGGTTACGATTGGACCTAGGGTTAGGGTTATGTTGAGGGCTAGGGTTAGAGATCCGGGTAGGGTTTCGATTGGACCTAGGGTTAGGGTTATGTTGAGGGCTAGGGTTAGAGATCCCGTTAGGGTTACGATTGGACCTAGGGTTAGGGTTATGTTTAGGGCTAGGGTTAGAGAGACGGTTAGGGTTCCGATAGGACCTAGGGTTAGGGTTATGTTGACAGCTAGGGTTAGAGAGACGGTTAGGGTCACGATTGGACCTAGGGTTAGGGTGATGTTGAGGGCTAGGGTTAGAGGTCCGGTTAGGTTTACGATGGGACCTAGGTTAGGGTTATGTTGAGGGCCAGTGTTAGAGATCCCGTTAGGGTTACGATTGGACCTAGGGTTAGGGTTATGTTGAGGGCTAGGGTTAGAGTTCCGGTTAGGGTTACGATTGCACCTAGGGTTAGGGTTATGTTGAGGGCTAGGGTTAGAGATCCGGTTAGGGTTACCATTGCACCTAGGGTTAGGGTTATGTTGAGGGCCAGGGTTAGAGATCCGGTTAGGGTCACGATTGGATCTAGGGTTACGGTTATGTTGAGGGCTAGGGTTAGAGAGACGGTTAGGGTCACGATTGGACCTAGGGTTAGGGTTATGTTGAGGGCTAGGATTAGAGAGACGGTTAGGGTTACGATTGGACCTAGGGTTAGGGTTATGTTGACGGCTAGGGTTAGAGATCCGTTTAGGGTTACGATTGGACCTAGGGTTAGGGTGATGTTGAGGGCTAGGGTTAGAGATTCGGTTAGGGTTACGATTGGACCTAGGGTTATGGTGATGTTGATGGCTAGGGTTAGAGATCCGGTTAGGGTTATGGTTGGACCTAGGGTTAGGGTTATGTTGAGGGTTAGGGTTGGAGATCCGGTTAGGGTTACGATTGGACCTAGGGTTAGGGTTATGTTGAGGGCTAGGGTTAGAGATCCGGTTAGGGTTACGATTGGACCTAGGGTTAGGGTTATGTTGAGGGCTAGGTTTAGAGATCCCGTTAGGGTTACTATTGGACCTAGGGTTAGGGTTATGTTGAGGGTTAGGGTTAGAGATCCGGTTAGGGTTACGATAGGACCTAGGGTTAGGGTTATGTTGAGGGCTAGGGTTAGAGAGACGGTTAGGGTCACAATTGGACCTAGGGTTAGGGTGATGTTGAGGGCTAGGGTTAGAGGTCCGGTTACGGTTACGATTGGACCTAGGTTAGGGTTATGTTGAGGGCCAGGGTTAGAGATCTGGTTACGGGTACGATTGGACCTAGGGTTAGGGTTATGTTGAGGGCTAGGGTTAGAGATCCGGTTAGGGTTACGATTGCACCTAGGGTTAGGGTTATGTTGAGGGCTAGGGTTAGAGATCTGGTTAGGGTTACGATTGCACCTAGGGTTAGGGTTATGTTGAGGGCCAGGTTTAGAGATCCGGTTAGGGTCACGATTGGACCTAGGGTTAGGGTTATGTTGAGGGCTAGGGTTAGAGAGACGGTTAGGGTCACGATTGGACCTAGGGTTAGGGTTATGTTGAGGGCTAGGATTAGAGAGACGGTTAGGGTTACGATTGGACCTAGGGTTAGGGTTATGTTGAGGGCTAGGGTTAGAGATCCGGTTAGGGTTCCGATTGGACCTAGGGTTAGGGTTATGTTGAGGGCTAGGGTTAGAGATCCGGTTAGGGTCACGATTGGACCTAGGGTTAGGGTTATTTTGAGGGCTAGGGTTTGAGATCCGGTTAGGGTCACGATTGGACCTTGGGTTAGGGTTATGTTGAGGGCTAGGGTTATAGATCCGGTTAGGGTCACCATTGGACCTAGGGTTAGGGTTATGTTGAGGGCTAGGGTTAGAGATCCGGTTAGGGTCACGTTTGGACCTAGGGTTAGGGTTATGTTGACGGCTAGGGTTAGAGATCTGGTTAGGGTTACGATTGGACCTAGGGTTAGGGTGATGTTGAGGGCTAGGGTTAGAGATCCGGTTAGGGTTACGATTGGACCTAGGGTTAGGGTGATGTTGATGGCTAGGGTTAGAGATCCCGTTAGGGTTACGATTGGACCTAGGGTTAGGGTTATGTTGAGGGCTAGGGTTAGAGATCCGTTTAGGGTTACGATTGGACCTAGGGTTAGGGTGATGTTGAGGGCTAGGGTTAGAGATTCGGTTAGGGTTACGATTGGACCTAGGGTTATGGTGATGTTGATGGCTAGGGTTAGAGATCCGGTTAGGGTTATGGTTGGACCTAGGGTTAGGGTTATGTTGAGGGTTAGGGTTGGAGATCCGGTTAGGGTTACGATTGGACCTAGGGTTAGGGTTATGTTGAGGGCTAGGGTTAGAGATCCGGTTAGGGTTACGATTGGACCTAGGGTTAGGGTTATGTTGAGGGCTAGGGTTAGAGATCCCGTTAGGGTTACTATTGGACCTAGGGTTAGGGTTATGTTGAGGGCTAGGGTTAGAGATCCGGTTAGGGTTACGATAGGACCTAGGGTTAGGGTTATGTTGAGGGCTAGGGTTAGAGAGACGGTTAGGGTCACGATTGGACCTAGGGTTAGGGTGATGTTGAGGGCTAGGGTTAGAGGTCCGGTTACGGTTACGATAGGACCTAGGTTAGGGTTATGTTGAGGGCCAGGGTTAGAGATCCCGTTAGGATTACGATTGGACCTAGGGTTATGGTTATGTTGAGGGCTAGGGTTAGAGATCTGGTTACGGGTACGATTGGACCTAGGGTTAGGGTTATGTTGAGGGCTAGGGTTAGAGATCCGGTTAGGGTTACGATTGCACCTAGGGTTAGGGTTATGTTGAGGGCTAGGGTTAGAGATCTGGTTAGGGTTACGATTGCACCTAGGGTTAGGGTTATGTTGAGGGCCAGGTTTAGAGATCCGGTTAGGGTCACGATTGGACCTAGGGTTAGGGTTATGTTGAGGGCTAGGGTTAGAGAGACGGTTAGGGTCACGATTGGACCTAGGGTTAGGGTTATGTTGAGGGCTAGGATTAGAGAGACGGTTAGGGTTACGATTGGACCTAGGGTTAGGGTTATGTTGAGGGCTAGGGTTAGAGATCCGGTTAGGGTTCCGATTGGACCTAGGGTTAGGGTTATGTTGAGGGCTAGGGTTAGAGATCCGGTTAGGGTCACGATTGGACCTAGGGTTAGGGTTATTTTGAGGGCTAGGGTTTGAGATCCGGTTAGGGTCACGATTGGACCTTGGGTTAGGGTTATGTTGAGGGCTAGGGTTAGAGATCCGGTTAGGGTCACCATTGGACCTAGGGTTAGGGTTATGTTGAGGGCTAGGGTTAGAGATCCGGTTAGGGTCACGTTTGGACCTAGGGTTAGGGTTATGTTGACGGCTAGGGTTAGAGATCTGGTTAGGGTTACGATTGGACCTAGGGTTAGGGTGATGTTGAGGGCTAGGGTTAGAGATCCGGTTAGGGTTACGATTGGACCTAGGGTTAGGGTGATGTTGATGGCTAGGGTTAGAGATCCGGTTAGGGTTACGATTGGACCTAGGGTTAGGGTTATGTTGAGGGCTAGGGTTAGAGATCCGGTTAGGGTTACAATTGGACCTAGGGTTAGGGTTATATTGAGGGCTACGGTTAGAGATACGGTTAGGGTTACGATTGCACCTAGGGTTAGGGTTATGTTGAGGACTAGGGTTAGAGATCCGGTTAGGGTCACGATTGGACCTAGGGTTAGGGTTATGTTGACTGCTAGGGTAAGAGATCCGGTTAGGGTTACGATTGGACCTAGGGTTAGGGTGATGTTGAGGGCTAGGGTTAGAGAACCGGTTAGGGTTACGATTGGACCTAGGGTTATGGTGATGTTGATGGCTAGGGATAGAGATCCGGTTTGGGTTACGATTGGACCTAGGGTTAGGGTTATGTTGAGGGCTAGGTTTAGAGATCCGGTTAGGGTTACGATTGGACCTAGGGTTAGGGTTATGTTGAGGGCTAGGGTTAGAGATCCGGTTAGGGTTACGATTGGACCTAGGGTTAGGGTTATGTTGAGGGCGAGGGTTAGAGATCCGGTTAGGGTTACGATTGGACCTAGGGTTAGGGTTATGTTGAGGGCTAGGGTTAGAGATCCGGTTAGGGTTACGATTGGACCTAGGGTTAGGGTTATGTTGAGGACTAGGGTTAGAGAGACGGTTAGGGTTACGATTGGACCTAGGGTTAGGGTTATGTTGAGGGCAGGGTTAGAGATCCGGTTAGGGTAACGATTGGAGCTAGGGTTAGGGTTATGTTGAAGGCTAGGGTTAGAGATCCGGTTAGGGTTACGATTGGCCCTAGGGTTAGGGTGATGTTGAGGTCTAGGGTTAGAGATCCGGTTAGGGTTACGATTGGACCTAGGTTAGGGTTATGTTGAGGGCTAGGGTTAGAGAGAGGGTTAGGGTTCCGATTAGACCTAGGGTTAGGGTTATGTTGAGGGCTAGGGTTAGAGAGACAGTTAGGGTCACGATTGGACCTAGGTTTGGTTTATGTTGAGGGCTAGGGTTAGAGATCTCGTTAGGGTTACGATTGGACCTAGGGTTAGGGTTATGTTGAGGGCTAGGGTTAGAGATCCGGTTAGGGTTACGATTGGACCTAGGGTTAGGGTTATGTTGAGTGCTAGGGTTAGAGATCCGGTTAGGGTTACGATTGGACCTAGGGTTAGGGTTATGTTGAGGGCTAGGGTTCGAGAGACGGTTAGGGTTACGATTGGACCTAGGGTTAGGGTTATGTTGAGGGCAGGGTTAGAGATCCGGTTAGGGTCACGATTGGACCTAGGGTTAGGGTTATGTTGAGGGCTAGGGTTAGAGATCCGGATAGGGTTACGATTGGACCTAGGTTAGGGTTATGTTGAGGGCTAGGGTTAGAGAGAGGGTTAGGGTTCCGATTAGACCTAGGGTTAGGGTTATGTTGAGGGCTAGGGTTAGAGAGACAGTTAGGGTCACGATTGGACCTAGGTTTGGGTTATGTTGAGGGCTAGGGTTAGAGATCTCGTTAGGGTTACGATTGGACCTAGGGTTAGGGTTATGTTGAGGGCTAGGGTTAGAGATCCGGTTAGGGATACGATTGGACCTAGGGTTAGGGTTACGTTGAGGGCTAGGGTTAGAGATCCGGTTAGGGTTACGATTGGACCTAGGGTTAGGGTTATGTTGAGGGCTAGGGTTAGAGATCCGGTTAGGGTTACGATTGGACCTAGGGTTAGGGTTATGTTGAGGGCTAGGGTTCGAGAGACGGTTAGGGTTACGATTGGACCTAGGTTTAGGGTTATGTTGAGGGCAGGGTTAGATATCCAGTTAGGGTCACGATTGGACCTAGGGTTAGGGTTATGTTGAGGGCTAGGGTTAGAGATCCGGTTAGGGTTACGATTGGACCTAGGTTAGGGTTATGTTGAGGGCTAGGGTTAGAGAGAGGGTTAGGGTTCCGATTAGACCTAGGGTTAGGGTTATGTTGAGGGCTACGGATAGAGAGACGGTTAGGGTCACGATTGGACCTAGGTTTGGGTTATGTTGAGGGCTAGGGTTAGAGATCTCGTTAGGGTTACGATTGGACCTAGGGTTAGGGTTATGTTGAGGGCTAGGGTTATAGATCCGTTTACGGTTACGATTGGACCTAGGGTTAGGCTTATGTTGAGGGCTAGGGTTAGAGATCCGGTTAGGGTTAAGATTGGACCTAGGGTTAGAGTTATGTTGAGGGCTAGGGTTAGAGATCCGGGTAGGGTTACGATTGGACCTAGGGTTAGGGTTATGTGAGGGCTAGGGTTAGAGATCCGGTTAGGGTTACGATTGGACCTAGGGTTAGGGTTATGTTGAGGGCTAGGGTTAGAGAGACGGTTAGGGTTACGATTGGACCTAGGGTTAGGGTTATGTTGAGGGCAGGGTTAGAGATCCGGTTAGGGTCACGATTGGAGCTAGGGTTAGGGTTATGTTGACTGCTAGGGTTAGAGATCCGGTTAGGGTTACGATTGGACCTAGGGTTAGGGTGATGTTGAGGGCTAGGGTTAGAGATCCGGTTAGGGTTACGATTGGACCTAGGGTTATGGTGATGTTGATGGCTAGGGTTAGAGATCAGGTTAGGGTTACGATTGGACCTAGGGTTAGGGTTATGTTGAGGGTTAGGGTTGGAGATCCGGTTAGGGTTACGATTGGACCTAGGGTTAGGGTTATGTTGAGGGCTAGGGTTATAGATCCGGTTACGGTTACGATTGGACCTAGGGTTAGGCTTATGTTGAGGGCTAGGGTTAGAGACCCGGTTAGGGTTAAGATTGCACCTTGGGTTAGGGTTATGTTGAGGGCTAGGGTTAGAGATCCGGGTAGGGTTACGATTGGACCTAGGGTTTGGGTTATGTTGAGGGCTAGGGTTAGAGATCCGGTTACGGTTACGATTGGACCTAGGGTTAGTGTTATGTTGAGGGCTAGGTTTAGAGTTCCGGTTAGGGTTACGATTGGACCTAGGGTTAGGGTTATGTTGAGGGCTAGGGTTAGAGATCTGGTTAGGGTTACGATTGGACCTAGGGTTAGGGTTATGTTGAGGGCTAGGCTTAGAGATCCGGTTAGGGTTACGATTGCAACTAGGGTTAGGGTTATGTTGAGGGCTAGGGTTAGAGATCCGGGTAGGGTTACGATTGCACCTAGGGTTAGGGTTATGTTGACGGCTAGGGTTAGAGATCCGGTTAGGGTCACGATTGGACCTTGGGTTAGGGTTATCTTGAGGGCTAGGGTTAGAGATCCGGTTAGGGTCACGATTGAACCTAGGGTTAGGGTTATGTTGAGGGCTAGGGTTAGAGATCCGGTTAGGGTCACGATTGCACCTTGGGTTAGGGTTATGTTGAGGGCTAGGGTTAGAGATCCGGTTAGGGTTACGATTGCACCTAGGGTTATGGTTATGTTGAGGGCTAGGGTTAGAGATCCGGGTAGGGTTACGATTGGACCTAGGGTTAGGGTTATGTTGAGGGCTAGGGTTAGAGATCCGGTTACGGTTACGATTGGACCTAGGGTTAGTGTTATGTTGAGGGCTAGCTTTAGAGTTCCGGTTAGGGTTACGATTGGACCTAGGGTTAGGGTTATGTTGAGGGCTAGGGTTAGAGATCTGGTTAGGGTTACGATTGGACCTAGGGTTAGGGTTATGTTGAGGGCTAGGCTTAGAGATCCGGTTAGGGTTACGATTGCAACTAGGGTTAGGGTTATGTTGAGGGCTAGGGTTAGAGATCCGGGTAGGGTTACGATTGCACCTAGGGTTAGGGTTATGTTGACGGCTAGGGTTAGAGATCCGGTTAGGGTCACGATTGGACCTTGGGTTAGGGTTATCTTCAGGGCTAGGGTTAGAGATCCGGTTAGGGTCACGATTGGACCTAGGGTTAGGGTTATGTTGAGGGCTAGGGTTAGAGATCCGGTTAGGGTCACGATTGCACCTTGGGTTAGGGTTATGTTGAGGGCTAGGGTTAGAGATCCGGTTAGGGTTACGATTGCACCTAGGGTTATGGTTATGTTGAGGGCTAGGGTTAGAGATCCGGGTAGGGTTACGATTGCACCTAGGGTTAGGGTTATGTTGAGGGCTAGGGTTAGAGATCCGGTTAGGGAAACGATTGGACCTAGGGTTAGGGTTATGTTGAGGGCTAGGGTTAGAGATCCCGTTAGGGTTACGATTGGACCTAGGGTTAGGGTTATGTTGAGGGCTAGGGATAGAGATCCGGGTAGGGTTACGATTGGACCTAGGGTTAGGGTTATGTTGAGGGCTAGGGTTAGAGATCCGGTTACGGTTACGATTGGACCTAGGGTTAGTGTTATGTTGAGGGCTAGGTTTAGAGTTCCGGTTAGGGTTACGATTGGACCTAGGGTTAGGGTTATGTTGAGGGCTAGGGTTAGAGATCTGGTTAGGGTTACGATTGGACCTAGGGTTAGGGTTATGTTGAGGGCTAGGCTTAGAGATCCGGTTAGCGTTACGATTGCAACTAGGGTTAGGGTTATGTTGAGGGCTAGGGTTAGAGATCCGGGTAGGGTTACGATTGCACCTAGGGTTAGGGTTATGTTGACGGCTAGGGTTAGAGATCCGGTTAGGGTCACGATTGGACCTTGGGTTAGGGTTATGTTGAGGGCTAGGGTTAGAGATCCGGTTAGGGTCACGATTGGACCTAGGGTTAGGGTTATGTTGAGGGCTAGGGTTAGAGATCCGGTTAGGGTCACGATTGCACCTTGGGTTAGGGTTATGTTGAGGGCTAGGGTTAGAGATCCGGTTAGGGTTACGATTGCACCTAGGGTTATGGTTATGTTGAGGGCTAGGGTTAGAGATCCGGGTAGGGTTACGATTGCACCTAGGGTTAGGGTTATGTTGAGGGCTAGGGTTAGAGATCCGGTTAGGGACACGATTGGACCTAGGGTTAGGGTTATGTTGAGGGCTAGGGTTAGAGATCCGGTTAGGGTTACGATTGTACCTAGGGTTAGGGTTATGTTGAGGGCTAGGATTAGAGATCCGGTTAGGGTTACGATTGGACCTAGGGTTAGGGTTATGTTGAGGGCTAGGGATAGAGAGACGGTTAGGGTTCCGATTGGACCTAGGGTTATGGTTATGTTGAGGGCTAGGGTTAGAGATCCGGTTAGGGTTACGATTGGACCTAGGGTTAGGGTTATGTTGAGGGCTAGGGTTAGAGATCCGGGTAGGGTTTCGATTGGACCTAGGGTTAGGGTTATGTTGAGGGCTAGGGTTAGAGATCCGGTTACGGTTACAATTGTACCTAGGGTTAGTGTTATGTTGAGGGCTAGGGTTAGAGGTCCGGTTACGGTTACGATTGCACCTAGGGTGAGGGTTATGTTGAGGGCTAGGGTTAGAGATCCGGGTAGGGTTACGATTGGACCTAGGGTTAGGGTTATGTTGAGGGCTAGGGTTAGAGATCCGGTTACGGTTACGATTGGACCTAGGGTTAGTGTTATGTTGAGGGCTAGGTTTAGAGTTCCGGTTAGGGTTACGATTGGACCTAGGGTTAGGGTTATGTTGAGGGCTAGGGTTAGAGATCTGGTTAGGGTTACCCTTGGACCTAGGGTTAGGGTTATGTTGAGGGCTAGGCTTAGAGATCCGGTTAGGGTTACGATTGCAACTAGGGTTAGGGTTATGTTGAGGGCTAGGGTTAGAGATCCGGGTAGGGTTACGATTGCACCTAGGGTTAGGGTTATGTTGATGGCTAGGGATAGAGATCCGGTTAGGGTCATGATTGGACCTTGGGTTAGGGTTATCTTGAGGGCTAGGGTTAGAGATCCGGTTAGGGTCACGATTGGACCTTGGGTTCGGGTTATGTTGATGGCTAGGGTTAGAGATCCGGGTAGGGTTTCGATTGGACCTAGGGTTAGGGTTATGTTGAGGGCTAGGGTTAGAGATCCGGTTACAGTTACAATTGGACCTAGGGTTAGTGTTATGTTGAGGGCTAGGGTTAGAGGTCCGGTTACGGTTACGATTGCACCTAGGGTTAGGGTTATGTTGAGGGCTAGGGTTACAGATCCGGTTACGGTTAAGATTGGACCTAGGGTTAGGGTGATGTTGAGGGCTAGGATTAGAGAACCGGTTAGGGTTACGATTGGACCTAGGGTTAGGGTTATGTTGAGGGCTAGGGTTAGAGATCCGGTTAGGGTTACGATTGGACCTATGGTTAGGGTTATGTTGAGTGCTAGGGTTAGAGATCCGGTTAGGGTTACGATTGGAACTAGGGTTAGGGTTATGTTGAGGGCTAGGGTTAGAGATCCGGTTAGGGTTACAATTGGACCTAGGGTTAGGGTTATGTTGAGGGCTAGGGTTCGAGTGACGGTTAGGGTTACGATTGGACCTAGGGTTAGGGTTATGTTGAGGGCAGGGTTAGAGATCCGGTTGGGGTCACGATTGGACCTAGGGTTAGGGTTATGTTGAGGGCTAGGGTTAGAGATCCGGTTAGGGTTACCATTGGACCTAGGGTTAGGGATATGTTGAGGGCTAGGGTTAGAGATCCGGTTAGGGTTACGATTGGACCTAGGTTAGGGTTATGTTGAGGGATAGGGTTAGAGAGAGGGTTAGGGTTCCGATTAGACCTAGGGTTAGGGTTATGTTGAGGGCTACGGTTAGAGAGACAGTTAGGGTCACGATTGGACCTAGGTTGGGGTTATGTTGAGGGCTAGGGTTAGAGATCCGGTTAGGGTCACGTTTGGACCTAGGGTTAGGGTTATGTTGACGGCTAGGGTTAGAGATCCGGTTAGGGTTACGATTGGACCTAGGGTTAGGGTGATGTTGAGGGCTAGGGTTAGAGATCCGGTTAGGGTTACGATTGGACCTAGAGTTATGGTGATGTTGATGGCTAGGGTTAGAGATCCGGTTAGGGTTACGATTGGACCTAGGGTTAGGGTTATGTTGAGGGCTAGGGTTAGAGATCCGGTTAGGGTTACGATTGGACCTAGGGTTAGGGTTATGTTGAGGGCTACGGTTAGAGATAAGGTTAGGGTCACGATTGGACCTAGGGTTAGGGTTATGTTGACGGCTAGGGTAAGAGTTCCGGTTAGGGTTACGATTGGACCTAGGGTTAGGGTTATGTTGAGGGCTAGGGTTAGATATCCGGGTAGGGTTACGATTGGACCTAGGGTTAGGGTTATGTTGAGGGCTAGGGTTAGAGATCCGGTTAGGGTTACTATTGAACCTAGGGTTAGGGTTATGTTGAGGGCTAGGGTTCGAGAGACGGTTAGGGTTACGATTGGACCTAGGGTTAGGGTTAGGTTGAGGGCAGGGTTAGAGATCCGGTTAGGGTCACGATTGGACCTAGGGTTAGGGTTATGTTGAGGGCTAGGGTTAGAGATCCGATTAGGGTTACGATTGGACCTAGGTTAGGGTTATGTTGAGGGCTAGGGTTAGAGAGAGCGTTAGGGTTCCGATTAGACCTAGGGTTAGGGTTATGTTGAGGGCTAGGGTTAGAGAGACAGTTAGGGTCACGATTGGACCTAGGTTTGGGTTATGTTGAGGGCTAGGGTTAGAGATCTCGTTAGGGTTACGATTGGACCTAGGGTTAGGGTTATGTTGAGGGCTAGGGTTATAGATCCGGTTACGGTTACGATTGGACCTAGGGTTAGGCTTATGTTGAGGGCTAGGGTTAGAGATCCGGTTAGGGTTAAGATTGGACCTAGGGTTAGCGTTATGTTGAGGGCTAGGGTTAGAGATCCGGGTAGGGTTACGATTGGACCTAGGGTTAGGGTTATGTTGAGGGCTAGGGTTAGAGATACGGTTAGGGTTACGATTGGACCTAGGGTTAGGGTTATGTTGAGGACAGGGTTAGAGATCCGGTTAGGGTCACGATTGAAGCTAGGGTTAGGGTTATGTTGACGGCTAGGGTTAGAGATCCGGTTAGGGTTACGATTGGACCTAGGGTTAGGGTGATGTTGAGGGCTAGTGTTAGAGATCCGGTTAGGGTTACGATTGGACCTAGGGTTATGGTGATGTTGATGGCTAGGGTTAGAGATCCGGTTAGGGTTACGATTGGACCTAGGGTTAGGGTTATGTTGAGGGTTAGGGTTGGAGATCCGGTTAGGGTTACGATTGGACCTAGGGTTAGGGTTATGTTGAGGGCTAGGGTTAGAGATCCGGTTAGGGTTACGATTGGACCTAGGGTTAGGGTTATGTTGAGGACTAGGGTTATAGATCCGGTTACGGTTACGATTGGACCTAGGGTTAGGCTTTTGTTGAGGGCTAGGGTTAGAGATCCGGTTAGGGTTAAGATTGGACCTAGGGATAGGGTTATGTTGAGGGCTAGGGTTAGAGATCCGGGTAGGGTTACGATTGGACCTAAGGTTAGGGTTATGTTGAGGGCTAGGGTTAGAGATCCGGTTAGGGATACGATTGGACCTAGGGTTAGGGTTATGTTGAGGGCTAGGGTTAGAGATCCGGTTAGGGTTACGATTGCACCTAGGGTTAGGGTTATGTTGAGGGCTAGGGTTAGAGATCCGGGTAGGGTTACGATTGCACCTAGGGTTAGGGTTATGTTGACGGCTAGGGTTAGAGATCCGGTTAGGGTTACGATTGGACCTAGGGTTAGGGTTATGTTGAGGGCTAGGGTTAGAGATCCGGGTAGGGTTTCGATTGGACCTAGGGTTAGGGTTATGTTGAGGGCTAGGGTTAGAGATCCGGTTAGGGTTACGATTGGACCTAGGGTTAGGGTTATGTTGAGGGCTAGGGTTAGAGATCCGGTTAGGGTTACGATTCAACCTAGGGTTAGGGTTATGTTGAGGGCTAGGGTTAGAGAGACGGTTAGGGTTACGATTGGACCTAGGGTTAGGGTTATGTTGAGGGCAGGGTTAGAGATCCGGTTAGGGTCACGATTGGAGCTAGGGTTAGGGTTACATTGACGGCTAGGATTAGAGATCCGGTTAGGGTTACGATTGGACCTAGGGTTAGGGTGATGTTGAGGGCTAGGGTTAGAGATCCGGTTAGGGTTACGATTGGACCTAGGGTTATGGTGATGTTGATGGCTAGGGTTAGAGATCCGGTTAGGGTTACGATTGGAACTAGGGTTAGGGTTATGTTGAGGGCTAGGGTTAGAGATCCGGTTAGGGTTACGATTGGAACTAGGGTTAGGGTTATGTTGAGGGCTAGGGTTAGATTTCCGGTTAGGGTTACGATTGGACCTAGGGTTAGTGTTATGTTGAGGGCTAGGGTTCGAGAGACGGTTAGGGTTACGATTGGGCCTAGGGTTAGGGTTATGTTGAGGGCAGGGTTAGAGATCCGGTTAAGATCACGATTGGACCTAGGATTAGGGTTATGTTGAGGGCTAGGGTTAGAGAGACGGTTAGGGTCACGATTGGACCTACGATTAGGGTTATGTTGAGGGCTAGGGTTAGAGATCCGGTTAGGGTCACGATTGGACCTAGGGTTAGGTTTATGTTGAGGGCTAGGGTTAGAGAGACGTTTAGGGTTACGATTGGACCTAGGGTTAGGGTTATGTTGAGGGCTAGGTTTAGAGATCCGGTTAGGGTTACGATTGGACCTAGGGTTAGGGTTATGTTGAGGGCTAGGTTTAGAGATCCGGTTAGGGTTACGATTGGACCTAGCGTTAGGGTTATGTTGAGGGCTAGGGTTAGAGAGACGGTTAGGGTTACGATTGTACCTAGGGTTAGGGTTATGTTGAGGGCTAGGGTTAGAGAGACGGTTAGGGTTACGATTGGACCTAGGGTTAGGGTTATGTTGAGGGCTAGGGTTAGAGATCCGGTTAGGGTTACGATTGGACCTAGGTTAGGGTTATGTTGAGGGCTAGGGTTAGAGAGAGGGTTAGGGTTCCGATTAGACCTACGGTTAGGGTTATGTTGAGGGCTAGGGTTAGAGAGACAGTTAGGGTCACGATTGGACCTAGGTTTGGGTTATGTTGAGGGCTAGGGTTAGAGATCTCGTTAGGGTTACGATTGGACCTAGGGTTAGGGTTATGTTGAGGGCTAGGGTTAGAGATCCGGTTACGTTTACGATTGGACCTAGGGTTAGGGTTATGTTGAGTGCTAGGGTTAGAGATCCGGTTAGGGTTACGATTAGACCTAGGGTTATTTTTATGTTGAGGGCTAGGGTTAGAGATCCGGTTAGGGTTACGATTGGACCTAGGGTTAGGGTTATGTTGAGGGCTAGTGTTCCAGAGACGGTTAGGGTTACGATTGGACCTAGGGTTAGGGTTATGTTGAGGGCAGGGTTAGAGATCCGGTTAGGGTCACGATTGGACCTAGGGTTAGGGTTATGTTGAGGGCAAGGGTTAGAGATCCGGTTAGGGTCACGATTGGACCTAGGGTTAGGGTTATGTTGACGGCTAGGGTAAGAGATCCGGTTAGGGTTACGATTGGACCTAGGGTTAGGGTGATGTTGAGGGCTAGGGTTAGAGATCCGGTTAGGGTTACGATTGGACCTAGGGTTATGGTGATGTTGATGGCTAGGGTTAGAGATCCGGTTAGGGTTACGATTGGACCTAGGGTTAGGGTTATGTTGAGGGTTAGGGTTAGAGATCCGGTTAGGGTTACGATTGGACCTAGGGTTAGGGTTATGTTGAGGGCTAGGTTTAGAGATCTGGTTAGGGTTACGATTGGACCTAGGGTTAGGGTTATGTTGAGGGCTAGGGTTAGAGATCCGGTTAGGGTTACGATTGGACCTAGGGTTAGGGTTATGTTGAGGGCTAGGGTTAGAGATCCGGTTAGGGTTACGATTGGACCTAGGGTTAGGGTTATGTTGAGGGCTAGGGTTAGAGATCCGGTTAGGGTTACGATTCGACCTAGGGTTAGGGTTATGTTGAGGGCTAGGGTTAGAGAGACGGTTAGGGTTACGATTGGACCTAGGGTTAGGGTTATGTTGAGGGCAGGGTTAGAGATCCGGTTAGGGTCACGATTGGAGCTAGGGTTAGGGTTACATTGACGGCTAGGATTAGAGATCCGGTTAGGGTTACGATTGGACCTAGGGTTAGGGTGATGTTGAGGGCTAGGGTTAGAGATCCGGTTAGGGTTACGATAGGACCTAGGGTTATGGTGATGTTGATGGCTAGGGTTAGAGATCCGGTTAGGGTTACGATTGGAACTAGGGTTAGGGTTATGTTGAGGGCTAGGGTTAGAGATCCGGTTAGGGTTACGATTGGAACTAGGGTTAGGGTTATGTTGAGGGCTAGGGTTAGATTTCCGGTTAGGGTTACGATTGGACCTAGGGTTAGTGTTATGTTGAGGGCTAGGGTTCGAGAGACGGTTAGGGTTACGATTGGGCCTAGGGTTAGGGTTATGTTGAGGGCAGGGTTAGAGATCCGGTTAAGATCACGATTGGACCTAGGATTAGGGTTATGTTGAGGGCTAGGGTTAGAGAGACGGTTAGGGTCACGATTGGACCTACGATTAGGGTTATGTTGAGGGCTAGGGTTAGAGATCCGGTTAGGGTCACGATTGGACCTAGGGTTAGGTTTATGTTGAGGGCTAGGGTTAGAGAGACGTTTAGGGTTACGATTGGACCTAGGGTTAGGGTTATGTTGAGGGCTAGGTTTAGAGATCCGGTTAGGGTTACGATTGGACCTAGGGTTAGGGTTATTTTGAGGGCTAGGTTTAGAGATCCGGTTAGGGTTACGATTGGACCTAGCGTTAGGGTTATGTTGAGGGCTAGGGTTAGAGAGACGGTTAGGGTTACGATTGTACCTAGGGTTAGGGTTATGTTGAGGGCTAGGGTTAGAGAGACGGTTAGGGTTACGATTGGACCTAGGGTTAGGGTTATGTTGAGGGCTAGGGTTAGAGATCCGGTTAGGGTTACAATTGGACCTAGGGTAAGGGTTATGTTGAGGGCTAGGGTTAGAGATCCGGTTAGGGTTACGATTGGACCTAGGGTTAGGGTTATGTTGAGGGCTAGGGTTAGAGATCCGGTTAGGGTTACGATTGGACCTAGGGTTAGGGTTATGTTGAGGGCTAGGGTTAGAGAGACGGTTAGGGTTCCGATTGGACCTAGGGTTAGGGTTATGTTGAGGGCTAGGGTTAGAGATCCGGGTAGGGTTACGATTGAACCTAGGGTTAGGGTTATGTTGAGGGCTAGGGTTAGAGATGCGGTTACGGTTACGATTGCACCTAGGGTTAGGGTTATGTTGAGGGCTAGGGTTAGAGATCCGGTTAGAGTTACGATTGGACCTAGGGTTAGGGTTATGTTGAGGGTAGGGTTAGAGATCCCGGTAGGGTTACGATTGGAACTAGGGTTAGGGTTATGTTGAGGGCTAGGGTTAGAGAGACGGTTAGGGTTACGATTGGACCTAGGGTTAGGGTTATGTGAGGGCAGGGTTAGAGATCCGGTTAGGGTCACGATTGGACCTAGGGTTAGGGTTATGTTGAGGGCTAGGGTTAGAGATCCGGTTAGGGTTACAATTGGACCTAGGGTTAGGGTTATGTTGAGGGCTAGGGTTAGAGATCCGGTTAGGGTTACGATTGGACCTAGGGTTAGGGTTATGTTGAGGGCTAGGGTTAGAGATCCGGTTAGGGTTACGATTGGACCTAGGGTTAGGGTTATGTTGAGGGCTAGGGTTAGAGAGACGGTTAGGGTTCCGATTGGACCTAGGGTTAGGGTTATGTTGAGGGCTAGGGTTAGAGATCCGGGTAGGGTTACGATTGAACCTAGGGTTAGGGTTATGTTGAGGGCTAGGGTTAGAGATCCGGTTACGGTTACAATTGGACCTAGGGTTAGTGTTATGTTGAGGGCTAGGGTTAGAGATCCGGTTACGGTTACGATTGTACCTAGGGTTAGGGTTATGTTGAGGGCTAGGGTTAGAGAGACGGTTAGGGTTACGATTGGACCTAGGGTTAGGGTTATGTTGAGGGCAGGGTTAGAGATCCGGTTAGGGTCACGATTGGACCTAGGGTTAGGGTTATGTTGAGGGCTAGGGTTAGAGATCCGGTTAGGGTTACAATTGGACCTAGGGTTAGGGTTATGTTGAGGGCTAGGGTTAGAGATCCGGTTAGGGTTACGATTGGACCTAGGGTTAGGGTTATGTTGAGGGCTACGGTTAGAGATACGGTTAGGGTTACGATTGCACCTAGGGTTAGGGTTATGTTGAGGGCAAGGGTTAGAGATCCGGTTAGGGTCACGATTGGACCTAGGGTTAGGGTTATGTTGACGGCTAGGGTAAGAGATCCGGTTAGGGTTACGATTGGACCTAGGGTTAGGGTGATGTTGAGGGCTAGGGTTAGAGATCCGGTTAGGGTTACGATTGGACCTAGGGTTATGGTGATGTTGATGGCTAGGGTTAGAGATCCGGTTAGGGTTACGATTGGACCTAGGGTTAGGGTTTTGTTGAGGGTTAGGGTTAGAGATCCGGTTAGGGTTACGATTGGACCTAGGGTTAGGGTTATGTTGAGGGCTAGGTTTAGAGATCTGGTTAGGGTTACGATTGGACCTAGGGTTAGGGTTATGTTGAGGGCTAGGGTTAGAGATCCGGTTAGGGTTACGATTGGACCTAGGGTTAGGGTTATGTTGAGGGCTAGGGTTAGAGATCCGGTTAGGGTTACGATTGCACCTAGGGTTAGGGTTATGTTGAGGGCTAGGGTTAGAGATCCGGTTAGGGTTACGATTCGACCTAGGGTTAGGGTTATGTTGAGGGTAGGGTTAGAGAGACGGTTAGGGTTACGATTGGACCTAGGGTTAGGGTTATGTTGAGGGCAGGGTTAGAGATCCGGTTAGGGTCACGATTGGAGCTAGGGTTAGGGTTACATTGACGGCTAGGATTAGAGATCCGGTTAGGGTTACGATTGGACCTAGGGTTAGGGTGATGTTGAGGGCTAGGGTTAGAGATCCGGTTAGGGTTACGATTGGACCTAGGGTTATGGTGATGTTGATGGCTAGGGTTAGAGATCCGGTTAGGGTTACGATTGGAACTAGGGTTAGGGTTATGTTGAGGGCTAGGGTTAGAGATCCGGTTAGGGTTACGATTGGAACTAGGGTTAGGGTTATGTTGAGGGCTAGGGTTAGATTTCCGGTTAGGGTTACGATTGGACCTAGGGTTAGTGTTATGTTGAGGGCTAGGGTTCGAGAGACGGTTAGGGTTACGATTGGGCCTAGGGTTAGGGTTATGTTGAGGGCAGGGTTAGAGATCCGGTTAAGATCACGATTGGACCTAGGATAAGGGTTATGTTGAGGGCTAGGGTTAGAGAGACGGTTAGGGTCACGATTGGACCTACGATTAGGGTTATGTTGAGGGCTAGGGTTAGAGATCCGGTTAGGGTCACGATTGGACCTAGGGTTAGGTTTATGTTGAGGGCTAGGGTTAGAGAGACGTTTAGGGTTACGATTGGACCTAGGGTTAGGGTTATGTTGAGGGCTAGGTTTAGAGATCCGGTTAGGGTTACGATTGGACCTAGGGTTAGGGTTATGTTGAGGGCTAGGTTTAGAGATCCGGTTAGGGTTACGATTGGACCTAGCGTTAGGGTTATATTGAGGGCTAGGGTTAGAGAGACGGTTAGGGTTACGATTGTACCTAGGGTTAGGGTTATGTTGAGGGCTAGGGTTAGAGAGACGGTTAGGGTTACGATTGGACCTAGGGTTAGGGTTATGTTGAGGGCTAGGGTTAGAGATCCGGTTAGGGTTACAATTGGACCTAGGGTTAGGGTTATGTTGAGGGCTAGGGTTAGAGATCCGGTTAGGGTTACGATTGGACCTAGGGTTAGGGTTATGTTGAGGGCTAGGGTTAGAGATCCGGTTAGGGTTACGATTGGACCTAGGGTTAGGGTTATGTTGAGGGCTAGGGTTAGAGAGACGGTTAGGGTTCCGATTGGACCTAGGGTTAGGGTTATGTTGAGGGCTAGGGTTAGAGATCCGGTTAGGGTTACGATTGAACCTAGGGTTAGGGTTATGTTGAGGGCTAGGGTTAGAGATCCGGTTACGGTTACGATTGCACCTAGGGTTAGGGTTATGTTGAGGGCTAGGGTTAGAGATCCGGTTAGAGTTACGATTGGACCTAGGGTTAGGGTTATGTTGAGGGCTAGGGTTAGAGATCCCGGTAGGGTTACGATTGGAACTAGGGTTAGGGTTATGTTGAGGGCTAGGGTTAGAGAGACGGTTAGGGTTACGATTGGACCTAGGGTTAGGGTTATGTGAGGGCAGGGTTAGAGATCCGGTTAGGGTCACGATTGGACCTAGGGTTAGGGTTATGTTGAGGGCTAGGGTTAGAGATCCGGTTAGGGTTACGATTGGACCTAGGGTTAGGGTTATGTTGAGGGCTAGGGTTAGAGATCCGGTTAGGGTTACGATTGGACCTAGGGTTAGGGTTATGTTGAGGGCTAGGGTTAGAGAGACGGTTAGGGTTCCGATTGGACCTAGGGTTAGGGTTATGTTGAGGGCTAGGGTTAGAGATCCGGGTAGGGTTACGATTGAACCTAGGGTTAGGGTTATGTTGAGGGCTAGGGTTAGAGATCCGGTTACGGTTACAATTGGACCTAGGGTTAGTGTTATGTTGAGGGCTAGGGTTAGAGATCCGGTTACGGTTACGATTGTACCTAGGGTTAGGGTTATGTTGAGGGCTAGGGTTAGAGAGACGGTTAGGGTTACGATTGGACCTAGGGTTAGGGTTATGTTGAGGGCAGGGTTAGAGATCCGGTTAGGGTCACGATTGGACCTAGGGTTAGGGTTATGTTGAGGGCTAGGGTTAGAGATCCGGTTAGGGTTACGATTGGACCTAGGGTTAGGGTTATGTTGAGGGCTAGGTTTAGAGATCCGGTTAGGGTTACGATTGGACCTAGGGTTAGGGTTATGTTGAGGGCTAGGGTTAGAGATCCGGTTAGGGTTACGATTGGACCTAGGGTTAGGGTTATGTTGAGGGCTAGGGTTAGAGAGACGGTTAGGGTTCCGATTGGACCTAGGGTTAGGGTTATGTTAAGGGCTAGGGTTAGAGATCCGGGTAGGGTTACGATTGAACCTAGGGTTAGGGTTATGTTGAGGGCTAGGGTTAGAGATCCGGTTACGGTTACGATTGCACCTAGGGTTAGGGTTATGTTGAGGGCTAGGGTTAGAGATCCGGTTAGAGTTACGATTGGACCTAGGGTTAGGGTTATGTTGAGGGTAGGGTTAGAGATCCCGGTAGGGTTACGATTGGAACTAGGGTTAGGGTTATGTTGAGGGCTAGGGTTAGAGAACCGGTTACAGTTACGATTGGACCTAGGGTTAGGGTTATGTTGAGGGCTAGGGTTAGAGATACGGTTAGGGTCACGATTGGACCTAGGGTTAGGGTTATGTTGAGGGTTAGGGTTAGAGATCCGGTTAGGGTCACGATTGGACCTACGGTTAGGGTTATGTTGAGGGCTAGGTTTAGAGATCCGGTTAGGGTTACGATTGGACCTAGGGTTAGGGTTATGTTGAGGGCTAGGGTTAGAGAGACGGTTAGGGTTCCGATTGGACCTAGGGTTAGGGTTATGTTGAGGGCTAGGGTTAGAGATCCGGGTAGGGTTACGATTGAACCTAGGGTTAGGGTTATGTTGAGGGCTAGGGTTAGAGATCCGGTTACGGTTACGATTGTACCTAGGGTTAGGGTTATGTTGAGGGCTAGGGTTAGAGATCCGGTTACGGTTACGATTGTACCTAGGGTTAGGGTTATGTTGAGGGCTAGGGTTAGAGAGACGGTTAGGGTTACGATTGGACCTAGGGTTAGGGTTATGTTGAGGGCAGGGTTAGAGATCCGGTTAGGGTCACGATTGGACCTAGGGTTAGGGTTATGTTGAGGGCTAGGGTTAGAGATCCGGTTAGAGTTACGATTGGACCTAGGGTTAGGGTTATGTTGAGGGTAGGGTTAGAGATCCCGGTAGGGTTACGATTGGAACTATGGTTAGGGTTATGTTGAGGGCTAGGGTTAGAGAACCGGTTACAGTTACGATTGGACCTAGGGTTAGGGTTATGTTGAGGGCTAGGGTTAGAGATACGGTTAGGGTCACGATTGGACCTAGGGTTAGGGTTATGTTGAGGGTTAGGGTTAGAGATCCGGTTAGGGTCACGATTGGACCTACGGTTAGGGTTATGTTGAGGGCTAGGTTTAGAGATCCGGTTAGGGTTACGATTGGACCTAGGGTTAGGGTTATGTTGAGGGCTAGGGTTAGAGATCCGGTTAGGGTCACGATTGGACCTAGGGTTAGGGTTATGTTGAGGGCTAGGTTTAGAGAGACGGTTAGGTTTCCGATTGGACCTAGGGTTAGGGTTATGTTGAGGGCTAGGGTTAGAGATCTGGGTAGGGTTACGATTGAACCTAGGGTTAGGGTTATGTTGAGGACTAGGGTTAGAGATCCGGTTACGGTTACAATTGGACCTAGGGTTAGTGTTATGTTGAGAGCTAGGGTTAGAGATCCGGTTACGGTTACGATTGCACCTAGGGTTAGGGTTATGTTGAGGGCTAGGGTTAGAGATCCAGTTAGGGTCACGATTGGACCTAGGGTTAGGGTTATGTTGAGGGCTAGGGTTAGAGATACGGTTAGGGTCAAGATTGGACCTAGGGTTAGGGTTATGTTGAGGGCTAGGGTTAGAGATCCGGTTAGGGTTACGATTGGACCTAGGGTTAGGGTTATGTTGAGGGCTAGGGTTAGAGATCCGGTTAGGGTTACGATTGGACCTAGGGTTAGGGTTATGTTGAGGGCTAGGGTTAGAGAGACGGTTAGGGTTCCGATTGGACCTAGGGTTAGGGTTATGTTGAGGGCTAGGGTTAGAGATCCGGGTAGGGTTACGATTGAACCTAGGGTTAGGGTTATGTTGACGGCTAGGGTTAGAGATCCGGTTACGGTTACAATTGGACCTAGGGTTAGTGTTATGTTGAGGGCTAGGGTTAGAGATCCGGTTACGGTTACGATTGTACCTAGGGTTAGGGTTATGTTGAGGGCTAGGGTTAGAGATCCCTTTAGAGTTACGATTGGACCTAGGGTTAGGGTTATATTGAGGGTAGGGTTAGAGATCCCGGTAGGGTTACGATTGGACCTAGGGTTAGGGTTATGTTGAGGGCTAGGGTTAGAGAACCGGTTACAGTTACGATTGGACCTAGGGTTAGGGTTATGTTGAGGGCTAGGGTTAGAGATCCAGTTAGGGTCACGATTGGACCTAGGGTTAGGTTTATGTTGAGGGCTAGGGTTAGAGATACGGTTAGGGTCACGATTGGACCTAGGGTTAGGGTTATGTTGAGGGTTAGGGTTAGAGATCCGGTTAGGGTCACGATTGGACCTACGGTTAGGGTTATGTTGAGGGCTAGGGTTAGAGATCCGGTTAGGGTTACGATTGGACCTAGGGTTAGGGTTATGTTGAGGGCTAGGGTTAGAGAGACGGTTAGGGTTCCGATTGGACCTAGGGTTAGGGTTATGTTGAGGGCTAGGGTTAGAGATCCGGGTAGGGTTACGATTGAACCTAGGGTTAGGGTTATGTTGAGGGCTAGGGTTAGAGATCCGGTTAGGGTTACGATTGGACCTAGGGTTAGGGTTTTGTTGAGGGCTAGGGTTAGAGATCCGGTTAGGGTTACGAGTGGACCTAGGGTTAGGGATATGTTGAGGGCTATTGTTAGAGATCCGGTTAGGGTCACGATTGTACATTGGGTTAGGGTTATGTTGAGGGCTAGGGTTAGAGATCCGGTTAGGGTCACGATTGGACCTAGGGTTAGGATTATGTTGAGGGCTAGGGTTAGAGATCCGGTTAAGGTCACGTTCGGACCTACGGTTAGGGTTATGTTGAGGGCTAGGGTTAGAGATCCGGTTAGGGTTACGATTGGACCTAGGGTTAGGGTTATGTTGAGGGCTAGGGTTAGAGATCCGGTTAGGGTTACGATTGGACCTAGGGTTAGGGTTATGTTGAGGGCTAGGGTTAGAGATCCGGTTAGGGTTACGATTGGACCTAGGGTTAGGGTTATGTTGAGGGCTAGGGTTAGAGAGACGGTTAGGGTTCCGATTGGACCTAGGGTTAGGGTTATGTTGAGGGCTAGGGTTAGAGATCTGGGTAGGGTTACGATTGAACCTAGGGTTAGGGTTATGTTGAGGACTAGGGTTAGAGATCCGGTTACGGTTACAATTGGACCTAGGGTTAGTGTTATGTTGAGAGCTAGGGTTAGAGATCCGGTTACGGTTACGATTGCACCTAGGGTTAGGGTTATGTTGAGGGCTAGGGTTAGAGATCCGGTTACGGTTACAATTGGACCTAGGGTTAGTGTTATGTTGAGGGCTAGGGTTAGAGATCCGGTTACGGTTACGATTGTACCTAGGGTTAGGGTTATGTTGAGGGCTAGGGTTAGAGAGACGGTTAGGGTTACGATTGGACCTAGGGTTAGGGTTATGTTGAGGGCAGGGTTAGAGATCCGGTTAGGGTCACGATTGGACCTAGGGTTAGGGTTATGTTGAGGGCTAGGGTTAGAGATCCGGTTAGGGTTACAATTGGACCTAGGGTTAGGGTTATGTTGAGGGCTAGGGTTAGAGATCCGGTTAGGGTTACGATTGGACCTAGGGTTAGGGTTATGTTGAGGGCTAGGGTTAGAGATCCGGTTAGGGTTACGATTGGACCTAGGGTTAGGGTTATGTTGAGGGCTAGGGTTAGAGAGACGGTTAGGGTTCCGATTGGACCTAGGGTTAGGGTTATGTTGAGGGCTAGGGTTAGAGATCCGGGTAGGGTTACGATTGAACCTAGGGTTAGGGTTATGTTGAGGGCTAGGGTTAGAGATCCGGTTACGGTTACGATTGCACCTAGGGTTAGGGTTATGTTGAGGGCTAGGGTTAGAGATCCGGTTAGAGTTACGATTGGACCTAGGGTTAGGGTTATGTTGAGGGTAGGGTTAGAGATCCCGGTAGGGTTACGATTGGAACTAGGGTTAGGGTTATGTTGAGGGCTAGGGTTAGAGAACCGGTTACAGTTACGATTGGACCTAGGGTTAGGGTTATGTAGAGGGCTAGGGTTAGAGATACGGTTAGGGTCACGATTGGACCTGGGGTTAGGGTTATGTTGAGGGTTAGGGTTAGAGATCCGGTTAGGGTCACGATTGGACCTACGGTTAGGGTTATGTTGAGGGCTAGGTTTAGAGATCCGGTTAGGGTTACGATTGGACCTAGGGTTAGGGTTATGTTGAGGGCTAGGGTTAGAGAGACGGTTAGGGTTCCGATTGGACCTAGGGTTAGGGTTATGTTGAGGGCTAGGGTTAGAGATCCGGGTAGGGTTACGATTGAACCTAGGGTTAGGGTTATGTTGAGGGCTAGGGTTAGAGATCCGGTTAGGGTTACGATTGGACCTAGGGTTAGGGTTTTGTTGAGGGCTAGGGTTAGAGATCCGGTTAGGGTTACGATTGGACCTAGGTTTAGGGGTATGTTGAGGGCTAGGGTTAGAGATCCGGTTAGGGTTACGATTGGACCTAGGGTTAGGGTTATGTTGAGGGTAGGGTTAGAGATCCGGGTAGTGTTACGATTGGACCTAGGGTTAGGGTTATGTTGAGGGCTAGGGTTAGAGATCCGGTTACAGTTACGATTGGACCTAGGGTTAGGGTTATGTTGAGGGCTAGGGTTAGAGATCCAGTTAGGGTCACGATTGGACCTAGGGTTAGGGTTATGTTGAGGGCTAGGGTTAGAGATACGGTTAGGGTCACGATTGGACCTAGGGTTAGGGTTATGTTGAGGGCTAGGGTTAGAGATAGGGTTAGGGTCACGATTGGACCTAGGGTTAGGGTTATGTTGAGGGCTAGGGTTAGAGATCCGGTTAGGGTCACGATTGTACATTGGGTTAGGGTTATGTTGAGGGCTAGGGTTAGAGATCCGGTTAGGGTCACGATTGGACCTAGGGTTAGGGTTATGTTGAGGGCTAGGGTTAGAGATCCGGTTAAGGTCACGTTCGGACCTAGGGTTAGGGTTATGTTGAGGGCTAGGGTTAGAGAGACGTTTAGGGTTACGATTGGACCTAGGGTTAGTGTTATGTTGAGGGCTAGGTTTAGAGATCCGGTTAGGGTTACGATTGGACCTAGGGTTAGGGTTATGTTGAGGGCTAGGGTTAGAGATCCGGTTAGGGTTACGATTGGACCTAGCGTTAGGGTTATGTTGAGGGCTAGGGTTAGAGAGACGGTTAGGGTTACGATTGGACCTAGGGTTAGGGTTATGTTGAGGGCAGGGTTAGAGATCCGGTTAGGGTCACGATTGGACCTAGGGTTAGGGTTATGTTGAGGGCTAGGATTAGAGATCCGGTTAGGGTTACAATTAGACCTAGGGTTAGGGTTATGTTGAGGACTAGGGTTAGAGATCCGGTTAGGGTTACGATTGGACCTAGGGTTAGGGTTATGTTGAGGGCTAGGGTTAGAGAGACGGTTAGGGTTCCGATTGGACCTAGGGTTAGGGTTATGTTGAGGGCTAGGGTTAGAGATCCGGGTAGGGTTACGATTGAACCTAGGGTTAGGGTTATGTTGAGGGCTAGGGTTAGAGATCCGGTTACGGTTACAATTGGACCTAGGGTTAGTGTTATCTTGAGGGCTAGGGTTAGAGATCCGGTTACGGTTACGATTGCACCTAGGGTTAGGGTTATGTTGAGGGCTAGGGTTAGAGATCCGGTTAGAGTTACGATTGGACCTAGGGTTAGGGTTATGTTGAGGGTAGGGTTAGAGATCCGGGTAGGGTTACGATTGGACCTTGGGTTAGGGTTATGTTGAGGGCTAGGGTTAGAGATCCGGTTACAGTTACGATTGGACCTAGGGTTAGGGTTATGTTGAGGGCTAGGGTTAGAGATCCAGTTAGGGTCACGATTGGACGTAGGGTTAGAGTTATGTTGAGGGCTAGGGTTAGAGATACGGTTAGGGTCACGATTGGACCTAGGGTTAGGGTTATGTTGAGGGCTAGGGTTAGAGAGACGGTTAGGGTCACGATTGGACCTACGGTTAGGGTTATGTTGAGGGCTAGGGTTAGAGATCCGGTTAGGGTAACGATTGGACCTAGGGTTAGGGTTATGTTGAGGGCTAGGGTTAGAGAGACGTTTAGGGTTACGATTGGACCTAAGGTTAGGGTTATGTTGAGGGCCAGGTTTAGAGATCCGGTTAGGGTAACGATTGGACCTAGGGTTAGGGTTATGTTGAGGGCTAGGGTTAGAGATCCGGTTAGGGTTACGATTGGACCTAGCGTTAGGGTTATGTTGAGGGCTAGGGTTAGAGAGACGGTTAGGGTTACGATTGGACCTAGGGTTAGGGTTATGTTGAGGGCTAGGGTTAGAGAGACGGTTAGGGTTACGATTGGACCTAGGGTTAGGGTTATGTGAGGGCAGGGTTAGAGATCCGGTTAGGGTCACGATTGGACCTAGGGTTAGGGTTATGTTGAGGGCTAGGGTTAGAGATCCGGTTAGGGTTACAATTGGACCTAGGGTTAGGGTTATGTTGAGGGCTAGGGTTAGAGATCCGGTTAGGGTTACGATTGGACCTAGGGTTAGGGTTATGTTGAGGGCTAGGGTTAGAGATCCGGTTAGGGTTACGATTGGACCTAGGGTTAGGGTTATGTTGAGGGCTAGGGTTAGAGAAACGGTTAGGGTTCCGATTGGACCTAGGGTTAGGGTTATGTTGAGGGCTAGGGTTAGAGATCCGGGTAGGGTTACGATTGAACCTAGGGTTAGGGTTATGTTGAGGGCTAGGGTTAGAGATCCGGTTACGGTTACAATTGGACCTAGGGTTAGTGTTATGTTGAGGGCTAGGGTTAGAGATCCGGTTACGGTTACGATTGTACCTAGGGTTAGGGTTATGTTGAGGGCTAGGGTTAGAGATCCGTTTAGAGTTACGATTGGACCTAGGGTTAGGGTTATATTGAGGGTAGGGTTAGAGATCCAGTTACGGTCACGATTGGACCTAGGGTTAGGGTTATGTTGAGGGCTAGGGTTAGAGATACGGTTAGGGTTACGATTGGACCTAGGGTTAGGGTTATGTTGAGGGCTAGGGTTAGAGAACCGGTTACAGTTACGATTGGACCTAGGGTTAGGGTTATGTTGAGGGCTAGGGTTAGAGATCCAGTTACGGTCACGATTGGACCTAGGGTTAGGGTTATGTTGAGGGCTAGGGTTAGAGATACGGTTAGGGTCACGATTGGACCTAGGGTTAGGGTTATGTTGAGGGTTAGGGTTAGAGATCCGGTTAGGGTCACGATTGGACCTACGGTTAGGGTTATGTTGAGGGCTAGGGTTAGAGATCCGGTTAGGGTTACGATTGGACCTAGGGTTAGGGTTATGTTGAGGGCTAGGGTTAGAGAGACGGTTAGGGTTCCGATTGGACCTAGGGTTAGGGTTATGTTGAGGGCTAGGGTTAGAGATCCGGGTAGGGTTACGATTGAACCTAGGGTTAGGGTTATGTTGAGGGCTAGGGTTAGAGATCCGGTTAGGGTTACGATTGGACCTAGGGTTAGGGTTTTGTTGAGGGCTAGGGTTAAAGATCCGGTTAGGGTTACGATTGGACCTAGGGTTAGGGTTATGTTGAGGGCTAGGGTTAGAGATCCGGATAGGGTCACGATTGTACATTGGGTTAGGGTTATGTTGAGGGCTAGGGTTAGAGATCCGGTTAGGGTCACGATTGGACCTAGGGTTAGGGTTATGTTGAGGGCTAGGGTTAGAGATCCGGTTAAGGTCACGTTCGGACCTAGGGTTAGGGTTATGTTGAGGGCTAGGGTTAGAGATCCGGTTAGGGTTACGATTGGACCTAGGGTTAGGGTTATGTTGAGGGCTAGGGTTAGAGATCCGGTTAGGGTCACGATTGGACCTAGGGTTAGGGTTATGTTGAGGGCTAGGTTTAGAGAGACGGTTAGGGTTCCGATTGGACCTAGGGTTAGGGTTATGTTGAGGGCTAGGGTTAGAGATCTGGGTAGGGTTACGATTGAACCTAGGGTTAGGGTTATGTTGAGGACTAGGGTTAGAGATCCGGTTACGGTTACAATTGGACCTAGGGTTAGTGTTATGTTGAGAGCTAGGGTTAGAGATCCGGTTACGGTTACGATTGCACCTAGGGTTAGGGTTATGTTGAGGGCTAGGGTTAGAGATCCAGTTAGGGTCACGATTGGACCTAGGGTTAGGGTTATGTTGAGGGCTAGGGTTAGAGATACGGTTAGGGTCAAGATTGGACCTAGGGTTAGGGTTATGATGAGGGCTAGGGTTAGAGATCCGGTTAGGGTTACGATTGGACCTAGGGTTAGGGTTATGTTGAGGGCTAGGGTTAGAGATCCGGTTAGGGTTACGATTGGACCTAGGGTTAGGGTTATGTTGAGGGCTAGGGTTAGAGATCCGGTTAGGGTTACGATTGGACCTAGGGTTAGGGTTATGTTGAGGGCTAGGGTTAGAGATCCGGTTAGGGTTACGATTGGACCTAGGGTTAGGGTTATGTTGAGGGCTAGGGTTAGAGAGACGGTTAGGGTTCCGATTGGACCTAGGGTTAGGGTTATGTTGAGGGCTAGGGTTAGAGATCCGGGTAGGGTTACGATTGAACCTAGGGTTAGGGTTATGTTGACGGCTAGGGTTAGAGATCCGGTTACGGTTACAATTGGACCTAGGGTTAGTGTTATGTTGAGGGCTAGGGTTAGAGATCCGGTTACGGTTACGATTGTACCTAGGGTTAGGGTTATGTTGAGGGCTAGGGTTAGAGATCCCTTTAGAGTTACGATTGGACCTAGGGTTAGGGTTATATTGAGGGTAGGGTTAGAGATCCCGGTAGGGTTACGATTGGACCTAGGGTTAGGGTTATGTTGAGGGCTAGGGTTAGAGAACCGGTTACAGTTACGATTGGACCTAGGGTTAGGGTTATGTTGAGGGCTAGGGTTAGAGATCCAGTTAGGGTCACGATTGGACCTAGGGTTAGGGTTATGTTGAGGGCTAGGGTTAGAGATCCGGTTAGGGTCACGATTGGACCTAGGGTTAGGGTTATGTTGAGGGTTAGGGTTAGAGATCCGGTTAGGGTCACGATTGGACCTACGGTTAGGGTTATGTTGAGGGCTAGGGTTAGAGATCCGGTTAGGGTTACTATTGGACCTAGGGTTAGGGTTATGTTGAGGGCTAGGGTTAGAGAGACGGTTAGGGTTCCGATTGGACCTAGGGTTAGGGTTATGTTGAGGGCTAGGGTTAGAGATCCGGGTAGGGTTACGATTGAACCTAGGGTTAGGGTTATGTTGAGGGCTAGGGTTAGAGATCCGGTTAGGGTTACGATTGGACCTAGGGTTAGGGTTTTGTTGAGGGCTAGGGTTAGAGATCCGGTTAGGGTTACGATTGGACCTAGGGTTAGGGATATGTTGAGGGCTATTGTTAGAGATCCGGTTAGGGTCACGATTGTACATTGGGTTAGGGTTATGTTGAGGGCTAGGGTTAGAGATCCGGTTAGGGTCACGATTGGACCTAGGGTTAGGATTATGTTGAGGGCTAGGGTTAGAGATCCGGTTAAGGTCACGTTCGGACCTACGGTTAGGGTTATGTTGAGGGCTAGGGTTAGAGATCCGGTTAGGGTTACGATTGGACCTAGGGTTAGGGTTATGTTGAGGGCTAGGGTTAGAGATCCGGTTAGGGTTACGATTGGACCTAGGGTTAGGGTTATGTTGAGGGCTAGGGTTAGAGATCCGGTTAGGGTTACGATTGGACCTAGGGTTAGGGTTATGTTGAGGGCTAGGGTTAGAGAGACGGTTAGGGTTCCGATTGGACCTAGGGTTAGGGTTATGTTGAGGGCTAGGGTTAGAGATCCGGTTAGGGTTACGATTGGACCTAGGGTTAGGGTTATGTTGAGGGCTAGGGTTAGAGAGACGGTTAGGGTTCCGATTGGACCTAGGGTTAGGGTTATGTTGAGGGCTAGGGTTAGAGATCCGGGTAGGGTTACGATTGAACCTAGGGTTAGGGTTATGTTGACGGCTAGGGTTAGAGATCCGGTTACGGTTACAATTGGACCTAGGGTTAGTGTTATGTTGAGGGCTAGGGTTAGAGATCCGGTTACGGTTACGATTGTACCTAGGGTTAGGGTTATGTTGAGGGCTAGGGTTAGAGATCCCTTTAGAGTTACAATTGGACCTAGGGTTAGGGTTATATTGAGGGTAGGGTTAGAGATCCCGGTAGGGTTACGATTGGACCTAGGGTTAGGGTTATGTTGAGGGCTAGGGTTAGAGAACCGGTTACAGTTACGATTGGACCTAGGGTTAGGGTTATGTTGAGGGCTAGGGTTAGAGATCCAGTTAGGGTCACGATTGGACCTAGGGTTAGGGTTATGTTGAGGACTAGGGTTAGAGATCCGGTTACGGTTACAATTGGACCTAGGGTTAGTGTTATGTTGAGAGCTAGGGTTAGAGATCCGGTTACGGTTACGATTGCACCTAGGGTTAGGGTTATGTTGAGGGCTAGGGTTAGAGATCCAGTTAGGGTCACGATTGGACCTAGGGTTAGGGTTATGTTGAGGGCTAGGGTTAGAGATACGGTTACGGTCACGATTGGACCTAGGGTTAGGGTTATGTTGAGGGCTAGGGTTAGAGATCCGGTTAGGGTCACGATTGGACCTAGGGTTAGGGTTATGTTGAGGGCTAGGGTTAGAGATCCGCTTAGGGTCACGATTGTACCTTGGGTTAGGGTTATGTTGAGGGCTAGGGTTAGAGATCCGTTTAGGGTTACGATTGGACCTAGGGTTAGGGTTATGTTGAGGGCTAGGGTTAGAGGGACGGTTAGGGTCACGATTGGACCTAGGGTTAGGGTGATGTTGAGGGCTCGGGTTAGAGATCCGGTTACGGTTACGATTGCACCTAAGGTTAGGGTTATATTGAGGGCTAGGGTTAGAGATCCGGGTAGGGTTACGATTGCACCTAGGGTTAGGGTTATGTTGACGGCTAGGGTTAGAGATCCGGTTAAGGTCACGAATGGACCTAGGGTTAGGGTTATGTTGAGGGCTAGGGTTAGAGATCCGGTTAGGGTCACAATTGGACCTAGGGTTAGGGTTATGTTGAGGGCTAGGTTTAGAGATCCGGTTAGGTCACGATTGCACCTTGGGTTAGGGTTATGTTGAGGGCTAGGGTTAGAGATCCTGTTAGGGTCACGATTGCACCTAGGGTTAGGGTTATGTTGAGGGCTAGGGTTAGAGATCCGGTTAGGGTCACGATTGGACCTTGGGTTAGGGTTATGTTGAGGGCTAGGGTTAGAGATCCAGTTAGGGTCACGATTGGACCTAGGGTTAGGGTTATGTTGAGGGCTAGGGTTAGAGATCCGGTTAGGGTCACGTTTCGACCTAGGGTTAGGGTTATGTTGACGACTAGGGTTAGAGATCCGGTTAGGGTTACAATTGGACATAGGGTTAGGGTGATGTTGTGGGCTAGGGTTAGAGATCCGGTTAGGGTTACGATTGGACCTAGAGTTATGGTGATGTTGATGGCTAGGGTTAGAGATCCGGTTAGGGTTACTATTGGACCTAGGGTTAGGGTTATGTTGAGGGCTAGGGTTAGAGATCCGGTTAGGGTTACGATTGCACCTAGGGTTAGGGTTATGTTGAGGGCTAGGGTTAGAGTTCCGGTTAGGGTTACGATTGCACCTAGGGTTAGGGTTATGTTGAGGGTTAGGGTTAGAGATCCGGTTAGGGTTACGATTGGACTAGGGTTAGGGTTATGTTGAGGGCTAGGGTTAGAGATCCGGTTAGGGTTACGATTGGACCTAGGGTTAGGGTTATGTTGAGGGCTAGGGTTAGAGATCCGGTTAGTGTTACGATTGGACCTAGGGTTAAGGTTATGTTGAGGGCTAGGGTTAGAGATCC
The DNA here is from genome assembly GCF_964146895.1 of Miniopterus schreibersii. Lineage (NCBI taxonomy): Eukaryota > Metazoa > Chordata > Mammalia > Chiroptera > Miniopteridae > Miniopterus > Miniopterus schreibersii. The sequence continues at coordinate 164,619 of NW_027669843.1, read as the reverse complement.
GGTTAGGGTCACGATTGGACCTAGGGTTAGGGTTATGTTGAGGGCTAGTGTTAGAGATCCGGTTAGGGTCACGATTGGACCTAGGTTAGGGTTATGTTGAGGGCCAGGGTTAGAGATCCCGTTAGGGTTACGATTGGACCTACGGTTAGGGTTATGTTGAGGGCTAGGGTTAGAGATCCGGTTAGGGTTACGATTGGACCTAGGGTTAGGGTTATGTTGAGGGCTAGGGTTAGAGAGACGGTTAGGGTTACGATTGGACCTAGGGTTAGGGTTATGTTGAGGGCAGGGTTAGAGATCCGTTTAGGGTTACGATTGGACCTAGGGTTAAGTTTATGTTGAGGGCTAGGGTTAGAGATCCGGTTAGGGTTACGATTGGACCTAGGGTTAGGGTTATGTTGAGGGCTAGGGTTAGAGATCCGTTTAGCATTACGATTGGACCTAGGGTTAGGGTTATGTTGAGAGCTAGGGTTAGAGAGACGCTTAGGGTCACGATTGGACCTAGGGTTAGGGTTATGTTGAGGGCTAGGTTTAGAGATCCGGTTAGGGTTACGATTGGACCTAGGGTTAGGGTTATGTTGAGGGCTAGGTTTAGAGATCCGGTTAGGGTTACGATTGGACCTAGGGTTAGGGTTATGTTGAGGGCTAGGGTTAGAGATCCGGTTAGGGTTACGATTGGACCTAGGGTTAGGGTTATGTTGAGGGCTAGGGTTAGAGATCCGGTTAGGGTTACGATTGGACCTAGGGTTAGGGTTATGTTGAGGGCTAGGGTTAGAGATCCGGTTAGGGTTACGATTGGACCTAGGGTTAGGGTTATGTTGAGGGCTAGGGTTAGAGATCCGGTTAGGGTTACGATTGGACCTAGGGTTAGGGTTATGTTGAGGGCTAGGGTTACAGATCCGGTTAGGGTTACGATTGGACCTAGGGTTAGGGTTATGTTGAGGGCTAGGGTTAGAGAGACGGTTAGGGTTACGATTGGACCTAGGGTTAGGGTTATGTTGAGGGCAGGGTTAGAGATCCGGTTAGGGTCACGATTGGACCTAGGGTTAGGTTTATGTTGAGGGCTAGGGTTAGAGATTCGGTTAGGGTTACGATTGGACCTAGGGTTAGGGTTATGTTGAGGGCTAGGGTTAGAGATCCGGTTAGGGTCACGATTGGACCTAGGGTTAGGGTTATGTTGAGGGCTAGGGTTAGAGAGACGGTTAGGGTTACGATTGGACCAAGGGTTAGGGTTATGTTGAGGGCAGGGTTAGAGATCCGGTTAGGGTCACGATTGGACCTAGGGTTAGGGTTATGTTGAGGGCTAGGGTTAGAGATCCGGTTAGGGTTACCATTGGACCTAGGGTTAGGGTTATGTTGAGGGCTAGGGTTAGAGAACCGGTTAGGGTTACGATAGGACCTAGGGTTAGGGTGATGTTGAGGGCTAGGGTTAGAGATCCCGTTAGGGTTACGATTGGACCTAGGGTTAGGGTTATGATGAGGGTTAGGGTTAGAGAGACGGTTAGGGTTCCGATAGCACCTAGGGTTAGGGTTATGTTGAGGGCTAGGGTTTGAGAGACGGTTAGGGTTCCGATTGGACCTAGAGTTAGGGTTATGTTGAGGGCTAGGTTTAGAGATCCAGTTAGGGTCACGATTGGACCTAGGGTTAGGGTTATGTTGAGGGCTAGGGTTAGAGATCCGGTTAGGGTCACGTTTGGACCTAGGGTTAGGGTTATGTTGACGGCTAGGGTTAGAGATCCGGTTAGGGTTACGATAGGACCTAGGGTTAGGGTTATGTTGAGGGCTAGGGTTAGAGATCTGGTTAGGGTTACGATTGGACCTAGGGTTAGGGTTATGTTGAGGGCTAGGGTTAGAGATCCGGGTAGGGTTTCGATTGGACCTAGGGTTAGGGTTATGTTGAGGGCTAGGGTTAGAGATCCCGTTAGGGTTACGATTGGACCTAGGGTTAGGGTTATGTTTAGGGCTAGGGTTAGAGAGACGGTTAGGGTTCCGATAGGACCTAGGGTTAGGGTTATGTTGACAGCTAGGGTTAGAGAGACGGTTAGGGTCACGATTGGACCTAGGGTTAGGGTGATGTTGAGGGCTAGGGTTAGAGGTCCGGTTAGGTTTACGATGGGACCTAGGTTAGGGTTATGTTGAGGGCCAGTGTTAGAGATCCCGTTAGGGTTACGATTGGACCTAGGGTTAGGGTTATGTTGAGGGCTAGGGTTAGAGTTCCGGTTAGGGTTACGATTGCACCTAGGGTTAGGGTTATGTTGAGGGCTAGGGTTAGAGATCCGGTTAGGGTTACCATTGCACCTAGGGTTAGGGTTATGTTGAGGGCCAGGGTTAGAGATCCGGTTAGGGTCACGATTGGATCTAGGGTTACGGTTATGTTGAGGGCTAGGGTTAGAGAGACGGTTAGGGTCACGATTGGACCTAGGGTTAGGGTTATGTTGAGGGCTAGGATTAGAGAGACGGTTAGGGTTACGATTGGACCTAGGGTTAGGGTTATGTTGACGGCTAGGGTTAGAGATCCGTTTAGGGTTACGATTGGACCTAGGGTTAGGGTGATGTTGAGGGCTAGGGTTAGAGATTCGGTTAGGGTTACGATTGGACCTAGGGTTATGGTGATGTTGATGGCTAGGGTTAGAGATCCGGTTAGGGTTATGGTTGGACCTAGGGTTAGGGTTATGTTGAGGGTTAGGGTTGGAGATCCGGTTAGGGTTACGATTGGACCTAGGGTTAGGGTTATGTTGAGGGCTAGGGTTAGAGATCCGGTTAGGGTTACGATTGGACCTAGGGTTAGGGTTATGTTGAGGGCTAGGGTTAGAGATCCCGTTAGGGTTACTATTGGACCTAGCGTTAGGGTTATGTTGAGGGCTAGGGTTAGAGATCCGGTTAGGGTTACGATAGGACCTAGGGTTAGGGTTATGTTGAGGGCTAGGGTTAGAGAGACGGTTAGGGTCACAATTGGACCTAGGGTTAGGGTGATGTTGAGGGCTAGGGTTAGAGGTCCGGTTACGGTTACGATTGGACCTAGGTTAGGGTTATGTTGAGGGCCAGGGTTAGAGATCCCGTTAGGGTTACGATTGGACCTAGGGTTATGGTTATGTTGAGGGCTAGGGTTAGAGATCTGGTTACGGGTACGATTGGACCTAGGGTTAGGGTTATGTTGAGGGCTAGGGTTAGAGATCCGGTTAGGGTTACGATTGCACCTAGGGTTAGGGTTATGTTGAGGGCTAGGGTTAGAGATCTGGTTAGGGTTACGATTGCACCTAGGGTTAGGGTTATGTTGAGGGCCAGGTTTAGAGATCCGGTTAGGGTCACGATTGGACCTAGGGTTAGGGTTATGTTGAGGGCTAGGGTTAGAGAGACGGTTAGGGTCACGATTGGACCTAGGGTTAGGGTTATGTTGAGGGCTAGGATTAGAGAGACGGTTAGGGTTACGATTGGACCTAGGGTTAGGGTTATGTTGAGGGCTAGGGTTAGAGATCCGGTTAGGGTTCCGATTGGACCTAGGGTTAGGGTTATGTTGAGGGCTAGGGTTAGAGATCCGGTTAGGGTCACGATTGGACCTAGGGTTAGGGTTATTTTGAGGGCTAGGGTTTGAGATCCGGTTAGGGTCACGATTGGACCTTGGGTTAGGGTTATGTTGAGGGCTAGGGTTAGAGATCCGGTTAGGGTCACCATTGGACCTAGGGTTAGGGTTATGTTGAGGGCTAGGGTTAGAGATCCGGTTAGGGTCACGTTTGGACCTAGGGTTAGGGTTATGTTGACGGCTAGGGTTAGAGATCTGGTTAGGGTTACGATTGGACCTAGGGTTAGGGTGATGTTGAGGGCTAGGGTTAGAGATCCGGTTAGGGTTACGATTGGACCTAGGGTTAGGGTGATGTTGATGGCTAGGGTTAGAGATCCCGTTAGGGTTACGATTGGACCTAGGGTTAGGGTTATGTTGAGGGCTAGGGTTAGAGATCCGTTTAGGGTTACGATTGGACCTAGGGTTAGGGTGATGTTGAGGGCTAGGGTTAGAGATTCGGTTAGGGTTAAGATTGGACCTAGGGTTATGGTGATGTTGATGGCTAGGGTTAGAGATCCGGTTAGGGTTATGGTTGGACGTAGGGTTAGGGTTATGTTGAGGGTTAGGGTTGGAGATCCGGTTAGGGTTACGATTGGACCTAGGGTTAGGGTTATGTTGAGGGCTAGGTTTAGAGATCCGGTTAGGGTTACGATTGGACCTAGGGTTAGGGTTATGTTGAGGGCTAGGGTTAGAGATCCCGTTAGGGTTACTATTGGACCTAGGGTTAGGGTTATGTTGAGGGCTAGGGTTAGAGATCCGGTTAGGGTTACGATAGGACCTAGGGTTAGGGTTATGTTGAGGGCTAGGGTTAGAGAGACGGTTAGGGTCACGATTGGACCTAGGGTTAGGGTGATGTTGAGGGCTAGGGTTAGAGGTCCGGTTACGGTTACGATTGGACCTAGGTTAGGGTTATGTTGAGGGCCAGGGTTAGAGATCCCGTTAGGGTTACGATTGGACCTAGGGTTATGGTTATGTTGAGGGCTAGGGTTAGAGATCTGGTTACGGGTACGATTGGACCTAGGGTTAGGGTTATGTTGAGGGCTAGGGTTAGAGATCCGGTTAGGGTTACGATTGCACCTAGGGTTAGGGTTATGTTGAGGGCTAGGGTTAGAGATCTGGTTAGGGTTACGATTGCACCTAGGGTTAGGGTTATGTTGAGGGCCAGGTTTAGAGATCCGGTTAGGGTCACGATTGGACCTAGGGTTAGGGTTATGTTGAGGGCTAGGGTTAGAGAGACGGTTAGGGTCACGATTGGACCTAGGGTTAGGGTTATGTTGAGGGCTAGGATTAGAGAGACGGTTAGGGTTACGATTGGACCTAGGGTTAGGGTTATGTTGAGGGCTAGGGTTAGAGATCCGGTTAGGGTTCCGATTGGACCTAGGGTTAGGGTTATGTTGAGGGCTAGGGTTAGAGATCCGGTTAGGGTCACGATTGGACCTAGGGTTAGGGTTATTTTGAGGGCTAGGGTTTGAGATCCGGTTAGGGTCACGATTGGACCTTGGGTTAGGGTTATGTTGAGGGCTAGGGTTAGAGATCCGGTTAGGGTCACCATTGGACCTAGGGTTAGGGTGATGTTGATGGCTAGGGTTAGAGATCCCGTTAGGGTTACGATTGGACCTAGGGTTAGGGTTATGTTGAGGGCTAGGGTTAGAGATCCGTTTAGGGTTACGATTGGACCTAGGGTTAGGGTGATGTTGAGGGCTAGGGTTAGAGATTCGGTTAGGGTTAAGATTGGACCTAGGGTTATGGTGATGTTGATGGCTAGGGTTAGAGATCCGGTTAGGGTTATGGTTGGACGTAGGGTTAGGGTTATGTTGAGGGTTAGGGTTGGAGATCCGGTTAGGGTTACGATTGGACCTAGGGTTAGGGTTATGTTGAGGGCTAGGGTTAGAGATCCGGTTAGGGTTACGATTGGACCTAGGGTTAGGGTTATGTTGAGGGCTAGGGTTAGAGATCCCGTTAGGGTTACTATTGGACCTAGGGTTAGGGTTATGTTGAGGGCTAGGGTTAGAGATCCGGTTAGGGTTACGATAGGACCTAGGGTTAGGGTTATGTTGAGGGCTAGGGTTAGAGAGACGGTTAGGGTCACGATTGGACCTAGGGTTAGGGTGATGTTGAGGGCTAGGGTTAGAGGTCCGGTTACGGTTACGATTGGACCTAGGTTAGGGTTATGTTGAGGGCCAGGGTTAGAGATCCCGTTAGGGTTACGATTGGACCTAGGGTTATGGTTATGTTGAGGGCTAGGGTTAGAGATCTGGTTACGGGTACGATTGGACCTAGGGTTAGGGTTGTGTTGAGGGCTAGGGTTAGAGATCCGGTTAGGGTTACGATTGCACCTAGGGTTAGGGTTATGTTGAGGGCTAGGGTTAGAGATCTGGTTAGGGTTACGATTGCACCTAGGGTTAGGGTTATGTTGAGGGCCAGGTTTAGAGATCCGGTTAGGGTCACGATTGGACCTAGGGTTAGGGTTATGTTGAGGGCTAGGGTTAGAGAGACGGTTAGGGTCACGATTGGACCTAGGGTTAGGGTTATGTTGAGGGCTAGGATTAGAGAGACGGTTAGGGTTACGATTGGACCTAGGGTTAGGGTTATGTTGAGGGCTAGGTTTAGAGATCCGGTTAGGGTTCCGATTGGACCTAGGGTTAGGGTTATGTTGAGGGCTAGGGTTAGAGATCCGGTTAGGGTCACGATTGGACCTAGGGTTAGGGTTATTTTGAGGGCTAGGGTTTGAGATCCGGTTAGGGTCACGATTGGACCTTGGGTTAGGGTTATGTTGAGGGCTAGGGTTAGAGATCCGGTTAGGGTCACCATTGGACCTAGGGTTAGGGTTATGTTGAGGGCTAGGGTTAGAGATCCGGTTAGGGTCACGTTTGGACCTAGGGTTAGGGTTATGTTGACGGCTAGGGTTAGAGATCTGGTTAGGGTTACGATTGGACCTAGGGTTAGGGTGATGTTGAGGGCTAGGGTTAGAGATCCGGTTAGGGTTACGATTGGACCTAGGGTTAGGGTGATGTTGATGGCTAGGGTTAGAGATCCGGTTAGGGTTACGATTGGACCTAGGGTTAGGGTTATGTTGAGGGCTAGGGTTAGAGATCCGGTTAGGGTTACAATTGGACCTAGGGTTAGGGTTATATTGAGGGCTACGGTTAGAGATACGGTTAGGGTTACGATTGCACCTAGGGTTAGGGTTATGTTGAGGACTAGGGTTAGAGATCCGGTTAGGGTCACGATTGGACCTAGGGTTAGGGTTATGTTGACTGCTAGGGTAAGAGATCCGGTTAGGGTTACGATTGGACCTAGGGTTAGGGTGATGTTGAGGGCTAGGGTTAGAGAGCCGGTTAGGGTTACGATTGGACCTAGGGTTATGGTGATGTTGATGGCTAGGGATAGAGATCCGGTTTGGGTTACGATTGGACCTAGGGTTAGGGTTTTGTTGAGGGCTAGGTTTAGAGATCCGGTTAGGGTTACGATTGGACCTAGGGTTAGGGTTATGTTGAGGGCTAGGGTTAGAGATCCGGTTAGGGTTACGATTGGACCTAGGGTTAGGGTTATGTTGAGGGCGAGGGTTAGAGATCCGGTTAGGGTTACGATTGGACCTAGGGTTAGGGTTATGTTGAGGGCTAGGGTTAGAGATCCGGTTAGGGTTACGATTGGACCTAGGGTTAGGGTTATGTTGAGGACTAGGGTTAGAGAGACGGTTAGGGTTACGATTGGACCTAGGGTTAGGGTTATGTTGAGGGCAGGGTTAGAGATCCGGTTAGGGTAACGATTGGAGCTAGGGTTAGGGTTATGTTGAAGGCTAGGGTTAGAGATCCGGTTAGGGTTACGATTGGCCCTAGGGTTAGGGTGATGTTGAGGTCTAGGGTTAGAGATCCGGTTAGGGTTACGATTGGACCTAGGTTAGGGTTATGTTGAGGGCTAGGGTTAGAGAGAGGGTTAGGGTTCCGATTAGACCTAGGGTTAGGGTTATGTTGAGGGCTAGGGTTAGAGAGACAGTTAGGGTCACGATTGGACCTAGGTTTGGTTTATGTTGAGGGCTAGGGTTAGAGATCTCGTTAGGGTTACGATTGGACCTAGGGTTAGGGTTATGTTGAGGGCTAGGGTTAGAGATCCGGTTAGGGTTACGATTGGACCTAGGGTTAGGGTTATGTTGAGTGCTAGGGTTAGAGATCCGGTTAGGGTTACGATTGGACCTAGGGTTAGGGTTATGTTGAGGGCTAGGGTTCGAGAGACGGTTAGGGTTACGATTGGACCTAGGGTTAGGGTTATGTTGAGGGCAGGGTTAGAGATCCGGTTAGGGTCACGATTGGACCTAGGGTTAGTGTTATGTTGAGGGCTAGGTTTAGAGTTCCGGTTAGGGTTACGATTGGACCTAGGGTTAGGGTTATGTTGAGGGCTAGGGTTAGAGATCTGGTTAGGGTTACGATTGGACCTAGGGTTCGGGTTATGTTGAGGGCTAGGCTTAGAGATCCGGTTAGCGTTACGATTGCAACTAGGGTTAGGGTTATGTTGAGGGCTAGGGTTAGAGATCCGGGTAGGGTTACGATTGCACCTAGGGTTAGGGTTATGTTGACGGCTAGGGTTAGAGATCCGGTTAGGGTCACGATTGGACCTTGGGTTAGGGTTATCTTGAGGGCTAGGGTTAGAGATCCGGTTAGGGTCACGATTGGACCTAGGGTTAGGGTTATGTTGAGGGCTAGGGTTAGAGATCCGGTTAGGGTCACGATTGCACCTTGGGTTAGGGTTATGTTGAGGGCTAGGGTTAGAGATCCGGTTAGGGTTACGATTGCACCTAGGGTTATGGTTATGTTGAGGGCTAGGGTTAGAGATCCGGGTAGGGTTACGATTGCACCTAGGGTTAGGGTTATGTTGAGGGCTAGGGTTAGAGATCCGGTTAGGGACACGATTGGACCTAGGGTTAGGGTTATGTTGAGGGCTAGGGTTAGAGATCCGGTTAGGGTTACGATTGTACCTAGGGTTAGGGTTACGTTGAGGGCTAGGATTAGAGATCCGGTTAGGGTTACGATTGGACCTAGGGTTAGGGTTATGTTGAGGGCTAGGGTTAGAGAGACGGTTAGGGTTCCGATTGGACCTAGGGTTATGGTTATGTTGAGGGCTAGGGTTAGAGATCCGGTTAGGGTTACGATTGGACCTAGGGTTAGGGTTATGTTGAGGGCTAGGGTTAGAGATCCGGGTAGGGTTTCGATTGGACCTAGGGTTAGGGTTATGTTGAGGGCTAGGGTTAGAGATCCGGTTACGGTTACAATTGTACCTAGGGTTAGTGTTATGTTGAGGGCTAGGGTTAGAGGTCCGGTTACGGTTACGATTGCACCTAGGGTGAGGGTTATGTTGAGGGCTAGGGTTAGAGATCCGGGTAGGGTTACGATTGGACCTAGGGTTAGGGTTATGTTGAGGGCTAGGGTTAGAGATCCGGTTACGGTTACGATTGGACCTAGGGTTAGTGTTATGTTGAGGGCTAGGTTTAGAGTTCCGGTTAGGGTTACGATTGGACCTAGGGTTAGGGTTATGTTGAGGGCTAGGGTTAGAGATCTGGTTAGGGTTACCCTTGGACCTAGGGTTAGGGTTATGTTGAGGGCTACGCTTAGAGATCCGGTTAGGGTTACGATTGCAACTAGGGTCAGGGTTATGTTGAGGGCTAGGGTTAGAGATCCGGGTAGGGTTACGATTGCACCTAGGGTTAGGGTTATGTTGATGGCTAGGGATAGAGATCCGGTTAGGGTCACGATTGGACCTTGGGTTAGGGTTATCTTGAGGGCTAGGGTTAGAGATCCGGTTAGGGTCACGATTGGACCTAGGGTTCGGGTTATGTTGAGGGCTAGGGTTAGAGATCCGGGTAGGGTTTCGATTGGACCTAGGGTTAGGGTTATGTTGAGGGCTAGGGTTAGAGATCCGGTTACAGTTACAATTGGACCTAGGGTTAGTGTTATGTTGAGGGCTAGGGTTAGAGGTCCGGTTACGGTTACGATTGCACCTAGGGTTAGGGTTATGTTGAGGGCTAGGGTTAGAGATCCGGTTACGGTTACGATTGGACCTAGGGTTAGGGTGATGTTGAGGGCTAGGATTAGAGAACCGGTTAGGGTTACGATTTGACCTAGGGTTAGGGTTATGTTGAGGGCTACGGTTAGAGATACGGTTAGTGTTACGATTGCACCTAGGGTTAGGGTTATTTGAGGGCTAGGGTTAGAGATCCGGTTAGGGTCACGATTGGACCTAGGGTTAGGGTTATGTTGAAGGCTAGGGTAAGAGATCCGGTTAGGGTTACGATTGGACCTATGGTTAGGGTGATGTTGAGGGCTAGGGTTAGAGATCCGGTTAGGGTTACGATTGGACCTAGGGTTAGGGTTATGTTGAGGGCAGGGTTAGAGATCCGGTTAGGGTCACGATTGGAGCTGGGTTAGGGTTATATTGACGGCTAGGGTTAGAGATCCGGTTAGGGTTACGATTGGACCTAGGGTTATGGTGATGTTGATGGCTAGGGTTAGAGATCCGGTTAGGGTTACGATTGGACCTAGGGTTAGGGTTATGTTGAGGGCTAGGGTTAGAGATCCGGTTAGGGTTACGATTGGACCTATGGTTAGGGTTATGTTGAGTGCTAGGGTTAGAGATCCGGTTAGGGTTACGATTGGAACTAGGGTTAGGGTTATGTTGAGGGCTAGGGTTAGAGATCCGGTTAGGGTTACAATTGGACCTAGGGTTAGGGTTATGTTGAGGGCTAGGGTTCGAGTGACGGTTAGGGTTACGATTGGACCTAGGGTTAGGGTTATGTTGAGGGCAGGGTTAGAGATCCGGTTGGGGTCACGATTGGACCTAGGGTTAGGGTTATGTTGAGGGCTAGGGTTAGAGATCCGGTTAGGGTTACCATTGGACCTAGGGTTAGGGATATGTTGAGGGCTAGGGTTAGAGATCCGGTTAGGGTTACGATTGGACCTAGGTTAGGGTTATGTTGAGGGATAGGGTTAGAGAGAGGGTTAGGGTTCCGATTAGACCTAGGGTTAGGGTTATGTTGAGGGCTACGGTTAGAGAGACAGTTAGGGTCACGATTGGACCTAGGTTGGGGTTATGTTGAGGGCTAGGGTTAGAGATCCGGTTAGGGTCACGTTTGGACCTAGGGTTAGGGTTATGTTGACGGCTAGGGTTAGAGATCCGGTTAGGGTTACGATTGGACCTAGGGTTAGGGTGATGTTGAGGGCTAGGGTTAGAGATCCGGTTAGGGTTACGATTGGACCTAGAGTTATGGTGATGTTGATGGCTAGGGTTAGAGATCCGGTTAGGGTTACGATTGGACCTAGGGTTAGGGTTATGTTGAGGGCTAGGTTTAGAGATCCGGTTAGGGTTACGATTGGACCTAGCGTTAGGGTTATGTTGAGGGCTAGGGTTAGAGAGACGGTTAGGGTTACGATTGTACCTAGGGTTAGGGTTATGTTGAGGGCTAGGGTTAGAGAGACGGTTAGGGTTACGATTGGACCTAGGGTTAGGGTTATGTTGAGGGCTAGGGTTAGAGATCCGGTTAGGGTTACAATTGGACCTAGGGTTAGGGTTATGTTGAGGGCGAGGGTTAGAGAGACGGTTAGGGTTCCGATTGGACCTAGGGTTAGGGTTATGTTGAGGGCTAGGGTTAGAGAGACAGTTAGGGTCACGATTGGACCTAGGTTTGGGTTATGTTGAGGGCTAGGGTTAGAAGTCTCGTTAGGGTTACGATTGGACCTAGGGTTAGGGTTATGTTGAGGGCTAGGTTTAGAGATCCGGTTAGGGTTACGATTGGACCTAGGGTTAGGGTTATGTTTAGGGCTAGGGTTAGAGATCCGGTTAGGGACACGATTGGACCTAGGGTTAGGGTTATGTTGAGGGCTAGGGTTAGAGATCCGGTTAGGGTTACGATTGGACCTAGGGTTAGGGTTATGTTGAGGGCTAGGATTAGAGATCCGGTTAGGGTTACGATTTGACCTAGGGTTAGGGTTATGTTGAGGGCTAGGGTCAGAGAGACGGTTAGGGTTCCGATTGGACCTAGGGTTAGGGTTATGTTGAGGGGTAGGGTTAGAGATCCGGTTATCGTTATGATTGGACCTAGGGTTAGGGTTATGTTGAGGGCTAGGGTTAGAGATCCGGTTAGGGTTACGATTGGACCTAGGGTTAGGGTTATGTTGAGGGCTAGGGTTCCAGAGACGGTTAGGGTTACGATTGGACCTAGGGTTAGGGTTATGTTGAGGGCAGGGTTAGAGATCCGGTTAGGGTCACGATTGGACCTAGGGTTAGGGTTATGTTGAGGGCTAGGGTTAGAGATCCGGTTAGGGTTACGATTGGACCTAGGTTAGGGTTATGTTGAGGGCTAGGGTTAGAGAGAGGGTTAGGGTTCCCATTAGACCTACGGTTAGGGTTATGTTGAGGGCTAGGGTTAGAGAGACAGTTAGGGTCACGATTGGACCTAGGTTTGGGTTATGTTGAGGGCTAGGGTTAGAGATCTCGTTAGGGTTACGATTGGACCTAGGGTTAGGGTTATGTTGAGGGCTAGGGTTAGAGATCCGGTTAGGGTTACGATTGGACCTAGGGTTAGGGTTATGTTGAGTGCTAGGGTTAGAGATCCGGTTAGGGTTACGATTGGACATAGGGTTATTGTTATGTTGAGGGCTAGGGTTAGAGATCCGGTTAGGGTTACGATTGGACCTAGGGTTAGGGTTATGTTGAGGGCTAGTGTTCCAGAAACGGTTAGGGTTACGATTGGACCTAGGGTTAGGGTTATGTTGAGGGCAGGGTTAGAGATCCGGTTAGGGTCACGATTGGACCTAGGGTTAGGGTTATGTTGAGGGCTAGGGTTAGAGATCCGGTTAGGGTCACCATTGGACCTAGGGTTAGGGTTATGTTGAGGGCTAGGGTTAGAGATCCGGTTAGGGTCACGTTTGGACCTAGGGTTAGGGTTATGTTGAGTGCTAGGGTTAGAGATCCGGTTAGGGTTACGATTGGACCTAGGGTTAGGGTGATGTTGAGGGCTAGGGTTAGAGATCCGGTTAGGGTTACGATTGGACCTAGAGTTATGGTGATGTTGATGGCTAGGGTTAGAGATCCGGTTAGGGTTACGATTGGACCTAGGGTTAGGGTTATGTTGAGGGCTACGGTTAGAGATACGGTTAGGGTTACGATTGCACCTAGGGTTAGGGTTATGTTGAGGGCAAGGGTTAGAGATCCGGTTAGGGTCACGATTGGACCTAGGGTTAGGGTTATGTTGACGGCTAGGGTAAGAGATCCGGTTAGGGTTACGATTGGACCTAGGGTTAGGGTGATGTTGAGGGCTAGGGTTAGAGATCCGGTTAGGGTTACGATTGGACCTAGGGTTATGGTGATGTTGATGGCTAGGGTTAGAGATCCGGTTAGGGTTACGATTGGACCTAGGGTTAGGGTTATGTTGAGGGTTAGGGTTAGAGATCCGGTTAGGGTTACGATTGGACCTAGGGTTAGGGTTATGTTCAGGGCTAGGTTTAGAGATCTGGTTAGGGTTACGATTGGACCTAGGGTTAGGGTTATGTGGAGGGCTAGGGTTAGAGATCCGGTTAGGGTTACGATTGGACCTAGGGTTAGGGTTATGTTGAGGGCTAGGGTTAGAGATCCGGTTAGGGTTACGATTGGACCTAGGGTTAGGGTTATGTTGAGGGCTAGGGTTAGAGATCTCGTTAGGGTTACGATTGGACCTAGGGTTAGGGTGATGTTGAGGGCTAGGGTTAGAGATCCGGTTAGGGTTACGATTGGACCTAGGGTTATGGTGATGTTGATGGCTAGGGTTAGAGATCCGGTTAGGGTTACGATTGGAACTAGGGTTAGGGTTATGTTGAGGGCTAGGGTTAGAGATCCGGTTAGGGTTACGATTGGAACTAGGGTTAGGGTTATGTTGAGGGCTAGGGTTAGATTTCCGGTTAGGTTTACGATTGGACCTAGGGTTAGTGTTATGTTGAGGGCTAGGGTTCGAGAGACGGTTAGGGTTACGATTGGGCCTAGGGTTAGGGTTATGTTGAGGGCAGGGTTAGAGATCCGGTTAAGATCACGATTGGACCTAGGATTAGGGTTATGTTGAGGGCTAGGGTTAGAGAGACGGTTAGGGTCACGATTGGACCTACGATTAGGGTTATGTTGAGGGCTAGGGTTAGAGATCCGGTTAGGGTCACGATTGGACCTAGGGTTAGGTTTATGTTGAGGGCTAGGGTTAGAGAGACGTTTAGGGTTACGATTGGACCTAGGGTTAGGGTTATGTTGAGGGCTAGGTTTAGAGATCCGGTTAGGGTTACGATTGGACCTAGGGTTAGGGTTATGTTGAGGGCTAGGTTTAGAGATCCGGTTAGGGTTACGATTGGACCTAGCGTTAGGGTTATGTTGAGGGCTAGGGTTAGAGACACGGTTAGGGTTACGATTGTACCTAGGGTTAGGGTTATGTTGAGGGCTAGGGTTAGAGATCTCGTTAGGGTTACGATTGGACCTAGGGTTAGGGTTATGTTGAGGGCTAGGGTTAGAGATCCGGTTAGGGTTACGATTGGACCTAGGGTTAGGGTTATGTTGAGTGCTAGGGTTAGAGATCCGGTTAGGGTTACGATTGGACATAGGGTTATTGTTATGTTGAGGGCTAGGGTTAGAGATCCGGTTAGGGTTACGATTGGACCTAGGGTTAGGGTTATGTTGAGGGCTAGTGTTCCAGAGACGGTTAGGGTTACGATTGGACCTAGGGTTAGGGTTATGTTGAGGGCAGGGTTAGAGATCCGGTTAGGGTCACGATTGGACCTAGGGTTAGGGTTATGTTGAGGGCTAGGGTTAGAGATCCGGTTAGGGTCACCATTGGACCTAGGGTTAGGGTTATGTTGAGGGCTAGGGTTAGAGATCCGGTTAGGGTCACGTTTGGACCTAGGGTTAGGGTTATGTTGAGTGCTAGGGTTAGAGATCCGGTTAGGGTTACGATTGGACCTAGGGTTAGGGTGATGTTGAGGGCTAGGGTTAGAGATCCGGTTAGGGTTACGATTGGACCTAGAGTTATGGTGATGTTGATGGCTAGGGTTAGAGATCCGGTTAGGGTTACGATTGGACCTAGGGTTAGGGTTATGTTGAGGGCTACGGTTAGAGATACGGTTAGGGTTACGATTGCACCTAGGGTTAGGGTTATGTTGAGGGCAAGGGTTAGAGATCCGGTTAGGGTCACGATTGGACCTAGGGTTAGGGTTATGTTGACGGCTAGGGTAAGAGATCCGGTTAGGGTTACGATTGGACCTAGGGTTAGGGTGATGTTGAGGGCTAGGGTTAGAGATCCGGTTAGGGTTACGATTGGACCTAGGGTTATGGTGATGTTGATGGCTAGGGTTAGAGATCCGGTTAGGGTTACGATTGGACCTAGGGTTAGGGTTATGTTGAGGGTTAGGGTTAGAGATCCGGTTAGGGTTACGATTGGACCTAGGGTTAGGGTTATGTTCAGGGCTAGGTTTAGAGATCTGGTTAGGGTTACGATTGGACCTAGGGTTAGGGTTATGTGGAGGGCTAGGGTTAGAGATCCGGTTAGGGTTACGATTGGACCTAGGGTTAGGGTTATGTTGAGGGCTAGGGTTAGAGATCCGGTTAGGGTTACGATTGGACCTAGGGTTAGGGTTATGTTGAGGGCTAGGGTTAGAGATCCGGTTAGGGTTACGATTCGACCTAGGGTTAGGGTTATGTTGAGGGCTAGGGTTAGAGAGACGGTTAGGGTTACGATTGGACCTAGGGTTAGGGTTATGTTGAGGGCAGGGTTAGAGATCCGGTTAGGGTCACGATTGGAGCTAGGGTTAGGGTTACATTGACGGCTAGGATTAGAGATCCGGTTAGGGTTACGATTGGACCTAGGGTTAGGGTGATGTTGAGGGCTAGGGTTAGAGATCCGGTTAGGGTTACGATTGGACCTAGGGTTATGGTGATGTTGATGGCTAGGGTTAGAGATCCGGTTAGGGTTACGATTGGAACTAGGGTTAGGGTTATGTTGAGGGCTAGGGTTAGAGATCCGGTTAGGGTTACGATTGGAACTAGGGTTAGGGTTATGTTGAGGGCTAGGGTTAGATTTCCGGTTAGGTTTACGATTGGACCTAGGGTTAGTGTTAGGTTGAGGGCTAGGGTTCGAGAGACGGTTAGGGTTACGATTGGGCCTAGGGTTAGGGTTATGTTGAGGGCAGGGTTAGAGATCCGGTTAAGATCACGATTGGACCTAGGATTAGGGTTATGTTGAGGGCTAGGGTTAGAGAGACGGTTAGGGTCACGATTGGACCTACGATTAGGGTTATGTTGAGGGCTAGGGTTAGAGATCCGGTTAGGGTCACGATTGGACCTAGGGTTAGGTTTATGTTGAGGGCTAGGGTTAGAGAGACGTTTAGGGTTACGATTGGACCTAGGGTTAGGGTTATGTTGAGGGCTAGGTTTAGAGATCCGGTTAGGGTTACGATTGGACCTAGGGTTAGGGTTATGTTGAGGGCTAGGTTTAGAGATCCGGTTAGGGTTACGATTGGACCTAGCGTTAGGGTTATGTTGAGGGCTAGGGTTAGAGACACGGTTAGGGTTACGATTGTACCTAGGGTTAGGGTTATGTTGAGGGCTAGGGTTAGAGAGACGGTTAGGGTTACGATTGGACCTAGGGTTAGGGTTATGTTGAGGGCTAGGGTTAGAGATCCGGTTAGGGTTACAATTGGACCTAGGGTTAGGGTTATGTTGAGGGCTAGGGTTAGAGATCCGGTTAGGGTTACGATTGGACCTAGGTTAGGGTTATGTTGAGGGCTAGGGTTAGAGAGAGGGTTAGGGTTCCGATTAGACCTACGGTTAGGGTTATGTTTAGGGCTAGGGTTAGAGAGACAGTTAGGGTCACGATTGGACCTAGGTTTGGGTTATGTTGAGGGCTAGGGTTAGAGATCTCGTTAGGGTTACGATTGGACCTAGGGTTAGGGTTATGTTGAGGGCTAGGGTTAGAGATCCGGTTACGTTTACGATTGGACCTAGGGTTAGGGTTATGTTGAGTGCTAGGGTTAGAGATCCGGTTAGGGTTACGATTGGACCTAGGGTTATTTTTATGTTGAGGGCTAGGGTTAGAGATCCGGTTAGGGTTACGATTGGACCTAGGGTTAGGGTTATGTTGAGGGCTAGTGTTCCAGAGACGGTTAGGGTTACGATTGGACCTAGGGTTAGGGTTATGTTGAGGGCAGGGTTAGAGATCCGGTTAGGGTCACGATTGGACCTAGGGTTAGGGTTATGTTGAGGGCTAGCGTTAGAGATCCGGTTAGGGTCACCATTGGACCTAGGGTTAGGGTTATGTTGAGGGCTAGGGTTAGAGATCCGGTTAGGGTCACGTTTGGACCTAGGGTTAGGGTTATGTTGACGGCTAGGGTTAGAGATCCGGTTAGGGTTACGATTGGACCTAGGGTTAGGGTGATGTTGAGGGCTAGGGTTAGAGATCCGGTTAGGGTTACGATTGGACCTAGAGTTATGGTGATGTTGATGGCTAGGGTTAGAGATCCGGTTAGGGTTACGATTGGACCTAGGGTTAGGGTTATGTTGAGGGCTACGGTTAGAGATACGGTTAGGGTTACGATTGCACCTAGGGTTAGGGTTATGTTGAGGGCAAGGGTTAGAGATCCGGTTAGGGTCACGATTGGACCTAGGGTTAGGGTTATGTTGACGGCTAGGGTAAGAGATCCGGTTAGGGTTACGATTGGACCTAGGGTTAGGGTGATGTTGAGGGCTAGGGTTAGAGATCCGGTTAGGGTCACGATTGGACCTAGGGTTAGGGTTATGTTGAGGGCTAGGGTTAGAGATCCGGTTAGGGTTACAATTGGACCTAGGGTTAGGGTTATGTTGAGGGCTAGGGTTAGAGATCCGGTTAGGGTTACGATTGGACCTAGGGTTAGGGTTATGTTGAGGGCTAGGGTTAGAGATCCGGTTAGGGTTACGATTGGACCTAGGGTTAGGGTTATGTTGAGGGCTAGGGTTAGAGAGACGGTTAGGGTTCCGATTGGACCTAGGGTTAGGGTTATGTTGAGGGCTAGGGTTAGAGATCCGGGTAGGGTCACGATTGGACCTAGGGTTAGGGTTATGTTGAGGGCTAGGGTTAGAGATACGGTTAGGGTCACGATTGGACCTAGGGTTAGGGTTATGTTGAGGGTTAGGGTTAGAGATCCGGTTAGGGTCACGATTGGACCTACGGTTAGGGTTATGTTGAGGGCTAGGGTTAGAGATCCGGTTAGGGTTACGATTGGACCTAGGGTTAGGGTTATGTTGAGGGCTAGGGTTAGAGAGACGGTTAGGGTTCCGATTGGACCTAGGGTTAGGGTTATGTTGAGGGCTAGGGTTAGAGATCCGGGTAGGGTTACGATTGAACCAGGGTTAGGGTTATGTTGAGGGCTAGGGTTAGAGATCCGGTTAGGGTTACGATTGGACCTAGGGTTAGGGTTTTGTTGAGGGCTAGGGTTAGAGATCCGGTTAGGGTTACGATTGGACCTAGGGTTAGGGATATGTTGAGGGCTAGGGTTAGAGATCCGGTTAGGGTCACGATTGTACATTGGGTTAGGGTTATGTTGAGGGCTAGGGTTAGAGATCCGGTTAGGGTCACGATTGGACCTAGGGTTAGGGTTATGTTGAGGGCTAGGGTTAGAGATCCGGTTAAGGTCACGTTCGGACCTAGGGTTAGGGTTATGTTGAGGGCTAGGGTTAGAGACCCGGTTAGGGTTCCGATTGGACCTAGGGTTAGGGTTATGTTAAGGGCTAGGGTTAGAGATCCGGGTAGGGTTACGATTGAACCTAGGGTTAGGGTTATGTTGAGGGCTAGGGTTAGAGATCCGGTTACGGTTACGATTGCACCTAGGGTTAGGGTTATGTTGAGGGCTAGGGTTAGAGTTCCGGTTAGAGTTACGATTGGACCTAGGGTTAGGGTTATGTTGAGGGTAGGGTTAGAGATCCCGGTAGGGTTACGATTGGAACTAGGGTTAGGGTTATGTTGAGGGCTAGGGTTAGAGAACCGGTTACAGTTACGATTGGACCTAGGGTTAGGGTTATGTTGAGGGCTAGGGTTAGAGATACGGTTAGGGTCACGATTGGACCTAGGGTTAGGGTTATGTTGAGGGTTAGGGTTAGAGATCCGGTTAGGGTCACGATTGGACCTACGGTTAGGGTTATGTTGAGGGCTAGGTTTAGAGATCCGGTTAGGGTTACGATTGGACCTAGGGTTAGGGTTATGTTGAGGGCTAGGGTTAGAGAGACGGTTAGGGTTCCGATTGGACCTAGGGTTAGGGTTATGTTGAGGGCTAGGGTTAGAGATCCGGGTAGGGTTACGATTGAACCTAGGGTTAGGGTTATGTTGAGGGCTAGGGTTAGAGATCCGGTTACGGTTACAATTGGACCTAGGGTTAGTGTTATGTTGAGGGCTAGGGTTAGAGATCCGGTTACGGTTACGATTGTACCTAGGGTTAGGGTTATGTTGAGGGCTAGGGTTAGAGAGACGGTTAGGGTTACGATTGGACCTAGGGTTAGGGTTATGTTGAGGGCAGGGTTAGAGATCCGGTTAGGGTCACGATTGGACCTAGGGTTAGGGTTATGTTGAGGGCTAGGGTTAGAGATCCGGTTAGGGTTACAATTGGACCTAGGGTTAGGGTTATGTTGAGGGCTAGGGTTAGAGATCCGGTTAGGGTTACGATTGGACCTAGGGTTAGGGTTATGTTGAGGGCTAGGGTTAGAGATCCGGTTAGGGTTACGATTGGACCTAGGGTTAGGGTTATGTTGAGGGCTAGGGTTAGAGAGACGGTTAGGGTTCCGATTGGACCTAGGGTTAGGGTTATGTTGAGGGCTAGGGTTAGAGATCCGGGTAGGGTTACGATTGAACCTAGGGTTAGGGTTATGTTGAGGGCTAGGGTTAGAGATCCGGTTACGGTTACGATTGCACCTAGGGTTAGGGTTATGTTGAGGGCTAGGGTTAGAGATCCGGTTAGAGTTACGATTGGACCTAGGGTTAGGGTTATGTTGAGGGTAGGGTTAGAGATCCCGGTAGGGTTACGATTGGAACTAGGGTTAGGGTTATGTTGAGGGCTAGGGTTAGAGAACCGGTTACAGTTACGATTGGACCTAGGGTTAGGGTTATGTTGAGGGCTAGGGTTAGAGATACGGTTAGGGTCACGATTGGACCTGGGGTTAGGGTTATGTTGAGGGTTAGGGTTATAGATCCGGTTAGGGTCACGATTGGACCTACGGTTAGGGTTATGTTGAGGGCTAGGTTTAGAGATCCGGTTAGGGTTACGATTGGACCTAGGGTTAGGGTTATGTTGAGGGCTAGGGTTACAGAGACGGTTAGGGTTCCGATTGGACCTAGGGTTAGGGTTATGTTGAGGGCTAGGGTTAGAGATCCGGGTAGGGTTACGATTGAACCTAGGGTTAGGGTTATGTTGAGGGCTAGGGTTAGGGATCCGGTTAGGGTTACGATTGGACCTAGGGTTAGGGTTTTGTTGAGGGCTAGGGTTAGAGATCCGGTTAGGGTTACGATTGGACCTAGGTTTAGGGGTATGTTGAGGGCTAGGGTTAGAGATCCGGTTAGGGTTACGATTGGACCTAGGGTTAGGGTTATGTTGAGGGTAGGGTTAGAGATCCGGGTAGTGTTACGATTGGACCTAGGGTTAGGGTTATGTTGAGGGCTAGGGTTAGAGATACGGTTAGGGTCACGATTGGACCTAGGGTTAGGGTTATGTTGAGGGCTAGGGTTAGAGATAGGGTTAGGGTCACGATTGGACCTAGGGTTAGGGTTATGTTGAGGGCTAGGGTTAGAGATCCGGTTAGGGTCACGATTGTACATTGGGTTAGGGTTATGTTGAGGGCTAGGGTTAGAGATCCGGTTAGGGTCACGATTGGACCTAGGGTTAGGGTTATGTTGAGTGCTAGGGTTAGAGATCCGGTTAGGGTTACGATTGGAACTAGGGTTAGGGTTATGTTGAGGGCTAGGGTTAGAGATCCGGTTAGGGTTACAATTGGACCTAGGGTTAGGGTTATGTTGAGGGCTAGGGTTCGAGTGACGGTTAGGGTTACGATTGGACCTAGGGTTAGGGTTATGTTGAGGGCAGGGTTAGAGATCCGGTTGGGGTCACGATTGGACCTAGGGTTAGGGTTATGTTGAGGGCTAGGGTTAGAGATCCGGTTAGGGTTACCATTGGACCTAGGGTTAGGGATATGTTGAGGGCTAGGGTTAGAGATCCGGTTAGGGTTACGATTGGACCTAGGTTAGGGTTATGTTGAGGGATAGGGTTAGAGAGAGGGTTAGGGTTCCGATTAGACCTAGGGTTAGGGTTATGTTGAGGGCTACGGTTAGAGAGACAGTTAGGGTCACGATTGGACCTAGGTTGGGGTTATGTTGAGGGCTAGGGTTAGAGATCCGGTTAGGGTCACGTTTGGACCTAGGGTTAGGGTTATGTTGACGGCTAGGGTTAGAGATCCGGTTAGGGTTACGATTGGACCTAGGGTTAGGGTGATGTTGAGGGCTAGGGTTAGAGATCCGGTTAGGGTTACGATTGGACCTAGAGTTATGGTGATGTTGATGGCTAGGGTTAGAGATCCGGTTAGGGTTACGATTGGACCTAGGGTTAGGGTTATGTTGAGGGCTAGGTTTAGAGATCCGGTTAGGGTTACGATTGGACCTAGCGTTAGGGTTATGTTGAGGGCTAGGGTTAGAGAGACGGTTAGGGTTACGATTGTACCTAGGGTTAGGGTTATGTTGAGGGCTAGGGTTAGAGAGACGGTTAGGGTTACGATTGGACCTAGGGTTAGGGTTATGTTGAGGGCTAGGGTTAGAGATCCGGTTAGGGTTACAATTGGACCTAGGGTTAGGGTTATGTTGAGGGCGAGGGTTAGAGAGACGGTTAGGGTTCCGATTGGACCTAGGGTTAGGGTTATGTTGAGGGCTAGGGTTAGAGAGACAGTTAGGGTCACGATTGGACCTAGGTTTGGGTTATGTTGAGGGCTAGGGTTAGAAGTCTCGTTAGGGTTACGATTGGACCTAGGGTTAGGGTTATGTTGAGGGCTAGGTTTAGAGATCCGGTTAGGGTTACGATTGGACCTAGGGTTAGGGTTATGTTTAGGGCTAGGGTTAGAGATCCGGTTAGGGACACGATTGGACCTAGGGTTAGGGTTATGTTGAGGGCTAGGGTTAGAGATCCGGTTAGGGTTACGATTGGACCTAGGGTTAGGGTTATGTTGAGGGCTAGGATTAGAGATCCGGTTAGGGTTACGATTTGACCTAGGGTTAGGGTTATGTTGAGGGCTAGGGTCAGAGAGACGGTTAGGGTTCCGATTGGACCTAGGGTTAGGGTTATGTTGAGGGGTAGGGTTAGAGATCCGGTTATCGTTATGATTGGACCTAGGGTTAGGGTTATGTTGAGGGCTAGGGTTAGAGATCCGGTTAGGGTTACGATTGGACCTAGGGTTAGGGTTATGTTGAGGGCTAGGGTTCCAGAGACGGTTAGGGTTACGATTGGACCTAGGGTTAGGGTTATGTTGAGGGCAGGGTTAGAGATCCGGTTAGGGTCACGATTGGACCTAGGGTTAGGGTTATGTTGAGGGCTAGGGTTAGAGATCCGGTTAGGGTTACGATTGGACCTAGGTTAGGGTTATGTTGAGGGCTAGGGTTAGAGAGA
Source organism: Miniopterus schreibersii (assembly GCF_964146895.1). Lineage (NCBI taxonomy): Eukaryota > Metazoa > Chordata > Mammalia > Chiroptera > Miniopteridae > Miniopterus > Miniopterus schreibersii. The sequence goes on along the minus strand of NW_027669843.1, from coordinate 142,401 downwards.
GGGTTAGGGTTCCCATTAGACCTACGGTTAGGGTTATGTTGAGGGCTAGGGTTAGAGAGACAGTTAGGGTCACGATTGGACCTAGGTTTGGGTTATGTTGAGGGCTAGGGTTAGAGATCTCGTTAGGGTTACGATTGGACCTAGGGTTAGGGTTATGTTGAGGGCTAGGGTTAGAGATCCGGTTAGGGTTACGATTGGACCTAGGGTTAGGGTTATGTTGAGTGCTAGGGTTAGAGATCCGGTTAGGGTTACGATTGGACATAGGGTTATTGTTATGTTGAGGGCTAGGGTTAGAGATCCGGTTAGGGTTACGATTGGACCTAGGGTTAGGGTTATGTTGAGGGCTAGTGTTCCAGAGACGGTTAGGGTTACGATTGGACCTAGGGTTAGGGTTATGTTGAGGGCAGGGTTAGAGATCCGGTTAGGGTCACGATTGGACCTAGGGTTAGGGTTATGTTGAGGGCTAGGGTTAGAGATCCGGTTAGGGTCACCATTGGACCTAGGGTTAGGGTTATGTTGAGGGCTAGGGTTAGAGATCCGGTTAGGGTCACGTTTGGACCTAGGGTTAGGGTTATGTTGAGTGCTAGGGTTAGAGATCCGGTTAGGGTTACGATTGGACCTAGGGTTAGGGTGATGTTGAGGGCTAGGGTTAGAGATCCGGTTAGGGTTACGATTGGACCTAGAGTTATGGTGATGTTGATGGCTAGGGTTAGAGATCCGGTTAGGGTTACGATTGGACCTAGGGTTAGGGTTATGTTGAGGGCTACGGTTAGAGATACGGTTAGGGTTACGATTGCACCTAGGGTTAGGGTTATGTTGAGGGCAAGGGTTAGAGATCCGGTTAGGGTCACGATTGGACCTAGGGTTAGGGTTATGTTGACGGCTAGGGTAAGAGATCCGGTTAGGGTTACGATTGGACCTAGGGTTAGGGTGATGTTGAGGGCTAGGGTTAGAGATCCGGTTAGGGTTACGATTGGACCTAGGGTTATGGTGATGTTGATGGCTAGGGTTAGAGATCCGGTTAGGGTTACGATTGGACCTAGGGTTAGGGTTATGTTGAGGGTTAGGGTTAGAGATCCGGTTAGGGTTACGATTGGACCTAGGGTTAGGGTTATGTTCAGGGCTAGGTTTAGAGATCTGGTTAGGGTTACGATTGGACCTAGGGTTAGGGTTATGTGGAGGGCTAGGGTTAGAGATCCGGTTAGGGTTACGATTGGACCTAGGGTTAGGGTTATGTTGAGGGCTAGGGTTAGAGATCCGGTTAGGGTTACGATTGGACCTAGGGTTAGGGTTATGTTGAGGGCTAGGGTTAGAGATCTCGTTAGGGTTACGATTGGACCTAGGGTTAGGGTGATGTTGAGGGCTAGGGTTAGAGATCCGGTTAGGGTTACGATTGGACCTAGGGTTATGGTGATGTTGATGGCTAGGGTTAGAGATCCGGTTAGGGTTACGATTGGAACTAGGGTTAGGGTTATGTTGAGGGCTAGGGTTAGAGATCCGGTTAGGGTTACGATTGGAACTAGGGTTAGGGTTATGTTGAGGGCTAGGGTTAGATTTCCGGTTAGGTTTACGATTGGACCTAGGGTTAGTGTTATGTTGAGGGCTAGGGTTCGAGAGACGGTTAGGGTTACGATTGGGCCTAGGGTTAGGGTTATGTTGAGGGCAGGGTTAGAGATCCGGTTAAGATCACGATTGGACCTAGGATTAGGGTTATGTTGAGGGCTAGGGTTAGAGAGACGGTTAGGGTCACGATTGGACCTACGATTAGGGTTATGTTGAGGGCTAGGGTTAGAGATCCGGTTAGGGTCACGATTGGACCTAGGGTTAGGTTTATGTTGAGGGCTAGGGTTAGAGAGACGTTTAGGGTTACGATTGGACCTAGGGTTAGGGTTATGTTGAGGGCTAGGTTTAGAGATCCGGTTAGGGTTACGATTGGACCTAGGGTTAGGGTTATGTTGAGGGCTAGGTTTAGAGATCCGGTTAGGGTTACGATTGGACCTAGCGTTAGGGTTATGTTGAGGGCTAGGGTTAGAGACACGGTTAGGGTTACGATTGTACCTAGGGTTAGGGTTATGTTGAGGGCTAGGGTTAGAGATCTCGTTAGGGTTACGATTGGACCTAGGGTTAGGGTTATGTTGAGGGCTAGGGTTAGAGATCCGGTTAGGGTTACGATTGGACCTAGGGTTAGGGTTATGTTGAGTGCTAGGGTTAGAGATCCGGTTAGGGTTACGATTGGACATAGGGTTATTGTTATGTTGAGGGCTAGGGTTAGAGATCCGGTTAGGGTTACGATTGGACCTAGGGTTAGGGTTATGTTGAGGGCTAGTGTTCCAGAGACGGTTAGGGTTACGATTGGACCTAGGGTTAGGGTTATGTTGAGGGCAGGGTTAGAGATCCGGTTAGGGTCACGATTGGACCTAGGGTTAGGGTTATGTTGAGGGCTAGGGTTAGAGATCCGGTTAGGGTCACCATTGGACCTAGGGTTAGGGTTATGTTGAGGGCTAGGGTTAGAGATCCGGTTAGGGTCACGTTTGGACCTAGGGTTAGGGTTATGTTGAGTGCTAGGGTTAGAGATCCGGTTAGGGTTACGATTGGACCTAGGGTTAGGGTGATGTTGAGGGCTAGGGTTAGAGATCCGGTTAGGGTTACGATTGGACCTAGAGTTATGGTGATGTTGATGGCTAGGGTTAGAGATCCGGTTAGGGTTACGATTGGACCTAGGGTTAGGGTTATGTTGAGGGCTACGGTTAGAGATACGGTTAGGGTTACGATTGCACCTAGGGTTAGGGTTATGTTGAGGGCAAGGGTTAGAGATCCGGTTAGGGTCACGATTGGACCTAGGGTTAGGGTTATGTTGACGGCTAGGGTAAGAGATCCGGTTAGGGTTACGATTGGACCTAGGGTTAGGGTGATGTTGAGGGCTAGGGTTAGAGATCCGGTTAGGGTTACGATTGGACCTAGGGTTATGGTGATGTTGATGGCTAGGGTTAGAGATCCGGTTAGGGTTACGATTGGACCTAGGGTTAGGGTTATGTTGAGGGTTAGGGTTAGAGATCCGGTTAGGGTTACGATTGGACCTAGGGTTAGGGTTATGTTCAGGGCTAGGTTTAGAGATCTGGTTAGGGTTACGATTGGACCTAGGGTTAGGGTTATGTGGAGGGCTAGGGTTAGAGATCCGGTTAGGGTTACGATTGGACCTAGGGTTAGGGTTATGTTGAGGGCTAGGGTTAGAGATCCGGTTAGGGTTACGATTGGACCTAGGGTTAGGGTTATGTTGAGGGCTAGGGTTAGAGATCCGGTTAGGGTTACGATTCGACCTAGGGTTAGGGTTATGTTGAGGGCTAGGGTTAGAGAGACGGTTAGGGTTACGATTGGACCTAGGGTTAGGGTTATGTTGAGGGCAGGGTTAGAGATCCGGTTAGGGTCACGATTGGAGCTAGGGTTAGGGTTACATTGACGGCTAGGATTAGAGATCCGGTTAGGGTTACGATTGGACCTAGGGTTAGGGTGATGTTGAGGGCTAGGGTTAGAGATCCGGTTAGGGTTACGATTGGACCTAGGGTTATGGTGATGTTGATGGCTAGGGTTAGAGATCCGGTTAGGGTTACGATTGGAACTAGGGTTAGGGTTATGTTGAGGGCTAGGGTTAGAGATCCGGTTAGGGTTACGATTGGAACTAGGGTTAGGGTTATGTTGAGGGCTAGGGTTAGATTTCCGGTTAGGTTTACGATTGGACCTAGGGTTAGTGTTAGGTTGAGGGCTAGGGTTCGAGAGACGGTTAGGGTTACGATTGGGCCTAGGGTTAGGGTTATGTTGAGGGCAGGGTTAGAGATCCGGTTAAGATCACGATTGGACCTAGGATTAGGGTTATGTTGAGGGCTAGGGTTAGAGAGACGGTTAGGGTCACGATTGGACCTACGATTAGGGTTATGTTGAGGGCTAGGGTTAGAGATCCGGTTAGGGTCACGATTGGACCTAGGGTTAGGTTTATGTTGAGGGCTAGGGTTAGAGAGACGTTTAGGGTTACGATTGGACCTAGGGTTAGGGTTATGTTGAGGGCTAGGTTTAGAGATCCGGTTAGGGTTACGATTGGACCTAGGGTTAGGGTTATGTTGAGGGCTAGGTTTAGAGATCCGGTTAGGGTTACGATTGGACCTAGCGTTAGGGTTATGTTGAGGGCTAGGGTTAGAGACACGGTTAGGGTTACGATTGTACCTAGGGTTAGGGTTATGTTGAGGGCTAGGGTTAGAGAGACGGTTAGGGTTACGATTGGACCTAGGGTTAGGGTTATGTTGAGGGCTAGGGTTAGAGATCCGGTTAGGGTTACAATTGGACCTAGGGTTAGGGTTATGTTGAGGGCTAGGGTTAGAGATCCGGTTAGGGTTACGATTGGACCTAGGTTAGGGTTATGTTGAGGGCTAGGGTTAGAGAGAGGGTTAGGGTTCCGATTAGACCTACGGTTAGGGTTATGTTTAGGGCTAGGGTTAGAGAGACAGTTAGGGTCACGATTGGACCTAGGTTTGGGTTATGTTGAGGGCTAGGGTTAGAGATCTCGTTAGGGTTACGATTGGACCTAGGGTTAGGGTTATGTTGAGGGCTAGGGTTAGAGATCCGGTTACGTTTACGATTGGACCTAGGGTTAGGGTTATGTTGAGTGCTAGGGTTAGAGATCCGGTTAGGGTTACGATTGGACCTAGGGTTATTTTTATGTTGAGGGCTAGGGTTAGAGATCCGGTTAGGGTTACGATTGGACCTAGGGTTAGGGTTATGTTGAGGGCTAGTGTTCCAGAGACGGTTAGGGTTACGATTGGACCTAGGGTTAGGGTTATGTTGAGGGCAGGGTTAGAGATCCGGTTAGGGTCACGATTGGACCTAGGGTTAGGGTTATGTTGAGGGCTAGCGTTAGAGATCCGGTTAGGGTCACCATTGGACCTAGGGTTAGGGTTATGTTGAGGGCTAGGGTTAGAGATCCGGTTAGGGTCACGTTTGGACCTAGGGTTAGGGTTATGTTGACGGCTAGGGTTAGAGATCCGGTTAGGGTTACGATTGGACCTAGGGTTAGGGTGATGTTGAGGGCTAGGGTTAGAGATCCGGTTAGGGTTACGATTGGACCTAGAGTTATGGTGATGTTGATGGCTAGGGTTAGAGATCCGGTTAGGGTTACGATTGGACCTAGGGTTAGGGTTATGTTGAGGGCTACGGTTAGAGATACGGTTAGGGTTACGATTGCACCTAGGGTTAGGGTTATGTTGAGGGCAAGGGTTAGAGATCCGGTTAGGGTCACGATTGGACCTAGGGTTAGGGTTATGTTGACGGCTAGGGTAAGAGATCCGGTTAGGGTTACGATTGGACCTAGGGTTAGGGTGATGTTGAGGGCTAGGGTTAGAGATCCGGTTAGGGTCACGATTGGACCTAGGGTTAGGGTTATGTTGAGGGCTAGGGTTAGAGATCCGGTTAGGGTTACAATTGGACCTAGGGTTAGGGTTATGTTGAGGGCTAGGGTTAGAGATCCGGTTAGGGTTACGATTGGACCTAGGGTTAGGGTTATGTTGAGGGCTAGGGTTAGAGATCCGGTTAGGGTTACGATTGGACCTAGGGTTAGGGTTATGTTGAGGGCTAGGGTTAGAGAGACGGTTAGGGTTCCGATTGGACCTAGGGTTAGGGTTATGTTGAGGGCTAGGGTTAGAGATCCGGGTAGGGTCACGATTGGACCTAGGGTTAGGGTTATGTTGAGGGCTAGGGTTAGAGATACGGTTAGGGTCACGATTGGACCTAGGGTTAGGGTTATGTTGAGGGTTAGGGTTAGAGATCCGGTTAGGGTCACGATTGGACCTACGGTTAGGGTTATGTTGAGGGCTAGGGTTAGAGATCCGGTTAGGGTTACGATTGGACCTAGGGTTAGGGTTATGTTGAGGGCTAGGGTTAGAGAGACGGTTAGGGTTCCGATTGGACCTAGGGTTAGGGTTATGTTGAGGGCTAGGGTTAGAGATCCGGGTAGGGTTACGATTGAACCAGGGTTAGGGTTATGTTGAGGGCTAGGGTTAGAGATCCGGTTAGGGTTACGATTGGACCTAGGGTTAGGGTTTTGTTGAGGGCTAGGGTTAGAGATCCGGTTAGGGTTACGATTGGACCTAGGGTTAGGGATATGTTGAGGGCTAGGGTTAGAGATCCGGTTAGGGTCACGATTGTACATTGGGTTAGGGTTATGTTGAGGGCTAGGGTTAGAGATCCGGTTAGGGTCACGATTGGACCTAGGGTTAGGGTTATGTTGAGGGCTAGGGTTAGAGATCCGGTTAAGGTCACGTTCGGACCTAGGGTTAGGGTTATGTTGAGGGCTAGGGTTAGAGACCCGGTTAGGGTTCCGATTGGACCTAGGGTTAGGGTTATGTTAAGGGCTAGGGTTAGAGATCCGGGTAGGGTTACGATTGAACCTAGGGTTAGGGTTATGTTGAGGGCTAGGGTTAGAGATCCGGTTACGGTTACGATTGCACCTAGGGTTAGGGTTATGTTGAGGGCTAGGGTTAGAGTTCCGGTTAGAGTTACGATTGGACCTAGGGTTAGGGTTATGTTGAGGGTAGGGTTAGAGATCCCGGTAGGGTTACGATTGGAACTAGGGTTAGGGTTATGTTGAGGGCTAGGGTTAGAGAACCGGTTACAGTTACGATTGGACCTAGGGTTAGGGTTATGTTGAGGGCTAGGGTTAGAGATACGGTTAGGGTCACGATTGGACCTAGGGTTAGGGTTATGTTGAGGGTTAGGGTTAGAGATCCGGTTAGGGTCACGATTGGACCTACGGTTAGGGTTATGTTGAGGGCTAGGTTTAGAGATCCGGTTAGGGTTACGATTGGACCTAGGGTTAGGGTTATGTTGAGGGCTAGGGTTAGAGAGACGGTTAGGGTTCCGATTGGACCTAGGGTTAGGGTTATGTTGAGGGCTAGGGTTAGAGATCCGGGTAGGGTTACGATTGAACCTAGGGTTAGGGTTATGTTGAGGGCTAGGGTTAGAGATCCGGTTACGGTTACAATTGGACCTAGGGTTAGTGTTATGTTGAGGGCTAGGGTTAGAGATCCGGTTACGGTTACGATTGTACCTAGGGTTAGGGTTATGTTGAGGGCTAGGGTTAGAGAGACGGTTAGGGTTACGATTGGACCTAGGGTTAGGGTTATGTTGAGGGCAGGGTTAGAGATCCGGTTAGGGTCACGATTGGACCTAGGGTTAGGGTTATGTTGAGGGCTAGGGTTAGAGATCCGGTTAGGGTTACAATTGGACCTAGGGTTAGGGTTATGTTGAGGGCTAGGGTTAGAGATCCGGTTAGGGTTACGATTGGACCTAGGGTTAGGGTTATGTTGAGGGCTAGGGTTAGAGATCCGGTTAGGGTTACGATTGGACCTAGGGTTAGGGTTATGTTGAGGGCTAGGGTTAGAGAGACGGTTAGGGTTCCGATTGGACCTAGGGTTAGGGTTATGTTGAGGGCTAGGGTTAGAGATCCGGGTAGGGTTACGATTGAACCTAGGGTTAGGGTTATGTTGAGGGCTAGGGTTAGAGATCCGGTTACGGTTACGATTGCACCTAGGGTTAGGGTTATGTTGAGGGCTAGGGTTAGAGATCCGGTTAGAGTTACGATTGGACCTAGGGTTAGGGTTATGTTGAGGGTAGGGTTAGAGATCCCGGTAGGGTTACGATTGGAACTAGGGTTAGGGTTATGTTGAGGGCTAGGGTTAGAGAACCGGTTACAGTTACGATTGGACCTAGGGTTAGGGTTATGTTGAGGGCTAGGGTTAGAGATACGGTTAGGGTCACGATTGGACCTGGGGTTAGGGTTATGTTGAGGGTTAGGGTTATAGATCCGGTTAGGGTCACGATTGGACCTACGGTTAGGGTTATGTTGAGGGCTAGGTTTAGAGATCCGGTTAGGGTTACGATTGGACCTAGGGTTAGGGTTATGTTGAGGGCTAGGGTTACAGAGACGGTTAGGGTTCCGATTGGACCTAGGGTTAGGGTTATGTTGAGGGCTAGGGTTAGAGATCCGGGTAGGGTTACGATTGAACCTAGGGTTAGGGTTATGTTGAGGGCTAGGGTTAGGGATCCGGTTAGGGTTACGATTGGACCTAGGGTTAGGGTTTTGTTGAGGGCTAGGGTTAGAGATCCGGTTAGGGTTACGATTGGACCTAGGTTTAGGGGTATGTTGAGGGCTAGGGTTAGAGATCCGGTTAGGGTTACGATTGGACCTAGGGTTAGGGTTATGTTGAGGGTAGGGTTAGAGATCCGGGTAGTGTTACGATTGGACCTAGGGTTAGGGTTATGTTGAGGGCTAGGGTTAGAGATACGGTTAGGGTCACGATTGGACCTAGGGTTAGGGTTATGTTGAGGGCTAGGGTTAGAGATAGGGTTAGGGTCACGATTGGACCTAGGGTTAGGGTTATGTTGAGGGCTAGGGTTAGAGATCCGGTTAGGGTCACGATTGTACATTGGGTTAGGGTTATGTTGAGGGCTAGGGTTAGAGATCCGGTTAGGGTCACGATTGGACCTAGGGTTAGGGTTATGTTGAGGGCTAGGGTTAGAGATCCGGTTAAGGTCACGTTCGGACCTAGGGTTAGGGTTATGTTGAGGGCTAGGGTTAGAGAGACGTTTAGGGTTACGATTGGACCTAGGGTTAGTGTTATGTTGAGGGCTAGGTTTAGAGATCCGGTTAGGGTTACGATTGGACCTAGGGTTAGGGTTATGTTGAGGGCTAGGGTTAGAGATCCGGTTAGGGTTACGATTGGACCTAGCGTTAGGGTTATGTTGAGGGCTAGGGTTAGAGAGACGGTTAGGGTTACGATTGGACCTAGGGTTAGGGTTATGTTGAGGGCAGGGTTAGAGATCCGGTTAGGGTCACGATTGGACCTAGGGTTAGGGTTATGTTGAGGGCTAGGATTAGAGATCCGGTTAGGGTTACAATTAGACCTAGGGTTAGGGTTATGTTGAGGACTAGGGTTAGAGATCCGGTTAGGGTTACGATTGGACCTAGGGTTAGGGTTATGTTGAGGGCTAGGGTTAGAGAGACGGTTAGGGTTCCGATTGGACCTAGGGTTAGGGTTATGTTGAGGGCTAGGGTTAGAGATCCGGGTAGGGTTACGATTGAACCTAGGGTTAGGGTTATGTTGAGGGCTAGGGTTAGAGATCCGGTTACGGTTACAATTGGACCTAGGGTTAGTGTTATCTTGAGGGCTAGGGTTAGAGATCCGGTTACGGTTACGATTGCACCTAGGGTTAGGGTTATGTTGAGGGCTAGGGTTAGAGATCCGGTTAGAGTTACGATTGGACCTAGGGTTAGGGTTATGTTGAGGGTAGGGTTAGAGATCCGGGTAGGGTTACGATTGGACCTTGGGTTAGGGTTATGTTGATGGCTAGGGTTAGAGATCCGGTTACAGTTACGATTGGACCTAGGGTTAGGGTTATGTTGAGGGCTAGGGTTAGAGATCCAGTTAGGGTCACGATTGGACGTAGGGTTAGAGTTATGTTGAGGGCTAGGGTTAGAGATACGGTTAGGGTCACGATTGGACCTAGGGTTAGGGTTATGTTGAGGGCTAGGGTTAGAGAGACGGTTAGGGTCACGATTGGACCTACGGTTAGGGTTATGTTGAGGGCTAGGGTTAGAGATCCGGTTAGGGTAACGATTGGACCTAGGGTTAGGGTTATGTTGAGGGCTAGGGTTAGAGAGACGTTTAGGGTTACGATTGGACCTAAGGTTAGGGTTATGTTGAGGGCCAGGTTTAGAGATCCGGTTAGGGTTACGATTGGACCTAGGGTTAGGGTTATGTTGAGGGCTAGGGATAGAGATCCGGTTAGGGTTACGATTGGACCTAGCGTTAGGGTTATGTTGAGGGCTAGGGTTAGAGAGACGGTTAGGGTTACGATTGGACCTAGGGTTAGGGTTATGTTGAGGGCTAGGGTTAGAGAGACGGTTAGGGTTACGATTGGACCTAGGGTTAGGGTTATGTGAGGGCAGGGTTAGAGATCCGGTTAGGGTCACGATTGGACCTAGGGTTAGGGTTATGTTGAGGGCTAGGGTTAGAGATCCGGTTAGGGTTACAATTGGACCTAGGGTTAGGGTTATGTTGAGGGCTAGGGTTAGAGATCCGGTTAGGGTTACGATTGGACCTAGGGTTAGGGTTATGTTGAGGGCTAGGGTTAGAGATCCGGTTAGGGTTACGATTGGACCTAGGGTTAGGGTTATGTTGAGGGCTAGGGTTAGAGAGACGGTTAGGGTTCCGATTGGACCTAGGGTTAGGGTTATGTTGAGGGCTAGGGTTAGAGATCCGGGTAGGGTTACGATTGAACCTAGGGTTAGGGTTATGTTGAGGGCTAGGGTTAGAGATCCGGTTACGGTTACAATTGGACATAGGGTTAGTGTTATGTTGAGGGCTAGGGTTAGAGATCCGGTTACGGTTACGATTGTACCTAGGGTTAGGGTTATGTTGAGGGCTAGGGTTAGAGATCCGTTTAGAGTTACGATTGGACCTAGGGTTAGGGTTATATTGAGGGTAGGGTTAGAGATCCAGTTACGGTCACGATTGGACCTAGGGTTAGGGTTATGTTGAGGGCTAGGGTTAGAGATACGGTTAGGGTTACGATTGGACCCTGGGTTAGGGTTATGTTGAGGGCTAGGGTTAGAGAACCGGTTACAGTTACGATTGGACCTAGGGTTAGGGTTATGTTGAGGGCTAGGGTTAGAGATCCAGTTACGGTCACGATTGGACCTAGGGTTAGGGTTATGTTGAGGGCTAGGGTTAGAGATACGGTTAGGGTCACGATTGGACCTAGGGTTAGGGTTATGTTGAGGGTTAGGGTTAGAGATCCGGTTAGGGTCACGATTGGACCTACGGTTAGGGTTATGTTGAGGGCTAGGGTTAGAGATCCGGTTAGGGTTACGATTGGACCTAGGGTTAGGGTTATGTTGAGGGCTAGGGTTAGAGAGACGGTTAGGGTTCCGATTGGACCTAGGGTTAGGGTTATGTTGAGGGCTAGGGTTAGAGATCCGGGTAGGGTTACGATTGAACCTAGGGTTAGGGTTATGTTGAGGGCTAGGGTTAGAGATCCGGTTAGGGTTACGATTGGACCTAGGGTTAGGGTTTTGTTGAGGGCTAGGGTTAAAGATCCGGTTAGGGTTACGATTGGACCTAGGGTTAGGGTTATGTTGAGGGCTAGGGTTAGAGATCCGGTTAGGGTCACGATTGTACATTGGGTTAGGGTTATGTTGAGGGCTAGGGTTAGAGATCCGGTTAGGGTCACGATTGGACCTAGGGTTAGGGTTATGTTGAGGGCTAGGGTTAGAGATCCGGTTAAGGTCACGTTCGGACCTAGGGTTAGGGTTATGTTGAGGGCTAGGGTTAGAGATCCGGTTAGGGTTACGATTGGACCTAGGGTTAGGGTTATGTTGAGGGCTAGGGTTAGAGATCCGGTTAGGGTTACGATTGGACCTAGGGTTAGGGTTATGTTGAGGGCTAGGTTTAGAGAGACGGTTAGGGTTCCGATTGGACCTAGGGTTAGGGTTATGTTGAGGGCTAGGGTTAGAGATCTGGGTAGGGTTACGATTGAACCTAGGGTTAGGGTTATGTTGAGGACTAGGGTTAGAGATCCGGTTACGGTTACAATTGGACCTAGGGTTAGTGTTATGTTGAGAGCTAGGGTTAGAGATCCGGTTACGGTTACGATTGCACCTAGGGTTAGGGTTATGTTGAGGGCTAGGGTTAGAGATCCAGTTAGGGTCACGATTGGACCTAGGGTTAGGGTTATGTTGAGGGCTAGGGTTAGAGATACGGTTAGGGTCAAGATTGGACCTAGGGTTAGGGTTATGATGAGGGCTAGGGTTAGAGATCCGGTTAGGGTTACGATTGGACCTAGGGTTAGGGTTATGTTGAGGGCTAGGGTTAGAGATCCGGTTAGGGTTACGATTGGACCTAGGGTTAGGGTTATGTTGAGGGCTAGGGTTAGAGATCCGGTTAGGGTTACAAATGGACCTAGGGTTAGGGTTATGTTGAGGGCTAGGGTTAGAGATCCGGTTAGGGTTACGATTGGACCTAGGGTTAGGGTTATGTTGAGGGCTAGGGTTAGAGAGACGGTTAGGGTTCCGATTGGACCTAGGGTTAGGGTTATGTTGAGGGCTAGGGTTAGAGATCCGGGTAGGGTTACGATTGAACCTAGGGTTAGGGTTATGTTGACGGCTAGGGTTAGAGATCCGGTTACGGTTACAATTGGACCTAGGGTTAGTGTTATGTTGAGGGCTAGGGTTAGAGATCCGGTTACGGTTACGATTGTACCTAGGGTTAGGGTTATGTTGAGGGCTAGGGTTAGAGATCCCTTTAGAGTTACGATTGGACCTAGGGTTAGGGTTATATTGAGGGTAGGGTTAGAGATCCCGGTAGGGTTACGATTGGACCTAGGGTTAGGGTTATGTTGAGGGCTAGGTTTAGAGAACCGGTTACAGTTACGATTGGACCTAGGGTTAGGGTTATGTTGAGGGCTAGGGTTAGAGATCCAGTTAGGGTCACGATTGGACCTAGGGTTAGGGTTATGTTGAGGGCTAGGGTTAGAGATACGGTTAGGGTCACGATTGGACCTAGGGTTAGGGTTATGTTGAGGGTTAGGGTTAGAGATCCGGTTAGGGTCACGATTGGACCTACGGTTAGGGTTATGTTGAGGGCTAGGGTTAGAGATCCGGTTAGGGTTACGATTGGACCTAGGGTTAGGGTTATGTTGAGGGCTAGGGTTAGAGAGACGGTTAGGGTTCCGATTGGACCTAGGGTTAGGGTTATGTTGAGGGCTAGGGTTAGAGATCCGGGGAGGGTTACGATTGAACCTAGGGTTAGGGTTATGTTGAGGGCTAGGGTTAGAGATCCGGTTAGGGTTACGATTGGACCTAGGGTTAGGGTTTTGTTGAGGGCTAGGGTTAGAGATCCGGTTAGGGTTACGATTGGACCTAGGGTTAGGGATATGTTGTGGGTTAGGGTTAGAGATCCGGTTAGGGTCACGATTGTACATTGGGTTAGGGTTATGTTGAGGGCTAGGGTTAGAGATCCGGTTAGGGTCACGATTGGACCTAGGGTTAGGATTATGTTGAGGGCTAGGGTTAGAGATCCGGTTAAGGTCACGTTCGGACCTACGGTTAGGGTTATGTTGAGGGCTAGGGTTAGAGATCCGGTTAGGGTTACGATTGGACCTAGGGTTAGGGTTATGTTGAGGGCTAGGGTTAGAGATCCGGTTAGGGTTACGATTGGACCTAGGGTTAGGGTTATGTTGAGGGCTAGGGTTAGAGATCCGGTTAGGGTTACGATTGGACCTAGGGTTAGGGTTATGTTGAGGGCTAGGGTTAGAGAGACGGTTAGGGTTCCGATTGGACCTAGGGTTAGGGTTATGTTGAGGGCTAGGGTTAGAGATCTGGGTAGGGTTACGATTGAACCTAGGGTTAGGGTTATGTTGAGGACTAGGGTTAGAGATCCGGTTACGGTTACAATTGGACCTTGGGTTAGTGTTATGTTGAGAGCTAGGGTTAGAGATCCGGTTACGGTTACGATTGCACCTAGGGTTTGGGTTATGTTGAGGGCTAGGCTTAGAGATCCAGTTAGGGTCACGATTGGACCTAGGGTTAGGGTTATGTTGAGGGCTAGGGTTAGAGATACGGTTAGGGTCACGATTGGACCTAGGGTTAGGGTTATGTTGAGGGCTAGGGTTAGAGATCCGGTTAGGGTCACGATTGGACCTAGGGTTAGGGTTATGTTGAGGGCTAGGGTTAGAGATCCGCTTAGGGTCACGATTGTACCTTGGGTTAGGGTTATGTTGAGGGCTAGGGTTAGAGATCCGGTTAGGGTCACGATTGGACCTAGGGTTAGGGTTATGTTGAGGGCTAGGGTTAGAGATCCGGTTAAGGTCACGTTTGGACCTAGGGTTAGGGTTATGTTGACGGCTAGGGTTAGAGATCCGGTTAGGGTTACGATTGGACCTAGGGTTAGGGTGATGTTGAGGGCTAGGGTTAGAGATCCGGTTAGGGTCACGATTGCACCTTGGGTTAGGGTTATGTTGAGGGCTAGGGTTAGAGATCCGGTTAGGGTTACGATTGCACCTAGGGTTTGGGTTATGTTGAGAACTAGGTTTAGAGATTCGGTTAGGTTTACGATTCGACCTAGGGTTAGCGTTATGTTGAGGGCTAGGGTTAGAGATACGGTTAGGGTCACGATTGGACCTAGTTTTAGGGTTATGTTGAGGGCTAGGGTTAGAGATCCGGTTAGGGTCACGATTGGACCTAGGGTTAGGGTTATGTTGAGGGCTAGGGTTAGAGAGACGTTTAGGGTTACGATTGGACCTAGGGTTAGGGTTATGTTGAGGGCTAGGTTTAGAGATCCGGTTAGGGTTACGATTGGACCTCGCGTTAGGGTTATGTTGAGGGCTAGGGTTATAGATCCGGTTAGGGTTACGATTGGACCTAGCGTTAGGGTTATGTTGAGGGCTAGGGTTAGAGAGACGGTCAGGGTTACGATTGGACCTAGGGTTAGGGTTATGATGAGGGCTAGGGTTAGAGAGACGGTTAGGGTTACGATTGGACCTAGGGTTAGGGTTATGTGAGGGCAGGGTTAGAGATCCGGTTAGGGTCACGATTGGACCTAGGGTTAGGGTTATGTTGAGGGCTAGGGTTAGAGATCCGGTTAGGGTCACGATTGGACCTAGGGTTAGGGTTATGTTGAGGGCTAGGGTTAGAGATCCGGTTAGGGTTACAATTGGACCTAGGGTTAGGGTTATGTTGAGGGCTAGGGTTAGAGATCCGGTTAGGGTTACGATTGGACCTAGGGTTAGGGTTATGTTGAGGGCTAGGGTTAGAGATCCGGTTAGGGTTACGATTGGACCTAGGGTTAGGGTTATGTTGAGGGCTAGGGTTAGAGAGACGGTTAGGGTTCCGATTGGACCTAGGGTTAGGGTTATGTTGAGGTCTAGGGTTAGAGATCCGGGTAGGGTCACGATTGGACCTAGGGTTAGGGTTATGTTGAGGGCTAGGGTTAGAGATACGGTTAGGGTCACGATTGGACCTAGGGTTAGGGTTATGTTGAGGGTTAGGGTTAGAGATCCGGTTAGGGTCACGATTGGACCTACGGTTAGGGTTATGTTGAGGGCTAGGGTTAGAGATCCGGTTAGGGTTACGATTGGACCTAGGGTTAGGGTTATGTTGAGGGCTAGGGTTAGAGAGACGGTTAGGGTTCCGATTGGACCTAGGGTTAGGGTTATGTTGAGGGCTAGGGTTAGAGATCCGGGTAGGGTTACGATTGAACCAGGGTTAGGGTTATGTTGAGGGCTAGGGTTAGAGATCCGGTTAGGGTTACGATTGGACCTAGGGTTAGGGTTTTGTTGAGGGCTAGGGTTAGAGATCCGGTTAGGGTTACGATTGGACCTAGGGTTAGGGATATGTTGAGGGCTAGGGTTAGAGATCCGGTTA
Organism: Miniopterus schreibersii; assembly: GCF_964146895.1. NCBI lineage: Eukaryota > Metazoa > Chordata > Mammalia > Chiroptera > Miniopteridae > Miniopterus > Miniopterus schreibersii. The sequence goes on along the minus strand of NW_027669843.1, from coordinate 126,938 downwards.
GGGTCACGATTGTACATTGGGTTAGGGTTATGTTGAGGGCTAGGGTTAGAGATCCGGTTAGGGTCACGATTGGACCTAGGGTTAGGGTTATGTTGAGGGCTAGGGTTAGAGATCCGGTTAAGGTCACGTTCGGACCTAGGGTTAGGGTTATGTTGAGGGCTAGGGTTAGAGATCCGGTTAGGGTTACGATTGGACCTGGGGTTAGGGTTATGTTGAGGGCTAGGGTTAGAGATCCGGTTAGGGTTACGATTGGACCTAGGATTAGGGTTATGTTGAGGGCTAGGGTTAGAGAGACGGTTAGGGTTCCGATTGGACCTAGGGTTAGGGTTATGTTGAGGGCTAGGGTTAGAGATCTGGGTAGGGTTACGATTGAACCTAGGGTTAGGGTTATGTTGAGGGCTAGGGTTAGAGATCCGGTTACGGTTACAATTGGACCTAAGGTTAGTGTTATGTTGAGAGCTAGGGTTAGAGATCCGGTTACGGTTACGATTGCACCTAGGGTTAGGGTTATGTTGAGGGCTAGGGTTAGAGATCCAGTTAGGGTCACGATTGGACCTAGGGTTAAGGTTATGTTGAGGGCTAGGGTTAGAGATACGGTTAGGGTCACGATTGGACCTAGGGTTAGGGTTATGTTGAGGGCTAGGGTTAGAGATCCGGTTAGGGTCACGATTGGAGCTAGGGTTAGGGTTATGTTGAGGGCTAGGGTTAGAGATCCGGTTAGGGTCACGATTGTACCTTGGGTTAGGGTTATGTTGAGGGCTAGGGTTAGAGATCCGGTTAGGGTCACGATTGGACCTAGGGTTAGGGTTATGTTGAGGGCTAGGGTTAGAGATCCGGTTAAGGTCACGTTTGGACCTAGGGTTAGGGTTAGGTTGACGGCTAGGGTTAGAGATCCGGTTAGGGTTACGATTGGACCTAGGGTTAGGGTGATGTTGAGGGCTAGGGTTAGAGATCCGATTAGGGTCACGATTGCACCTTGGGTTAGGGTTATGTTGAGGGCTAGGGTTAGAGATCCGGTTAGGGTTACGATTGCACCTAGGGTTTGGGTTATGTTGAGAACTAGGTTTAGAGATTCGGTTAGGGTTACGATTCGACCTAGGGTTAGCGTTATGTTGAGGGCTAGGGTTAGAGATACGGTTAGGCTCACGATTGGACCTAGTGTTAGGGTTATGTTGAGGGTTAGGGTTAGAGATCCGGTTAGGGTCACGATTGGACCGAGGGTTAGGGTTATGTTGAGGGCTAGGTTTAGATATCCGGTTAGGGTTACGATTGGACCTCAGGTTAGGGTTATGTTGAGGGCTAGGGTTAGAGATCCGGTTAGGGTTACGATTGGACCTAGCGTTAGGGTTATGTTGAGGGCTAGGGTTAGAGAGACGGTCAGGGTTACGATTGGACCTAGGGTTAGGGTGATGTTGAGGGCTAGGGTTAGAGATCCGGTTAGGGTCACGATTGCACCTTGGGTTAGGGTTATGTTGAGGGCTAGGGTTAGAGATCCGGTTAGGGTTACGATTGCACCTAGGGTTTGGGTTATGTTGAGAACTAGGTTTAGAGATTCGGTTAGGTTTACGATTCGACCTAGGGTTAGCGTTATGTTGAGGGCTAGGGTTAGAGATACGGTTAGGGTCACGATTGGACCTAGTTTTAGGGTTATGTTGAGGGCTAGGGTTAGAGATCCGGTTAGGGTCACGATTGGACCTAGGGTTAGGGTTATGTTGAGGGCTAGGGTTAGAGAGACGTTTAGGGTTACGATTGGACCTAGGGTTAGGGTTATGTTGAGGGCTAGGTTTAGAGATCCGGTTAGGGTTACGATTGGACCTCGGGTTAGGGTTATGTTGAGGGCTAGGGTTATAGATCCGGTTAGGGTTACGATTGGACCTAGCGTTAGGGTTATGTTGAGGGCTAGGGTTAGAGAGACGGTCAGGGTTACGATTGGACCTAGGGTTAGGGTTATGATGAGGGCTAGGGTTAGAGAGACGGTTAGGGTTACGATTGGACCTAGGGTTAGGGTTATGTGAGGGCAGGGTTAGAGATCCGGTTAGGGTCACGATTGGACCTAGGGTTAGGGTTATGTTGAGGGCTAGGGTTAGAGATCCGGTTAGGGTCACGATTGGACCTAGGGTTAGGGTTATGTTGAGGGCTAGGGTTAGAGATCCGGTTAGGGTTACAATTGGACCTAGGGTTAGGGTTATGTTGAGGGCTAGGGTTAGAGATCCGGTTAGGGTTACGATTGGACCTAGGGTTAGGGTTATGTTGAGGGCTAGGGTTAGAGATCCGGTTAGGGTTACGATTGGACCTAGGGTTAGGGTTATGTTGAGGGCTAGGGTTAGAGAGACGGTTAGGGTTCCGATTGGACCTAGGGTTAGGGTTATGTTGAGGTCTAGGGTTAGAGATCCGGGTAGGGTCACGATTGGACCTAGGGTTAGGGTTATGTTGAGGGCTAGGGTTAGAGATACGGTTAGGGTCACGATTGGACCTAGGGTTAGGGTTATGTTGAGGGTTAGGGTTAGAGATCCGGTTAGGGTCACGATTGGACCTACGGTTAGGGTTATGTTGAGGGCTAGGGTTAGAGATCCGGTTAGGGTTACGATTGGACCTAGGGTTAGGGTTATGTTGAGGGCTAGGGTTAGAGAGACGGTTAGGGTTCCGATTGGACCTAGGGTTAGGGTTATGTTGAGGGCTAGGGTTAGAGATCCGGGTAGGGTTACGATTGAACCAGGGTTAGGGTTATGTTGAGGGCTAGGGTTAGAGATCCGGTTAGGGTTACGATTGGACCTAGGGTTAGGGTTTTGTTGAGGGCTAGGGTTAGAGATCCGGTTAGGGTTACGATTGGACCTAGGGTTAGGGATATGTTGAGGGCTAGGGTTAGAGATCCGGTTAGGGTCACGATTGTACATTGGGTTAGGGTTATGTTGAGGGCTAGGGTTAGAGATCCGGTTAGGGTCACGATTGGACCTAGGGTTAGGGTTATGTTGAGGGCTAGGGTTAGAGATCCGGTTAAGGTCACGTTCGGACCTAGGGTTAGGGTTATGTTGAGGGCTAGGGTTAGAGATCCGGTTAGGGTTACGATTGGACCTGGGGTTAGGGTTATGTTGAGGGCTAGGGTTAGAGATCCGGTTAGGGTTACGATTGGACCTAGGATTAGGGTTATGTTGAGGGCTAGGGTTAGAGAGACGGTTAGGGTTCCGATTGGACCTAGGGTTAGGGTTATGTTGAGGGCTAGGGTTAGAGATCTGGGTAGGGTTACGATTGAACCTAGGGTTAGGGTTATGTTGAGGGCTAGGGTTAGAGATCCGGTTACGGTTACAATTGGACCTAAGGTTAGTGTTATGTTGAGAGCTAGGGTTAGAGATCCGGTTACGGTTACGATTGCACCTAGGGTTAGGGTTATGTTGAGGGCTAGGGTTAGAGATCCAGTTAGGGTCACGATTGGACCTAGGGTTAAGGTTATGTTGAGGGCTAGGGTTAGAGATACGGTTAGGGTCACGATTGGACCTAGGGTTAGGGTTATGTTGAGGGCTAGGGTTAGAGATCCGGTTAGGGTCACGATTGGAGCTAGGGTTAGGGTTATGTTGAGGGCTAGGGTTAGAGATCCGGTTAGGGTCACGATTGTACCTTGGGTTAGGGTTATGTTGAGGGCTAGGGTTAGAGATCCGGTTAGGGTCACGATTGGACCTAGGGTTAGGGTTATGTTGAGGGCTAGGGTTAGAGATCCGGTTAAGGTCACGTTTGGACCTAGGGTTAGGGTTAGGTTGACGGCTAGGGTTAGAGATCCGGTTAGGGTTACGATTGGACCTAGGGTTAGGGTGATGTTGAGGGCTAGGGTTAGAGATCCGATTAGGGTCACGATTGCACCTTGGGTTAGGGTTATGTTGAGGGCTAGGGTTAGAGATCCGGTTAGGGTTACGATTGCACCTAGGGTTTGGGTTATGTTGAGAACTAGGTTTAGAGATTCGGTTAGGGTTACGATTCGACCTAGGGTTAGCGTTATGTTGAGGGCTAGGGTTAGAGATACGGTTAGGCTCACGATTGGACCTAGTGTTAGGGTTATGTTGAGGGTTAGGGTTAGAGATCCGGTTAGGGTCACGATTGGACCGAGGGTTAGGGTTATGTTGAGGGCTAGGTTTAGATATCCGGTTAGGGTTACGATTGGACCTCAGGTTAGGGTTATGTTGAGGGCTAGGGTTAGAGATCCGGTTAGGGTTACGATTGGACCTAGCGTTAGGGTTATGTTGAGGGCTAGGGTTAGAGAGACGGTCAGGGTTACGATTGGACCTAGGGTTAACGTTATGTTGAGGGCTAGGGTTAGAGAGACGGTTAGGGTTACGATTGGACCTAGGGTTAGGGTTATGTTGAGGGCAGGGTTAGAGATCCGGTTAGGGTCACGATTGGACCTAGGGTTAGGGTTATGTTGAGGGCTAGGGTTAGAGATCCGGTTCGGGTTACAAATGGACCTAGGGTTAGGGTTATGTTGAGGGCTAGGGTTAGAGATCCGGTTAGGGTTACGATTGGACCTAGGGTTAGGGTTATGTTGAGGTCTAGGGTTAGAGATCCGGTTACGGTTACGATTGGACCTAGGGTTAGGGTTATGTTGAGGGCTAGGGTTAGAGAGACGGTTAGGGTTCCGATTGGACCTAGGGTTAGGGTTATGTTGAGGGCTAGGGTTAGAGATCCGGGTAGGGTTACGATTGAACCTAGTGTTAGGGTTATGTTGAGGGCTAGGGTTAGAGATCCGGTTACGGTTACAATTGGACCTAGGGTTAGTGTTATGTTGAGGGCTAGGGTTAGAGATCCGGTTACGGTTACGATTGCACCTAGGATTAGGGTTATGTTGAGGGCTAGGGTTAGAGATCCGGTTAGAGTTACGATTGGACCTAGGGTTAGGGTTATGTTGAGGGCTAGGGTTAGAGATCCGGGTAGGGTTACGATTGGACCTAGGGTTAGGGTTATGTTGAGGTCTAGGGTTAGAGATCCGGTTACAGTTACGATTGGACCTAGGGTTAGGGTTATGTTGAGGGCTAGGGTTAGAGAGACGGTTAGGGTTCCGATTGGACCTAGGGTTAGGGTTATGTTGAGGGCTAGCGTTAGAGATACGATTAGGGTCACGATTAGACCTAGGGTTAGGGTTATGTTGAGGGCTAGGGTTAGAGAGACGGTTAGGGTCACGATTGGACCTACGGTTAGGGTTATGTTGAGGGCTAGGGTTAGAGATCCGGTTAGGGTCACGATTGGATCTAGGGTTAGGGTTATGTTGAGGGCTAGGGTTAGAGATCCGGTTAGGGTTACGATTGGACCTAGGGTTAGGGTTATGTTGAGGGCTAGGGTTAGAGATCCGGTTAGGGTTACGATTGGACCTAGCGTTAGGGTTATGTTGAGGGCTAGGGTTAGAGAGACGGTTAGGGTTACGATTGGACCTAGGGTTAGGGTTATGTGAGGGCAGGGTTAGAGATTCGGTTAGGGTCACGATTGGACCTAGGGTTAGGGTTATGTTGAGGGCTAGGGTTTGAGATCCGGTTAGGGTTACAATTGGACCTAGGGTTAGGGTTATGTTGAGGGCTAGGGTTAGAGATCCAGTTAGAGTTACGATTGGACCTAGGGTTAGGGTTATGTTGAGGGCTAGGGTTAGAGATCCGGTTAGGGTTACGATTGGACCTAGGGTTAGGGTGATGTTGAGGGCTAGGGTTAGAGAGACGGTTAGGGTTCCGATTGGACCTAGGCTTAGGGTTATGTTGAGGGCTAGGGTTAGAGATCCGGGTAGGGTTACGATTGAACCTAGGGTTAGGGTTATGTTGAGGGCTAGGGTTAGAGATCCGGTTACGGTTACAATTGGACCTAGGGTTAGTGTTATGTTGAGGGCTAGGGTTAGAGATCCGGTTACGGTTCCGATTGCACCTAGGGTTAGGGTTATGTTGAGGGCTAGTGTTAGAGATCCGGTTAGAGTTACGATTGGACCTAGGGTTAGGGTTATGTTGAGGGTAGGGTTAGAGATCCCGGTAGGGTTACGATTGGACCAGGGTTAGGGTTATGTTGAGGGCTAGGGTTAGAGATCCGGTTACAGTTACGATTGGACCTAGGGTTAGGGTTATGTTGAGGGCTAGGGTTAGAGATCCGGTTAGGGTCACGATTGGACCTAGGGTTAGGGTTATGTTGAGGGCTAGGGTTAGAGATACGGTTAGGGTCACGATTGGACCTAGGGTTAGGGTTATGTTGAGGGCTAGGGTTAGAGATACGGTTAGGGTCACGATTGGACCTAGGGTTAGGGTTATGTTGAGGGCTAGGGTTAGAGATCCTTTTAGGGTCACGATTGTACCTTGGGTTAGGGTTATGTTGAGGGCTAGGGTTAGAGATCCGGTTAGGGTCACGATTGGACCTAGGGTTAGGGTTATGTTGAGGGCTAGGGTTAGAGATCCGGTTAAGGTCACGTTTGGACCTAGGGTTAAGGTTATGTTGAAGGCTAGGGTTAGAGATCCGGTTAGGGTTACGATTGGACCTAGGGTTAAGGTGATGTTGAGGGCTAGGGTTAGAGATCCGGGAAGGGTCACGATTGCACCTTGGGTTAGGGTTATGTTGAGGGCTAGGGTTAGAGATCCGGTTAAAGTCACGTTTGGACCTAGGGTTAGGGTTATGTTGACGGCTAGGGTTAGAGATCCGGTTAGGGTTACGATTGGACCTAGGGTTAGGGTTATGTTGAGGGCTAGGGTTAGAGATCCGGTTAGGGTCACGATTGTACCTTGGGTTAGGGTTATGTTGAGGGCTAGGGTTAGAGATCCGGTTAGGGTTACCATTGGACCTAGGGTTAGGGTTATGTTGAGGGCTAGGGTTAGAGATCCGGTTAAGGTCACCTTTGGACCTAGGGTTAGGGTTATGTTGACGGCTAGGGTTAGAGATCCGGTTAGGGTTACGATTGGACCTAGGGTTAGGGTGATGTTGTGGGCTAGGGTTAGAGATCCGGTTAGGGTCACGATTGCCCCTAGGGTTAGGGTTATGTTGAGAACTAGGTTTAGAGATTCGGTTAGGGTTACGATTGGACCTAGGGTTAGCGTTATGTTGAGGTCTAGGGTTAGAGATACGGTTAGGGTCACGATTGGACCTAGAGTTAGGGTTATGTTGAGGGCTAGGGTTAGAGATCCGGTTAGGGTCACGATTGTACCTTGGGTTAGGGTTATGTTGAGGGCTAGGGTTAGAGATCCGGTTAGGGTCACGATTGGACCTAGGGTTAGGGTTATGTTGAGGGCTAGGGTTAGAGATCCGGTTAAGGTCACGTTTGGACCTAGGGTTAGGGTTATGTTGACGGCTAGGGTTAGAGATCCGGTTCGGGTTACGATTGGACCTAGGGTTAGGGTTATGTTGAGGGCTAGGGTTAGAGATCCGGTTTGGGTCACGATTGTACCTTGGGTTACGGTTATGTTGAGGGCTAGGGTTAGAGATCCGGTTAGGGTTACCATTGGACCTAGGGTTAGGGTTATGTTGAGGGCTAGGGTTAGAGATCCGGTTAGGGTTACGATTGGACCTAGGGTTAGGGTTATGTTGAGGGCGAGGGTTAGAGATCCGGTTAGGGTCACGATTGGACCTAGGGTTAGGGTTATGTTGAGGGCTAGGGTTAGAGAGACGGTTAGGGTTACGATTGGACCTAGGGTTAGGGTTTTTTTGAGGGCTAGGGTTAGAGATCCGGTTAGGGTTACGATTGGACCTAGGTTTAGGGGTATGTTGAGGGCTAGGGTTAGAGATCCGGTTAGGGTTACGATTGGACCTAGGGTTAGGGTTATGTTGAGGGCTAGGGTTAGAGAGACGGTTAGGGTTACGATTGGACCTAGGGTTAGGGTTATGTTGAGGGCAGGGTTAGAGATCCGGTTAGGGTCACGATTGGACCTAGGGTTAGGGTTATGTTGAGGGCTACGGTTAGAGATCCGGTTAGGGTTACAATTGGACCTAGGGTTAGGGTTATGTTGAGGGCTAGGGTTAGAGATCCGGTTAGGGTTACGATTGGACCTAGTGTTAGGGTTATGTTGAGGGCTCGGGTTAGAGATCCGGTTAGGGTTACGATTGGACCTAGGGTTAGGGTGATGTTGAGGGCTAGGGTTAGAGATCCGGTTAGGGTCACGATTGCACCTTGGGTTAGGGTTATGTTGAGGGCTAGGGTTAGAGATCCGGTTACGGTTACAATTGGACCTAGGGTTAGTGTTATGTTGAGGGCTAGGGTTAGAGATCCGGTTACGGTTACGATTGCACCTAGGGTTAGGGTTATGTTGAGGGCTAGGGTTAGAGATCCGGTTAGAGTTACGATTGGACCTAGGGTTAGGGTTATGTTGAGGGTAGGGTTAGAGATCCCGGTAGGGTTACGATTGGACCTAGGGTTAGGGTTATGTTGAGGGCTAGGATTAGAGATCCGGTTACAGTTACGATTGGACCTAGGGTTAGGGTTATGTTGAGGGCTAGGGTTAGAGATCCAGTTAGGGTCACGATTGGACCTAGGGTTAGGGTTATGTTGAGGGCTAGGGTTAGAGATACGGTTAGGGTCACGATTGGACCTAGGGTTAGGGTTATGTTGAGGGCTAGGGTTAGAGATACGGTTAGGGTCACGATTGGACCTAGGGTTAGGGTTATGTTGAGGGCTAGGGTTAGAGATCCTTTTAGGGTCACGATTGTACCTTGGGTTAGGGTTATGTTGAGGGCTAGGGTTAGAGATCCGGTTAGGGTAACGATTGGACCTAGGGTTAGGGTTATGTTGAGGGCTAGGGTTAGAGAGACGTTTAGGGTTACGATTGGACCTAGGGTTAGGGTTATGTTGAGGGCCAGGTTTAGAGATCCGGTTAGGGTTACGATTGGACCTAGGGTTAGGGTTATGTTGAGGGCTAGGGTTAGAGAGACGGTTAGGGTTACGATTGGACCTAGGGTTAGGGTTATGTTGAGGGCTAGGGTTAGAGAGACGGTTAGGGTTACGATTGGACCTAGGGTTAGGGTTATGTTGAGGGCAGGGTTAGAGATCCGGTTAGGGTCACGATTGGACCTAGGGTTAGGGTTATGTTGAGGGCTAGGGTTAGAGATCCGGTTCGGGTTACAAATGGACCTAGGGTTAGGGTTATGTTGAGGGCTACGGTTAGAGATCCGGTTAGGGTTACGATTGGACCTAGGGTTAGGGTTATGTTGAGGGCTAGGGTTAGAGATCCGGTTAGGGTTACGATTGGACCTAGGGTTAGGGTTATGTTGAGGGCTAGGGTTAGAGAGACGGTTAGGGTTCCGATTGGACCTAGGGTTAGGGTTATGTTGAGGGCTAGGGTTAGAGATCCGGGTAGGGTTACGATTGAACCTAGTGTTAGGGTTATGTTGAGGGCTAGGGTTAGAGATCCGGTTACGGTTACAATTGGACCTAGGGTTAGTGTTATGTTGAGGGCTAGGGTTAGAGATCCGGTTACGGTTACGATTGCACCTAGGATTAGGGTTATGTTGAGGGCTAGGGTTAGAGATCCGGTTAGAGTTACGATTGGACCTAGGGTTAGGGTTATGTTGAGGGCTAGGGTTAGAGATCCGGGTAGGGTTACGATTGGACCTAGGGTTAGGGTTATGTTGAGGGCTAGGGTTAGAGATCCGGTTACAGTTACGATTGGACCTAGGGTTAGGGTTATGTTGAGGGCTAGGGTTAGAGAGACGGTTAGGGTTCCGATTGGACCTAGGGTTAGGGTTATGTTGAGGGCTAGCGTTAGAGATACGATTAGGGTCACGATTGGACCTAGGGTTAGGGTTATGTTGAGGGCTAGGGTTAGAGAGACGGTTAGGGTCACGATTGGACCTACGGTTAGGGTTATGTTGAGGGCTAGGGTTAGAGATCCGGTTAGGGTCACGATTGGATCTAGGGTTAGGGTTATGTTGAGGGCTAGGGTTAGAGATCCGGTTAGGGTTACGATTGGACCTAGGGTTAGGGTTATTTTGAGGGCTAGGTTTAGAGATCCGGTTAGGGTTACGATTGGACCTAGGGTTAGGGTTATGTTGAGGGCTAGGGTTAGAGATCCGGTTAGGGTTACGATTGGACCTAGCGTTAGGGTTATGTTGAGGGCTAGGGTTAGAGAGACGGTTAGGGTTACGATTGGACCTAGGGTTAGGGTTATGTGAGGGCAGGGTTAGAGATTCGGTTAGGGTCACGATTGGACCTAGGGTTAGGGTTATGTTGAGGGCTAGGGTTTGAGATCCGGTTAGGGTTACAATTGGACCTAGGGTTAGGGTTATGTTGAGGGCTAGGGTTAGAGATCCAGTTAGAGTTACGATTGGACCTAGGGTTAGGGTTATGTTGAGGGCTAGGGTTAGAGATCCGGTTAGGGTTACGATTGGACCTAGGGTTAGGGTGATGTTGAGGGCTAGGGTTAGAGAGACGGTTAGGGTTGTGATTGGACCTAGGCTTAGGGTTATGTTGAGGGCTAGGGTTAGAGATCCGGGTAGGGTTACGATTGAACCTAGGGTTAGGGTTATGTTGAGGGCTAGGGTTAGAGATCCGGTTACGGTTACAATTGGACCTAGGGTTAGTGTTATGTTGAGGGCTAGGGTTAGAGATCCGGTTACGGTTCCGATTGCACCTAGGGTTAGGGTTATGTTGAGGGCTAGGGTTAGAGATCCGGTTAGAGTTACGATTGGACCTAGGGTTAGGGTTATGTTGAGGGTAGGGTTAGAGATCCCGGTAGGGTTACGATTGGACCTAGGGTTAGGGTTATGTTGAGGGCTAGGGTTAGAGATCCGGTTACAGTTACGATTGGACCTAGGGTTAGGGTTATGTTGAGGGCTAGGGTTAGAGATCCGGTTAGGGTCACGATTGGACCTAGGGTTAGGGTTATGTTGAGGGCTAGGGTTAGAGATCCGGTTAGGGTCACGATTGGACCTAGGGTTAGGGTTATGTTGAGGGCTAGGGTTAGAGATACGGTTAGGGTCACGATTGGACCTAGGGTTAGGGTTATGTTGAGGGCTAGGGTTAGAGATCCTTTTAGGGTCACGATTGTACCTTGGGTTAGGGTTATGTTGAGGGCTAGGGTTAGAGATCCGGTTAGGGTCACGATTGGACCTAGGGTTAGGGTTATGTTGAGGGCTAGGGTTAGAGATCCGGTTAAGGTCACGTTTGGACCTAGGGTTAAGGTTATGTTGAAGGCTAGGGTTAGAGATCCGGTTAGGGTTACGATTGGACCTAGGGTTAAGGTGATGTTGAGGGCTAGGGTTAGAGATCCGGTTAGGGTCACGATTGCACCTTGGGTTAGGGTTATGTTGAGGGCTAGGGTTAGAGATCCGGTTAAAGTCACGTTTGGACCTAGGGTTAGGGTTATGTTGACGGCTAGGGTTAGAGATCCGGTTAGGGTTACGATTGGACCTAGGGTTAGGGTTATGTTGAGGGTTAGGGTTAGAGATCCGGTTAGGGTCACGATTGTACCTTGGGTTAGGGTTATGTTGAGGGCTAGGGTTAGAGATCCGGTTAGGGTTACCATTGGACCTAGGGTTAGGGTTATGTTGAGGGCTAGGGTTAGAGATCCGGTTAAGGTCACCTTTGGACCTAGGGTTAGGGTTATGTTGACGGCTAGGGTTAGAGATCCGGTTAGGGTTACGATTGGACCTAGGGTTAGGGTGATGTTGTGGGCTAGGGTTAGAGATCCGGTTAGGGTCACGATTGCCCCTAGGGTTAGGGTTATGTTGAGAACTAGGTTTAGAGATTCGGTTAGGGTTACGATTGGACCTAGGGTTAGCGTTATGTTGAGGTCTAGGGTTAGAGATACGGTTAGGGTCACGATTGGACCTAGAGTTAGGGTTATGTTGAGGGCTAGGGTTAGAGATCCGGTTAGGGTCACGATTGTACCTTGGGTTAGGGTTATGTTGAGGGCTAGGGTTAGAGATCCGGTTAGGGTCACGATTGGACCTAGGGTTAGGGTTATGTTGAGGGCTAGGGTTAGAGATCCGGTTAAGGTCACGTTTGGACCTAGGGTTAGGGTTATGTTGACGGCTAGGGTTAGAGATCCGGTTCGGGTTACGATTGGACCTAGGGTTAGGGTTATGTTGAGGGCTAGGGTTAGAGATCCGGTTTGGGTCACGATTGTACCTTGGGTTACGGTTATGTTGAGGGCTAGGGTTAGAGATAAGGTTAGGGTTACCATTGGACCTAGGGTTAGGGTTATGTTGAGGGCTAGGGTTAGAGATCCGGTTAGGGTTACGATTGGACCTAGGGTTAGGGTTATGTTGAGGGCGAGGGTTAGAGATCCGGTTAGGGTCACGATTGGACCTAGGGTTAGGGTTATGTTGAGGGCTAGGGTTAGAGAGACGGTTAGGGTTACGATTGGACCTAGGGTTAGGGTTTTTTTGAGGGCTAGGGTTAGAGATCCGGTTAGGGTTACGATTGGACCTAGGTTTAGGGGTATGTTGAGGGCTAGGGTTAGAGATCCGGTTAGGGTTACGATTGGACCTAGGGTTAGGGTTATGTTGAGGGCTAGGGTTAGAGAGACGGTTAGGGTTACGATTGGACCTAGGGTTAGGGTTATGTTGAGGGCAGTGTTAGAGATCCGGTTAGGGTCACGATTGGACCTAGGGTTAGGTTTATGTTGAGGGCTACGGTTAGAGATCCGGTTAGGGTTACAATTGGACCTAGGGTTAGGGTTATGTTGAGGGCTAGGGTTAGAGATCCGGTTAGGGTTACGATTGGACCTAGTGTTAGGGTTATGTTGAGGGCTCGGGTTAGAGATCCGGTTAGGGTTACGATTGGACCTAGGGTTAGGGTGATGTTGAGGGCTAGGGTTAGAGATCCGGTTAGGGTCACGATTGCACCTTGGGTTAGGGTTATGTTGAGGGCTAGGGTTAGAGATCCGGTTACGGTTACAATTGGACCTAGGGTTAGTGTTATGTTGAGGGCTAGGGTTAGAGATCCGGTTACGGTTACGATTGCACCTAGGGTTAGGGTTATGTTGAGGGCTAGGGTTAGAGATCCGGTTAGAGTTACGATTGGAACTAGGGTTAGGGTTATGTTGAGGGTAGGGTTAGAGATCCCGGTAGGGTTACGATTGGACCTAGGGTTAGGGTTATGTTGAGGGCTAGGGTTAGAGATCCGGTTACAGTTACGATTGGACCTAGGGATAGGGTTATGTTGAGGGCTAGGGTTAGAGATCCAGTTAGGGTCACGATTGGACCTAGGGTTAGGGTTATGTTGAGGGCTAGGGTTAGAGATACGGTTAGGGTCACGATTGGACCTAGGGTTAGGGTTATGTTGAGGGCTAGGGTTAGAGATACGGTTAGGGTCACGATTGGACCTAGGGTTAGGGTTATGTTGAGGGCTAGGGTTAGAGATCCTTTTAGGGTCACGATTGTACCTTGGGTTAGGGTTATGTTGAGGGCTAGGGTTAGAGATCCGGTTAGGGTAACGATTGGACCTAGGGTTAGGGTTATGTTGAGGGCTAGGGTTAGAGAGACGGTTAGGGTTACGATTGGACCTAGGGTTAGGGTTTTTTTGAGGGCTAGGGTTAGAGATCCGGTTAGGGTTACGATTGGACCTAGGTTTAGGGGTATGTTGAGGGCTAGGGTTAGAGATCCGGTTAGGGTTACGATTGGACCTAGGGTTAGGGTTATGTTGAGGGCTAGGGTTAGAGAGACGGTTAGGGTTACGATTGGACCTAGGGTTAGGGTTATGTTGAGGGCAGTGTTAGAGATCCGGTTAGGGTCACGATTGGACCTAGGGTTAGGGTTATGTTGAGGGCTACGGTTAGAGATCCGGTTAGGGTTACAATTGGACCTAGGGTTAGGGTTATGTTGAGGGCTAGGGTTAGAGATCCGGTTAGGGTTACGATTGGACCTTGTGTTAGGGTTATGTTGAGGGCTCGGGTTAGAGATCCGGTTAGGGTTACGATTGGACCTAGGGTTAGGGTGATGTTGAGGGCTAGGGTTAGAGATCCGGTTAGGGTCACGATTGCACCTTGGGTTAGGGTTATGTTGAGGGCTAGGGTTAGAGATCCGGTTACGGTTACAATTGGACCTAGGGTTAGTGTTATGTTGAGGGCTAGGGTTAGAGATCCGGTTACGGTTACGATTGCACCTAGGGTTAGGGTTATGTTGAGGGCTAGGGTTAGAGATCCGGTTAGAGTTACGATTGGACCTAGGGTTAGGGTTATGTTGAGGGTAGGGTTAGAGATCCCGGTAGGGTTACGATTGGACCTAGGGTTAGGGTTATGTTGAGGGCTAGGGTTAGAGATCCGGTTACAGTTACGATTGGACCTAGGGTTAGGGTTATGTTGAGGGCTAGGGTTAGAGATCCAGTTAGGGTCACGATTGGACCTAGGGTTAGGGTTATGTTGAGGGCTAGGGTTAGAGATACGGTTAGGGTCACGATTGGACCTAGGGTTAGGGTTATGTTGAGGGCTAGGGTTAGAGATACGGTTAGGGTCACGATTGGACCTAGGGTTAGGGTTATGTTGAGGGCTAGGGTTAGAGATCCTTTTAGGGTCACGATTGTACCTTGGGTTAGGGTTATGTTGAGGGCTAGGGTTAGAGATCCGGTTAGGGTAACGATTGGACCTAGGGTTAGGGTTATGTTGAGGGCTAGGGTTAGAGAGACGTTTAGGGTTACGATTGGACCTAGGGTTAGGGTTATGTTGAGGGCCAGGTTTAGAGATCCGGTTAGGGTTACGATTGGACCTAGGGTTAGGGTTATGTTGAGGGCTAGGGTTAGAGATCCGGTTAGGGTTACGATTGGACCTAGCGTTAGGGTTATGTTGAGGGCTAGGGTTAGAGAGACGGTTAGGGTTACGATTGGACCTAGGGTTAGGGTTATGTTGAGGGCTAGGGTTAGAGAGACGGTTAGGGTTACGATTGGACCTAGGGTTAGGGTTATGTGAGGGCAGTGTTAGAGATCCGGTTAGGGTCACGATTGGACCTAGGGTTAGGGTTATGTTGAGGGCTAGGGTTAGAGATCCGGTTAGGGTTACCATTGGACCTAGGGTTAGGGTTATGTTGAGGGCTAGGGTTAGAGATCCGGTTAGGGTTACGATTGGACCTAGGGTTAGGTTTATGTTGAGGGCTAGGGTTAGAGATCCGGTTAGGGTTACGATTGGACCTAGGGTTAGGGTTATGTTGAGGGCTAGGGTTAGAGAGACGGTTAGGGTTCCGATTGGACCTAGGGTTAGGGTTATGTTGAGGGCTAGGGTTAGAGATCCGGGTAGGGTTACGATTGAACCTAGGGTTAGGGTTATGTTGAGGGCTAGGGTTAGAGATCCGGTTACGGTTACAATTGGACCTAGGGTTAGTGTTATGTTGAGGGCTAGGGTTAGAGATCCGGTTACGGTTACGATTGTACCTAGGGTTAGGGTTATGTTGAGGGCTAGGGTTAGAGATCCGTTTAGAGTTACGATTGGACCTAGGGTTAGGGTTATATTGAGGGTAGGGTTAGAGATCCCGGTAGGGTTACGATTGGACCTAGGGTTAGGGTTATGTTGAGGGCTAGGGTTAGAGAACCGGTTACAGTTACGATTGGACCTAGGGTTAGGCTTATGTTGAGGGCTAGGGTTAGAGATCCAGTTACGGTCACGATTGGACCTAGGGTTAGGGTTATGTTGAGGGCTAGGGTTAGAGATACGGTTATGGTCACGATTGGACCTAGGGTTAGGGTTATGTTGAGGGTTAGGGTTAGAGATCCGGTTAGGGTCACGATTGGACCTACGGTTAGGGTTATGTTGAGGGCTAGGGTTAGAGATCCGGTTAGGGTTACGATTGGACCTAGGGTTAGGGTTATGTTGAGGGCTAGGGTTAGAGAGACGGTTAGGGTTCCGATTGGACCTAGGGTTAGGGTTATGTTGAGGGCTAGGGTTAGAGAACCGGGGAGGGTTACGATTGAACCTAGGGTTAGGGTTATGTTGAGGGCTAGGGTTAGAGATCCGGTTAGGGTTACGATTGGACCTAGGGTTAGGGTTTTGTTGAGGGCTAGGGTTAAAGATCCGGTTAGGGTTACGATTGGACCTAGGGTTAGGGTTATGTTGAGGGCTAGGGTTAGAGATCCGGTTAGGGTCACGATTGTACATTGGGTTAGGGTTATGTTGAGGGCTAGGGTTAGAGATCCGGTTAGGGTCACGATTGGACCTAGGGTTAGGGTTATGTTGAGGCCTAGGGTTAGAGATCCGGTTAAGGTCACGTTCGGACCTAGGGTTAGGGTTATGTTGAGGGCTAGGGTTAGAGATCCGGTTAGGGTTACGATTGGACCTAGGGTTAGGGTTATGTTGAGGGCTAGCGTTAGAGATCCGGTTAGGGTTACGATTGGACCTAGGGTTAGGGTTATGTTGAGGGCTAGGGTTAGAGAGACGGTTAGGGTTCCGATTGGACCTAGGGTTAGGGTTATGTTGAGGGCTAGGGTTAGAGATCTGGGTAGGGTTACGATTGAACCTAGGGTTAGGGTTTTGTTGAGGACTAGGGTTAGAGATCCGGTTACGGTTACAATTGGACCTAGGGTTAGTGTTATGTTGAGAGCTAGGGTTAGAGATCCGGTTACGGTTACGATTGCACCTAGGGTTAGGGTTATGTTGAGGGCTAGGGTTAGAGATCCAGTTAGGGTCACGATTGGACCTAGGGTTAGGGTTATGTTGAGGGCTAGGGTTAGAGATACGGTTAGGGTCACGATTGGACCTAGGGTTAGGGTTATGTTGAGGGCTAGGGTTAGAGATCCGGTTAGGGTTACGATTGGACCTAGGGTTAGGGTTATGTTGAGGGCTAGGGTTAGAGATCCGGTTAGGGTTACGATTGGACCTAGGGTTAGGGTTATGTTGAGGGCTAGGGTTAGAGATCCGGTTAGGGTTACGATTGGACCTAGGGTTAGGGTTATGTTGAGGGCTAGGGTTAGAGATCCGGTTAGGGTTACGATTGGACCTAGGGTTAGGGTTATGTTGAGGGCTAGGGTTAGAGAGACGGTTAGGGTTCCGATTGGACCTAGGGTTAGGGTTATGTTGAGGGCTAGGGTTAGAGATCCGGGTAGGTTTACGATTGAACCTAGGGTTAGGGTTATGTTGACGGCTAGGGTTAGAGATCCGGTTACGGTTACAATTGGACCTAGGGTTAGTGTTATGTTGAGGGCTAGGGTTAGAGATCCGGTTACGGTTACGATTGTACCTAGGGTTAGGGTTATGTTGAGGGCTAGGGTTAGAGATCCCTTTAGAGTTATGATTGGACCTAGGGTTAGGGTTATATTGAGGGTAGGGTTAGAGATCCCGGTAGGGTTACGATTGGACCTAGGGTTAGGGTTATGTTGAGGGCTAGGGTTAGAGAACCGGTTACAGTTACGATTGGACCTAGGGTTAGGGTTATGTTGAGGGCTAGGGTTAGAGATCCAGTTAGGGTCACGATTGGACCTAGGGTTAGGGTTATGTTGAGGGCTAGGGTTAGAGATACGGTTAGGGTCACGATTGGACCTAGGGTTAGGGTTATGTTGAGGGTTAGGGTTAGAGATCCGGTTAGGGTCACGATTGGACCTACGGTTAGGGTTATGTTGAGGGCTAGGGTTAGAGATCCGGTTAGAGTTACGATTGGACCTAGGGTTAGGGTTATGTTGAGGGCTAGGGTTAGAGAGACGGTTAGGGTTCCGATTGGACCTAGGGTTAGGGTTATGTTGAGGGCTAGGGTTAGAGATCCGGGTAGGGTTACGATTGAACCTAGGGTTAGGGTTATGTTGAGGGCTAGGGTTAGAGATCCGGTTAGGGTTACGATTGGACCTAGGGTTAGGGTTTTGTTGAGGGCTAGGGTTAGAGATCCGGTTAGGGTTACGATTGGACCTAGGGTTAGGGATATGTTGAGGGCTAGGGTTAGAGATCCGGTTAAGGTCACGTTCGGACCTAGGGTTAGGGTTATGTTGAGGGCTAGGGTTAGAGATCCGGTTAGGGTTACGATTGGACCTAGGGTTAGGGTTATGTTGAGGGCTAGGGTTAGAGATCCGGTTAGGGTTACGATTGGACCTAGGGTTAGGGTTATGTTGAGGGCTAGGGTTAGAGATCCGGTTAGGGTTACGATTGGACCTAGGGTTAGGGTTATGTTGAGGGCTAGGGTTAGAGAGACGGTTAGGGTTCCGATTGGACCTAGGGTTAGGGTTATGTTGAGGGCTAGGGTTAGAGATCTGGGTAGGGTTACGATTGAACCTAGGGTTAGGGTTATGTTGAGGACTAGGGTTAGAGATCCGGTTACGGTTACAATTGGACCTAGGGTTAGTGTTATGTTGAGAGCTAGGGTTAGAGATCCGGTTACGGTTACGATTGCACCTAGGGTTAGGGTTATGTTGAGGGCTAGGGTTAGAGATCCAGTTAGGGTCACGATTGGACCTAGGGTTAGGGTTATGTTGAGGGCTAGGGCTAGAGAGACGTTTAGGGTTACGATTGGACCTAGGGTTAGGGTTATGTTGAGGGCTAGGTTTAGAGATCCGGTTAGGGTTACGATTGGACCTCGGGTTAGGGTTATGTTGAGGGCTAGGGTTAGAGATCCGGTTAGGGTTACGATTGGACCTAGCGTTAGGGTTATGTTGAGGGCTAGGGTTAGAGAGACGGTCAGGGTTACGATTGGACCTAGGGTTAGGGTTATGTTGAGGGCTAGGGTTAGAGAGACGGTTAGGGTTACGATTGGACCTAGGGTTAGGGTTATGTGAGGGCAGGGTTAGAGATCCGGTTAGGGTCACGATTGGACCTAGGGTTAGGGTTATGTTGAGGGCTAGGGTTAGAGATCCGGTTAGGGTCACGATTGGACCTAGGGTTAGGGTTATGTTGAGGGCTAGGGTTAGAGATCCGGTTAGGGTTACAATTGGACCTAGGGTTAGGGTTATGTTGAGGGCTAGGGTTAGAGATCCGGTTAGGGTTACGATTGGACCTAGGGTTAGGGTTATGTTGAGGGCTAGGGTTAGAGATCCGGTTAGGGTTACGATTGGACCTAGGGTTAGGGTTATGTTGAGGGCTAGGGTTAGAGATCCGGTTAGGGTTACGATTGGACCTAGGGTTAGGGTTACGTTGAGGGCTAGGGTTAGAGATCCGGTTAGGGTTACGATTGGACCTAGGGTTAGGGTTATGTTGAGGGCTAGGGTTAGAGAGACGGTTAGGGTTCCGATTGGACCTAGGGTTAGGGTTATGTTGAGGGCTAGGGTTAGAGATCCGGGTAGGGTTACGATTGAACCTAGGGTTAGGGTTATGTTGACGGCTAGGGTTAGAGATCCGGTTACGGTTACAATTGGACCTAGGGTTAGTGTTATGTTGAGGGCTAGGGTTAGAGATCCGGTTACGGTTACGATTGTACCTAGGGTTAGGGTTATGTTGAGGGCTAGGGTTAGAGATCCCTTTAGAGTTACGATTGGACCTAGGGTTAGGGTTATATTGAGGGTAGGGTTAGAGATCCCGGTAGGGTTACGATTGGACCTAGGGTTAGGGTTATGTTGAGGGCTAGGGTTAGAGAACCGGTTACAGTTACGATTGGACCTAGGGTTAGGGTTATGTTGAGGGCTAGGGTTAGAGATCCAGTTAGGGTCACGATTGGACCTAGGGTTAGGGTTATGTTGAGGGCTAGGGTTAGAGATACGGTTAGGGTCACGATTGGACCTAGGGTTAGGGTTATGTTGAGGGTTAGGGTTAGAGATCCGGTTAGGGTCACGATTGGACCTACGGTTAGGGTTATGTTGAGGGCTAGGGTTAGAGATCCGGTTAGGGTCACGATTGGACCTAGGGTTAGGGTTATGTTGAGGGCTAGGGCTAGAGAGACGTTTAGGGTTACGATTGGACCTAGGGTTAGGGTTATGTTGAGGGCTAGGTTTAGAGATCCGGTTAGGGTTACGATTGGACCTCGGGTTAGGGTTATGTTGAGGGCTAGGGTTAGAGATCCGGTTAGGGTTACGATTGGACCTAGCGTTAGGGTTATGTTGAGGGCTAGGGTTAGAGAGACGGTCAGGGTTACGATTGGACCTAGGGTTAGGGTTATGTTGAGGGCTAGGGTTAGAGAGACGGTTAGGGTTACGATTGGACCTAGGGTTAGGGTTATGTTAGGGCAGGGTTAGAGATCCGGTTAGGGTCACGATTGGACCTAGGGTTAGGGTTATGTTGAGGGCTAGGGTTAGAGATCCGGTTAGGGTCACGATTGGACCTGGGGTTAGGGTTATGTTGAGGGCTAGGGTTAGAGATCCGGTTAGGGTTACAATTGGACCTAGGGTTAGGGTTATGTTGAGGGCTAGGGTTAGAGATCCGGTTAGGGTTACGATTGGACCTAGGGTTAGGGTTATGTTGAGGGCTAGGGTTAGAGATCCGGTTAGGGTTACGATTGGACCTAGGGTTAGGGTTATGTTGAGGGCTAGGGTTAGAGATCCGGTTAGGGTTACGATTGGACCTAGGGTTAGGGTTATGTTGAGGGCTAGGGTTAGAGATCCGGTTAGGGTTACGATTGGACCTAGGGTTAGGGTTATGTTCAGGGCTAGGGTTAGAGAGACGGTTAGGGTTCCGATTGGACCTAGGGTTAGGGTTATGTTGAGGGCTAGGGTTAGAGATCCGGGTAGGGTTACGATTGAACCTAGGGTTAGGGTTATGTTGACGGCTAGGGTTAGAGATCCGGTTACGGTTACAATTGGACCTAGGGTTAGTGTTATGTTGAGGGCTAGGGTTAGAGATCCGGTTACGGTTACGATTGTACCTAGGGTTAGGGTTATGTTGAGGGCTAGGGTTAGAGATCCCTTTAGAGTTACGATTGGACCTAGGGTTAGGGTTATATTGAGGGTAGGGTTAGAGATCCCGGTAGGGTTACGATTGGACCTAGGGTTAGGGTTATGTTGAGGGCTAGGGTTAGAGAACCGGTTACAGTTACGATTGGACCTAGGGTTAGGGTTATGTTGAGGGCTAGGGTTAGAGATCCAGTTAGGGTCACGATTGGACCTAGGGTTAGGGTTATGTTGAGGGCTAGGGTTAGAGATACGGTTAGGGTCACGATTGGACCTAGGGTTAGGGTTATGTTGAGGGTTAGGGTTAGAGATCCGGTTAGGGTCACGATTGGACCTACGGTTAGGGTTATGTTGAGGGCTAGGGTTAGAGATCCGGTTAGGGTTACGATTGGACCTAGGGTTAGGGTTATGTTGAGGGCTAGGGTTAGAGAGACGGTTAGGGTTCCGATTGGACCTAGGGTTAGGGTTATGTTGAGGGCTAGGGTTAGAGATCCGGGTAGGGTTACGATTGAACCTAGGGTTAGGGTTATGTTGAGGGCTAGGGTTAGAGATCCGGTTAGGGTTACGATTGGACCTAGGGTTAGGGTTTTGTTGAGGGCTAGGGTTAGAGATCCGGTTAGGGTTACGATTGGACCTAGGGTTAGGGATATGTTGAGGGCTAGGGTTAGAGATCCGGTTAGGGTCACGATTGTACATTGGGTTAGGGTTATGTTGAGGGCTAGGGTTAGAGATCCGGTTAGGGTCACGATTGGACCTAGGGTTAGGGTTATGTTGAGGGCTAGGGTTAGAGATCCGGTTAAGGTCACGTTCGGACCTAGGGTTAGGGTTATGTTGAGGGCTAGGGTTAGAGATCCGGTTAGGGTTACGATTGGACCTAGGGTTAGGGTTATGTTGAGGGCTAGGGTTAGAGATCCGGTTAGGGTTACGATTGGACCTAGGGTTAGGGTTATGTTGAGGGCTAGGGTTAGAGATCCGGTTAGGGTTACGATTGGACCTAGGGTTAGGGTTATGTTGAGGGCTAGGGTTAGAGAGACGGTTAGGGTTCCGATTGGACCTAGGGTTAGGGTTATGTTGAGTGCTAGGGTTAGAGATCTGGGTAGGGTTACGATTGAACCTAGGGTTAGGGTTATGTTGAGGACTAGGGTTAGAGATCCGGTTACGGTTACAATTGGACCTAGGGTTAGTGTTATGTTGAGAGCTAGGGTTAGAGATCCGGTTACGGTTACGATTGCACCTAGGGTGAGGGTTATGTTGAGGGCTAGGGTTAGAGATCCAGTTAGGGTCACGATTGGACCTAGGGTTAGGGTTATGTTGAGGGCTAGGGTTAGAGATACGGTTAGGGTCACGATTGGACCTAGGGTTAGGGTTATGTTGAGGGCTAGGGTTAGAGATCCGGTTAGGGTCACGATTGGACCTAGGGTTAGGGTTATGTTGAGGGCTAGGGTTAGAGATCCGCTTAGGGTCACGATTGTACCTTGGGTTAGGGTTATGTTGAGGGCTAGGGTTAGAGATCCGGTTAGGGTCACGATTGGACCTAGGGTTAGGGTTATGTTGAGGGCTAGGGTTAGAGATCCGGTTAAGGTCACGTTTGGACCTAGGGTTAGGGTTATGTTGACGGCTAGGGTTAGAGATCCGGTTAGGGTTACGATTGGACCTAGGGTTAGGGTGATGTTGAGGGCTAGGGTTAGAGATCCGGTTAGGGTCACGATTGCACCTTGGGTTAGGGTTATGTTGAGGGCTAGGGTTAGAGATCCGGTTAGGGTTACGATTGCACCTAGGGTTTGGGTTATGTTGAGAACTAGATTTAGAGATTCGGTTAGGTTTACGATTCGACCTAGGGTTAGCGTTATGTTGAGGGCTAGGGTTAGAGATACGGTTAGGGTCACGATTGGACCTAGTGTTAGGGTTATGTTGAGGGCTAGGGTTAGAGATCCGGTTAGGGTCACGATTGGACCTAGGGTTAGGGTTATGTTGAGGGCTAGGGCTAGAGAGACGTTTAGGGTTACGATTGGACCTAGGGTTAGGGTTATGTTGAGGGCTAGGTTTAGAGATCCGGTTAGGGTTACGATTGGACCTCGGGTTAGGGTTATGTTGAGGGCTAGGGTTAGAGATCCGGTTAGGGTTACGATTGGACCTAGCGTTAGGGTTATGTTGAGGGCTAGGGTTAGAGAGACGGTCAGGGTTACGATTGGACCTAGGGTTAGGGTTATGTTGAGGGCTAAGGTTAGAGAGACGGTTAGGGTTACGATTGGACCTAGGGTTAGGGTTATGTGAGGGCAGGGTTAGAGATCCGGTTAGGGTCACGATTGGACCTAGGGTTAGGGTTATGTTGAGGGCTAGGGTTAGAGATCCGGTTAGGGTCACGATTGGACCTAGGGTTAGGGTTATGTTGAGGGCTAGGGTTAGAGATCCGGTTAGGGTTACAATTGGACCTAGGGTTAGGGTTATGTTGAGGGCTAGGGTTAGAGATCCGGTTAGGGTTACGATTGGACCTAGGGTTAGGGTTATGTTGAGGGCTAGGGTTAGAGAACCGGTTACAGTTACGATTGGACCTAGGGTTAGGGTTATGTTGAGGGCTAGGGTTAGAGATCCAGTTAGGGTCACGATTGGACCTAGGGTTAGGGTTATGTTGAGGGCTAGGGTTAGAGATACGGTTAGGGTCACGATTGGACCTAGGGTTAGGGTTATGTTGAGGGTTAGGGTTAGAGATCCGGTTAGGGTCACGATTGGACCTACGGTTAGGGTTATGTTGAGGGCTAGGGTTAGAGATCCGGTTAGGGTTACGATTGGACCTAGGGTTAGGGTTATGTTGAGGGCTAGGGTTAGAGAGACGGTTAGGGTTCCGATTGGACCTAGGGTTAGGGTTATGTTGAGGGCTAGGGTTAGAGATCCGGGTAGGGTTACGATTGAACCTAGGGTTAGGGTTATGTTGAGGGCTAGGGTTAGAGATCCGGTTAGGGTTATTATTGGACCTAGGGTTAGGGTTTTGTTGAGGGCTAGGGTTAGAGATCCGGTTAGGGTTACGATTGGACCTAGGGTTAGGGATATGTTGAGGGCTAGGGTTAGAGATCCGGTTAGGGTCACGATTGTACATTGGGTTAGGGTTATGTTGAGGGCTAGGGTTAGAGATCCGGTTAAGGTCACGATTGGACCTAGGGTTAGGGTTATGTTGAGGGCTAGGGTTAGAGATCCGGTTAAGGTCACGTTCGGACCTAGGGTTAGGGTTATGTTGAGGGCTAGGGTTAGAGATCCGGTTAGGGTTACGATTGGACCTAGGGTTAGGGTTATGTTGAGGGCTAGGGTTAGAGATCCGGTTAGGGTTACGATTGGACCTAGGGTTAGGGTTATGTTGAGGGCTAGGGTTAGAGATCCGGTTAGGGTTACGATTGGACCTAGGGTTAGGGTTATGTTGAGGGCTAGGGTTAGAGAGACGGTTAGGGTTCCGATTGGACCTAGGGTTAGGGTTATGTTGAGGGCTAGGGTTAGAGATCTGGGTAGGGTTACGATTGAACCTAGGGTTAGGGTTATGTTGAGGACTAGGGTTAGAGATCCGGTTACGGTTACAATTGGACCTAGGGTTAGTGTTATGTTGAGAGCTAGGGTTAGAGATCCGGTTACGGTTACGATTGCACCTAGGGTTAGGGTTATGTTGAGGGCTAGGGTTAGAGATCCAGTTAGGGTCACGATTGGACCTAGGGTTAGGGTTATGTTGAGGGCTAGGGTTAGAGATCCGGTTAGGGTCACGATTGGACCTAGGGTTAGGGTTATGTTGAGGGCTAGGGTTAGAGATCCGGTTAGGGTCACGATTGGACCTAGGGTTAGGGTTATGTTGAGGGCTAGGGTTAGAGATCCGGTTACGGTTACGATTGTACCTAGGGTTAGGGTTATGTTGAGGGCTAGGGTTAGAGATCCCTTTAGAGTTACGATTGGACCTAGGGTTAGGGTTATATTGAGGGTAGGGTTAGAGATCCCGGTAGGGTTACGATTGGACCTAGGGTTAGGGTTATGTTGAGGGCTAGGGTTAGAGAACCGGTTACAGTTACGATTGGACCTAGGGTTAGGGTTATGTTGAGGGCTAGGGTTAGAGATCCAGTTAGGGTCACGATTGGACCTAGGGTTAGGGTTATATTGAGGGCTAGGGCTAGAGAGACGTTTAGGGTTACGATTGGACCTAGGGTTAGGGTTATGTTGAGGGCTAGGTTTAGAGATCCGGTTAGGGTTACGATTGGACCTCGGGTTAGGGTTACGTTGAGGGCTAGGGTTAGAGATCCGGTTAGGGTTACGATTGGACCTAGCGTTAGTGTTATGTTGAGGGCTAGGGTTAGAGAGACGGTCAGGGTTACGATTGGACCTAGGGTTAGGGTTATGTTGAGGGCTAGGGTTAGAGAGACGGTTAGGGTTACGATTGGACCTAGGGTTAGGGTTATGTGAGGGCAGGGTTAGAGATCCGGTTAGGGTCACGATTGGACCTAGGGTTAGGGTTATGTTGAGGGCTAGGGTTAGAGATCCGGTTAGGGTCACGATTGGACCTAGGGTTAGGGTTATGTTGAGGGCTAGGGTTAGAGATCCGGTTAGGGTTACAATTGGACCTAGGGTTAGGGTTATGTTGAGGGCTAGGGTTAGAGATCCGGTTAGGGTTACGATTGGACCTAGGGTTAGGGTTATGTTGAGGGCTAGGGTTAGAGATCCGGTTAGGGTTACGATTGGACCTAGGGTTAGGGTTATGTTGAGGGCTAGGGTTAGAGATCCGGTTAGGGTTACGATTGGACCTAGGGTTAGGGTTATGTTGAGGGCTAGGGTTAGAGATCCGGTTAGGGTTACGATTGGACCTAGGGTTAGGGTTATGTTGAGGGCTAGGGTTAGAGAGACGGTTAGGGTTCCGATTGGACCTAGGGTTAGGGTTATGTTGAGGGCTAGGGTTAGAGATCCGGGTAGGGTTACGATTGAACCTAGGGTTAGGGTTATGTTGACGGCTAGGGTTAGAGATCCGGTTACGGTTACAATTGGACCTAGGGTTAGTGTTATGTTGAGGGCTAGGGTTAGAGATCCGGTTACGGTTACGATTGTACCTAGGGTTAGGGTTATGTTGAGGGCTAGGGTTAGAGATCCCTTTAGAGTTACGATTGGACCTAGGGTTAGGGTTATATTGAGGGTAGGGTTAGAGATCCCGGTAGGGTTACGATTGGACCTAGGGTTAGGGTTATGTTGAGGGCTAGGGTTAGAGAACCGGTTACAGTTACGATTGGACCTAGGGTTAGGGTTATGTTGAGGGCTAGGGTTAGAGATCCAGTTAGGGTCACGATTGGACCTAGGGTTAGGGTTATGTTGAGGGCTAGGGTTAGAGATACGGTTAGGGTCACGATTGGACCTAGGGTTAGGGTTATGTTGAGGGTTAGGGTTAGAGATCCGGTTAGGGTCACGATTGGACCTACGGTTAGGGTTATGTTGAGGGCTAGGGTTAGAGATCCGGTTAGGGTTACGATTGGACCTAGGGTTAGGGTTATGTTGAGGGCTAGGGTTAGAGAGACGGTTAGGGTTCCGATTGGACCTAGGGTTAGGGTTATGTTGAGGGCTAGGGTTAGAGATCCGGGTAGGGTTACGATTGAACCTAGGGTTAGGGTTATGTTGAGGGCTAGGGTTAGAGATCCGGTTAGGGTTACGATTGGACCTAGGGTTAGGGTTTTGTTGAGGGCTAGGGTTAGAGATCCGGTTAGGGTTACGATTGGACCTAGGGTTAGGGATATGTTGAGGGCTAGGGTTAGAGATCCGGTTAGGGTCACGATTGTACATTGGGTTAGGGTTATGTTGAGGGCTAGGGTTAGAGATCCGGTTAGGGTCACGATTGGACCTAGGGTTAGGGTTATGTTGAGGGCTAGGGTTAGAGATCCGGTTAAGGTCACGTTCGGACCTAGGGTTAGGGTTATGTTGAGGGCTAGGGTTAGAGATCCGGTTAGGGTTACGATTGGACCTAGGGTTAGGGTTATGTTGAGGGCTAGGGTTAGAGATCCGGTTAGGGTTACGATTGGACCTAGGGTTAGGGTTATGTTGAGGGCTAGGGTTAGAGAGACGGTTAGGGTTCCGATTGGACCTAGGGTTAGGGTTATGTTGAGGGCTAGGGTTAGAGATCTGGGTAGGGTTACGATTGAACCTAGGGTTAGGGTTATGTTGAGGACTAGGGTTAGAGATCCGGTTACGGTTACAATTGGACCTAGGGTTAGTGTTATGTTGAGAGCTAGGGTTAGAGATCCGGTTACGGTTACGATTGCACCTAGGGTTAGGGTTATGTTGAGGGCTAGGGTTAGAGATCCAGTTAGGGTCACGATTGGACCTAGGGTTAGGGTTATGTTGAGGGCTAGGGTTAGAAAACCGGTTACAGTTACGATTGGACCTAGGGTTAGGGTTATGTTGAGGGCTAGGGTTAGAGATCCAGTTAGGGTCACGATTGGACCTAGGGTCAGGGTTATGTTGAGGGCTAGGGTTAGAGATACGGTTAGGGTCACGATTGGACCTAGGGTTAGGGTTATGTTGAGGGTTAGGGTTAGAGATCCGGTTAGGGTCACGATTGGACCTACGGTTAGGTTTATGTTGAGGGCTAGGGTTAGAGATCCGGTTAGGGTTACGATTGGACCTAGGGTTAGGGTTATGTTGAGGGCTAGGGTTAGAGAGACGGTTAGGGTTCCGATTGGACCTAGGGTTAGGGTTATGTTGAGGGCTAGGGTTAGAGATCCGGGTAGGGTTACGATTGAACCTAGGGTTAGGGTTATGTTGAGGGCTAGGGTTAGAGATCCGGTTAGGGTTACGATTGGACCTAGGGTTAGGGTTTTGTTGAGGGCTAGGGTTAGAGATCCGGTTAGGGTTACGATTGGACCTAGGGTTAGGGATATGTTGAGGGCTAGGGTTAGAGATCCGGTTAGGGTCACGATTGTACATTGGGTTAGGGTTATGTTGAGGGCTAGGGTTAGAGATCCGGTTAGGGTCACGATTGGACCTAGGGTTAGGGTTATGTTGAGGGCTAGGGTTAGAGATCCGGTTAAGGTCACGTTCGAACCTAGGGTTAGGGTTATGTTGAGGGCTAGGGTTAGGGATCCGGTTAGGGTTACGATTGGACCTAGGGTTAGGGTTATGTTGAGGGCTAGGGTTAGAGATCCGGTTAGGGTTACGATTGGACCTAGGGTTAGGGTTATGTTGAGGGCTAGGGTTAGAGATCCGGTTAGGGTTACGATTGGACCTAGGGTTAGGGTTATGTTGAGGGCTAGGGTTAGAGAGACGGTTAGGGTTCCGATTGGACCTAGGGTTAGGGTTATGTTGAGGGCTAGGGTTAGAGATCTGGGTAGGGTTACGATTGAACCTAGGGTTAGGGTTATGTTGAGGACTAGGGTTAGAGATCCGGTTACGGTTACAATTGGACCTAGGGTTAGTGTTATGTTGAGAGCTAGGGTTAGAGATCCGGTTACGGTTACGATTGCACCTAGGGTTAGGGTTATGTTGAGGGCTAGGGTTAGAGATCCAGTTAGGGTCACGATTGGACCTAGGGTTAGGGTTATGTTGAGGGCTAGGGTTAGAGATCCGGTTAGGGTCACGATTGGACCTAGGGTTAGGGTTATGTTGAGAGCTAGGGTTAGAGATCCGGTTAGGGTCACGATTGGACCTAGGGTTAGGGTTATGTTGAGGGCTAGGGTTAGAGATCTGGTTACGGTTACGATTGTACCTAGGGTTAGGGTTATGTTGAGGGCTAGGGTTAGAGATCCCTTTAGAGTTACGATTGGACCTAGGGTTAGGGTTATATTGAGGGTAGGGTTAGAGATCCCGGTAGGGTTACGATTGGACCTAGGGTTAGGGTTATGTTGAGGGCTAGGGTTAGAGAACCGGTTACAGTTACGATTGGACCTAGGGTTAGGGTTATGTTGAGGGCTAGGGTTAGAGATCCAGTTAGGGTCACGATTGGACCTAGGGTTAGGGTTATGTTGAGGGCTAGGGCTAGAGAGACGTTTAGGGTTACGATTGGACCTAGGGTTAGGGTTATGTTGAGGGCTAGGTTTAGAGATCCGGTTAGGGTTACGATTGGACCTCGGGTTAGGGTTATGTTGAGGGCTAGGGTTAGAGATCCGGTTAGGGTTACGATTGGACCTAGCGTTAGTGTTATGTTGAGGGCTAGGGTTAGAGAGACGGTCAGGGTTACGATTGGACCTAGGGTTAGGGTTATGTTGAGGGCTAGGGTTAGAGAGACGGTTAGGGTTACGATTGGACCTAGGGTTAGGGTTATGTGAGGGCAGGGTTAGAGATCCGGTTAGGGTCACGATTGGACCTAGGGTTAGGGTTATGTTGAGGGCTAGGGTTAGAGATCCGGTTAGGGTCACGATTGGACCTAGGGTTAGGGTTATGTTGAGGGCTAGGGTTAGAGATCCGGTTAGGGTTACAATTGGACCTAGGGTTAGGGTTATGTTGAGGGCTAGGGTTAGAGATCCGGTTAGGGTTACGATTGGACCTAGGGTTAGGGTTATGTTGAGGGCTAGGGTTAGAGATCCGGTTAGGGTTACGATTGGACCTAGGGTTAGGGTTATGTTGAGGGCTAGGGTTAGAGATCCGGTTAGGGTTACGATTGGACCTAGGGTTAGGGTTATGTTGAGGGCTAGGGTTAGAGATCCGGTTAGGGTTACGATTGGACCTAGGGTTAGGGTTATGTTGAGGGCTAGGGTTAGAGAGACGGTTAGGGTTCCGATTGGACCTAGGGTTAGGGTTATGTTGAGGGCTAGGGTTAGAGATCCGGGTAGGGTTACGATTGAACCTAGGGTTAGGGTTATGTTGACGGCTAGGGTTAGAGATCCGGTTACGGTTACAATTGGACCTAGGGTTGGTGTTATGTTGAGGGCTAGGGTTAGAGATCCGGTTACGGTTACGATTGTACCTAGGGTTAGGGTTATGTTGAGGGCTAGGGTTAGAGATCCCTTTAGAGTTACGATTGGACCTAGGGTTAGGGTTATATTGAGGGTAGGGTTAGAGATCCCGGTAGGGTTACGATTGGACCTAGGGTTAGGGTTATGTTGAGGGCTAGGGTTAGAGAACCGGTTACAGTTACGATTGGACCTAGGGTTAGGGTTATGTTGAGGGCTAGGGTTAGAGATCCAGTTAGGGTCACGATTGGACCTAGGGTTAGGGTTATGTTGAGGGCTAGGGTTAGAGATACGGTTAGGGTCACGATTGGACCTAGGGTTAGGGTTATGTTGAGGGTTAGGGTTAGAGATCCGGTTAGGGTCACGATTGGACCTACGGTTAGGGTTATGTTGAGGGCTAGGGTTAGAGATCCGGTTAGGGTTACGATTGGACCTAGGGTTAGGGTTATGTTGAGGGCTAGGGTTAGAGAGACGGTTAGGGTTCCGATTGGACCTAGGGTTAGGGTTATGTTGAGGGCTAGGGTTAGAGATCCGGGTAGGGTTACGATTGAACCTAGGGTTAGGGTTATGTTGAGGGCTAGGGTTAGAGATCCGGTTAGGGTTACGATTGGACCTAGGGTTAGGGTTTTGTTGAGGGCTAGGGTTAGAGATCCGGTTAGGGTTACGATTGGACCTAGGGTTAGGGATATGTTGAGGGCTAGGGTTAGAGATCCGGTTAGGGTCACGATTGTACATTGGGTTAGGGTTATGTTGAGGGCTAGGGTTAGAGATCCGGTTAGGGTCACGATTGGACCTAGGGTTAGGGTTATGTTGAGGGCTAGGGTTAGAGATCCGGTTAAGGTCACGTTCGGACCTAGGGTTAGGGTTATGTTGAGGGCTAGGGTTAGAGATCCGGTTAGGGTTACGATTGGACCTAGGGTTAGGGTTATGTTGAGGGCTAGGGTTAGAGATCCGGTTAGGGTTACGATTGGACCTAGGGTTAGGGTTATGTTGAGGGCTAGGGTTAGAGAGACGGTTAGGGTTCCGATTGGACCTAGGGTTAGGGTTATGTTGAGGGCTAGGGTTAGAGATCTGGGTAGGGTTACGATTGAACCTAGGGTTAGGGTTATGTTGAGGACTAGGGTTAGAGATCCGGTTACGGTTACAATTGGACCTAGGGTTAGTGTTATGTTGAGAGCGAGGGTTAGAGATCCGGTTACGGTTACGATTGCACCTAGGGTTAGGGTTATGTTGAGGGCTAGGGTTAGAGATCCAGTTAGGGTCACGATTGGACCTAGGGTTAGGGTTATGTTGAGGGCTAGGGTTAGAAAACCGGTTACAGTTACGATTGGACCTAGGGTTAGGGTTATGTTGAGGGCTAGGGTTAGAGATCCAGTTAGGGTCACGATTGGACCTAGGGTCAGGGTTATGTTGAGGGCTAGGGTTAGAGATACGGTTAGGGTCACGATTGGACCTAGGGTTAGGGTTATGTTGAGGGTTAGGGTTAGAGATCCGGTTAGGGTCACGATTGGACCTACGGTTAGGGTTATGTTGAGGGCTAGGGTTAGAGATCCGGTTAGGGTTACGATTGGACCTAGGGTTAGGGTTATGTTGAGGGCTAGGGTTAGAGAGACGGTTAGGGTTCCGATTGGACCTAGGGTTAGGGTTATGTTGAGGGCTAGAGTTAGAGATCCGGGTAGGGTTACGATTGAACCTAGGGTTAGGGTTATGTTGAGGGCTAGGGTTAGAGATCCGGTTAGGGTTACGATTGGACCTAGGGTTAGGGTTTTGTTGAGGGCTAGGGTTAGAGATCCGGTTAGGGTTACGATTGGACCTAGGGTTAGGGATATGTTGAGGGCTAGGGTTAGAGATCCGGTTAGGGTCACGATTGTACATTGGGTTAGGGTTATGTTGAGGGCTAGGGTTAGAGATCCGGTTAGGGTCACGATTGGACCTAGGGTTAGGGTTATGTTGAGGGCTAGGGTTAGAGATCCGGTTAAGGTCACGTTCGAACCTAGGGTTAGGGTTATGTTGAGGGCTAGGGTTAGAGATCCGGTTAGGGTTACGATTGGACCTAGGGTTAGGGTTATGTTGAGGGCTAGGGTTAGAGATCCGGTTAGGGTTACGATTGGACCTAGGGTTAGGGTTATGTTGAGGGCTAGGGTTAGAGATCCGGTTAGGGTTACGATTGGACCTAGGGTTAGGGTTATGTTGAGGGCTAGGGTTAGAGAGACGGTTAGGGTTCCGATTGGACCTAGGGTTAGGGTTATGTTGAGGGCTAGGGTTAGAGATCTGGGTAGGGTTACGATTGAACCTAGGGTTAGGGTTATGTTGAGGACTAGGGTTAGAGATCCGGTTACGGTTACAATTGGACCTAGGGTTAGTGTTATGTTGAGAGCTAGGGTTAGAGATCCGGTTACGGTTACGATTGCACCTAGGGTTAGGGTTATGTTGAGGGCTAGGGTTAGAGATCCAGTTAGGGTCACGATTGGACCTAGGGTTAGGGTTATGTTGAGGGCTAGGGTTAGAGATCCGGTTAGGGTCACGATTGGACCTAGGGTTAGGGTTATGTTGAGGGCTAGGGTTAGAGATCCGGTTAGGGTCACGATTGGACCTAGGGTTAGGGTTATGTTGAGGGCTAGGGTTAGAGATCCGGTTACGGTTACGATTGTACCTAGGGTTAGGGTTATGTTGAGGGCTAGGGTTAGAGATCCCTTTAGAGTTACGATTGGACCTAGGGTTAGGGTTATATTGAGGGTAGGGTTAGAGATCCCGGTAGGGTTACGATTGGACCTAGGGTTAGGGTTATGTTGAGGGCTAGGGTTAGAGAACCGGTTACAGTTACGATTGGACCTAGGGTTAGGGTTATGTTGAGGGCTAGGGTTAGAGATCCAGTTAGGGTCACGATTGGACCTAGGGTTAGGGTTATGTTGAGGGCTAGGGCTAGAGAGACGTTTAGGGTTACGATTGGACCTAGGGTTAGGGTTATGTTGAGGGCTAGGTTTAGAGATCCGGTTAGGGTTACGATTGGACCTCGGGTTAGGGTTATGTTGAGGGCTAGGGTTAGAGATCCGGTTAGGGTTACGATTGGACCTAGCGTTAGTGTTATGTTGAGGGCTAGGGTTAGAGAGACGGTCAGGGTTACGATTGGACCTAGGGTTAGGGTTATGTTGAGGGCTAGGGTTAGAGAGACGGTTAGGGTTACGATTGGACCTAGGGTTAGGGTTATGTGAGGGCAGGGTTAGAGATCCGGTTAGGGTCACGATTGGACCTAGGGTTAGGGTTATGTTGAGGGCTAGGGTTAGAGATCCGGTTAGGGTCACGATTGGACCTAGGGTTAGGGTTATGTTGAGGGCTAGGGTTAGAGATCCGGTTAGGGTTACAATTGGACCTAGGGTTAGGGTTATGTTGAGGGCTAGGGTTAGAGATCCGGTTAGGGTTACGATTGGACCTAGGGTTAGGGTTATGTTGAGGGCTAGGGTTAGAGATCCGGTTAGGGTTACGATTGGACCTAGGGTTAGGGTTATGTTGAGGGCTAGGGTTAGAGATCCGGTTAGGGTTACGATTGGACCTAGGGTTAGGGTTATGTTGAGGGCTAGGGTTAGAGATCCGGTTAGGGTTACGATTGGACCTAGGGTTAGGGTTATGTTGAGGGCTAGGGTTAGAGAGACGGTTAGGGTTCCGATTGGACCTAGGGTTAGGGTTATGTTGAGGGCTAGGGTTAGAGATCCGGGTAGGGTTAAGATTGAACCTAGGGTTAGGGTTATGTTGACGGCTAGGGTTAGAGATCCGGTTACGGTTACAATTGGACCTAGGGTTAGTGTTATGTTGAGGGCTAGGGTTAGAGATCCGGTTACGGTTACGATTGTACCTAGGGTTTGGGTTATGTTGAGGGCTAGGGTTAGAGATCCCTTTAGAGTTACGATTGGACCTAGGGTTAGGGTTATATTGAGGGTAGGGTTAGAGATCCCGGTAGGGTTACGATTGGACCTAGGGTTAGGGTTATGTTGAGGGCTAGGGTTAGAGAACCGGTTACAGTTACGATTGGACCTAGGGTTAGGGTTATGTTGAGGGCTAGGGTTAGAGATCCAGTTAGGGTCACGATTGGACCTAGGGTTAGGGTTATGTTGAGGGCTAGGGTTAGAGATACGGTTAGGGTCACGATTGGACCTAGGGTTAGGGTTATGTTGAGGGTTAGGGTTAGAGATCCGGTTAGGGTCACGATTGGACCTACGGTTAGGGTTATGTTGAGGGCTAGGGTTAGAGATCCGGTTAGGGTTACGATTGGACCTAGGGTTAGGGTTATGTTGAGGGCTAGGGTTAGAGAGACGGTTAGGGTTCCGATTGGACCTAGGGTTAGGGTTATGTTGAGGGCTAGGGTTAGAGATCCGGGTAGGGTTACGATTGAACCTAGGGTTAGGGTTATGTTGAGGGCTAGGGTTAGAGATCCGGTTAGGGTTACGATTGGACCTAGGGTTAGGGTTTTGTTGAGGGCTAGGGTTAGAGATCCGGTTAGGGTTACGATTGGACCTAGGGTTAGGGATATGTTGAGGGCTAGGGTTAGAGATCCGGTTAGGGTCACGATTGTACATTGGGTTAGGGTTATGTTGAGGGCTAGGGTTAGAGATCCGGTTAGGGTCACGATTGGACCTAGGGTTAGGGTTATGTTGAGGGCTAGGGTTAGAGATCCGGTTAAGGTCACGTTCGGACCTAGGGTTAGGGTTATGTTGAGGGCTAGGGTTAGAGATCCGGTTAGGGTTACGATTGGACCTAGGGTTAGGGTTATGTTGAGGGCTAGGGTTAGAGATCCGGTTAGGGTTACGATTGGACCTAGGGTTAGGGTTATGTTGAGGGCTAGGGTTAGAGAGACGGTTAGGGTTCCGATTGGACCTAGGGTTAGGGTTATGTTGAGGGCTAGGGTTAGAGATCTGGGTAGGGTTACGATTGAACCTAGGGTTAGGGTTATGTTGAGGACTAGGGTTAGAGATCCGGTTACGGTTACAATTGGACCTAGGGTTAGTGTTATGTTGAGAGCTAGGGTTAGAGATCCGGTTACGGTTACGATTGCACCTAGGGTTAGGGTTATGTTGAGGGCTAGGGTTAGAGATCCAGTTAGGGTCACGATTGGACCTAGGGTTAGGGTTATGTTGAGGGCTAGGGTTAGAAAACCGGTTACAGTTACGATTGGACCTAGGGTTAGGGTTATGTTGAGGGCTAGGGTTAGAGATCCAGTTAGGGTCACGATTGGACCTAGGGTCAGGGTTATGTTGAGGGCTAGGGTTAGAGATACGGTTAGGGTCACGATTGGACCTAGGGTTAGGGTTATGTTGAGGGTTAGGGTTAGAGATCCGGTTAGGGTCACGATTGGACCTACGGTTAGGGTTATGTTGAGGGCTAGGGTTAGAGATCCGGTTAGGGTTACGATTGGACCTAGGGTTAGGGTTATGTTGAGGGCTAGGGTTAGAGAGACGGTTAGGGTTCCGATTGGACCTAGGGTTAGGGTTATGTTGAGGGCTAGGGTTAGAGATCCGGGTAGGGTTACGATTGAACCTAGGGTTAGGGTTATGTTGAGGGCTAGGGTTAGAGATCCGGTTAGGGTTACGATTGGACCTAGGGTTAGGGTTTTGTTGAGGGCTAGGGTTAGAGATCCGGTTAGGGTTACGATTGGACCTAGGGTTAGGGATATGTTGAGGGCTAGGGTTAGAGATCCGGTTAGGGTCACGATTGTACATTGGGTTAGGGTTATGTTGAGGGCTAGGGTTAGAGATCCGGTTAGGGTCACGATTGGACCTAGGGTTAGGGTTATGTTGAGGGCTAGGGTTAGAGATCCGGTTAAGGTCACGTTCGAACCTAGGGTTAGGGTTATGTTGAGGGCTAGGGTTAGAGATCCGGTTAGGGTCACGATTGGACCTAGGGTTAGGGTTATGTTGAGGGCTAGGGTTAGAGATCCGGTTAAGGTCACGTTTGGACCTAGGGTTAGGGTTATGTTGACGGCTAGGGTTAGAGATCCGGTTAGGGTTACGATTGGACCTAGGGTTAGGGTGATGTTGAGGGCTAGGGTTAGAGATCCGGTTAGGGTCACGATTGCACCTTGGGTTAGGGTTATGTTGAGGGCTAGGGTTAGAGATCCGGTTAGGGTTACGATTGCACCTAGGGTTTGGGTTATGTTGAGAACTAGATTTAGAGATTCGGTTAGGTTTACGATTCGACCTAGGGTTAGCGTTATGTTGAGGGCTAGGGTTAGAGTTACGGTTAGGGTCACGATTGGACCTAGTGTTAGGGTTATGTTGAGGGCTAGGGTTAGAGATCCGGTTAGGGTCACGATTGGACCTAGGGTTAGGGTTATGTTGAGGGCTAGGGCTAGAGAGACGTTTAGGGTTACGATTGGACCTAGGGTTAGGGTTATGTTGAGGGCTAGGTTTAGAGATCCGGTTAGGGTTACGATTGGACCTCGGGTTAGGGTTATGTTGAGGGCTAGGGTTAGAGATCCGGTTAGGGTTACGATTGGACCTAGCGTTAGGGTTATGTTGAGGGCTAGGGTTAGAGAGACGGTCAGGGTTACGATTGGACCTAGGGTTAGGGTTATGTTGAGGGCTAGGGTTAGGGAGACGGTTAGGGTTACGATTGGACCTAGGGTTAGGGTTATGTGAGGGCAGGGTTAGAGATCCGGTTAGGGTCACGATTGGACCTAGGGTTAGGGTTATGTTGAGGGCTAGGGTTAGAGATCCGGTTAGGGTCACGATTGGACCTAGGGTTAGGGTTATGTTGAGGGCTAGGGTTAGAGATCCGGTTAGGGTTACAATTGGACCTAGGGTTAGGGTTATGTTGAGGGCTAGGGTTAGAGATCCGGTTAGGGTTACGATTGGACCTAGGGTTAGGGTTATGTTGAGGGCTAGGGTTAGAGAACCGGTTACAGTTACGATTGGACCTAGGGTTAGGGTTATGTTGAGGGCTAGGGTTAGAGATCCAGTTAGGGTCACGATTGGACCTAGGGTTAGGGTTATGTTGAGGGCTAGGGTTAGAGATACGGTTAGGGTCACGATTGGACCTAGGGTTAGGGTTATGTTGAGGGTTAGGGTTAGAGATCCGGTTAGGGTCACGATTGGACCTACGGTTAGGGTTATGTTGAGGGCTAGGGTTAGAGATCCGGTTAGGGTTACGATTGGACCTAGGGTTAGGGTTATGTTGAGGGCTAGGGTTAGAGAGACGGTTAGGGTTCCGATTGGACCTAGGGTTAGGGTTATGTTGAGGGCTAGGGTTAGAGATCCCGGTAGGGTTACGATTGAACCTAGGGTTAGGGTTATGTTGAGGGCTAGGGTTAGAGATCCGGTTAGGGTTACGATTGGACCTAGGGTTAGGGTTTTGTTGAGGGCTAGGGTTAGAGATCCGGTTAGGGTTACGATTGGACCTAGGGTTAGGGATATGTTGAGGGCTAGGGTTAGAGATCCGGTTAGGGTCACGATTGTACATTGGGTTAGGGTTATGTTGAGGGCTAGGGTTAGAGATCCGGTTAGGGTCACGATTGGACCTAGGGTTAGGGTTATGTTGAGGGCTAGGGTTAGAGATCCGGTTAAGGTCACGTTCGGACCTAGGGTTAGGGTTATGTTGAGGGCTAGGGTTAGAGATCCGGTTAGGGTTACGATTGGACCTAGGGTTAGGGTTAAGTTGAGGGCTAGGGTTAGAGATCCGGTTAGGGTTACGATTGGACCTAGGGTTAGGGTTATGTTGAGGGCTAGGGTTAGAGATCCGGTTAGGGTCACGATTGGACCTAGGGTTAGGGTTATGTTGAGGGCTAGGGTTAGAGATCCGGTTACGGTTACGATTGTACCTAGGGTTAGGGTTATGTTGAGGGCTAGGGTTAGAGATCCCTTTAGAGTTACGATTGGACCTAGGGTTAGGGTTATATTGAGGGTAGGGTTAGAGATCCCGGTAGGGTTACGATTGGACCTAGGGTTAGGGTTATGTTGAGGGCTAGGGTTAGAGAACCGGTTACAGTTACGATTGGACCTAGGGTTAGGGTTATGTTGAGGGCTAGGGTTAGAGATCCAGTTAGGGTCACGATTGGACCTAGGGTTAGGGTTATGTTGAGGGCTAGGGTTAGAGATACGGTTAGGGTCACGATTGGACCTAGGGTTAGGGTTATGTTGAGGGTTAGGGTTAGAGATCCGGTTAGGGTCACGATTGGACCTACGGTTAGGGTTATGTTGAGGGCTAGGGTTAGAGATCCGGTTAGGGTCACGATTGGACCTAGGGTTAGGGTTATGTTGAGGGCTAGGGCTAGAGAGACGTTTAGGGTTACGATTGGACCTAGGGTTAGGGTTATGTTGAGGGCTAGGTTTAGAGATCCGGTTAGGGTTACGATTGGACCTCGGGTTAGGGTTATGTTGAGGGCTAGGGTTAGAGATCCGGTTAGGGTTACGATTGGACCTAGCGTTAGGGTTATGTTGAGGGCTAGGGTTAGAGAGACGGTCAGGGTTACGATTGGACCTAGGGTTAGGGTTATGTTGAGGGCTAGGGTTAGAGAGATGGTTAGGGTTCCGATTGGACCTAGGGTTAGGGTTATGTTGAGGGCTAGGGTTAGAGATCCGGGTAGGGTTACGATTGAACCTAGGGTTAGGGTTATGTTGACGGCTAGGGTTAGAGATCCGGTTACGGTTACAATTGGACCTAGGGTTAGTGTTATGTTGAGGGCTAGGGTTAGAGATCCGGTTACGGTTACGATTGTACCTAGGGTTAGGGTTATGTTGAGGGCTAGGGTTAGAGATCCCTTTAGAGTTACGATTGGACCTAGGGTTAGGGTTATATTGAGGGTAGGGTTAGAGATCCCGGTAGGGTTACGATTGGACCTAGGGTTAGGGTTATGTTGAGGGCTAGGGTTAGAGAACCGGTTACAGTTACGATTGGACCTAGGGTTAGGGTTATGTTGAGGGCTAGGGTTAGAGATCCAGTTAGGGTCACGATTGGACCTAGGGTTAGGGTTATGTTGAGGGCTAGGGTTAGAGATACGGTTAGGGTCACGATTGGACCTAGGGTTAGGGTTATGTTGAGGGTTAGGGTTAGAGATCCGGTTAGGGTCACGATTGGACCTACGGTTAGGGTTATGTTGAGGGCTAGGGTTAGAGATCCGGTTAGGGTCACGATTGGACCTAGGGTTAGGGTTATGTTGAGGGCTAGGGCTAGAGAGACGTTTAGGGTTACGATTGGACCTAGGGTTAGGGTTATGTTGAGGGCTAGGTTTAGAGATCCGGTTAGGGTTACGATTGAACCTAGGGTTAGGGTTATGTTGAGGGCTAGGGTTAGAGATCCGGTTAGGGTTACGATTGGACCTAGGGTTAGGGTTATGTTGAGGGCTAGGGTTAGAGAGACGGTCAGGGTTACGATTGGACCTAGGGTTAGGGTTATGTTGAGGGCTAGGGTTAGAGAGACGGTTAGGGTTACGATTGGACCTAGGGTTAGGGTTATGTGAGGGCAGGGTTAGAGATCCGGTTAGGGTCACGATTGGACCTAGGGTTAGGGTTATGTTGAGGGCTAGGGTTAGAGATCCGGTTAGGGTTACGATTGGACCTAGGGTTAGGGTTATGTTGAGGGCTAGGGTTAGAGAACCGGTTACAGTTACGATTGGACCTAGGATTAGGGTTATGTTGAGGGTTAGGGTTAGAGATCCAGTTAGGGTCACGATTGGACCTAGGGTTAGGGTTATGTTGAGGGCTAGGGTTAGAGATACGGTTAGGGTCACGATTGGACCTAGGGTTAGGGTTATGTTGAGGGTTAGGGTTAGAGATCCGGTTAGGGTCACGATTGGACCTACGGTTAGGGTTATGTTGAGGGCTAGGGTTAGAGATCCGGTTAGGGTTACGATTGGACCTAGGGTTAGGGTTATGTTGAGGGCTAGGGTTAGAGATCCGGTTAGGGTTCCGATTGGACCTAGGGTTAGGGTTATGTTGAGGGCTAGGGTTAGAGATCCGGGTAGGGTTACGATTGAACCTAGGGTTAGGGTTATGTTGAGGGCTAGGGTTAGAGATCCGGTTAGGGTTACGATTGGACCTAGGGTTAGGGTTTTGTTGAGGGCTAGGGTTAGAGATCCGGTTAGGGTTACGATTGGACCTAGGGTTAGGGATATGTTGAGGGCTAGGGTTAGAGATCCGGTTAGGGTCACGATTGTACATTGGGTTAGGGTTATGTTGAGGGCTAGGGTTAGAGATCCGGTTAGGGTTACGATTGGACCTAGGGTTAGGGTTATGTTGAGGGCTAGGGTTAGAGATCCGGTTAGGGTTACGATTGGACCTAGGGTTAGGGTTATGTTGAGGGCTAGGGTTAGAGATCCGGTTAGGGTTACGATTGGACCTAGGGTTAGGGTTATGTTTAGGGCTAGGGTTAGAGAGACGGTTAGGGTTCCGATTGGACCTAGGGTTAGGGTTATGTTGAGGGCTAGGGTTAGAGAGACGGTTAGGGTTCCGATTGGACCTAGGGTTAGGGTTATGTTGAGGGCTAGGGTTAGAGATCTGGGTAGGGTTACGATTGAACCTAGGGTTAGGGTTATGTTGAGGACTAGGGTTAGAGATCCGGTTACGGTTACAATTGGACCTAGGGTTAGTGTTATGTTGAGAGCTAGGGTTAGAGATCCGGTTACGGTTACGATTGCACCTAGGGTTAGGGTTATGTTGAGGGCTAGGGTTAGAGATCCAGTTAGGGTCACGATTGGACCTAGGGTTAGGGTTATGTTGAGGGCTAGGGTTAGAGATACGGTTAGGGTCACGATTGGACCTAGGGTTAGGGTTATGTTGAGGGCTAGGGTTAGAGATCCGGTTAGGGTCACGATTGGACCTAGGGTTAGGGTTATGTTGAGGGCTAGGGTTAGAGATCCGGTTACGGTTACGATTGTACCTAGGGTTAGGGTTATGTTGAGGGCTAGGGTTAGAGATCCCTTTAGAGTTACGATTGGACCTAGGGTTAGGGTTATATTGAGGGTAGGGTTAGAGATCCCGGTAGGGTTACGATTGGACCTAGGGTTAGGGTTATGTTGAGGGCTAGGGTTAGAGAACCGGTTACAGTTACGATTGGACCTAGGGTTAGGGTTATGTTGAGGGCTAGGGTTAGAGATCCAGTTAGGGTCACGATTGGACCTAGGGTTAGGGTTATGTTGAGGGCTAGGGTTAGAGATACGGTTAGGGTCACGATTGGACCTAGGGTTAGGGTTATGTTGAGGGTTAGGGTTAGAGATCCGGTTAGGGTCACGATTGGACCTACGGTTAGGGTTATGTTGAGGGCTAGGGTTAGAGATCCGGTTAGGGTCACGATTGGACCTAGGGTTAGGGTTATGTTGAGGGCTAGGGCTAGAGAGACGTTTAGGGTTACGATTGGACCTAGGGTTAGGGTTATGTTGAGGGCTAGGTTTAGAGATCCGGTTAGGGTTACGATTGAACCTAGGGTTAGGGTTATGTTGAGGGCTAGGGTTAGAGATCCGGTTAGGGTTACGATTGGACCTAGGGTTAGGGTTATGTTGAGGGCTAGGGTTAGAGAGACGGTCAGGGTTACGATTGGACCTAGGGTTAGGGTTATGTTGAGGGCTAGGGTTAGAGAGACGGTTAGGGTTACGATTGGACCTAGGGTTAGGGTTATGTGAGGGCAGGGTTAGAGATCCGGTTAGGGTCACGATTGGACCTAGGGTTAGGGTTATGTTGAGGGCTAGGGTTAGAGATCCGGTTAGGGTTACGATTGTACCTAGGGTTAGGGTTATGTTGAGGGCTAG
The DNA here is from genome assembly GCF_964146895.1 of Miniopterus schreibersii. Taxonomy (NCBI): domain Eukaryota; kingdom Metazoa; phylum Chordata; class Mammalia; order Chiroptera; family Miniopteridae; genus Miniopterus; species Miniopterus schreibersii. Next base: position 85,666 of record NW_027669843.1, on the reverse strand, counting down.
GGTTAGAGAACCGGTTACAGTTACGATTGGACCTAGGGTTAGGGTTATGTTGAGGGCTAGGGTTAGAGATCCAGTTAGGGTCACGATTGGACCTAGGGTTAGGGTTATGTTGAGGGCTAGGGTTAGAGATCCGGTTAGGGTTACGATTGGACCTAGGGTTAGGGTTATGTTGAGGGCTAGGGTTAGAGATCCGGTTAGGGTTACGATTGGACCTAAGGTTAGGGATATGTTGAGGGCTAGGGTTAGAGATCCGGTTAGGGTCACGATTGTACATTGGGTTAGGGTTATGTTGAGGGCTAGGGTTAGAGATCCGGTTAGGGTCACGATTGGACCTAGGGTTAGGGTTATGTTGAGGGCTAGGGTTAGAGATACGGTTAGGGTCACGATTGGACCTAGGGTTAGGGATATGTTGAGGGCTAGGGTTAGAGATCCGGTTAGGGTCACGATTGTACATTGGGTTAGGGTTATGTTGAGGGCTAGGGTTAGAGATCCGGTTAGGGTTACGATTGGACCTAGCGTTAGGGTTATGTTGAGGGCTAGGGTTAGAGAGACGGTCAGGGTTACGATTGGACCTAGGGTTAGGGTTATGTTGAGGGCTAGGGTTAGAGAGACGGTTAGGGTTACGATTGGACCTAGGGTTAGGGTTATGTGAGGGCAGGGTTAGAGATCCGGTTAGGGTCACGATTGGACCTAGGGTTAGGGTTATGTTGAGGGCTAGGGTTAGAGATCCGGTTAGGGTCACGATTGGACCTAGGGTTAGGGTTATGTTGAGGGCTAGGGTTAGAGATCCGGTTAGGGTTACAATTGGACCTAGGGTTAGGGTTATGTTGAGGGCTAGGGTTAGAGATCCGGTTAGGGTTACGATTGGACCTAGGGTTAGGGTTATGTTGAGGGCTAGGGTTAGAGATCCGGTTAGGGTTACGATTGGACCTAGGGTTAGGGTTATGTTGAGGGCTAGGGTTAGAGATCCGGTTAGGGTTACGATTGGACCTAGGGTTAGGGTTATGTTGAGGGCTAGGGTTAGAGATCCGGTTAGGGTTACGATTGGACCTAGGGTTAGGGTTATGTTGAGGGCTAGGGTTAGAGAGACGGTTAGGGTTCCGATTGGACCTAGGGTTAGGGTTATGTTGAGGGCTAGGGTTAGAGATCCGGGTAGGGTTACGATTGAACCTAGGGTTAGGGTTATGTTGACGGCTAGGGTTAGAGATCCGGTTACGGTTACAATTGGACCTAGGGTTAGTGTTATGTTGAGGGCTAGGGTTAGAGATCCGGTTACGGTTACGATTGTACCTAGGGTTAGGGTTATGTTGAGGGCTAGGGTTAGAGATCCCTTTAGAGTTACGATTGGACCTAGGGTTAGGGTTATATTGAGGGTAGGGTTAGAGATCCCGGTAGGGTTACGATTGGACCTAGGGTTAGGGTTATGTTGAGGGCTAGGGTTAGAGAACCGGTTACAGTTACGATTGGACCTAGGGTTAGGGTTATGTTGAGGGCTAGGGTTAGAGATCCAGTTAGGGTCACGATTGGACCTAGGGTTAGGGTTATGTTGAGGGCTAGGGTTAGAGATACGGTTAGGGTCACGATTGGACCTAGGGTTAGGGTTATGTTGAGGGTTAGGGTTAGAGATCCGGTTAGGGTCACGATTGGACCTACGGTTAGGGTTATGTTGAGGGCTAGGGTTAGAGATCCGGTTAGGGTCACGATTGGACCTAGGGTTAGGGTTATGTTGAGGGCTAGGGCTAGAGAGACGTTTAGGGTTACGATTGGACCTAGGGTTAGGGTTATGTTGAGGGCTAGGTTTAGAGATCCGGTTAGGGTTACGATTGGACCTCGGGTTAGGGTTATGTTGAGGGCTAGGGTTAGAGATCCGGTTAGGGTTACGATTGGACCTAGCGTTAGGGTTATGTTGAGGGCTAGGGTTAGAGAGACGGTCAGGGTTACGATTGGACCTAGGGTTAGGGTTATGTTGAGGGCTAGGGTTAGAGAGACGGTTAGGGTTACGATTGGACCTAGGGTTAGGGTTATGTGAGGGCAGGGTTAGAGATCCGGTTAGGGTCACGATTGGACCTAGGGTTAGGGTTATGTTGAGGGCTAGGGTTAGAGATCCGGTTAGGGTCACGATTGGACCTAGGGTTAGGGTTATGTTGAGGGCTAGGGTTAGAGATCCGGTTAGGGTTACAATTGGACCTAGGGTTAGGGTTATGTTGAGGGCTAGGGTTAGAGATCCGGTTATGGTTACGATTGGACCTAGGGTTAGGGTTATGTTGAGGGCTAGGGTTAGAGATCCGGTTAGGGTTACGATTGGACCTAGGGTTAGGGTTATGTTGAGGGCTAGGTTTAGAGATCCGGTTAGGGTTACGATTGGACCTAGGGTTAGGGTTATGTTGAGGGCTAGGGTTAGAGATCCGGTTAGGGTTACGATTGGACCTAGGGTTAGGGTTATGTTGAGGGCTAGGGTTAGAGAGACGGTTAGGGTTCCGATTGGACCTAGGGTTAGGGTTATGTTGAGGGCTAGGGTTAGAGATCCGGGTAGGGTTACGATTGAACCTAGGGTTAGGGTTATGTTGACGGCTAGGGTCAGAGATCCGGTTACGGTTACAATTGGACCTAGGGTTAGTGTTATGTTGAGGGCTAGGGTTAGAGATCCGGTTACGGTTACGATTGTACCTAGGGTTAGGGTTATGTTGAGGGCTAGGGTTAGAGATCCCTTTAGAGTTACGATTGGACCTAGGGTTAGGGTTATATTGAGGGTAGGGTTAGAGATCCCGGTAGGGTTACGATTGGACCTAGGGTTAGGGTTATGTTGAGGGCTAGGGTTAGAGAACCGGTTACAGTTACGATTGGACCTAGGGTTAGGGTTATGTTGAGGGCTAGGGTTAGAGATCCAGTTAGGGTCACGATTGGACCTAGGGTTAGGGTTATGTTGAGGGCTAGTGTTAGAGATACGGTTAGGGTCACGATTGGACCTAGGGTTAGGGTTATGTTGAGGGTTAGGGTTAGAGATCCGGTTAGGGTCACGATTGGACCTACGGTTAGGGTTATGTTGAGGGCTAGGGTTAGAGATCCGGTTAGGGTTACGATTGGACCTAGGGTTAGGGTTATGTTGAGGGCTAGGGTTAGAGAGACGGTTAGGGTTCCGATTGGACCTAGGGTTAGGGTTATGTTGAGGGCTAGGGTTAGAGATCCGGGTAGGGTTACGATTGAACCTAGGGTTAGGGTTATGTTGAGGGCTAGGGTTAGAGATCCGGTTAGGGTTACGATTGGACCTAGGGTTAGGGTTTTGTTGAGGGCTAGGGTTAGAGATCCGGTTAGGGTTACGATTGGACCTAGGGTTAGGGATATGTTGAGGGCTAGGGTTAGAGATCCGGTTAGGGTCACGATTGTACATTGGGTTAGGGTTATGTTGAGGGCTAGGGTTAGAGATCCGGTTAGGGTCACGATTGGACCTAGGGTTAGGGTTATGTTGAGGTCTAGGGTTAGAGATCCGGTTAAGGTCACGTTCGGACATAGGGTTAGGGTTATGTTGAGGGCTAGGGTTAGAGATCCGGTTAGGGTTACGATTGGACCTAGGGTTAGGGTTATGTTGAGGGCTAGGGTTAGAGATCCGGTTAGGGTTACGATTGGACCTAGGGTTAGGGTTATGTTGAGGGCTAGGGTTAGAGATCCGGTTAGGGTTACGATTGGACCTAGGGTTAGGGTTATGTTGAGGGCTAGGGTTAGAGAGACGGTTAGGGTTCCGATTGGACCTAGGGTTAGGGTTATGTTGAGGGCTAGGGTTAGAGATCTGGGTAGGGTTACGATTGAACCTAGGGTTAGGGTTATGTTGAGGACTAGGGTTAGAGATCCGGTTACGGTTACAATTGGACCTAGGGTTAGTGTTATGTTGAGAGCTAGGGTTAGAGATCCGGTTACGGTTACGATTGCACCTAGGGTTAGGGTTATGTTGAGGGCTAGGGTTAGAGATCCAGTTAGGGTCACGATTGGACCTAGGGTTAGGGTTATGTTGAGGGCTAGGGTTAGAGAACCGGTTACAGTTACGATTGGACCTAGGGTTAGGGTTATGTTGAGGGCTAGGGTTAGAGATCCAGTTAGGGTCACGATTGGACCTAGGGTTAGGGTTATGTTGAGGGCTAGGGTTAGAGATACGGTTAGGGTCACGATTGGACCTAGGGTTAGGGTTATGTTGAGGGTTAGGGTTAGAGATCCGGTTAGGGTCACGATTGGACCTACGGTTAGGGTTATGTTGAGGGCTAGGGTTAGAGATCCGGTTAGGGTTACGATTGGACCTAGGGTTAGGGTTATGTTGAGGGCTAGGGTTAGAGAGACGGTTAGGGTTCCGATTGGACCTAGGGTTAGGGTTATGTTGAGGGCTAGGGTTAGAGATCCGGGTAGGGTTACGATTGAACCTAGGGTTAGGGTTATGTTGAGGGCTAGGGTTAGAGATCCGGTTAGGGTTACGATTGGACCTAGGGTTAGGGTTTTGTTGAGGGCTAGGGTTAGAGATCCGGTTAGGGTTACGATTGGACCTAGGGTTAGGGATATGTTGAGGGCTAGGGTTAGAGATCCGGTTAGGGTCACGATTGTACATTGGGTTAGGGTTATGTTGAGGGCTAGGGTTAGAGATCCGGTTAGGGTCACGATTGGACCTAGGGTTAGGGTTATGTTGAGGGCTAGGGTTAGAGATCCGGTTAAGGTCACGTTCGGACCTAGGGTTAGGGTTATGTTGAGGGCTAGGGTTAGAGATCCGGTTAGGGTTACGATTGGACCTAGGGTTAGGGTTATGTTGAGGGCTAGGGTTAGAGATCCGGTTAGGGTTACGATTGGACCTAGGGTTAGGGTTATGTTGAGGGCTAGGGTTAGAGATCCGGTTAGGGTTACGATTGGACCTAGGGTTAGGGTTATGTTGAGGGCTAGGGTTAGAGAGACGGTTAGGGTTCCGATTGGACCTAGGGTTAGGGTTATGTTGAGGGCTAGGGTTAGAGATCTGGGTAGGGTTACGATTGAACCTAGGGTTAGGGTTATGTTGAGGACTAGGGTTAGAGATCCGGTTACGGTTACAATTGGACCTAGGGTTAGTGTTATGTTGAGAGCTAGGGTTAGAGATCCGGTTACGGTTACGATTGCACCTAGGGTTAGGGTTATGTTGAGGGCTAGGGTTAGAGATCCAGTTAGGGTCACGATTGGACCTAGGGTTAGGGTTATGTTGAGGGCTAGGGTTAGAGATACGGTTAGGGTCACGATTGGACCTAGGGTTAGGGTTATGTTGAGGGCTAGGGTTAGAGATCCGGTTAGGGTCACGATTGGACCTAGGGTTAGGGTTATGTTGAGGGCTAGGGTTAGAGATCCGCTTAGGGTCACGATTGTACCTTGGGTTAGGGTTATGTTGAGGGCTAGGGTTAGAGATCCGGTTAGGGTCACGATTGGACCTAGGGTTAGGGTTATGTTGAGGGCTAGGGTTAGAGATCCGGTTAAGGTCACGTTTGGACCTAGGGTTAGGGTTATGTTGACGGCTAGGGTTAGAGATCCGGTTAGGGTTACGATTGGACCGAGGGTTAGGGTATTGTTGAGGGCTAGGGTTAGAGATCCGGTTAGGGTCACGATTGCACCTTGGGTTAGGGTTATGTTGAGGGCTAGGGTTAGAGATCCGGTTAGGGTTACGATTGCACCTAGGGTTTGGGTTATGTTGAGAACTAGATTTAGAGATTCGGTTAGGTTTACGATTCGACCTAGGGTTAGCGTTATGTTGAGGGCTAGGGTTAGAGATACGGTTAGGGTCACGATTGGACCTAGTGTTAGGGTTATGTTGAGGGCTAGGGTTAGAGATCCGGTTAGGGTCACGATTGGACCTAGGGTTAGGGTTATGTTGAGGGCTAGGGCTAGAGAGACGTTTAGGGTTACGATTGGACCTAGGGTTAGGGTTATGTTGAGGGCTAGGTTTAGAGATCCGGTTAGGGTTACGATTGGACCTCGGGTTAGGGTTATGTTGAGGGCTAGGGTTAGAGATCCGGTTAGGGTTACGATTGGACCTAGCGTTAGGGTTATGTTGAGGGCTAGGGTTAGAGAGACGGTCAGGGTTACGATTGGACCTAGGGTTAGGGTTATGTTGAGGGCTAGGGTTAGAGAGACGGTTAGGGTTACGATTGGACCTAGGGTTAGGGTTATGTGAGGGCAGGGTTAGAGATCCGGTTAGGGTCACGATTGGACCTAGGGTTAGGGTTATGTTGAGGGCTAGGGTTAGAGATCCGGTTAGGGTCACGATTGGACCTAGGGTTAGGGTTATGTTGAGGGCTAGGGTTAGAGATCCGGTTAGGGTTACAATTGGACCTAGGGTTAGGGTTATGTTGAGGGCTAGGGTTAGAGATCCGGTTAGGGTTACGATTGGACCTAGGGTTAGGGTTATGTTGAGGGCTAGGGTTAGAGAACCGGTTACGGTTACGATTGGACCTAGGGTTAGGGTTATGTTGAGGGCTAGGGTTAGAGATCCGGTTAAGGTCACGTTCGGACCTAGGGTTAGGGTTATGTTGAGGGCTAGGGTTAGAGATCCGGTTAGGGTTACGATTGGACCTAGGGTTAGGGTTATGTTGAGGGCTAGGGTTAGAGATCCGGTTAGGGTTATGATTGGACCTAGGGTTAGGGTTATGTTGAGGGCTAGGGTTAGAGAGACGGTTAGGGTTCCGATTGGACCTAGGGTTAGGGTTATGTTGAGGGCTAGGGTTAGAGATCTGGGTAGGGTTACGATTGAACCTAGGGTTAGGGTTATGTTGAGGACTAGGGTTAGAGATCCAGTTAGGGTCACGATTGGACCTAGGGTTAGGGTTATGTTGAGGGCTAGGGTTAGAGATACGGTTAGGGTCACGATTGGACCTAGGGTTAGGGTTATGTTGAGGGCTAGGGTTAGAGATCCGGTTAGGGTCACGATTGGACCTAGGGTTAGGGTTATGTTGAGGGCTAGGGTTAGAGATCCGCTTAGGGTCACGATTGTACCTTGGGTTAGGGTTATGTTGAGGGCTAGGGTTAGAGATCCGGTTAGGGTCACGATTGGACCTAGGGTTAGGGTTATGTTGAGGGCTAGGGTTAGAGATCCGGTTAAGGTCACGTTTGGACCTAGGGTTAGGGTTATGTTGACGGCTAGGGTTAGAGATCCGGTTAGGGTTACGATTGGACCTAGGGTTAGGGTGATGTTGAGGGCTAGGGTTAGAGATCCGGTTAGGGTCACGATTGCACCTTGGGTTAGGGTTATGTTGAGGGCTAGGGTTAGAGATCCGGTTAGGGTTACGATTGCACCTAGGGTTTGGGTTATGTTGAGAACTAGATTTAGAGATTCGGTTAGGTTTACGATTCGACCTAGGGTTAGCGTTATGTTGAGGGCTAGGGTTAGAGATACGGTTAGGGTCACGATTGGACCTAGTGTTAGGGTTATGTTGAGGGCTAGGGTTAGAGATCCGGTTAGGGTCACGATTGGACCTAGGGTTAGGGTTATGTTGAGGGCTAGGGCTAGAGAGACGTTTAGGGTTACGATTGGACCTAGGGTTAGGGTTATGTTGAGGGCTAGGTTTAGAGATCCGGTTAGGGTTACGATTGGACCTCGGGTTAGGGTTATGTTGAGGGCTAGGGTTAGAGATCCGGTTAGGGTTACGATTGGACCTAGCGTTAGGGTTATGTTGAGGGCTAGGGTTAGAGAGACGGTCAGGGTTACGATTGGACCTAGGGTTAGGGTTATGTTGAGGGCTAGGGTTAGAGAGACGGTTAGGGTTACGATTGGACCTAGGGTTAGGGTTATGTGAGGGCAGGGTTAGAGATCCGGTTAGGGTCACGATTGGACCTAGGGTTAGGGTTATGTTGAGGGCTAGGGTTAGAGATCCGGTTAGGGTCACGATTGGACCTAGGGTTAGGGTTATGTTGAGGGCTAGGGTTAGAGATCCGGTTAGGGTTACAATTGGACCTAGGGTTAGGGTTATGTTGAGGGCTAGGGTTAGAGATCCGGTTAGGGTTACGATTGGACCTAGGGTTAGGGTTATGTTGAGGGCTAGGGTTAGAGAACCGGTTACAGTTACGATTGGACCTAGGGTTAGGGTTATGTTGAGGGCTAGGGTTACAGATCCAGTTAGGGTCACGATTGGACCTAGGGTTAGGGTTATGTTGAGGGCTAGGGTTAGAGATACGGTTAGGGTCACGATTGGACCTAGGGTTAGGGTTATGTTGAGGGTTAGGGTTAGAGATCCGGTTAGGGTCACGATTGGACCTACGGTTAGGGTTATGTTGAGGGCTAGGGTTAGAGATCCGGTTAGGGTTACGATTGGACCTAGGGTTAGGGTTATGTTGAGGGCTAGGGTTAGAGAGACGGTTAGGGTTCCGATTGGACCTAGGGTTAGAGTTATGTTGAGGGGTAGGGTTAGAGATCCGGGTAGGGTTACGATTGCACCTAGGGTTTGGGTTATGTTGAGAACTAGATTTAGAGATTCGGTTAGGTTTAGGATTCGACCTAGGGTTAGCGTTATGTTGAGGGCTAGGGTTAGAGATCCGGTTAGGGTCACGATTGGACCTACGGTTAGGGTTATGTTGAGGGCTAGGGTTAGAGATCCGGTTAGGGTCACGATTGGACCTAGGGTTAGGGGTATGTTGAGGGCTAGGTTTAGAGATCCGGTTAGGGTTACGATTGGACCTAGGGTTAGGGTTATGTTGAGGGCTAGGGTTAGAGATCCGGTTAGGGTTACGATTGAACCTAGGGTTAGGGTTATGTTGAGGGCTAGGGGTAGAGATCCGGTTAGGGTTACGATTGGACCTAGGGTTAGGGTTATGTTGAGGGCTAGGGTTAGAGAGACGGTTAGGGTTCCGATTGGACCTAGGGTTAGGGTTATGTTGAGGGCTAGGGTTAGAGATCCGGGTAGGGTTACGATTGAACCTAGGGTTAGGGTTATGTTGAGGGCTAGGGTTAGAGATCCGGTTACGGTTACGATTGGACCTAGGGTTAGTGTTATGTTGAGGGCTAGGGTTAGAGATCCGGTTACGGTTACGATTGTACCTAGGGTTAGGGTTATGTTGAGGGCTAGGGTTAGAGATCCCTTTAGAGTTACGATTGGACCTAGGGTTAGGGTTATATTGAGGGTAGGGTTAGAGATCCCGGTAGGGTTACGATTGGACCTAGGGTTAGGGTTATGTTGAGGGCTAGGGTTAGAGAACCGGTTACAGTTACGATTGGACCTAGGGTTAGGGTTATGTTGAGGGCTAGGGTTAGAGATCCAGTTAGGGTCACGATTGGACCTAGGGTTAGGGTTATGTTGAGGGCTAGGGTTAGATATACGGTTAGGGTCACGATTGGACCTAGGGTTAGGGTTATGTTGAGGGTTAGGGTTAGAGATCCGGTTAGGGTCACGATTGGACCTACGGTTAGGGTTATGTTGAGGGCTAGGGTTAGAGATCCGGTTAGGGTTACGATTGGACCTAGGGTTAGGGTTATGTTGAGGGCTAGGGTTAGAGAGACGGTTAGGGTTCCGATTGGACCTAGGGTTAGGGTTATGTTGAGGGCTAGGGTTAGAGATCCGGGTAGGGTTACGATTGAACCTAGGGTTAGGGTTATGTTGAGGGCTAGGGTTAGAGATCCGGTTAGGGTTACGATTGGACCTAGGGTTAGGGTTTTGTTGAGGGCTAGGGTTAGAGATCCGGTTAGGGTCACGATTGGACCTAGGGTTAGGGTTATGTTGAGGGCTAGGGTTAGAGATCCGGTTAGGGTTACGATTGGACCTAGGGTTAGGGTTATGTTGAGGGCTAGGGTTAGAGATCCGGTTAGGGTCACGATTGGACCTAGGGTTAGGGTTATGTTGAGGGCTAGGGTTAGAGATCCGGTTACGGTTACGATTGTACCTAGGGTTAGGGTTATGTTGAGGGCTAGGGTTAGAGATCCCTTTAGAGTTACGATTGGACCTAGGGTTAGGGTTATATTGAGGGTAGGGTTAGAGATCCCGGTAGGGTTACGATTGGACCTAGGGTTAGGGTTATGTTGACGGCTAGGGTTAGAGATCCGGTTAGGGTTACGATTGGACCTAGGGTTAGGGTGATGTTGAGGGCTAGGGTTAGAGATCCGGTTAGGGTCACGATTGCACCTTGGGTTAGGGTTATGTTGAGGGCTAGGGTTAGAGATCCGGTTAGGGTTACGATTGCACCTAGGGTTTGGGTTATGTTGAGAACTAGATTTAGAGATTCGGTTAGGTTTACGATTCGACCTAGGGTTAGCGTTATGTTGAGGGCTAGGGTTAGAGTTACGGTTAGGGTCACGATTGGACCTAGTGTTAGGGTTATGTTGAGGGCTAGGGTTAGAGATCCGGTTAGGGTCACGATTGGACCTAGGGTTAGGGTTATGTTGAGGGCTAGGGCTAGAGAGACGTTTAGGGTTACGATTGGACCTAGGGTTAGGGTTATGTTGAGGGCTAGGTTTAGAGATCCGGTTAGGGTTACGATTGGACCTCGGGTTAGGGTTATGTTGAGGGCTAGGGTTAGAGATCCGGTTAGGGTTACGATTGGACCTAGCGTTAGGGTTATGTTGAGGGCTAGGGTTAGAGAGACGGTCAGGGTTACGATTGGACCTAGGGTTAGGGTTATGTTGAGGGCTAGGGTTAGGGAGACGGTTAGGGTTACGATTGGACCTAGGGTTAGGGTTATGTGAGGGCAGGGTTAGAGATCCGGTTAGGGTCACGATTGGACCTAGGGTTAGGGTTATGTTGAGGGCTAGGGTTAGAGATCCGGTTAGGGTCACGATTGGACCTAGGGTTAGGGTTATGTTGAGGGCTAGGGTTAGAGATCCGGTTAGGGTTACAATTGGACCTAGGGTTAGGGTTATGTTGAGGGCTAGGGTTAGAGATCCGGTTAGGGTTACGATTGGACCTAGGGTTAGGGTTATGTTGAGGGCTAGGGTTAGAGAACCGGTTACAGTTACGATTGGACCTAGGGTTAGGGTTATGTTGAGGGCTAGGGTTAGAGATCCAGTTAGGGTCACGATTGGACCTAGGGTTAGGGTTATGTTGAGGGCTAGGGTTAGAGATACGGTTAGGGTCACGATTGGACCTAGGGTTAGGGTTATGTTGAGGGTTAGGGTTAGAGATCCGGTTAGGGTCACGATTGGACCTACGGTTAGGGTTATGTTGAGGGCTAGGGTTAGAGATCCGGTTAGGGTTACGATTGGACCTAGGGTTAGGGTTATGTTGAGGGCTAGGGTTAGAGAGACGGTTAGGGTTCCGATTGGACCTAGGGTTAGGGTTATGTTGAGGGCTAGGGTTAGAGATCCCGGTAGGGTTACGATTGAACCTAGGGTTAGGGTTATGTTGAGGGCTAGGGTTAGAGATCCGGTTAGGGTTACGATTGGACCTAGGGTTAGGGTTTTGTTGAGGGCTAGGGTTAGAGATCCGGTTAGGGTTACGATTGGACCTAGGGTTAGGGATATGTTGAGGGCTAGGGTTAGAGATCCGGTTAGGGTCACGATTGTACATTGGGTTAGGGTTATGTTGAGGGCTAGGGTTAGAGATCCGGTTAGGGTCACGATTGGACCTAGGGTTAGGGTTATGTTGAGGGCTAGGGTTAGAGATCCGGTTAAGGTCACGTTCGGACCTAGGGTTAGGGTTATGTTGAGGGCTAGGGTTAGAGATCCGGTTAGGGTTACGATTGGACCTAGGGTTAGGGTTAAGTTGAGGGCTAGGGTTAGAGATCCGGTTAGGGTTACGATTGGACCTAGGGTTAGGGTTATGTTGAGGGCTAGGGTTAGAGATCCGGTTAGGGTCACGATTGGACCTAGGGTTAGGGTTATGTTGAGGGCTAGGGTTAGAGATCCGGTTACGGTTACGATTGTACCTAGGGTTAGGGTTATGTTGAGGGCTAGGGTTAGAGATCCCTTTAGAGTTACGATTGGACCTAGGGTTAGGGTTATATTGAGGGTAGGGTTAGAGATCCCGGTAGGGTTACGATTGGACCTAGGGTTAGGGTTATGTTGAGGGCTAGGGTTAGAGAACCGGTTACAGTTACGATTGGACCTAGGGTTAGGGTTATGTTGAGGGCTAGGGTTAGAGATCCAGTTAGGGTCACGATTGGACCTAGGGTTAGGGTTATGTTGAGGGCTAGGGTTAGAGATACGGTTAGGGTCACGATTGGACCTAGGGTTAGGGTTATGTTGAGGGTTAGGGTTAGAGATCCGGTTAGGGTCACGATTGGACCTACGGTTAGGGTTATGTTGAGGGCTAGGGTTAGAGATCCGGTTAGGGTCACGATTGGACCTAGGGTTAGGGTTATGTTGAGGGCTAGGGCTAGAGAGACGTTTAGGGTTACGATTGGACCTAGGGTTAGGGTTATGTTGAGGGCTAGGTTTAGAGATCCGGTTAGGGTTACGATTGGACCTCGGGTTAGGGTTATGTTGAGGGCTAGGGTTAGAGATCCGGTTAGGGTTACGATTGGACCTAGCGTTAGGGTTATGTTGAGGGCTAGGGTTAGAGAGACGGTCAGGGTTACGATTGGACCTAGGGTTAGGGTTATGTTGAGGGCTAGGGTTAGAGAGATGGTTAGGGTTCCGATTGGACCTAGGGTTAGGGTTATGTTGAGGGCTAGGGTTAGAGATCCGGGTAGGGTTACGATTGAACCTAGGGTTAGGGTTATGTTGACGGCTAGGGTTAGAGATCCGGTTACGGTTACAATTGGACCTAGGGTTAGTGTTATGTTGAGGGCTAGGGTTAGAGATCCGGTTACGGTTACGATTGTACCTAGGGTTAGGGTTATGTTGAGGGCTAGGGTTAGAGATCCCTTTAGAGTTACGATTGGACCTAGGGTTAGGGTTATATTGAGGGTAGGGTTAGAGATCCCGGTAGGGTTACGATTGGACCTAGGGTTAGGGTTATGTTGAGGGCTAGGGTTAGAGAACCGGTTACAGTTACGATTGGACCTAGGGTTAGGGTTATGTTGAGGGCTAGGGTTAGAGATCCAGTTAGGGTCACGATTGGACCTAGGGTTAGGGTTATGTTGAGGGCTAGGGTTAGAGATACGGTTAGGGTCACGATTGGACCTAGGGTTAGGGTTATGTTGAGGGTTAGGGTTAGAGATCCGGTTAGGGTCACGATTGGACCTACGGTTAGGGTTATGTTGAGGGCTAGGGTTAGAGATCCGGTTAGGGTCACGATTGGACCTAGGGTTAGGGTTATGTTGAGGGCTAGGGCTAGAGAGACGTTTAGGGTTACGATTGGACCTAGGGTTAGGGTTATGTTGAGGGCTAGGTTTAGAGATCCGGTTAGGGTTACGATTGAACCTAGGGTTAGGGTTATGTTGAGGGCTAGGGTTAGAGATCCGGTTAGGGTTACGATTGGACCTAGGGTTAGGGTTATGTTGAGGGCTAGGGTTAGAGAGACGGTCAGGGTTACGATTGGACCTAGGGTTAGGGTTATGTTGAGGGCTAGGGTTAGAGAGACGGTTAGGGTTACGATTGGACCTAGGGTTAGGGTTATGTGAGGGCAGGGTTAGAGATCCGGTTAGGGTCACGATTGGACCTAGGGTTAGGGTTATGTTGAGGGCTAGGGTTAGAGATCCGGTTAGGGTTACGATTGGACCTAGGGTTAGGGTTATGTTGAGGGCTAGGGTTAGAGAACCGGTTACAGTTACGATTGGACCTAGGATTAGGGTTATGTTGAGGGTTAGGGTTAGAGATCCAGTTAGGGTCACGATTGGACCTAGGGTTAGGGTTATGTTGAGGGCTAGGGTTAGAGATACGGTTAGGGTCACGATTGGACCTAGGGTTAGGGTTATGTTGAGGGTTAGGGTTAGAGATCCGGTTAGGGTCACGATTGGACCTACGGTTAGGGTTATGTTGAGGGCTAGGGTTAGAGATCCGGTTAGGGTTACGATTGGACCTAGGGTTAGGGTTATGTTGAGGGCTAGGGTTAGAGATCCGGTTAGGGTTCCGATTGGACCTAGGGTTAGGGTTATGTTGAGGGCTAGGGTTAGAGATCCGGGTAGGGTTACGATTGAACCTAGGGTTAGGGTTATGTTGAGGGCTAGGGTTAGAGATCCGGTTAGGGTTACGATTGGACCTAGGGTTAGGGTTTTGTTGAGGGCTAGGGTTAGAGATCCGGTTAGGGTTACGATTGGACCTAGGGTTAGGGATATGTTGAGGGCTAGGGTTAGAGATCCGGTTAGGGTCACGATTGTACATTGGGTTAGGGTTATGTTGAGGGCTAGGGTTAGAGATCCGGTTAGGGTTACGATTGGACCTAGGGTTAGGGTTATGTTGAGGGCTAGGGTTAGAGATCCGGTTAGGGTTACGATTGGACCTAGGGTTAGGGTTATGTTGAGGGCTAGGGTTAGAGATCCGGTTAGGGTTACGATTGGACCTAGGGTTAGGGTTATGTTTAGGGCTAGGGTTAGAGAGACGGTTAGGGTTCCGATTGGACCTAGGGTTAGGGTTATGTTGAGGGCTAGGGTTAGAGAGACGGTTAGGGTTCCGATTGGACCTAGGGTTAGGGTTATGTTGAGGGCTAGGGTTAGAGATCTGGGTAGGGTTACGATTGAACCTAGGGTTAGGGTTATGTTGAGGACTAGGGTTAGAGATCCGGTTACGGTTACAATTGGACCTAGGGTTAGTGTTATGTTGAGAGCTAGGGTTAGAGATCCGGTTACGGTTACGATTGCACCTAGGGTTAGGGTTATGTTGAGGGCTAGGGTTAGAGATCCAGTTAGGGTCACGATTGGACCTAGGGTTAGGGTTATGTTGAGGGCTAGGGTTAGAGATACGGTTAGGGTCACGATTGGACCTAGGGTTAGGGTTATGTTGAGGGCTAGGGTTAGAGATCCGGTTAGGGTCACGATTGGACCTAGGGTTAGGGTTATGTTGAGGGCTAGGGTTAGAGATCCGGTTACGGTTACGATTGTACCTAGGGTTAGGGTTATGTTGAGGGCTAGGGTTAGAGATCCCTTTAGAGTTACGATTGGACCTAGGGTTAGGGTTATATTGAGGGTAGGGTTAGAGATCCCGGTAGGGTTACGATTGGACCTAGGGTTAGGGTTATGTTGAGGGCTAGGGTTAGAGAACCGGTTACAGTTACGATTGGACCTAGGGTTAGGGTTATGTTGAGGGCTAGGGTTAGAGATCCAGTTAGGGTCACGATTGGACCTAGGGTTAGGGTTATGTTGAGGGCTAGGGTTAGAGATACGGTTAGGGTCACGATTGGACCTAGGGTTAGGGTTATGTTGAGGGTTAGGGTTAGAGATCCGGTTAGGGTCACGATTGGACCTACGGTTAGGGTTATGTTGAGGGCTAGGGTTAGAGATCCGGTTAGGGTCACGATTGGACCTAGGGTTAGGGTTATGTTGAGGGCTAGGGCTAGAGAGACGTTTAGGGTTACGATTGGACCTAGGGTTAGGGTTATGTTGAGGGCTAGGTTTAGAGATCCGGTTAGGGTTACGATTGAACCTAGGGTTAGGGTTATGTTGAGGGCTAGGGTTAGAGATCCGGTTAGGGTTACGATTGGACCTAGGGTTAGGGTTATGTTGAGGGCTAGGGTTAGAGAGACGGTCAGGGTTACGATTGGACCTAGGGTTAGGGTTATGTTGAGGGCTAGGGTTAGAGAGACGGTTAGGGTTACGATTGGACCTAGGGTTAGGGTTATGTGAGGGCAGGGTTAGAGATCCGGTTAGGGTCACGATTGGACCTAGGGTTAGGGTTATGTTGAGGGCTAGGGTTAGAGATCCGGTTAGGGTTACGATTGTACCTAGGGTTAGGGTTATGTTGAGGGCTAGGGTTAGAGAACCGGTTACAGTTACGATTGGACCTAGGGTTAGGGTTATGTTGAGGGCTAGGGTTAGAGATCCAGTTAGGGTCACGATTGGACCTAGGGTTAGGGTTATGTTGAGGGCTAGGGTTAGAGATCCGGTTAGGGTTACGATTGGACCTAGGGTTAGGGTTATGTTGAGGGCTAGGGTTAGAGATCCGGTTAGGGTTACGATTGGACCTAAGGTTAGGGATATGTTGAGGGCTAGGGTTAGAGATCCGGTTAGGGTCACGATTGTACATTGGGTTAGGGTTATGTTGAGGGCTAGGGTTAGAGATCCGGTTAGGGTCACGATTGGACCTAGGGTTAGGGTTATGTTGAGGGCTAGGGTTAGAGATACGGTTAGGGTCACGATTGGACCTAGGGTTAGGGATATGTTGAGGGCTAGGGTTAGAGATCCGGTTAGGGTCACGATTGTACATTGGGTTAGGGTTATGTTGAGGGCTAGGGTTAGAGATCCGGTTAGGGTTACGATTGGACCTAGCGTTAGGGTTATGTTGAGGGCTAGGGTTAGAGAGACGGTCAGGGTTACGATTGGACCTAGGGTTAGGGTTATGTTGAGGGCTAGGGTTAGAGAGACGGTTAGGGTTACGATTGGACCTAGGGTTAGGGTTATGTGAGGGCAGGGTTAGAGATCCGGTTAGGGTCACGATTGGACCTAGGGTTAGGGTTATGTTGAGGGCTAGGGTTAGAGATCCGGTTAGGGTCACGATTGGACCTAGGGTTAGGGTTATGTTGAGGGCTAGGGTTAGAGATCCGGTTAGGGTTACAATTGGACCTAGGGTTAGGGTTATGTTGAGGGCTAGGGTTAGAGATCCGGTTAGGGTTACGATTGGACCTAGGGTTAGGGTTATGTTGAGGGCTAGGGTTAGAGATCCGGTTAGGGTTACGATTGGACCTAGGGTTAGGGTTATGTTGAGGGCTAGGGTTAGAGATCCGGTTAGGGTTACGATTGGACCTAGGGTTAGGGTTATGTTGAGGGCTAGGGTTAGAGATCCGGTTAGGGTTACGATTGGACCTAGGGTTAGGGTTATGTTGAGGGCTAGGGTTAGAGAGACGGTTAGGGTTCCGATTGGACCTAGGGTTAGGGTTATGTTGAGGGCTAGGGTTAGAGATCCGGGTAGGGTTACGATTGAACCTAGGGTTAGGGTTATGTTGACGGCTAGGGTTAGAGATCCGGTTACGGTTACAATTGGACCTAGGGTTAGTGTTATGTTGAGGGCTAGGGTTAGAGATCCGGTTACGGTTACGATTGTACCTAGGGTTAGGGTTATGTTGAGGGCTAGGGTTAGAGATCCCTTTAGAGTTACGATTGGACCTAGGGTTAGGGTTATATTGAGGGTAGGGTTAGAGATCCCGGTAGGGTTACGATTGGACCTAGGGTTAGGGTTATGTTGAGGGCTAGGGTTAGAGAACCGGTTACAGTTACGATTGGACCTAGGGTTAGGGTTATGTTGAGGGCTAGGGTTAGAGATCCAGTTAGGGTCACGATTGGACCTAGGGTTAGGGTTATGTTGAGGGCTAGGGTTAGAGATACGGTTAGGGTCACGATTGGACCTAGGGTTAGGGTTATGTTGAGGGTTAGGGTTAGAGATCCGGTTAGGGTCACGATTGGACCTACGGTTAGGGTTATGTTGAGGGCTAGGGTTAGAGATCCGGTTAGGGTCACGATTGGACCTAGGGTTAGGGTTATGTTGAGGGCTAGGGCTAGAGAGACGTTTAGGGTTACGATTGGACCTAGGGTTAGGGTTATGTTGAGGGCTAGGTTTAGAGATCCGGTTAGGGTTACGATTGGACCTCGGGTTAGGGTTATGTTGAGGGCTAGGGTTAGAGATCCGGTTAGGGTTACGATTGGACCTAGCGTTAGGGTTATGTTGAGGGCTAGGGTTAGAGAGACGGTCAGGGTTACGATTGGACCTAGGGTTAGGGTTATGTTGAGGGCTAGGGTTAGAGAGACGGTTAGGGTTACGATTGGACCTAGGGTTAGGGTTATGTGAGGGCAGGGTTAGAGATCCGGTTAGGGTCACGATTGGACCTAGGGTTAGGGTTATGTTGAGGGCTAGGGTTAGAGATCCGGTTAGGGTCACGATTGGACCTAGGGTTAGGGTTATGTTGAGGGCTAGGGTTAGAGATCCGGTTAGGGTTACAATTGGACCTAGGGTTAGGGTTATGTTGAGGGCTAGGGTTAGAGATCCGGTTATGGTTACGATTGGACCTAGGGTTAGGGTTATGTTGAGGGCTAGGGTTAGAGATCCGGTTAGGGTTACGATTGGACCTAGGGTTAGGGTTATGTTGAGGGCTAGGTTTAGAGATCCGGTTAGGGTTACGATTGGACCTAGGGTTAGGGTTATGTTGAGGGCTAGGGTTAGAGATCCGGTTAGGGTTACGATTGGACCTAGGGTTAGGGTTATGTTGAGGGCTAGGGTTAGAGAGACGGTTAGGGTTCCGATTGGACCTAGGGTTAGGGTTATGTTGAGGGCTAGGGTTAGAGATCCGGGTAGGGTTACGATTGAACCTAGGGTTAGGGTTATGTTGACGGCTAGGGTCAGAGATCCGGTTACGGTTACAATTGGACCTAGGGTTAGTGTTATGTTGAGGGCTAGGGTTAGAGATCCGGTTACGGTTACGATTGTACCTAGGGTTAGGGTTATGTTGAGGGCTAGGGTTAGAGATCCCTTTAGAGTTACGATTGGACCTAGGGTTAGGGTTATATTGAGGGTAGGGTTAGAGATCCCGGTAGGGTTACGATTGGACCTAGGGTTAGGGTTATGTTGACGGCTAGGGTCAGAGATCCGGTTACGGTTACAATTGGACCTAGGGTTAGTGTTATGTTGAGGGCTAGGGTTAGAGATCCGCTTAGGGTCACGATTGTACCTTGGGTTAGGGTTATGTTGAGGGCTAGGGTTAGAGATCCGGTTAGGGTCACGATTGGACCTAGGGTTAGGGTTATGTTGAGGGCTAGGGTTAGAGATCCGGTTAAGGTCACGTTTGGACCTAGGGTTAGGGTTATGTTGACGGCTAGGGTTAGAGATCCGGTTAGGGTTACGATTGGACCGAGGGTTAGGGTATTGTTGAGGGCTAGGGTTAGAGATCCGGTTAGGGTCACGATTGCACCTTGGGTTAGGGTTATGTTGAGGGCTAGGGTTAGAGATCCGGTTAGGGTTACGATTGCACCTAGGGTTTGGGTTATGTTGAGAACTAGATTTAGAGATTCGGTTAGGTTTACGATTCGACCTAGGGTTAGCGTTATGTTGAGGGCTAGGGTTAGAGATACGGTTAGGGTCACGATTGGACCTAGTGTTAGGGTTATGTTGAGGGCTAGGGTTAGAGATCCGGTTAGGGTCACGATTGGACCTAGGGTTAGGGTTATGTTGAGGGCTAGGGCTAGAGAGACGTTTAGGGTTACGATTGGACCTAGGGTTAGGGTTATGTTGAGGGCTAGGTTTAGAGATCCGGTTAGGGTTACGATTGGACCTCGGGTTAGGGTTATGTTGAGGGCTAGGGTTAGAGATCCGGTTAGGGTTACGATTGGACCTAGCGTTAGGGTTATGTTGAGGGCTAGGGTTAGAGAGACGGTCAGGGTTACGATTGGACCTAGGGTTAGGGTTATGTTGAGGGCTAGGGTTAGAGAGACGGTTAGGGTTACGATTGGACCTAGGGTTAGGGTTATGTGAGGGCAGGGTTAGAGATCCGGTTAGGGTCACGATTGGACCTAGGGTTAGGGTTATGTTGAGGGCTAGGGTTAGAGATCCGGTTAGGGTCACGATTGGACCTAGGGTTAGGGTTATGTTGAGGGCTAGGGTTAGAGATCCGGTTAGGGTTACAATTGGACCTAGGGTTAGGGTTATGTTGAGGGCTAGGGTTAGAGATCCGGTTAGGGTTACGATTGGACCTAGGGTTAGGGTTATGTTGAGGGCTAGGGTTAGAGAACCGGTTACGGTTACGATTGGACCTAGGGTTAGGGTTATGTTGAGGGCTAGGGTTAGAGATCCGGTTAAGGTCACGTTCGGACCTAGGGTTAGGGTTATGTTGAGGGCTAGGGTTAGAGATCCGGTTAGGGTTACGATTGGACCTAGGGTTAGGGTTATGTTGAGGGCTAGGGTTAGAGATCCGGTTAGGGTTACGATTGGACCTAGGGTTAGGGTTATGTTGAGGGCTAGGGTTAGAGAGACGGTTAGGGTTCCGATTGGACCTAGGGTTAGGGTTATGTTGAGGGCTAGGGTTAGAGATCTGGGTAGGGTTACGATTGAACCTAGGGTTAGGGTTATGTTGAGGACTAGGGTTAGAGATCCAGTTAGGGTCACGATTGGACCTAGGGTTAGGGTTATGTTGAGGGCTAGGGTTAGAGATACGGTTAGGGTCACGATTGGACCTAGGGTTAGGGTTATGTTGAGGGCTAGGGTTAGAGATCCGGTTAGGGTCACGATTGGACCTAGGGTTAGGGTTATGTTGAGGGCTAGGGTTAGAGATCCGCTTAGGGTCACGATTGTACCTTGGGTTAGGGTTATGTTGAGGGCTAGGGTTAGAGATCCGGTTAGGGTCACGATTGGACCTAGGGTTAGGGTTATGTTGAGGGCTAGGGTTAGAGATCCGGTTAAGGTCACGTTTGGACCTAGGGTTAGGGTTATGTTGACGGCTAGGGTTAGAGATCCGGTTAGGGTTACGATTGGACCTAGGGTTAGGGTGATGTTGAGGGCTAGGGTTAGAGATCCGGTTAGGGTCACGATTGCACCTTGGGTTAGGGTTATGTTGAGGGCTAGGGTTAGAGATCCGGTTAGGGTTACGATTGCACCTAGGGTTTGGGTTATGTTGAGAACTAGATTTAGAGATTCGGTTAGGTTTACGATTCGACCTAGGGTTAGCGTTATGTTGAGGGCTAGGGTTAGAGATACGGTTAGGGTCACGATTGGACCTAGTGTTAGGGTTATGTTGAGGGCTAGGGTTAGAGATCCGGTTAGGGTCACGATTGGACCTAGGGTTAGGGTTATGTTGAGGGCTAGGGCTAGAGAGACGTTTAGGGTTACGATTGGACCTAGGGTTAGGGTTATGTTGAGGGCTAGGTTTAGAGATCCGGTTAGGGTTACGATTGGACCTCGGGTTAGGGTTATGTTGAGGGCTAGGGTTAGAGATCCGGTTAGGGTTACGATTGGACCTAGCGTTAGGGTTATGTTGAGGGCTAGGGTTAGAGAGACGGTCAGGGTTACGATTGGACCTAGGGTTAGGGTTATGTTGAGGGCTAGGGTTAGAGAGACGGTTAGGGTTACGATTGGACCTAGGGTTAGGGTTATGTGAGGGCAGGGTTAGAGATCCGGTTAGGGTCACGATTGGACCTAGGGTTAGGGTTATGTTGAGGGCTAGGGTTAGAGATCCGGTTAGGGTCACGATTGGACCTAGGGTTAGGGTTATGTTGAGGGCTAGGGTTAGAGATCCGGTTAGGGTTACAATTGGACCTAGGGTTAGGGTTATGTTGAGGGCTAGGGTTAGAGATCCGGTTAGGGTTACGATTGGACCTAGGGTTAGGGTTATGTTGAGGGCTAGGGTTAGAGAACCGGTTACAGTTACGATTGGACCTAGGGTTAGGGTTATGTTGAGGGCTAGGGTTACAGATCCAGTTAGGGTCACGATTGGACCTAGGGTTAGGGTTATGTTGAGGGCTAGGGTTAGAGATACGGTTAGGGTCACGATTGGACCTAGGGTTAGGGTTATGTTGAGGGTTAGGGTTAGAGATCCGGTTAGGGTCACGATTGGACCTACGGTTAGGGTTATGTTGAGGGCTAGGGTTAGAGATCCGGTTAGGGTTACGATTGGACCTAGGGTTAGGGTTATGTTGAGGGCTAGGGTTAGAGAGACGGTTAGGGTTCCGATTGGACCTAGGGTTAGAGTTATGTTGAGGGGTAGGGTTAGAGATCCGGGTAGGGTTACGATTGCACCTAGGGTTTGGGTTATGTTGAGAACTAGATTTAGAGATTCGGTTAGGTTTAGGATTCGACCTAGGGTTAGCGTTATGTTGAGGGCTAGGGTTAGAGATCCGGTTAGGGTCACGATTGGACCTACGGTTAGGGTTATGTTGAGGGCTAGGGTTAGAGATCCGGTTAGGGTCACGATTGGACCTAGGGTTAGGGGTATGTTGAGGGCTAGGTTTAGAGATCCGGTTAGGGTTACGATTGGACCTAGGGTTAGGGTTATGTTGAGGGCTAGGGTTAGAGATCCGGTTAGGGTTACGATTGAACCTAGGGTTAGGGTTATGTTGAGGGCTAGGGGTAGAGATCCGGTTAGGGTTACGATTGGACCTAGGGTTAGGGTTATGTTGAGGGCTAGGGTTAGAGAGACGGTTAGGGTTCCGATTGGACCTAGGGTTAGGGTTATGTTGAGGGCTAGGGTTAGAGATCCGGGTAGGGTTACGATTGAACCTAGGGTTAGGGTTATGTTGAGGGCTAGGGTTAGAGATCCGGTTACGGTTACGATTGGACCTAGGGTTAGTGTTATGTTGAGGGCTAGGGTTAGAGATCCGGTTACGGTTACGATTGTACCTAGGGTTAGGGTTATGTTGAGGGCTAGGGTTAGAGATCCCTTTAGAGTTACGATTGGACCTAGGGTTAGGGTTATATTGAGGGTAGGGTTAGAGATCCCGGTAGGGTTACGATTGGACCTAGGGTTAGGGTTATGTTGAGGGCTAGGGTTAGAGAACCGGTTACAGTTACGATTGGACCTAGGGTTAGGGTTATGTTGAGGGCTAGGGTTAGAGATCCAGTTAGGGTCACGATTGGACCTAGGGTTAGGGTTATGTTGAGGGCTAGGGTTAGATATACGGTTAGGGTCACGATTGGACCTAGGGTTAGGGTTATGTTGAGGGTTAGGGTTAGAGATCCGGTTAGGGTCACGATTGGACCTACGGTTAGGGTTATGTTGAGGGCTAGGGTTAGAGATCCGGTTAGGGTTACGATTGGACCTAGGGTTAGGGTTATGTTGAGGGCTAGGGTTAGAGAGACGGTTAGGGTTCCGATTGGACCTAGGGTTAGGGTTATGTTGAGGGCTAGGGTTAGAGATCCGGGTAGGGTTACGATTGAACCAGGGTTAGGGTTATGTTGAGGGCTAGGGTTAGAGATCCGGTTAGGGTTACGATTGGACCTAGGGTTAGGGTTTTGTTGAGGGCTAGGGTTAGAGATCCGGTTAGGGTTACGATTGGACCTAGGGTAAGGGATATGTTGAGGGCTAGGGTTAGAGATCCGGTTAGGGTCACGATTGTACATTGGGTTAGGGTTATGTTGAGGGCTAGGGTTAGAGATCCGGTTAGGGTCACGATTGGACCTAGGGTTAGGGTTATGTTGAGGGCTAGGGTTAGAGATCCGGTTAAGGTCACGTTCGGACCTAGGGTTAGGGTTATGTTGAGGGCTAGGGTTAGAGATCCGGTTAGGGTTACGATTGGACCTAGGGTTAGGGTTATGTTGAGGGCTAGGGTTAGAGATCCGGTTAGGGTTACGATTGGACCTAGGGTTAGGGTTATGTTGAGGGCTAGGGTTAGAGAGACGGTTAGGGTTCCGATTGGACCTAGGGTTAGGGTTATGTTGAGGGCTAGGGTTAGAGATCTGGGTAGGGTTACGATTGAACCTAGGGTTAGGGTTATGTTGAGGGCTAGGGTTAGAGATCCGGTTACGGTTACAATTGGACCTAAGGTTAGTGTTATGTTGAGAGCTAGGGTTAGAGATCCGGTTACGGTTACGATTGCACCTAGGGTTAGGGTTATGTTGAGGGCTAGGGTTAGAGATCCAGTTAGGGTCACAATTGGACCTAGGGTTAGGGTTATGTTGAGGGCTAGGGTTAGAGATACGGTTAGGGTCACGATTGGACCTAGGGTTAGGGTTATGTTGAGGGCTAGGGTTAGAGATCCGGTTAGGGTCACGATTGGAGCTAGGGTTAGGGTTATGTTGAGGGCTAGGGTTAGAGATCCGGTTAGGGTCACGATTGTACCTTGGGTTAGGGTTATGTTGAGGGCTAGGGTTAGAGATCCGGTTAGGGTCACGATTGGACCTAGGGTTAGGGTTATGTTGAGGGCTAGGGTTAGAGATCCGGTTAAGGTCACGTTTGGACCTAGTGTTAGGGTTATGTTGACGGCTAGGGTTAGAGATCCGGTTAGGGTTACGATTGGACCTAGGGTTAGGGTGATGTTGAGGGCTAGGGTTAGAGATCCGATTAGGGTCACGATTGCACCTTGGGTTAGGGTTATGTTGAGGGCTAGGGTTAGAGATCCGGTTAGGGTTACGATTGCACCTAGGGTTTGGGTTATGTTGAGAACTAGGTTTAGAGATTCGGTTAGGGTTACGATTCGACCTAGGGTTAGCGTTATGTTGAGGGCTAGGGTTAGAGATACGGTTAGGGTCACGATTGGACCTAGTGTTAGGGTTATGTTGAGGGCTAGGGTTAGAGATCCGGTTAGGGTCACGATTGGACCGAGGGTTAGGGTTATGTTGAGGGCTAGGTTTAGAGATCCGGTTAGGGTTACGATTGGACCTCGGGTTAGGGTTATGTTGAGGGCTAGGGTTAGAGATCCGGTTAGGGTTACGATTGGACCTAGCGTTAGGGTTATGTTGAGGGCTAGGGTTAGAGAGACGGTCAGGGTTACGATTGGACCTAGGGTTAACGTTATGTTGAGGGCTAGGGTTAGAGAGACGGTTAGGGTTACGATTGGACCTAGGGTTAGGGTTATGTTGAGGGCAGGGTTAGAGATCCGGTTAGGGTCACGATTGGACCTAGGGTTAGGGTTATGTTGAGGGCTAGGGTTAGAGATCCGGTTAGGGTTACAAATGGACCTAGGGTTAGGGTTATGTTGAGGGCTAGGGTTAGAGATCCGGTTAGGGTTACGATTGGACCTAGGGTTAGGGTTATGTTGAGGGCTAGGGTTAGAGATCCGGTTAGGGTTACGATTGGACCTAGGGTTAGGGTTATGTTGAGGGCTAGGGTTAGAGAGACGGTTAGGGTTCCGATTGGACCTAGGGTTAGGGTTATGTTGAGGGCTAGGGTTAGAGATCCGGGTAGGGTTACGATTGAACCTAGTGTTAGGGTTATGTTGAGGGCTAGGGTTAGAGATCCGGTTACGGTTACAATTGGACCTAGGGTTAGTGTTATGTTGAGGGCTAGGGTTAGAGATCCGGTTACGGTTACGATTGCACCTAGGATTAGGGTTATGTTGAGGGCTAGGGTTAGAGATCCGGTTAGAGTTACGATTGGACCTAGGGTTAGGGTTATGTTGAGGGTAGGGTTAGAGATCCGGGTAGGGTTACGATTGGACCTAGGGTTAGGGTTATGTTGAGGGCTAGGGTTAGAGATCCGGTTACAGTTACGATTGGACCTAGGGTTAGGGTTATGTTGAGGGCTAGGGTTAGAGAGACGGTTAGGGTTCCGATTGGACCTAGGGTTAGGGTTATGTTGAGGGCTAGCGTTAGAGATACGATTAGGGTCACGATTGGACCTAGGGTTAGGGTTATGTTGAGGGCTAGGGTTAGAGAGACGGTTAGGGTCACGATTGGACCTACGGTTAGGGTTATGTTGAGGGCTAGGGTTAGAGATCCGGTTAGGGTCACGATTGGACCTAGGGTTAGGGTTATGTTGAGGGCTAGGGTTAGAGAGAGGGTTAGGGTTACGATTGGACCTAGGGTTAGGGTTATTTTGAGGGCTAGGTTTAGAGATCCGGTTAGGGTTACGATTGGACCTAGGGTTAGGGTTATGTTGAGGGCTAGGGTTAGAGATCCGGTTAGGGTTACGATTGGACCTAGCGTTAGGGTTATGTTGAGGGCTAGGGTTAGAGAGACGGTTAGGGTTACGATTGGACCTAGGGTTAGGGTTATGTGAGGGCAAGGTTAGAGATTCGGTTAGGATCACGATTGGACCTAGGGTTAGGGTTATGTTGAGGGCTAGGGTTTGAGATCCGGTTGGGGTTACAATTGGACCTAGGGTTAGGGTTATGTTGAGGGCTAGGGTTAGAGATCCAGTTAGAGTTACGATTGGACCTAGGGTTAGGGTTATGTTGAGTGCTAGGGTTAGAGATCCGGTTAGGGTTACGATTGGACCTAGGGTTAGGGTGATGTTGAGGGCTAGGGTTAGAGAGACGGTTAGGGTTCCGATTGGACCTAGGCTTAGGGTTATGTTGAGGGCTAGGGTTAGAGATCCGGGTAGGGTTACGATTGAACCTAGGGTTAGGGTTATGTTGAGGGCTAGGGTTAGAGATCCGGTTACGGTTACAATTGGACCTAGGGTTAGTGTTATGTTGAGGGCTAGGGTTAGAGATCCGGTTACGGTTCCGATTGCACCTAGGGTTAGGGTTATGTTGAGGGCTAGGGTTAGAGATCCGGTTAGAGTTACGATTGGACCTAGGGTTAGGGTTATGTTCAGGGTAGGGTTAGAGATCCCGGTAGGGTTACGATTGGACCTAGGGTTAGGGTTATGTTGAGGGCTAGGGTTAGAGATCCGGTTACAGTTACGATTGGACCTAGGGTTAGGGTTATGTTGAGGGCTAGG
Organism: Miniopterus schreibersii; assembly: GCF_964146895.1. Lineage (NCBI taxonomy): Eukaryota > Metazoa > Chordata > Mammalia > Chiroptera > Miniopteridae > Miniopterus > Miniopterus schreibersii. The sequence continues at coordinate 59,363 of NW_027669843.1, read as the reverse complement.
GTTAGAGATCCAGTTATGGTCACGATTGGACCTAGGGTTAGGGTTATGTTGAGGGCTAGGGTTAGAGATACGGTTAGGGTCACGATTGGACCTAGGGTTAGGGTTATGTTGAGGGCTAGGGTTAGAGATACGGTTAGGGTCACGATTGGACCTAGGGTTAGGGTTATGTTGAGGGCTAGGGTTAGAGATCCTTTTAGGGTCACGATTGTACCTTGGGTTAGGGTTATGTTGAGGGCTAGGGTTAGAGATCCGGTTAGGGTCACGATTGGACCTAGGGTAGGGTTATGTTGAGGGCTAGGGTTAGAGATCCGGTTAAGGTCACGTTTGGACCTAGGGTTAAGGTTATGTTGAAGGCTAGGGTTAGAGATCCGGTTAGGGTTACGATTGGACCTAGGGTTAAGGTGATGTTGAGGGCTAGGGTTAGAGATCCGGGTACGGTTACGATTGGACCTAGGGTTAGGGTTATGTTGAGGGCTAGGGTTAGAGATCCGGTTACGGTTACGATTGTACCTAGGGTTAGGGTTATGTTGAGGGCTAGGGTTAGAGATCCCTTTAGAGTTACGATTGGACCTAGGGTTAGGGTTATATTGAGGGTAGGGTTAGAGATCCCGGTAGGGTTACGATTGGACCTAGGGTTAGGGTTATGTTGAGGGCTAGGGTTAGAGAACCGGTTACAGTTACGATTGGACCTAGGGTTAGGGTTATGTTGAGGGCTAGGGTTAGAGATCCAGTTAGGGTCACGATTGGACCTAGGGTTAGGGTTATGTTGAGGGTTAGGGTTAGAGATCCGGTTAGGGTCACGATTGGACCTACGGTTAGGGTTATGTTGAGGGTTAGGGTTAGAGATCCGGTTAGGGTCACGATTGGACCTACGGTTAGGGTTATGTTGAGGGCTAGGGTTAGAGATCCGGTTAGGGTTACGATTGGACCTAGGGTTAGGGTTATGTTGAGGGCTAGGGTTAGAGAGACGGTTAGGGTTCCGATTGGACCTAGGGTTAGGGTTATGTTGAGGGCTAGGGTTAGAGATCTGGGTAGGGTTACGATTGAACCTAGGGTTAGGGTTATGTTGAGGGCTAGGGTTAGAGATCCGGTTACGGTTACAATTGGACCTAAGGTTAGTGTTATGTTGAGAGCTAGGGTTAGAGATCCGGTTACGGTTACGATTGCACCTAGGGTTAGGGTTATGTTGAGGGCTAGGGTTAGAGATCCAGTTAGGGTCACGATTGGACCTAGGGTTAGGGTTATGTTGAGGGCTAGGGTTAGAGATACGGTTAGGGTCACGATTGGACCTAGGGTTAGGGTTATGTTGAGGGCTAGGGTTAGAGATCCGGTTAGGGTCACGATTGGAGCTAGGGTTAGGGTTATGTTGAGGGCTAGGGTTAGAGATCCGGTTAGCGTCACGATTGTACCTTGGGTTAGGGTTATGTTAAGGGCTAGGGTTAGAGATCCGGTTAGGGTCACGATTGGACCTAGGGTTAGGGTTATGTTGAGGGCTCGGGTTAGAGATCCGATTAAGGTCACGTTTGGACCTAGTGTTAGGGTTATGTTGACGGCTAGGGTTAGAGATCCGGTTAGGGTTACGATTGGACCTAGGGTTAGGGTGATGTTGAGGGCTAGGGTTAGAGATCCGATTAGGGTCACGATTGCACCTTGGGTTAGGGTTATGTTGAGGGCTAGGGTTAGAGATCCGGTTAGGGTTACGATTGCACCTAGGGTTTGGGTTATGTTGAGAACTAGGTTTAGAGATTCGGTTAGGGTTACGATTCGACCTAGGGTTAGCGTTATGTTGAGGGCTAGGGTTAGAGATACGGTTAGGGTCACGATTGGACCTAGTGTTAGGGTTATGTTGAAGGCTAGGGTTAGAGATCCGGTTAGGGTCACGATTGGACCGAGGGTTAGGGTTATGTTGAGGGCTAGGTTTAGAGATCCGGTTAGGGTTACGATTGGACCTCGGGTTAGGGTTATGTTGAGGGCTAGGGTTAGAGATCCGGTTAGGGTTACGATTGGACCTAGCGTTAGGGTTATGTTGAGGGCTAGGGTTAGAGAGACGGTCAGGGTTACGATTGGACCTAGGGTTAACGTTATGTTGAGGGCTAGGGTTAGAGAGACGGTTAGGGTTACGATTGGACCTAGGGTTAGGGTTATGTTGAGGGCAGGGTTAGAGATCCGGTTAGGGTCACGATTGGACCTAGGGTTAGGGTTATGTTGAGGGCTAGGGTTAGAGATCCGGTTAGGGTTACAAATGGACCTAGGGTTAGGGTTATGTTGAGGGCTAGGGTTAGAGATCCGGTTAGGGTTACGATTGGACCTAGGGTTAGGGTTATGTTGAGGGCTAGGGTTAGAGATCCGGTTAGGGTTACGATTGGACCTAGGGTTAGGGTTATGTTGAGGGCTAGGGTTAGAGAGACGGTTAGGGTTCCGATTGGACCTAGGGTTAGGGTTATGTTGAGGGCTAGGGTTAGAGATCCGGGTAGGGTTACGATTGAACCTAGTGTTAGGGTTATGTTGAGGGCTAGGGTTAGAGATCCGGTTACGGTTACAATTGGACCTAGGGTTAGTGTTATGTTGAGGGCTAGGGTTAGAGATCCGGTTACGGTTACGATTGCACCTAGGATTAGGGTTATGTTGAGGGCTAGGGTTAGAGATCCGGTTAGAGTTACGATTGGACCTAGGTTTAGGGTTATGTTGAGGGTAGGGTTAGAGAGACGGTTAGGGTTATGATTGGACCTAGGGTTAGGGTTATGTTGAGGGCTAGGGTTAGAGATCCGGTTACAGTTACGATTGGACCTAGGGTTAGGGTTATGTTGAGGGCTAGGGTTAGAGAGACGGTTAGGGTTCCGATTGGACCTAGGGTTAGGGTTATGTTGAGGGCTAGCGTTAGAGATACGATTAGGGTCACGATTGGACCTAGGGTTAGGGTTATGTTGAGGGCTAGGGTTAGAGAGACGGTTAGGGTCACGATTGGACCTACGGTTAGGGTTATGTTGAGGGCTAGGGTTAGAGATCCGGTTAGGGTCACGATTGGACCTAGGGTTAGGGTTATGTTGAGGGCTAGGGTTAGAGATCCGGTTAGGGTTACGATTGGACCTAGGGTTAGGGTTATTTTGAGGGCTAGGTTTAGAGATCCGGTTAGGGTTACGATTGGACCTAGGGTTAGGGTTATGTTGAGGGCTAGGGTTAGAGATCCGGTTAGGGTTACGATTGGACCTAGCGTTAGGGTTATGTTGAGGGCTAGGGTTAGAGAGACGGTTAGGGTTACGATTGGACCTAGGGTTAGGGTTATGTGAGGGCAGGGTTAGAGATTCGGTTAGGATCACGATTGGACCTAGGGTTAGGGTTATGTTGAGGGCTAGGGTTTGAGATCCGGTTGGGGTTACAATTGGACCTAGGGTTAGGGTTATGTTGAGGGCTAGGGTTAGAGATCCGGTTAGAGTTACGATTGGACCTAGGGTTAGGGTTATGTTGAGGGCTAGGGTTAGAGATCCGGTTAGGGTTACGATTGGACCTAGGGTTAGGGTGATGTTGAGGGCTAGGGTTAGAGAGACGGTTAGGGTTCCGATTGGACCTAGGCTTAGGGTTATGTTGAGGGCTAGGGTTAGAGATCCGGGTAGGGTTACGATTGAACCTAGGGTTAGGGTTATGTTGAGGGCTAGGGTTAGAGATCCGGTTACGGTTACAATTGGACCTAGGGTTAGTGTTATGTTGAGGGCTAGGGTTAGAGATCCGGTTACGGTTCCGATTGCACCTAGGGTTAGGGTTATGTTGAGGGCTAGGGTTAGAGATCCGGTTAGAGTTACGATTGGACCTAGGGTTAGGGTTATGTTGAGGGTAGGGTTAGAGATCCCGGTAGGGTTACGATTGGACCTAGGGTTAGGGTTATGTTGAGGGCTAGGGTTAGATATCCGGTTACAGTTACGATTGGACCTAGGGTTAGGGTTATGTTGAGGGCTAGGGTTAGAGATCCAGTTAGGGTCACGATAGGACCTAGGGTTAGGGTTATGTTGAGGGCTAGGGTTAGAGATACGGTTAGGGTCACGATTGGACCTAGGGTTAGGGTTATGTTGAGGGCTAGGGTTAGAGATACGGTTAGGGTCACGATTGGACCTAGGGTTAGGGTTATGTTGAGGGCTAGGGTTAGAGATCCTTTTAGGGTCACGATTGTACCTTGGGTTAGGGTTATGTTGAGGGCTAGGGTTAGAGATCCGGTTAGGGTCACGATTGGACCTAGGGTTAGGGTTATGTTGAGGGCTAGGGTTAGAGATCCGGTTAAGGTCACGTTTGGACCTAGGGTTAAGGTTATGTTGAAGGCTAGGGTTAGAGATCCGGTTAGGGTTACGATTGGACCTAGGGTTAAGGTGATGTTGAGGGCTAGGGTTAGAGATCCGGGTACGGTTACGATTGGACCTAGGGTTAGGGTTATGTTGAGGGCTAGGGTTAGAGATCCGGTTACGGTTACGATTGTACCTAGGGTTAGGGTTATGTTGAGGGCTAGGGTTAGAGATCCCTTTAGAGTTACGATTGGACCTAGGGTTAGGGTTATATTGAGGGTAGGGTTAGAGATCCCGGTAGGGTTACGATTGGACCTAGGGTTAGGGTTATGTTGAGGGCTAGGGTTAGAGAACCGGTTACAGTTACGATTGGACCTAGGGTTAGGGTTATGTTGAGGGCTAGGGTTAGAGATCCAGTTAGGGTCACGATTGGACCTAGGGTTAGGGTTATGTTGAGGGCTAGGGTTAGAGATACGGTTAGGGTCACGATTGGACCTAGGGTTAGGGTTATGTTGAGGGTTAGGGTTAGAGATCCGGTTAGGGTCACGATTAGACCTACGGTTAGGGTTATGTTGAGGGCTAGGGTTAGAGATCCGGTTAGGGTTACGATTGGACCTAGGGTTAGGGTTATGTTGAGGGCTAGGGTTAGAGAGACGGTTAGGGTTCCGATTGGACCTAGGGTTAGGGTTATGTTGAGGGCTAGGGTTAGAGATCCGGGTAGGGTTACGATTGAACCAGGGTTAGGGTTATGTTGAGGGCTAGGGTTAGAGATCCGGTTAGGGTTACGATTGGACCTAGGGTTAGGGTTTTGTTGAGGGCTAGGGTTAGAGATCCGGTTAGGGTTACGATTGGACCTAGAGTTAGGGATATGTTGAGGGCTAGGGTTAGAGATCCGGTTAGGGTCACGATTGTACATTGGGTTAGGGTTATGTTGAGGGCTAGGGTTAGAGATCCGGTTAAGGTCACGTTCGGACCTAGGGTTAGGGTTATGTTGAGGGCTAGGGTTAGAGATCCGGTTAGGGTTACGATTGGACCTAGGGTTAGGGTTATGTTGAGGGCTAGGGTTAGAGATCCGGTTAGGGTTACGATTGGACCTAGGGTTAGGGTTATGTTGAGGGCTAGGGTTAGAGAGACGGTTAGGGTTCCGATTGGACCTAGGGTTAGGGTTATGTTGAGGGCTAGGGTTAGAGATCTGGGTAGGGTTACGATTGAACCTAGGGTTAGGGTTATGTTGAGGGCTAGGGTTAGAGATCCGGTTACGGTTACAATTGGACCTAAGGTTAGTGTTATGTTGAGAGCTAGGGTTAGAGATCCGGTTACGGTTACGATTGCACCTAGGGTTAGGGTTATGTTGAGGGCTAGGGTTAGAGATCCAGTTAGGGTCACGATTGGACCTAGGGTTAGGGTTATGTTGAGGGCTACGGTTAGAGATACGGTTAGGGTCACGATTGGACCTAGGGTTAGGGTTATGTTGAGGGCTAGGGTTAGAGATCCGGTTAGGGTCACGATTGGAGCTAGGGTTAGGGTTATGTTGAGGGGTAGGGTTAGAGATCCGGTTAGGGTCACGATTGTACCTTGGGTTAGGGTTATGTTGAGGGCTAGGGTTAGAGATCCGGTTAGGGTCACGATTGGACCTAGGGTTAGGGTTATGTTGAGGGCTAGGGTTAGAGATCCGGTTAAGGTCACGTTTGGACCTAGGGTTAGGGTTATGTTGACGGCTAGGGTTAGAGATCCGGTTAGGGTTACGATTGGACCTAGGGTTAGGGTGATGTTGAGGGCTAGGGTTAGAGATACGGTTAGGGTCACGATTGCACCTTGGGTTAGGGTTATGTTGAGGGCTAGGGTTAGAGATCCGGTTAGGGTTACGATTGCACCTAGGGTTTGGGTTATGTTGAGAACTAGGTTTAGTGATTCGGTTAGGGTTACGATTCGACCTAGGGTTAGCGTTATGTTGAGGGCTAGGGTTAGAGATACGGTTAGGGTCACGATTGGACCTAGTGTTAGGGTTATGTTGAGGGCTAGGGTTAGAGATCCGGTTAGGGTCACGATTGGACCGAGGGTTAGGGTTATGTTGAGGGCTAGGTTTAGAGATCCGGTTAGGGTTACGATTGGACCTCGGGTTAGGGTTATGTTGAGGGCTAGGGTTAGAGATCCGGTTAGGGTTACGATTGGACCTAGCGTTAGGGTTATGTTGAGGGCTAGGGTTAGAGAGACGGTCAGGGTTACGATTGGACCTAGGGTTAACGTTATGTTGAGGGCTAGGGTTAGAGAGACGGTTTGGGTTACGATTGGACCTAGGGTTAGGGTTATGTTGAGGGCAGGGTTAGAGATCCGGTTAGGGTCACGATTGGACCTAGGGTTAGGGTTATGTTGAGGGCTAGGGTTAGAGATCCGGTTAGGGTTACAAATGGACCTAGGGTTAGGGTTATGTTGAGGGCTAGGGTTAGAGATCCGGTTAGGGTTACCATTGGACCTAGGGTTAGGGTTATGTTGAGGGCTAGGGTTAGAGATCCGGTTAGGGTTACGATTGGACCTAGGGTTAGGGTTATGTTGAGGGCTAGGGTTAGAGAGACGGTTAGGGTTCCGATTGGACCTACGGTTAGGGTTATGTTGAGGGCTAGGGTTAGAAATCCGGGTAGGGTTACGATTGAACCTAGTGTTAGGGTTATGTTGAGGGCTAGGGTTAGAGATCCGGTTACGGTTACAATTGGACCTAGGGTTAGTGTTATGTTGAGGGCTAGGGTTAGAGATCCGGTTACGGTTACGATTGCACCTAGGATTAGGGTTATGTTGAGGGCTAGGGTTAGAGATCCGGTTAGAGTTACGATTGGACCTAGGGTTAGGGTTATGTTGAGGGTAGGGTTAGAGATCCGGGTAGGGTTACGATTGGACCTATGGTTAGGGTTATGTTGAGGGCTAGGGTTAGAGATCCGGTTACAGTTACGATTGGACCTAGGGTTAGGGTTATGTTGAGGGCTAGCGTTAGAGATACGATTAGGGTCACGATTGGACCTAGGGTTAGGGTTATGTTGAGGGCTAGGGTTAGAGAGACGGTTAGGGTCACGATTGGACCTACGGTTAGGGTTATGTTGAGGGCTAGGGTTAGAGATCCGGTTAGGGTCACGATTGGACCTAGGGTTAGGGTTATGTTCAGGGCTAGGGTTAGAGATCCGGTTAGGGTTACGATTGGACCTAGGGTTAGGGTTATTTTGAGGGCTAGGTTTAGAGATCCGGTTAGGGTTACGATTGGACCTAGGGTTAGGGTTATGTTGAGGGCTAGGGTTAGAGATCCGGTTAGGGTTACGATTGGATCTAGCGTTAGGGTTATGTGGAGGGCTAGGGTTAGAGAGACGGTTAGGGTTACGATTGGACCTAGGGTTAGGGTTATGTGAGGGCAGGGTTAGAGATTCGGTTAGGGTCACGATTGGACCTAGGGTTAGGGTTATGTTGAGGGCTTGGGTTTGAGATCCGGTTAGGGTTACAATTGGACCTAGGGTTAGGGTTATGTTGAGGGCTAGGGTTAGAGATCCAGTTAGAGTTACGATTGGACCTAGGGTTAGGGTTATGTTGAGGGCTAGGGTTAGAGATCCGGTTAGGGTTACGATTGGACCTAGGGTTAGGGTGATGTTGAGGGCTAGGGTTAGAGAGACGGTTAGGGTTCCGATTGGACCTAGGGTTAGGGTTATGTTGAGGGCTAGCGTTAGAGATACGATTAGGGTCACGATTGGACCTAGGGTTAGGGTTATGTTGAGGGCTAGGGTTAGAGAGACGGTTAGGGTCACGATTGGACCTACGGTTAGGGTTATGTTGAGGGCTAGGGTTAGAGATCCGGTTAGGGTCACGATTGGACCTAGGGTTAGGGTTATGTTCAGGGCTAGGGTTAGAGATCCGGTTAGGGTTACGATTGGACCTAGGGTTAGGGTTATTTTGAGGGCTAGGTTTAGAGATCCGGTTAGGGTTACGATTGGACCTAGGGTTAGGGTTATGTTGAGGGCTAGGGTTAGAGATCCGGTTAGGGTTACGATTGGATCTAGCGTTAGGGTTATGTTGAGGGCTAGGGTTAGAGAGACGGTTAGGGTTACGATTGGACCTAGGGTTAGGGTTATGTGAGGGCAGGGTTAGAGATTCGGTTAGGGTCACGATTGGACCTAGGGTTAGGGTTATGTTGAGGGCTTGGGTTTGAGATCCGGTTAGGGTTACAATTGGACCTAGGGTTAGGGTTATGTTGAGGGCTAGGGTTAGAGATCCAGTTAGAGTTACGATTGGACCTAGGGTTAGGGTTATGTTGAGGGCTAGGGTTAGAGATCCGGTTAGGGTTACGATTGGACCTAGGGTTAGGGTGATGTTGAGGGCTAGGGTTAGAGAGACGGTTAGGGTTCCGATTGGACCTAGGCTTAGGGTTATGTTGAGGGCTAGGGTTAGAGATCCGGGTAGGGTTACGATTGAACCTAGGGTTAGGGTTATGTTGAGGGCTAGGGTTAGAGATCCGGTTACGGTTACAATTGGACCTAGGGTTAGTGTTATGTTGAGGGCTAGGGTTAGAGATCCGGTTACGGTTCCGATTGCACCTAGGGTTAGGGTTATGTTGAGGGCTAGGGTTAGAGATCCGGTTAGAGTTACGATTGGACCTAGGGTTAGGGTTATGTTGAGGGTAGGGTTAGAGATCCCGGTAGGGTTACGATTGGACCTAGGGTTAGGGTTATGTTGAGGGCTAGGGTTAGAGATCCGGTTACAGTTACGATTGGACCTAGGGTTAGGGTTATGTTGAGGGCTAGGGTTAGAGATCCAGTTAGGGTCACGATTGGACCTAGGGTTAGGGTTATGTTGAGGGCTAGGGTTAGAGATACGGTTAGGGTCACGATTGGACCTAGGGTTAGGGTTATGTTGAGGGCTAGGGTTAGAGATACGGTTAGGGTCACGATTGGACCTAGGGTTAGGGTTATGTTGAGGGCTAGGGTTAGAGATCCTTTTAGGGTCACGATTGTACCTTGGGTTAGGGTTATGTTGAGGGCTAGGGTTAGAGATCCGGTTAGGGTCACGATTGGGCATAGGGTTAGGGTTATGTTGAGGGCTAGGGTTAGAGATCCGGTTAAGGTCACGTTTGGACCTAGGGTTAAGGTTATGTTGAAGGCTAGGGTTAGAGATCCGGTTAGGGTTACGATTGGACCTAGGGTTAAGGTGATGTTGAGGGCTAGGGTTAGAGATCCGGTTAGGGTCACGATTGCACCTTGGGTTAGGGTTATGTTGAGGGCTAGGGTTAGAGATCCGGTTAAAGTCACGTTTGGACCTAGGGTTAGGGTTATGTTGACGGCTAGGGTTAGAGATCCGGTTAGGGTTACGATTGGACCTAGGGTTAGGGTTATGTTGAGGGCTAGGGTTAGAGATCCGGTTAGGGTCACGATTGTACCTTGGGTTAGGGTTATGTTGAGGGCTAGGGTTAGAGATCCGGTTAGGGTTACCATTGGACCTAGGGTTAGGGTTATGTTGAGGGCTAGGGTTAGAGATCCGGTTAAGGTCACGTTTGGACCTAGGGTTAGGGTTATGTTGACGGCTAGGGTTAGAGATCCGGTTAGGGTTACGATTGGACCTAGGGTTAGGGTGATGTTGAGGGCTAGGGTTAGAGATCCGGTTAGGGTCACGATTGCCCCTAGGGTTAGGGTTATGTTGAGAACTAGGTTTAGAGATTCGGTTAGGGTTACGATTGGACCTAGGGTTAGCGTTATGTTGAGGTCTAGGGTTAGAGATACGGTTAGGGTCACGATTGGACCTAGAGTTAGGGTTATGTTGAGGGCTAGGGTTAGAGATCCGGTTAAGGTCACGTTTGGACCTAGGGTTAGGGTTATGTTGACGGCTAGGGTTAGAGATCCGGTTAGGGTTACGATTGGACCTAGGGTTAGGGTGATGTTGAGGGCTAGGGTTAGAGATACGGTTAGGGTCACGATTGCACCTTGGGTTAGGGTTATGTTGAGGTCTAGGGTTAGAGATCCGGTTAGGGTTACGATTGCACCTAGGGTTTGGGTTATGTTGAGAACTAGGTTTAGTGATTCGGTTAGGGTTACGATTCGACCTAGGGTTAGCGTTATGTTGAGGGCTAGGGTTAGAGATACGGTTAGGGTCACGATTGGACCTAGTGTTAGGGTTATGTTGAGGGCTAGGGTTAGAGATCCGGTTAGGGTCACGATTGGACCGAGGGTTAGGGTTATGTTGAGGGCTAGGGTTAGAGATCCGGGTAGGGTTACGATTGAACCTAGGGTTAGGGTTATGTTGAGGGCTAGGGTTAGAGATCCGGTTACGGTTACAATTGGACCTAGGGTTAGTGTTATGTTGAGGGCTAGGGTTAGAGATCCGGTTACGGTTCCGATTGCACCTAGGGTTAGGGTTATGTTGAGGGCTAGGGTTAGAGATCCGGTTAGAGTTACGATTGGACCTAGGGTTAGGGTTATGTTGAGGGTAGGGTTAGAGATCCCGGTAGGGTTACGATTGGACCTAGGGTTAGGGTTATGTTGAGGGCTAGGGTTAGAGATCCGGTTACAGTTACGATTGGACCTAGGGTTAGGGTTATGTTGAGGGCTAGGGTTAGAGATCCAGTTAGGGTCACGATTGGACCTAGGGTTAGGGTTATGTTGAGGGCTAGGGTTAGAGATACGGTTAGGGTCACGATTGGACCTAGGGTTAGGGTTATGTTGAGGGCTAGGGTTAGAGATACGGTTAGGGTCACGATTGGACCTAGGGTTAGGGTTATGTTGAGGGCTAGGGTTAGAGATCCTTTTAGGGTCACGATTGTACCTTGGGTTAGGGTTATGTTGAGGGCTAGGGTTAGAGATCCGGTTAGGGTCACGATTGGGCATAGGGTTAGGGTTATGTTGAGGGCTAGGGTTAGAGATCCGGTTAAGGTCACGTTTGGACCTAGGGTTAAGGTTATGTTGAAGGCTAGGGTTAGAGATCCGGTTAGGGTTACGATTGGACCTAGGGTTAAGGTGATGTTGAGGGCTAGGGTTAGAGATCCGGTTAGGGTCACGATTGCACCTTGGGTTAGGGTTATGTTGAGGGCTAGGGTTAGAGATCCGGTTAAAGTCACGTTTGGACCTAGGGTTAGGGTTATGTTGACGGCTAGGGTTAGAGATCCGGTTAGGGTTACGATTGGACCTAGGGTTAGGGTTATGTTGAGGGCTAGGGTTAGAGATCCGGTTAGGGTCACGATTGTACCTTGGGTTAGGGTTATGTTGAGGGCTAGGGTTAGAGATCCGGTTAGGGTTACCATTGGACCTAGGGTTAGGGTTATGTTGAGGGCTAGGGTTAGAGATCCGGTTAAGGTCACGTTTGGACCTAGGGTTAGGGTTATGTTGACGGCTAGGGATAGAGATCCGGTTAGGGTTACGATTGGACCTAGGGTTAGGGTGATGTTGAGGGCTAGGGTTAGAGATCCGGTTAGGGTCACGATTGCCCCTAGGGTTAGGGTTATGTTGAGAACTAGGTTTAGAGATTCGGTTAGGGTTACGATTGGACCTAGGGTTAGCGTTATGTTGAGGTCTAGGGTTAGAGATACGGTTAGGGTCACGATTGGACCTAGAGTTAGGGTTATGTTGAGGGCTAGGGTTAGAGATACGGTTAGGGTCACGATTGGACCTAGGGTTAGGGTTATGTTGAGGGCTAGGGTTAGAGATCCTTTTAGGGTCACGATTGTACCTTGGGTTAGGGTTATGTTGAGGGCTAGGGTTAGAGATCCGGTTAGGGTCACGATTGGACCTAGGGTTAGGGTTATGTTGAGGGCTAGGGTTAGAGATCCGGTTAAGGTCACGTTTGGACCTAGGGTTAAGGTTATGTTGAAGGCTAGGGTTAGAGATCCGGTTAGGGTTACGATTGGACCTAGGGTTAAGGTGATGTTGAGGGCTAGGGTTAGAGATCCGGGTACGGTTACGATTGGACCTAGGGTTAGGGTTATGTTGAGGGCTAGGGTTAGAGATCCGGTTACGGTTACGATTGTACCTAGGGTTAGGGTTATGTTGAGGGCTAGGGTTAGAGATCCCTTTAGAGTTACGATTGGACCTAGGGTTAGGGTTATATTGAGGGTAGGGTTAGAGATCCCGGTAGGGTTACGATTGGACCTAGGGTTAGGGTTATGTTGAGGGCTAGGGTTAGAGAACCGGTTACAGTTACGATTGGACCTAGGGTTAGGGTTATGTTGAGGGCTAGGGTTAGAGATCCGGTTAGGGTCACGATTGGACCTAGGGTTAGGGTTATGTTCAGGGCTAGGGTTAGAGATCCGGTTAGGGTTACGATTGGACCTAGGGTTAGGGTTATTTTGAGGGCTAGGTTTAGAGATCCGGTTAGGGTTACGATTGGACCTAGGGTTAGGGTTATGTTGAGGGCTAGGGTTAGAGATCCGGTTAGGGTTACGATTGGATCTAGCGTTAGGGTTATGTTGAGGGCTAGGGTTAGAGAGACGGTTAGGGTTACGATTGGACCTAGGGTTAGGGTTATGTTGAGGGCTAGGGTTAGAGATCCAGTTAGAGTTACGATTGGACCTAGGGTTAGGGTTATGTTGAGGGCTAGGGTTAGAGATCCGGTTAGGGTTACGATTGGACCTAGGGTTAGGGTGATGTTGAGGGCTAGGGTTAGAGAGACGGTTAGGGTTCCGATTGGACCTAGGGTTAGGGTTATGTTGAGGGCTAGCGTTAGAGATACGATTAGGGTCACGATTGGACCTAGGGTTAGGGTTATGTTGAGGGCTAGGGTTAGAGAGACGGTTAGGGTCACGATTGGACCTACGGTTAGGGTTATGTTGAGGGCTAGGGTTAGAGATCCGGTTAGGGTCACGATTGGACCTAGGGTTAGGGTTATGTTCAGGGCTAGGGTTAGAGATCCGGTTAGGGTTACGATTGGACCTAGGGTTAGGGTTATTTTGAGGGCTAGGTTTAGAGATCCGGTTAGGGTTACGATTGGACCTAGGGTTAGGGTTATGTTGAGGGCTAGGGTTAGAGATCCGGTTAGGGTTACGATTGGATCTAGCGTTAGGGTTATGTTGAGGGCTAGGGTTAGAGAGACGGTTAGGGTTACGATTGGACCTAGGGTTAGGGTTATGTGAGGGCAGGGTTAGAGATTCGGTTAGGGTCACGATTGGACCTAGGGTTAGGGTTATGTTGAGGGCTTGGGTTTGAGATCCGGTTAGGGTTACAATTGGACCTAGGGTTAGGGTTATGTTGAGGGCTAGGGTTAGAGATCCAGTTAGAGTTACGATTGGACCTAGGGTTAGGGTTATGTTGAGGGCTAGGGTTAGAGATCCGGTTAGGGTTACGATTGGACCTAGGGTTAGGGTGATGTTGAGGGCTAGGGTTAGAGAGACGGTTAGGGTTCCGATTGGACCTAGGCTTAGGGTTATGTTGAGGGCTAGGGTTAGAGATCCGGGTAGGGTTACGATTGAACCTAGGGTTAGGGTTATGTTGAGGGCTAGGGTTAGAGATCCGGTTACGGTTACAATTGGACCTAGGGTTAGTGTTATGTTGAGGGCTAGGGTTAGAGATCCGGTTACGGTTCCGATTGCACCTAGGGTTAGGGTTATGTTGAGGGCTAGGGTTAGAGATCCGGTTAGAGTTACGATTGGACCTAGGGTTAGGGTTATGTTGAGGGTAGGGTTAGAGATCCCGGTAGGGTCACGATTGGAGCTAGGGTTAGGGTTATGTTGAGGGGTAGGGTTAGAGATCCGGTTAGGGTCACGATTGTACCTTGGGTTAGGGTTATGTTGAGGGCTAGGGTTAGAGATCCGGTTAGGGTCACGATTGGACCTAGGGTTAGGGTTATGTTGAGGGCTAGGGTTAGAGATCCGGTTAAGGTCACGTTTGGACCTAGGGTTAGGGTTATGTTGACGGCTAGGGTTAGAGATCCGGTTAGGGTTACGATTGGACCTAGGGTTAGGGTGATGTTGAGGGCTAGGGTTAGAGATACGGTTAGGGTCACGATTGCACCTTGGGTTAGGGTTATGTTGAGGGCTAGGGTTAGAGATCCGGTTAGGGTTACGATTGCACCTAGGGTTTGGGTTATGTTGAGAACTAGGTTTAGTGATTCGGTTAGGGTTACGATTCGACCTAGGGTTAGCGTTATGTTGAGGGCTAGGGTTAGAGATACGGTTAGGGTCACGATTGGACCTAGTGTTAGGGTTATGTTGAGGGCTAGGGTTAGAGATCCGGTTAGGGTCACGATTGGACCGAGGGTTAGGGTTATGTTGAGGGCTAGGGTTAGAGATCCGGGTAGGGTTACGATTGAACCTAGGGTTAGGGTTATGTTGAGGGCTAGGGTTAGAGATCCGGTTACGGTTACAATTGGACCTAGGGTTAGTGTTATGTTGAGGGCTAGGGTTAGAGATCCGGTTACGGTTCCGATTGCACCTAGGGTTAGGGTTATGTTGAGGGCTAGGGTTAGAGATCCGGTTAGAGTTACGATTGGACCTAGGGTTAGGGTTATGTTGAGGGTAGGGTTAGAGATCCCGGTAGGGTTACGATTGGACCTAGGGTTAGGGTTATGTTGAGGGCTAGGGTTAGAGATCCGGTTACAGTTACGATTGGACCTAGGCTTAGGGTTATGTTGAGGGCTAGGGTTAGAGATCCAGTTAGGGTCACGATTGGACCTAGGGTTAGGGTTATGTTGAGGGCTAGGGTTAGAGATACGGTTAGGGTCACGATTGGACCTAGGGTTAGGGTTATGTTGAGGGCTAGGGTTAGAGATACGGTTAGGGTCACGATTGGACCTAGGGTTAGGGTTATGTTGAGGGCTAGGGTTAGAGATCCTTTTAGGGTCACGATTGTACCTTGGGTTAGGGTTATGTTGAGGGCTAGGGTTAGAGATCCGGTTAGGGTCACGATTGGGCATAGGGTTAGGGTTATGTTGAGGGCTAGGGTTAGAGATCCGGTTAAGGTCACGTTTGGACCTAGGGTTAAGGTTATGTTGAAGGCTAGGGTTAGAGATCCGGTTAGGGTTACGATTGGACCTAGGGTTAAGGTGATGTTGAGGGCTAGGGTTAGAGATCTGGTTAGGGTCACGATTGCACCTTGGGTTAGGGTTATGTTGAGGGCTAGGGTTAGAGATCCGGTTAAAGTCACGTTTGGACCTAGGGTTAGGGTTATGTTGACGGCTAGGGTTAGAGATCCGGTTAGGGTTACGATTGGACCTAGGGTTAGGGTTATGTTGAGGGCTAGGGTTAGAGATCCGGTTAGGGTCACGATTGTACCTTGGGTTAGGGTTATGTTGAGGGCTAGGGTTAGAGATCCGGTTAGGGTTACCATTGGACCTAGGGTTAGGGTTATGTTGAGGGCTAGGGTTAGAGATCCGGTTAAGGTCACGTTTGGACCTAGGGTTAGGGTTATGTTGACGGCTAGGGTTAGAGATCCGGTTAGGGTTACGATTGGACCTAGGGTTAGGGTGATGTTGAGGGCTAGGGTTAGAGATCCGGTTAGGGTCACGATTGCCCCTAGGGTTAGGGTTATGTTGAGAACTAGGTTTAGAGATTCGGTTAGGGTTACGATTGGACCTAGGGTTAGCGTTATGTTGAGGTCTAGGGTTAGAGATACGGTTAGGGTCACGATTGGACCTAGAGTTAGGGTTATGTTGAGGGCTAGGGTTAGAGATACGGTTAGGGTCACGATTGGACCTAGGGTTAGGGTTATGTTGAGGGCTAGGGTTAGAGATCCTTTTAGGGTCACGATTGTACCTTGGGTTAGGGTTATGTTGAGGGCTAGGGTTAGAGATCCGGTTAGGGTCACGATTGGACCTAGGGTTAGGGTTATGTTGAGGGCTAGGGTTAGAGATCCGGTTAAGGTCACGTTTGGACCTAGGGTTAAGGTTATGTTGAAGGCTAGGGTTAGAGATCCGGTTAGGGTTACGATTGGACCTAGGGTTAAGGTGATGTTGAGGGCTAGGGTTAGAGATCCGGGTACGGTTACGATTGGACCTAGGGTTAGGGTTATGTTGAGGGCTAGGGTTAGAGATCCGGTTACGGTTACGATTGTACCTAGGGTTAGGGTTATGTTGAGGGCTAGGGTTAGAGATCCCTTTAGAGTTACGATTGGACCTAGGGTTAGGGTTATATTGAGGGTAGGGTTAGAGATCCCGGTAGGGTTACGATTGGACCTAGGGTTAGGGTTATGTTGAGGGCTAGGGTTAGAGAACCGGTTACAGTTACGATTGGACCTAGGGTTAGGGTTATGTTGAGGGCTAGGGTTAGAGATCCAGTTAGGGTCACGATTGGACCTAGGGTTAGGGTTATGTTGAGGGCTAGGGTTAGAGATACGGTTAGGGTCACGATTGGACCTAGGGTTAGGGTTATGTTGAGGGTTAGGGTTAGAGATCCGGTTAGGGTCACGATTAGACCTACGGTTTGGGTTATGTTGAGGGCTAGGGTTAGAGATCCGGTTAGGGTTACGATTGGACCTAGGGTTAGGGTTATGTTGAGGGCTAGGGTTAGAGAGACGGTTAGGGTTCCGATTGGACCTAGGGTTAGGGTTATGTTGAGGGCTAGGGTTAGAGATCCGGGTAGGGTTACGATTGAACCAGGGTTAGGGTTATGTTGAGGGCTAGGGTTAGAGATCCGGTTAGGGTTACGATTGGACCTAGGGTTAGGGTTTTGTTGAGGGCTAGGGTTAGAGATCCGGTTAGGGTTACGATTGGACCTAGAGTTAGGGATATGTTGAGGGCTAGGGTTAGAGATCCGGTTAGGGTCACGATTGTACATTGGGTTAGGGTTATGTTGAGGGCTAGGGTTAGAGATCCGGTTAAGGTCACGTTCGGACCTAGGGTTAGGGTTATGTTGAGGGCTAGGGTTAGAGATCCGGTTAGGGTTACGATTGGACCTAGGGTTAGGGTTATGTTGAGGGCTAGGGTTAGAGATCCGGTTAGGGTTACGATTGGACCTAGGGTTAGGGTTATGTTGAGGGCTAGGGTTAGAGAGACGGTTAGGGTTCCGATTGGACCTAGGGTTAGGGTTATGTTGAGGGCTAGGGTTAGAGATCTGGGTAGGGTTACGATTGAACCTAGGGTTAGGGTTATGTTGAGGGCTAGGGTTAGAGATCCGGTTAGGGTCACGATTGGACCTAGGGTTAGGGTTATGTTGAGGGCTAGGGTTAGAGATCCGGTTAAGGTCACGTTTGGACCTAGGGTTAGGGTTATGTTGACGGCTAGGGTTAGAGATCCGGTTAGGGTTACGATTGGACCTAGGGTTAGGGTGATGTTGAGGGCTAGGGTTAGAGATACGGTTAAGGTCACGATTGCACCTTGGGTTAGGGTTATGTTGAGGGCTAGGGTTAGAGATCCGGTTAGGGTTACGATTGCACCTAGGGTTTGGGTTATGTTGAGAACTAGGTTTAGTGATTCGGTTAGGGTTACGATTCGACCTAGGGTTAGCGTTATGTTGAGGGCTAGGGTTAGAGATACGGTTAGGGTCACGATTGGACCTAGTGTTAGGGTTATGTTGAGGGCTAGGGTTAGAGATCCGGTTAGGGTCACGATTGGACCGAGGGTTAGGGTTATGTTGAGGGCTAGGTTTAGAGATCCGGTTAGGGTTACGATTGGACCTCGGGTTAGGGTTATGTTGAGGGCTAGGGTTAGAGATCCGGTTAGGGTTACGATTGGACCTAGCGTTAGGGTTATGTTGAGGGCTAGGGTTAGAGAGACGGTCAGGGTTACGATTGGACCTAGGGTTAACGTTATGTTGAGGGCTAGGGTTAGAGAGACGGTTAGGGTTACGATTGGACCTAGGGTTAGGGTTATGTTGAGGGCAGGGTTAGAGATCCGGTTAGGGTCACGATTGGACCTAGGGTTAGGGTTATGTTGAGGGCTAGGGTTAGAGATCCGGTTAGGGTTACAAATGGACCTAGGGTTAGGGTTATGTTGAGGGCTAGGGTTAGAGATCCGGTTAGGGTTACGATTGGACCTAGGGTTAGGGTTATGTTGAGGGCTAGGGTTAGAGATCCGGTTAGGGTTACGATTGGACCTAGGGTTAGGGTTATGTTGAGGGCTAGGGTTAGAGAGACGGTTAGGGTTCCGATTGGACCTACGGTTAGGGTTATGTTGAGG
The DNA here is from genome assembly GCF_964146895.1 of Miniopterus schreibersii. Taxonomy (NCBI): domain Eukaryota; kingdom Metazoa; phylum Chordata; class Mammalia; order Chiroptera; family Miniopteridae; genus Miniopterus; species Miniopterus schreibersii. Next base: position 41,034 of record NW_027669843.1, on the reverse strand, counting down.
GCTAGGGTTAGAAATCCGGGTAGGGTTACGATTGAACCTAGTGTTAGGGTTATGTTGAGGGCTAGGGTTAGAGATCCGGTTACGGTTACAATTGGACCTAGGGTTAGTGTTATGTTGAGGGCTAGGGTTAGAGATCCGGTTACGGTTACGATTGCACCTAGGATTAGGGTTATGTTGAGGGCTAGGGTTAGAGATCCGGTTAGAGTTACGATTGGACCTAGGGTTAGGGTTATGTTGAGGGTAGGGTTAGAGATCCGGGTAGGGTTACGATTGGACCTATGGTTAGGGTTATGTTGAGGGCTAGGGTTAGAGATCCGGTTACAGTTACGATTGGACCTAGGGTTAGGGTTATGTTGAGGGCTAGCGTTAGAGATACGATTAGGGTCACGATTGGACCTAGGGTTAGGGTTATGTTGAGGGCTAGGGTTAGAGAGACGGTTAGGGTCACGATTGGACCTACGGTTAGGGTTATGTTGAGGGCTAGGGTTAGAGATCCGGTTAGGGTCACGATTGGACCTAGGGTTAGGGTTATGTTCAGGGCTAGGGTTAGAGATCCGGTTAGGGTTACGATTGGACCTAGGGTTAGGGTTATTTTGAGGGCTAGGTTTAGAGATCCGGTTAGGGTTACGATTGGACCTAGGGTTAGGGTTATGTTGAGGGCTAGGGTTAGAGATCCGGTTAGGGTTACGATTGGATCTAGCGTTAGGGTTATGTTGAGGGCTAGGGTTAGAGAGACGGTTAGGGTTACGATTGGACCTAGGGTTAGGGTTATGTGAGGGCAGGGTTAGAGATTCGGTTAGGGTCACGATTGGACCTAGGGTTAGGGTTATGTTGAGGGCTTGGGTTTGAGATCCGGTTAGGGTTACAATTGGACCTAGGGTTAGGGTTATGTTGAGGGCTAGGGTTAGAGATCCAGTTAGAGTTACGATTGGACCTAGGGTTAGGGTTATGTTGAGGGCTAGGGTTAGAGATCCGGTTAGGGTTACGATTGGACCTAGGGTTAGGGTGATGTTGAGGGCTAGGGTTAGAGATCCGGTTAGGGTCACGATTGCACCTTGGGTTAGGGTTATGTTGAGGGCTAGGGTTAGAGATCCGGTTAAAGTCACGTTTGGACCTAGGGTTAGGGTTATGTTGACGGCTAGGGTTAGAGATCCGGTTAGGGTTACGATTGGACCTAGGGTTAGGGTTATGTTGAGGGCTAGGGTTAGAGATCCGGTTAGGGTCACGATTGTACCTTGGGTTAGGGTTATGTTGAGGGCTAGGGTTAGAGATCCGGTTAGGGTTACCATTGGACCTAGGGTTAGGGTTATGTTGAGGGCTAGGGTTAGAGATCCGGTTAAGGTCACGTTTGGACCTAGGGTTAGGGTTATGTTGACGGCTAGGGTTAGAGATCCGGTTAGGGTTACGATTGGACCTAGGGTTAGGGTGATGTTGAGGGCTAGGGTTAGAGATCCGGTTAGGGTCACGATTGCCCCTAGGGTTAGGGTTATGTTGAGAACTAGGTTTAGAGATTCGGTTAGGGTTACGATTGGACCTAGGGTTAGCGTTATGTTGAGGTCTAGGGTTAGAGATACGGTTAGGGTCACGATTGGACCTAGAGTTAGGGTTATGTTGAGGGCTAGGGTTAGAGATACGGTTAGGGTCACGATTGGACCTAGGGTTAGGGTTATGTTGAGGGCTAGGGTTAGAGATCCTTTTAGGGTCACGATTGTACCTTGGGTTAGGGTTATGTTGAGGGCTAGGGTTAGAGATCCGGTTAGGGTCACGATTGGACCTAGGGTTAGGGTTATGTTGAGGGCTAGGGTTAGAGATCCGGTTAAGGTCACGTTTGGACCTAGGGTTAAGGTTATGTTGAAGGCTAGGGTTAGAGATCCGGTTAGGGTTACGATTGGACCTAGGGTTAAGGTGATGTTGAGGGCTAGGGTTAGAGATCCGGGTACGGTTACGATTGGACCTAGGGTTAGGGTTATGTTGAGGGCTAGGGTTAGAGATCCGGTTACGGTTACGATTGTACCTAGGGTTAGGGTTATGTTGAGGGCTAGGGTTAGAGATCCCTTTAGAGTTACGATTGGACCTAGGGTTAGGGTTATATTGAGGGTAGGGTTAGAGATCCCGGTAGGGTTACGATTGGACCTAGGGTTAGGGTTATGTTGAGGGCTAGGGTTAGAGAACCGGTTACAGTTACGATTGGACCTAGGGTTAGGGTTATGTTGAGGGCTAGGGTTAGAGATCCGGTTAGGGTCACGATTGGACCTAGGGTTAGGGTTATGTTCAGGGCTAGGGTTAGAGATCCGGTTAGGGTTACGATTGGACCTAGGGTTAGGGTTATTTTGAGGGCTAGGTTTAGAGATCCGGTTAGGGTTACGATTGGACCTAGGGTTAGGGTTATGTTGAGGGCTAGGGTTAGAGATCCGGTTAGGGTTACGATTGGATCTAGCGTTAGGGTTATGTTGAGGGCTAGGGTTAGAGAGACGGTTAGGGTTACGATTGGACCTAGGGTTAGGGTTATGTTGAGGGCTAGGGTTAGAGATCCAGTTAGAGTTACGATTGGACCTAGGGTTAGGGTTATGTTGAGGGCTAGGGTTAGAGATCCGGTTAGGGTTACGATTGGACCTAGGGTTAGGGTGATGTTGAGGGCTAGGGTTAGAGAGACGGTTAGGGTTCCGATTGGACCTAGGGTTAGGGTTATGTTGAGGGCTAGCGTTAGAGATACGATTAGGGTCACGATTGGACCTAGGGTTAGGGTTATGTTGAGGGCTAGGGTTAGAGAGACTGTTAGGGTCACGATTGGACCTACGGTTAGGGTTATGTTGAGGGCTAGGGTTAGAGATCCGGTTAGGGTCACGATTGGACCTAGGGTTAGGGTTATGTTCAGGGCTAGGGTTAGAGATCCGGTTAGGGTTACGATTGGACCTAGGGTTAGGGTTATTTTGAGGGCTAGGTTTAGAGATCCGGTTAGGGTTACGATTGGACCTAGGGTTAGGGTTATGTTGAGGGCTAGGGTTAGAGATCCGGTTAGGGTTACGATTGGATCTAGCGTTAGGGTTATGTTGAGGGCTAGGGTTAGAGAGACGGTTAGGGTTACGATTGGACCTAGGGTTAGGGTTATGTGAGGGCAGGGTTAGAGATTCGGTTAGGGTCACGATTGGACCTAGGGTTAGGGTTATGTTGAGGGCTTGGGTTTGAGATCCGGTTAGGGTTACAATTGGACCTAGGGTTAGGGTTATGTTGAGGGCTAGGGTTAGAGATCCAGTTAGAGTTACGATTGGACCTAGGGTTAGGGTTATGTTGAGGGCTAGGGTTAGAGATCCGGTTAGGGTTACGATTGGACCTAGGGTTAGGGTGATGTTGAGGGCTAGGGTTAGAGAGACGGTTAGGGTTCCGATTGGACCTAGGCTTAGGGTTATGTTGAGGGCTAGGGTTAGAGATCCGGGTAGGGTTACGATTGAACCTAGGGTTAGGGTTATGTTGAGGGCTAGGGTTAGAGATCCGGTTACGGTTACAATTGGACCTAGGGTTAGTGTTATGTTGAGGGCTAGGGTTAGAGATCCGGTTACGGTTCCGATTGCACCTAGGGTTAGGGTTATGTTGAGGGCTAGGGTTAGAGATCCGGTTAGAGTTACGATTGGACCTAGGGTTAGGGTTATGTTGAGGGTAGGGTTAGAGATCCCGGTAGGGTTACGATTGGACCTAGGGTTAGGGTTATGTTGAGGGCTAGGGTTAGAGATCCGGTTACAGTTACTATTGGACCTAGGGTTAGGGTTATGTTGAGGGCTAGGGTTAGAGATCCAGTTAGGGTCACGATTGGACCTAGGGTTAGGGTTATGTTGAGGGCTAGGGTTAGAGATACGGTTAGGGTCACGATTGGACCTAGGGTTAGGGTTATGTTGAGGGCTAGGGTTAGAGATACGGTTAGGGTCACGATTGGACCTAGGGTTAGGGTTATGTTGAGGGCTAGGGTTAGAGATCCTTTTAGGGTCACGATTGTACCTTGGGTTAGGGTTATGTTGAGGGCTAGGGTTAGAGATCCGGTTAGGGTCACGATTGGGCATAGGGTTAGGGTTATGTTGAGGGCTAGGGTTAGAGATCCGGTTAAGGTCACGTTTGGACCTAGGGTTAAGGTTATGTTGAAGGCTAGGGTTAGAGATCCGGTTAGGGTTACGATTGGACCTAGGGTTAAGGTGATGTTGAGGGCTAGGGTTAGAGATCCGGTTAGGGTCACGATTGCACCTTGGGTTAGGGTTATGTTGAGGGCTAGGGTTAGAGATCCGGTTAAAGTCACGTTTGGACCTAGGGTTAGGGTTATGTTGACGGCTAGGGTTAGAGATCCGGTTAGGGTTACGATTGGACCTAGGGTTAGGGTTATGTTGAGGGCTAGGGTTAGAGATCCGGTTAGGGTCACGATTGTACCTTGGGTTAGGGTTATGTTGAGGGCTAGGGTTAGAGATCCGGTTAGGGTTACCATTGGACCTAGGGTTAGGGTTATGTTGAGGGCTAGGGTTAGAGATCCGGTTAAGGTCACGTTTGGACCTAGGGTTAGGGTTATGTTGACGGCTAGGGTTAGAGATCCGGTTAGGGTTACGATTGGACCTAGGGTTAGGGTGATGTTGAGGGCTAGGGTTAGAGATCCGGTTAGGGTCACGATTGCCCCTAGGGTTAGGGTTATGTTGAGAACTAGGTTTAGAGATTCGGTTAGGGTTACGATTGGACCTAGGGTTAGCGTTATGTTGAGGTCTAGGGTTAGAGATACGGTTAGGGTCACGATTGGACCTAGAGTTAGGGTTATGTTGAGGGCTAGGGTTAGAGATCCGGTTAGCGTCACGATTGTACCTTGGGTTAGGGTTATGTTGAGGACTAGGGTTAGAGATCCGGTTAGGGTCACGATTGGACCTAGGGTTAGGGTTATGTTGAGGGCTAGGGTTAGAGATCCGGTTAAGGTCACGTTTGGACCTAGGGTTAGGGTTATGTTGACGGCTAGGGTTAGAGATCCGGTTCGGGTTACGATTGGACCTAGGGTTAGGGTTATGTTGAGGGCTAGGGTTAGAGATCCGGTTTGGGTCACGATTGTACCCTGGGTTACGGTTATGTTGAGGGCTAGGGTTAGAGATCCGGTTAGGGTTACGATTGGACCTAGGGTTAGGGTTATGTTGAGGGCTAGGGTTAGAGATCCGGTTAGGGTTACGATTGGACCTAGGGTTAGGGTTATGTTGAGGGCTAGGGTTAGAGATCCGGTTAGGGTTACGATTGGACCTAGGGTTAGGGTTATGTTGAGGGCGAGGGTTAGAGATCCGGTTAGGGTCACGATTGGACCTAGGGTTAGGGTTATGTTGAGGGCTAGGGTTAGAGAGACGGTTAGGGATACGATTGGACCTAGGGTTAGGGTTATGTTGAGGGCTAGGGTTAGAGATCCGGTTAGGGTTACGATTGGACCTAGGCTTAGGGTTTTTTTGAGGGCTAGGGTTAGAGATCCGGTTAGGGTTACGATTGGACCTAGGTTTAGGGGTATGTTGAGGGCTAGGGTTAGAGATCCAGTTAGGGTTACGATTGGACCTAGGGTTAGGGTTATGTTGAGGGCTAGGGTTAGAGAGACGGTTAGGGTTACGATTGGACCTAGGGTTAGGGTTATGTTGAGGGCAGGGTTAGAGATCCGGTTAGGGTCACGATTGGACCTAGGGTTATGGTGATGTTGAGGGCTAGGGTTAGAGATCCGGTTAGGGTCACGATTGGACCTTGGGTTATGGTGATGTTTTTGGCTAGGGTTAGAGATCCACTTAGGGTCACGATTGGACCTAGGGTTTTGGTGATGTTTTTGGCTAGGGTTAGAGATCCGGTTAGGGTCACGTTTGGACCTAGGATTAGGGTTATGTTGAGGGCTAGGGTTAGAGATCCGGGTAGGGTTACGATTGGACCTAGGGTTAGGGTTATGTTGAGGGCTAGGGTTAGAGATCCGGTTAGGGTTCCGATTGGACCTAGGGTTAGGGTTATGTTGAGGGCTAGGGTTAGAGATCCGGTTAGGGTCACGATTGCACCTTGGGTTAGGGTTATGTTGAGGGCTAGGGTTAGAGATCCGGTTAGGGTTACGATTGCACCTAGGGTTATGGTTATGTTGAGGGCTAGGGTTAGAGATCTGGGTAGGGTTACGATTGCACCTAGGGTTAGGGTTATGTTGAGGGCTAGGGTTAGAGATCCGGTTAGGGTCACGATTGGACCTAGGGTTAGGGTTATGTTGAGGGCTAGGGTTAGAGATCCGGTTAGGGTCACGATTGGACCTTGGGTTAGGGTTATGTTGAGGGCTAGGGTTAGAGATCCAGTTAGGGTCACGATTGGACCTAGGTTTAGGGTTATGTTGAGGGCTAGGGTTAGAGATCTGGTTAGGGTCACGTTTGGACCTAGGGTTAGGGTTATGTTGACGGCTAGGGTTAGAGATCCGGTTAGGGTTACGATTGGACCTAGGGTTAGGGTGATGTTGAGGGCTAGGGTTAGAGATCCGGTTAGGGTTACGATTGGACCTAGGGTTAGGGTTATGTTGAGGGCTAGGGTTAGAGATCCGGTTAGGGTTACGATTGGACCTAGGGTTAAGGTTATGTTGAGGGCTAGGGTTAGAGATCCGGTTAGGGTGACGATTGGACCTAGGGTTAGGGTTATGTTGAGGGCTAGGGTGAGAGATCCGTTTAGGGTCACGATTGGACCTAGGGTTAGGGTTATGTTGAGGGCTAGGGTTAGAGATCCGGTTAGGGTCACGATTGGACCTAGGGTTAGGGTTATGTTGAGGGCTAGGGTTAGAGATCCGGTTAGGGTCACGATTGTACCTTGGGTTAGGGTTATATTGAGGGCTAGGGTTAGAGATCCGGTTAGGGTTACCATTGGACCTAGGGTTAGGGTTATGTTGAGGGCTAGGGTTAGAGAGACGGTTAGGGTTCCGATTGCACCTAGGGTTAGGGTTATGTTGAGGGCTAATGTTAGAGATCCGGGTAGGGTTACGATTGCACCTAGGGTTAGGGTTATGTTGACGGCTAGGTTTAGAGACCCGGTTAGGGTCACGATTGGACCTAGGGTTAGGGTTATGTTGAGGGCTAGGTTTAGAGATCCGGTTAGGGTCACGATTGCACCTTGGGTTAGGGTTATGTTGAGGGCTAGGGTTAGAGATCCGGTTAGGGTTACGATTGCACCTAGGGTTATGGTTATGTTGAGGGCTAGGGTTAGAGATCTGGGTAGGGTTACGATTGCACCTAGGGTTAGGGTTATGTTGAGGGCTAGGGTTAGAGATCCGGTTAGGGTCACGATTGGACCTAGGGTTAGGGTTATGTAGAGGGCTAGGGTTAGAGATCCGGTTAGGGTCACGATTGGACCTTGGGTTAGGGTTATGTTGAGGGCTAGGGTTAGAGATCCACTTAGGGTCACGATTGGACCTAGGGTTAGGGTTATGTTGAGGGCTAGGGTTAGAGATCCGGTTAGGGTCACGTTTGGACCGAGGGTTAGGGTTATGTTGACGGCTAGGGTTAGAGATCCGGTTAGGGTTACGATTGGACCTAGGGTTAGGGTGATGTTGAGGGCTAGGGTTAGAGATCCGGTTAGGGTTTCGATTAGACCTAGAGTTATGGTGATGTTGATGGCTAGGGTTAGAGATCCGGTTAGGGTTACGATTGGACCTAGGGTTAGGGTTATGTTGAGGGCTAGGGTTAGAGATCCGGTTAGGGTTACAATTGGACCTAGGGTTGAGGTTATGTTGAGGGCTAGGGTTAGAGATCCGGTTAGGGTTACGATTGGACCTAGGGTTAGGGTTATGTTGAGGGCTAGGGTTAGAGATCCGTTTAGGGTTACGATTGGACCTAGGGTTAGGGTTATGTTGAGGGCTAGGGTTAGAGAGACGGTTAGGGTCACTTTTGGACCTAGGGTTAGGGTTATGTTGAGGGCTAGGGTTAGAGATCCGGTTAGGGTCACGATTGGACCTAGGTTAGGGTTATGTTGAGGGCCAGGGTTAGAGACCCCGTTAGGGTTACGATTGGACCTAGGGTTATGGTTATGTTGAGGGCTAGGGTTAAAGATCCGGTTACGGTTACGATTGGACCTAGGGTTAGGGTTATGTTGAGGGCTAGGGTTAGAGATCCGGTTAGGGTTACGATTGGACCTAGGGTTAGGGTTATGTTGAGGGCTACGGTTCGAGATCCGGGTAGGGTTACGATTGGACCTAGGGTTAGGGTTATGTTGAGGGCTAGGGTTAGAGATCCGGTTAGGGTTACGATTGGACCTAGGGTTAGTGTTATGTTGAGGGCTAGGGTTAGAGATCCGGTTAGGGTCACGATTGGACCTAGGTTAGTGTTATGTTGAGGGCTAGGGTTAGAGATCCGGTTAAGGTCACGATTGGACCTAGGGTTATGGTGATGTTGAGGGCTAGGGTTAGAGATCCGGTTAGGGTTACGATTGGACCGAGGGTTATGGTGATGTTTTTGGCTAGGGTTAGAGATCCGGTTAGGGTTACGATTGGACCTAGGGTTATGGTGATGTTTTTGGCTAGGGTTAGAGATCCGGTTAGGGTCACGATTGGACCTAGGGTTAGGGTTATGTTGAGGGCTAGGGTTAGAGATCCGGGTAGGGTTACGATTGGACCTAGGGTTAGGGTTATGTTGAGGGCTAGGGTTAGAGATCCGGTTAGGGTTACGAATGGACCTAGGGTTAGGGTTACGTTGAGGGCTAGGGTTAGAGATCCGGGTAGGGTTACGATTGGACCTAGCGTTAGGGTTACGTTGAGGGCTAGGGTTAGAGATCCGGTTAGGGTTACGATTGGACCTAGGGTTAGGGTTATGTTGAGGGCTAGGTTTAGAGATCCGGTTAGGGTTACGATTGGCCCTAGGGTTAGAGTTATGTTGAGGGCTAGGGTTAGAGATCCGGTTAGGGTTACGATTGCACCTAGGGTTAGGGTTATGTTGAGGGCAGGGTTAGAGATCCGGGTAGGGTTACGATTGCACCTAGGGTTAGGGTTATGTTGACGGCTAGGGTAGAGATCCGGTTAGGGTCACGATTGGACCTAGGGTTAGGGTTATGTTGAGGGCTAGGGTTAGAGAGACCGTTAGGGTCACAATTGTACCTTGGGTTAGGGTTATGTTGAGGGCTAGGGTTAGAGATCCGGTTAGGGTCACGATTGTACCTTGGGTTAGGGTTATGTTGAGGGCTAGGGTTAGAGATCCGGTTAGGGTTACCATTGGACCTAGGGTTAGGGTTATGTTGAGGGCTAGGGTTAGAGATCCAGTTAGGGTTACGATTGGACCTAGGGTTAGGGTTATGTTGAGGGCTAGGGTTAGAGATCCGGTTAGGGTTAAGAGTGGACCTAGTGTTAGGGTTATGTTGAGGGTAAGGGTTAGAGATCCGGGTAGAGTAACGATTGGACCTAGGGTTAGGGTTATGTTGAGGGCTAGGGTTAGAGATCCGGGTACGGTTACGATTGGACCTAGGGTTAGGGTTATGTTGAGGGCTAGGTTTAGAGATCCGGTTAGGGTTACGATTGGACCTAGGGTTAGGGTTATGTTGAGGGCTAGGGTTAGAGATCCGGTTAGGGTTCCGATTGGACCTAGGGTTAGGGTTATGTTGAGGGCTAGGGTTAGAGATCCGGTTAGGGTCACGATTGCACCTTGGGTTAGGGTTATGTTGAGGGCTAGGTTTAGAGATCCGGTTAGGGTTACGATTGCAACTAGGGTTATGGTTATGTTGAGGGCTAGGGTTAGAGATCTGGGTAGGGTTACGATTGCACCTAGGGTTAGGGTTATGTTGAGGGCTAGGGTTAGAGTTCCGGTTAGGGTCACGATTGGACCTAGGGTTAGGGTTATGTTGAGGGCTAGGGTTAGAGATCCGGTTAGGGTCACGATTGGACCTTGGGTTAGGGTTATGTTGAGGGCTAGGGTTAGAGATCCAGTTAGGGTCACGATTGGACCTAGGTTTAGGGTTATGTTGAGGGCTAGGGTTAGAGATCTGGTTAGGGTCACGTTTGGACCTAGGGTTAGGGTTATGTTGACGGCTAGGGTTAGAGATCCGGTTAGGGTTACGATTGGACCTAGGGTTAGGGTGATGTTGAGGGCTAGCGTTAGAGATCCGGTTAGGGTTACCATTGGACCTAGGGTTAGGGTTATGTTGAGGGCTAGGGTTAGAGATCCGGTTAGGGTTACGATTGGACCTAGGGTTAGGGTTATGTTGAGGGCTAGGGTTAGAGATCCGGTTAGGGTTACGATTGGACCTAGGGTTAGGGTTATGTTGAGGGCTAGGGTTAGAGAGACGGTGAGGGTTCCGATTGGACCTAGGGTTAGGGTTATGTTGAGGGCTAGGGTTAGAGATCCGGTTAGGGACACGATTGGACCTAGGTTAGGGTTATGTTGAGGGCTAGGGTTAGAGATCCCGTGAGGGTTACCATTGGACCTAGGGTTAGGGTTATGTTGAGGGCTAGGGTTAGAGATCCGGTTACGGTTACGATTGCACCTAGGGTTAGGGTTATGTTGAGGGCTAGGGTTAGAGATCCGGTTAGGGTTAAGATTGGACCTAGTGTTAGGGTTATGTTGAGGGTAAGGGTTCGAGATCCGGGTAGGATTACGATTGGACCTAGGGTTAGGGTTATGTTGAGGGCTAGGGTTAGAGATCCGGTTACGGTTACGATTGGACCTAGGGTTAGGGTTATGTTGAGGGCTAGGTTTAGAGATCCGGTTAGGGTTACGATTGGACCAATGGTTAGGGTTATGTTGAGGGCTAGGGTTAGAGATCTGGTTAGGGTTCCGATTGGACCTAGGGTTAGGATAATGTTGAGGGCTAGGGTTAGAGATCTGGTTAGGGTTACGATTGGACCTAGGGTTAGGGTTATGTTGAGGGCTAGTGTTAGGGAGACGGTTAGGGTTCCGATTGCACCTAGGGTTAGGGTTATGTTGAGGGCTAATGTTAGAGATCCGGGTAGGGTTACGATTGCACCTAGGGTTAGGGTTATGTTGACGGCTAGTTTTAGAGATCCGGTTAGGGTCACGATTGGACCTAGGGTTAGGGTTATGTTGAGGGCTAGGGTTAGAGATCCGGTTAGGGTCACGATTGGACCTAGGGTTAGGGTTATGTTGAGGGCTAGGGTTAGAGATCCGGTTAGGGTCACGATTGTACCTTGGGTTAGGGTTATATTGAGGGCTAGGGTTAGAGATCCGGTTAGGGTTACCATTGGACCTAGGGTTAGGGTTATGTTGAGGGCTAGGGTTAGAGAGACGGTTAGGGTTCCGATTGCACCTAGGGTTAGGGTTATGTTGAGGGCTAATGTTAGAGATCCGGGTAGGGTTACGATTGCACCTAGGGTTAGGGTTATGTTGACGGCTAGGTTTAGAGACCCGGTTAGGGTCACGATTGGACCTAGGGTTAGGGTTATGTTGAGGGCTAGGTTTAGAGATCCGGTTAGGGTCACGATTGCACCTTGGGTTAGGGTTATGTTGAGGGCTAGGGTTAGAGATCCGGTTAGGGTTACGATTGCACCTAGGGTTATGGTTATGTTGAGGGCTAGGGTTAGAGATCTGGGTAGGGTTACGATTGCACCTAGGGTTAGGGTTATGTTGAGGGCTAGGGTTAGAGATCCGGTTAGGGTCACGATTGGACCTAGGGTTAGGGTTATGTAGAGGGCTAGGGTTAGAGATCCGGTTAGGGTCACGATTGGACCTTGGGTTAGGGTTATGTTGAGGGCTAGGGTTAGAGATCCACTTAGGGTCACGATTGGACCTAGGGTTAGGGTTATGTTGAGGGCTAGGGTTAGAGATCCGGTTAGGGTCACGTTTGGACCTAGGGTTAGGGTTATGTTGACGGCTAGGGTTAGAGATCCGGTTAGGGTTACGATTGGACCTAGGGTTAGGGTGATGTTGAGGGCTAGGGTTAGAGATCCGGTTAGGGTTTCGATTAGACCTAGAGTTATGGTGATGTTGATGGCTAGGGTTAGAGATCCGGTTAGGGTTACGATTGGACCTAGGGTTAGGGTTATGTTGAGGGCTAGGGTTAGAGATCCGGTTAGGGTTACAATTGGACCTAGGGTTAAGGTTATGTTGAGGGCTAGGGTTAGAGATCCGGTTAGGGTTACGATTGGACCTAGGGTTAGGGTTATGTTGAGGGCTAGGGTTAGAGATCCGTTTAGGGTTACGATTGGACCTAGGGTTAGGGTTATGTTGAGGGCTAGGGTTAGAGAGAGGGTTAGGGTCACGATTGGACCTAGGGTTAGGGTTATGTTGAGGGCTAGGGTTAGAGATCCGGTTAGGGTCACGATTGGACCTAGGTTAGGGTTATGTTGAGGGCCAGGGTTAGAGACCCCGTTAGGGTTACGATTGGACCTAGGGTTATGGTTATGTTGAGGGCTAGGGTTAAAGATCCGGTTACGGTTACGATTGGACCTAGGGTTAGTGTTATGTTGAGGGCTAGGGTTAGAGATCCGGTTAGGGTTACGATTGGACCTAGGGTTAGGGTTATGTTGAGGGCTACGGTTCGAGATCCGGGTAGGGTTACGATTGGACCTAGGGTTAGGGTTATGTTGAGGGCTAGGGTTAGAGATCCGGTTAGGGTTACGATTGGACCTAGGGTTAGTGTTATGTTGAGGGCTAGGGTTAGAGATCCGGTTAGGGTCACGATTGGACCTAGGTTAGTGTTATGTTGAGGGCTAGGGTTAGAGATCCGGTTAAGGTCACGATTGGACCTAGGGTTATGGTGATGTTGAGGGCTAGGGTTAGAGATCCGGTTAGGGTTACGATTGGACCGAGGGTTATGGTGATGTTTTTGGCTAGGGTTAGAGATCCGGTTAGGGTTACGATTGGACCTAGGGTTATGGTGATGTTTTTGGCTAGGGTTAGAGATCCGGTTAGGGTCACGATTGGACCTAGGGTTAGGGTTATGTTGAGGGCTAGGGTTAGAGATCCGGGTAGGGTTACGATTGGACCTAGGGTTAGGGTTATGTTGAGGGCTAGGGTTAGAGATCCGGTTAGGGTTACGATTGGACCTAGGGTTAGGGTTACGTTGAGGGCTAGGGTTAGAGATCCGGGTAGGGTTACGATTGGACCTAGGGTTAGGGTTACGTTGAGGGCTAGGGTTAGAGATCCGGTTAGGGTTACGATTGGACCTAGGGTTAGGGTTATGTTGAGGGCTAGGTTTAGAGATCCGGTTAGGGTTACGATTGGCCCTAGGGTTAGAGTTATGTTGAGGGCTAGGGTTAGAGATCCGGTTAGGGTTACGATTGCACCTAGGGTTAGGGTTATGTTGAGGGCAGGGTTAGAGATCCGGGTAGGGTTACGATTGCACCTAGGGTTAGGGTTATGTTGACGGCTAGGGTAGAGATCCGGTTAGGGTCACGATTGGACCTAGGGTTAGGGTTATGTTGAGGGCTAGGGTTAGAGAGACCGTTAGGGTCACGATTGTACCTTGGGTTAGGGTTATGTTGAGGGCTAGGGTTAGAGATCCGGTTAGGGTCACGATTGTACCTTGGGTTAGGGTTATGTTGAGGGCTAGGGTTAGAGATCCGGTTAGGGTTACCATTGGACCTAGGGTTAGGGTTATGTTGAGGGCTAGGGTTAGAGATCCAGTTAGGGTTACGATTGGACCTAGGGTTAGGGTTATGTTGAGGGCTAGGGTTAGAGATCCGGTTAGGGTTAAGAGTGGACCTAGTGTTAGGGTTATGTTGAGGGTAAGGGTTAGAGATCCGGGTAGAGTAACGATTGGACCTAGGGTTAGGGTTATGTTGAGGGCTAGGGTTAGAGATCCGGGTACGGTTACGATTGGACCTAGGGTTAGGGTTATGTTGAGGGCTAGGTTTAGAGATCCGGTTAGGGTTACGATTGGACCTAGGGTTAGGGTTATGTTGAGGGCTAGGGTTAGAGATCCGGTTAGGGTTCCGATTGGACCTAGGGTTAGGGTTATGTTGAGGGCTAGGGTTAGAGATCCGGTTAGGGTCACGATTGCACCTTGGGTTAGGGTTATGTTGAGGGCTAGGTTTAGAGATCCGGTTAGGGTTACGATTGCACCTAGGGTTATGGTTATGTTGAGGGCTAGGGTTAGAGATCTGGGTAGGGTTACGATTGCACCTAGGGTTAGGGTTATGTTGAGGGCTAGGGTTAGAGTTCCGGTTAGGGTCACGATTGGACCTAGGGTTAGGGTTATGTTGAGGGCTAGGGTTAGAGATCCGGTTAGGGTCACGATTGGACCTTGGGTTAGGGTTATGTTGAGGGCTAGGGTTAGAGATCCAGTTAGGGTCACGATTGGACCTAGGTTCAGGGTTATGTTGAGGGCTAGGGTTAGAGATCTGGTTAGGGTCACGTTTGGACCTAGGGTTAGGGTTATGTTGACGGCTAGGGTTAGAGATCCGGTTAGGGTTACGATTGGACCTAGGGTTAGGGTGATGTTGAGGGCTAGCGTTAGAGATCCGGTTAGGGTTACCATTGGACCTAGGGTTAGGGTTATGTTGAGGGCTAGGGTTAGAGATCCGGTTAGGGTTACGATTGGACCTAGGGTTAGGGTTATGTTGAGGGCTAGGGTTAGAGATCCGGTTAGGGTTACGATTGGACCTAGGGTTAGGGTTATGTTGAGGGCTAGGGTTAGAGAGACGGTGAGGGTTCCGATTGGACCTAGGGTTAGGGTTATGTTGAGGGCTAGGGTTAGAGATCCGGTTAGGGACACGATTGGACCTAGGTTAGGGTTATGTTGAGGGCTAGGGTTAGAGATCCCGTGAGGGTTACCATTGGACCTAGGGTTAGGGTTATGTTGAGGGCTAGGGTTAGAGATCCGGTTACGGTTACGATTGCACCTAGGGTTAGGGTTATGTTGAGGGCTAGGGTTAGAGATCCGTTTAGGGTTAAGATTGGACCTAGTGTTAGGGTTATGTTGAGGGTAAGGGTTCGAGATCCGGGTAGGATTACGATTGGACCTAGGGTTAGGGTTATGTTGAGGGCTAGGGTTAGAGATCCGGTTACGGTTACGATTGGACCTAGGGTTAGGGTTATGTTGAGGGCTAGGTTTAGAGATCCGGTTAGGGTTACGATTGGACCTATGGTTAGGGTTATGTTGAGGGCTAGGGTTAGAGATCTGGTTAGGGTTCCGATTGGACCTAGGGTTAGGATAATGTTGAGGGCTAGGGTTAGAGATCTGGTTAGGGTTCCGATTGCACCTAGGGTTAGGGTTATGTTGAGGGCTAATGTTAGAGATCCGGGTAGGGTTACGATTGCACCTAGGGTTAGGGTTATGTTGAGGGCTAGGTTTAGAGATCCGGTTAGGGTCACGATTGCACCTTGGGTTAGGGTTATGTTGAGGGCTAGGGTTAGAGAGACGGTTAGGGTTCCGATTGCACCTAGGGTTAGGGTTATGTTGAGGGCTAATGTTAGAGATCCGGGTAGGGTTACGATTGCACCTAGGGTTAGGGTTATGTTGACGGCTAGTTTTAGAGATCCGGTTAGGGTCACGATTGGACCTAGGGTTAGGGTTATGTTGAGGGCTAGGTTTAGAGATCCGGTTAGGGTCACGATTGCACCTTGGGTTAGGGTTATGTTGAGGGCTAGGGTTAGAGATCCGGTTAGGGTTACGATTGCACCTAGGGTTATGGTTATGTTGAGGGCTAGGGTTAGAGATCTGGGTAGGATTACGATTGCACCTAGGGTTAGGGTTATGTTGAGGGCTAGGGTTAGAGATCCGGTTTGGGTCACGATTGGACCTAGGGTTAGGGTTATGTAGAGGGCTGGGGTTAGAGATCCGGTTAGGGTCACGATTGGACCTTGGGTTAGGGTTATGTTGAGGGCTAGGGTTAGAGATCCAGTTAGGGTCACGATTGGACCTAGGGTTAGGGTTATGTTGAGGGCTAGGGTTAGAGATTCGGTTAGGGTCACGTTTGGACCTAGGGTTAGGGTGATGTTGATGGCTAGGGTTAGAGATCTGGGTAGGGTTACGATTGCACCTAGGGTTAGGGTTATGTTGAGGGCTAGGGTTAGAGATCCGGTTAGGGTCACGATTGGACCTTGGGTTAGGGTTATGTTGAGGGCTAGGGTTAGAGATCTGGTTAGGGTTACGATTGGACCTAGGGTTAGGGTGATGTTGAGGGCTAGGGTTAGAGATCCGGTTAGGGTTACGATTAGACCTAGAGTTATGGTGATGTTGATGGCTAGGGTTAGAGATCCGGTTAGGGTTACGATTGGACCTAGGGTTAGGGTTATGTTGAGGGCTAGGGTTAGAGATCCGGTTAGGGTTACAATTGGACCTAGGGTTAAGGTTATGTTGAGGGCTAGGGTTAGAGATCCGGTTAGGGTTACGATTGGACCTAGGGTTAGGGTTATGTTGAGGGCTAGGGTTAGAGATCCGTTTAGGGTTACGATTGGACCTAGGGTTAGGGTTATGTTGAGGGCTAGGGTTAGAGAGACGGTTAGGGTCACGATTGGACCTAGGGTTAGGGTTTTGTTGAGGGCTAGGGTTAGAGATCCGGTTAGGGTCACGATTGGACCTAGGTTAGGGTTATGTTGAGGGCCAGGGATAGAGATCCCGTTAGGGTTACGATTGGACCTAGGGTTATGGTTCTGTTGAGGGCTAGGGTAAGAGATCCGGTTACGGTTACGATTGGACCTAGGGTTAGGGTTATGTTGAGGGCTAGGGTTAGAGATCCGGTTAGGGTTACGATTGGACCTAGGGTTAGGGTTATGTTGAGGGCTACGGTTCGAGATCCGGGTAGGGTTACGATTGGACCTAGGGTTAGGGTTATGTTGAGGGCTAGGGTTAGAGATCCGGTTAGGGTTACGATTGGACCTAGGGTTAGGGTTATGTTGAGGGCTAGGGTTAGAGATCCGGTTAGGGTCACGATTGGACCTAGGTTAGTGTTATGTTGAGGGCTAGGGTTAGAGATCCTGTTAGGGTCACGATTGGACCTAGGGTTAGGGTGATGTTTTTGGCTAGGGTTAGAGATCCGGTTAGGGTTACGATTGGACCTAGGGTTATGGTGATGTTTTTGGCTAGGGTTAGAGATCCGGTTAGGGTCACGATTGGACCTAGGGTTAGGGTTATGTTGAGGGCTAGGGTTAGAGATCCGCGTAGGGTTACGATTGGACCTAGGGTTAGGGTTATGTTGAGGGCTAGGGTTAGAGATCCGGTTAGGGTTACGATTGCACCTAGGGTTAGGGTTATGTTGAGGGCTAGGGTTAGAGATCCGGGTAGGGTTACGATTGCACCTAGGGTTAGGGTTATGTTGACGGCTAGGGTAGAGATCCGGTTAGGGTCACGATTGGACCTAGGGTTAGGGTTATGTTGAGGGCTAGGGTTAGAGATCCGGTTAGGGTCACGATTGCACCTTGGGTTAGGGTTATGTTGAGGGCTAGGGTTAGAGATCCGGTTAGGGTTACGATTGGACCTAGGGTTAGGGTTAGGTTGAGGGCTAGGGTTAGAGAGACGGTTAGGGTTACGATTGGACCTAGGGTTAGGGTTATGTTGAGGGCTAGGGTTAGAGATCCTGTTAGGGTTATCATTGGACCTAGGGTTAGGGTTATGTTGAAGGCTAGGGTTAGAGAACCGGTTAGGGTTACGATTGGACCTAGGGTTAGGGTGATGTTGAGGGCTAGGATTAGAGATCCCGTTAGGGTTCCGATAGGACCTAGGGTTAGGGTTATGTTGAGGGCTAGGGTTAGAGGGACGGTTAGGGTCACGATTGGACCTAGGGTTAGGGTGATGTTGAGGGCTCGGGTTAGAGATCTGGTTAGTGTTACGATTGCACCTAAGGTTAGGGTTATGTTGAGGGCTAGGGTAGAGATCCGGGTAGGGTTACGATTGCACCTAGGGTTAGGGTTATGTTGACGGCTAGGGTTAGAGATCCGGTTAGGGTCACGATTGGACCTAGGGTTAGGGTTATGTTGAGGGCTAGGATTAGAGATCCGGTTAGGGTCACAATTGGACCTAGGGTTAGGGTTATGTTGAGGGCTAGGTTTAGAGATCCGGTTAGGTCACGATTGCACCTTGGGTTAGGGTTATGTTGAGGGCTAGGGTTAGAGATCCGGTTAGGGTCATGATTGGACCTAGGGTTAGGGTTATGTTGAGGGCTAGGGTTAGAGATCCGGTTAGGGTCACGATTGGACCTTGGGTGAGGGTTATGTTGAGGGCTAGGGTTAGAGATCCAGTTAGGGTCACGATTGGACCTAGGGTTAGGGTTATGTTGAGATCTAGGGTTAGAGATCCGGTTAGGGTCACGTTTCGACCTAGGGTTAGGGTTATGTTGACGACTAGGGTTAGAGATCCGGTTAGGGTTACGATTGGACATAGGGTTAGGGTGATGTTGTGGGCTAGGGTTAGAGATCCGGTTTGGGTTACGATTGGACCTAGAGTTATGGTGATGTTGATGGCTAGGGTTAGAGATCCGGTTAGGGTTACTATTGGACCTAGGGTTAGGGTTATGTTGAGGGCTAGGGTTAGAGTTCCGGTTAGGGATACGATTGCACCTAGGGTTAGGGTTATGTTGAGGGTTAGGGTTAGAGATCCGGTTAGGGTTACGATTGGACCTAGGGTTAGGGTTATGATGAGGGCTAGGGTTAGAGATCCGGTTAGGGTTACGATTGGACCTAGGGTTAGGGTTATGTTGAGGGCTAGGGTTATAGATCCGGTTAGGGTTACGATTGGACCTAGGGTTAGGGTTATGTTGAGGGCTAGGGTTAGAGATCCGGTTAGGGTTACGATTGGACCTAGGGTTAGGGTTATGTTGAGGGCTAGGGTTAGAGAGACGGTTAGGGTTACGATTGGACCTAGGGTTAGGGTTATGTTGAGGGCAGGGTTAGAGATCCGGTTAGGGTTACAATTGGACCTAGGGTTAAGGTTATGTTGAGGGCTAGGGTTAGAGATCCGGTTAGGGTCACGATTGGACCTAGGGTTAGGGTTATGTTGAGGGCTAGGGTTAGAGATCCGGTTATGGTCACGATTGGACCTAGGTTAGGTTTATGTTGAGGGCCAGGGTTAGAGATCCCGTTAGGGTTACGATTGGACCTAGGGTTTGGTTTATGTTGAGGGCTAGGGTTAGAGATCCGGTTAGGGTTACGATTGGACCTAGGGTTAGGGTTATGTTGAGGGCTAGGGTTAGAGAGACGGTTAGGGTTACGATTGGACCTAGGGTTAGGGTTATGTTGAGGGCAGGGTTAGAGATCCGTTTAGGGTTACGATTAGACCTAGGGTTAAGGTTATGTTGAGGGCTAGGGTTAGAGATCCGGTTAGGGTTACGATTGGACCTAGGGTTAGGGTTATGTTGAGGGCTAGGGTTAGAGATCCTGTTAGGGTTATCATTGGACCTAGGGTTAGGGTTATGTTGAAGGCTAGGGTTAGAGAACCGGTTAGGGTTACGATTGGACCTAGGGTTAGGGTGATGTTGAGGGCTAGGGTTAGTGATCCCGTTAGGGTTCCGATAGGACCTAGGGTTAGGGTTATGTTGAGGGCTAGGGTTAGAGGGACGGTTAGGGTCACGATTGGACCTAGGGTTAGGGTGATGTTGAGGGCTCGGGTTAGAGATCTGGTTAGTGTTACGATTGCACCTAAGCTTAGGGTTATGTTGAGGGCTAGGGTAGAGATCCGGGTAGGGTTACGATTGCACCTAGGGTTAGGGTTATGTTGACGGCTAGGGTTAGAGATCCGGTTAGGGTCACGATTGGACCTAGGGTTAGGGTTATGTTGAGGGCTAGGGTTAGAGATCCGGTTAGGGTCACAATTGGACCTAGGGTTAGGGTTATGTTGAGGGCTAGGTTTAGAGATCCGGTTAGGTCACGATTGCACCTTGGGTTAGGGTTATGTTGAGGGCTAGGGTTAGAGATCCGGTTAGGGTCATGATTGGACCTAGGGTTAAGGTTATGTTGAGGGCTAGTGTTAGAGATCCGGTTAGGGTCACGATTGGACCTTGGGTGAGGGTTATGTTGAGGGCTAGGGTTAGAGATCCAGTTAGGGTCACGATTGGACCTAGGGTTAGGGTTATGTTGAGGGCTAGGGTTAGAGATCCGGTTAGGGTCACGTTTCGACCTAGGGTTAGGGTTATGTTGACGACTAGGGTTAGAGATCCGGTTAGGGTTACGATTGGACATAGGGTTAGGGTGATGTTGTGGGCTAGGGTTAGAGATCCGGTTTGGGTTACGATTGGACCTAGAGTTATGGTGATGTTGATGGCTAGGGTTAGAGATCCGGTTAGGGTTACTATTGGACCTAGGGTTAGGGTTATGTTGAGGGCTAGGGTTAGAGTTCCGGTTAGGGATACGATTGCGCCTAGGGTTATGGTTATGTTGAGGGTTAGGGTTAGAGATCCGGTTAGGGTTACG
This sequence comes from Miniopterus schreibersii, assembly GCF_964146895.1. NCBI lineage: Eukaryota > Metazoa > Chordata > Mammalia > Chiroptera > Miniopteridae > Miniopterus > Miniopterus schreibersii. The sequence continues at coordinate 20,752 of NW_027669843.1, read as the reverse complement.
ATTGGACCTAGGGTTAGGGTTATGTTGAGGGCTAGGGTTAGAGATCCGGTTAGGGTTACGATTGGACCTAGGGTTAGGGTTATGTTGAGGGCTAGGGTTAGAGATCCGGTTAGGGTCATGATTGGACCTAGGGTTAAGGTTATGTTGAGGGCTAGTGTTAGAGATCCGGTTAGGGTCACGATTGGACCTTGGGTGAGGGTTATGTTGAGGGCTAGGGTTAGAGATCCAGTTAGGGTCACGATTGGACCTAGGGTTAGGGTTATGTTGAGGGCTAGGGTTAGAGATCCGGTTAGGGTCACGTTTCGACCTAGGGTTAGGGTTATGTTGACGACTAGGGTTAGAGATCCGGTTAGGGTTACGATTGGACATAGGGTTAGGGTGATGTTGTGGGCTAGGGTTAGAGATCCGGTTTGGGTTACGATTGGACCTAGAGTTATGGTGATGTTGATGGCTAGGGTTAGAGATCCGGTTAGGGTTACTATTGGACCTAGGGTTAGGGTTATGTTGAGGGCTAGGGTTAGAGTTCCGGTTAGGGATACGATTGCGCCTAGGGTTATGGTTATGTTGAGGGTTAGGGTTAGAGATCCGGTTAGGGTTACGATTGGACCTAGGGTTAGGGTTATGTTGAGGGCTAGGGTTAGAGATCCGGTTAGGGTTACGATTGGACCTAGGGTTAGGGTTATGTTGAGGGCTAGGGTTAGAGATCCGGTTAGGGTTACGATTGGACCTAGGGTTAGGGTTATGTTGAGGGCTAGGGTTAGAGATCCGGTTAGGGTTACGATTGGACCTAGGGTTAGGGTTATGTTGAGGGCTAGGGTTAGAGATCCGGTTAGGGTCACGATTGGACCTAGGGTTAGGGTTATGTTGAGGGCTAGGGTTAGAGATCCGGTTATGGTCACGATTGGACCTAGGTTAGGTTTATGTTGAGGGCCAGGGTTAGAGATCCCGTTAGGGTTACGATTGGACCTAGGGTTTGGGTTATGTTGAGGGCTAGGGTTAGAGATCCGGTTAGGGTTACGATTGGACCTAGGGTTAGGGTTATGTTGAGGGCTAGGGTTAGAGAGACGGTTAGGGTTACGATTGGACCTAGGGTTAGTGTTATGTTGAGGGCAGGGTTAGAGATCCGTTTAGGGTTACGATTAGACCTAGGGTTAAGGTTATGTTGAGGGCTAGGGTTAGAGATCCGGTTAGGGTTACGATTGGTCCTAGGGTTAGGGTTATGTTGAGGGCTAGGGTTAGAGATCCGTTTAGGGTTACGATTGGACCTAGGGTTAGGGTTATGTTGAGAGCTAGGGTTAGAGAGACGGTTAGGGTCAAGATTGGACCTAGGGTTAGGGTTATGTTGAGGGCTAGGGTTAGAGATCCGGTTAGGGTTACAATTGGACCTAGGGTTAAGGTTATGTTGAGGGCTAGGGTTAGAGATCCGGTTAGGGTTACGATTGGACCTAGGGTTAGCGTTATGTTCAGGGCTAGGGTTAGAGATCCGTTTAGGATTACGATTGGACCTAGGGTTAGGGTTATGTTGAGGGCTAGGGTTAGAGATCCGGTTAGGGTCACGATTGGACCTAGGGTTAGGGTTTTGTTGAGGGCTAGGGATAGAGATCAGGTTAGGGTCACGATTGGACCTAGGTTAGGGTTATGTTGAGGGCCAGGGTTAGAGATCCCGTTAGGGTTACGATTGGACCTAGGGTTATGGTTATGTTGAGGGCTAGGGTTAGAGATCCGGTTACGGTTACGATTGGACCTAGGGTTAGGGTTATGTTGAGGGCTAGGGTTAGAGATCCGGTTAGGGTTACGATTGGACCTAGGGTTAGGGTTATGTTGAGGGCTACGGTTCGAGATCCGGGTAGGGTTACGATTGGACCTAGGGTTAGGGTTATGTTGAGGGCTAAGGTTAGAGATCCGGTTAGGGTTACGATTGGACCTAGGGTTAGGGTTATGTTGAGGGCTAGGGTTAGAGATCCGGTTAGGGTCACGATTGGACCTAGGTTAGTGTTATGTTGAGGGCTAGGGTTAGAGATCCGGTTAGGGTCACGATTGGACCTAGGGTTAGGGTGATGTTGAGGGCTAGGGTTAGAGATCCGGTTAGGGTTACGATTGGACCTAGGGTTATGGTGATGTTTTTGGCTAGGGTTAGAGATCCGGTTAGGGTTACGATTGGACCTAGGGTTATGGTGATGTTTTTGGCTAGGGTTAGAGATCCGGTTAGGGTCACGATTGGACCTAGGTTTAGGGTTATGTTGAGGGCTAGGGTTAGAGATCCGGGTAGGGTTACGATTGGACCTAGGGTTAGGGTTATGTTGAGGGCTAGGGTTAGAGATCCGGTTAGGGTTACGATTGGACCTAGGGTTAGGGTTATGTTGAGGGCTAGGGTTAGAGATCCGGGTAGGGTTACGATTGGACCTAGGGTTAGGGTTACGTTGAGGGCTAGGTTTAGAGATCCGGTTAGGGTTACGATTGGACCTAGGGTTAGGGTTATGTTGAGGGCTAGGTTTAGAGATCCGGTTAGGGTTACGATTGGACCTAGGGTTAGGGTTATGTTGAGGGCTAGGGTTAGAGATCCGGTTAGGGTTACGATTGCACCTAGGGTTAGGGTTATGTTGAGGGCTAGGGTTAGAGATCCGGGTAGGGTTACGATTGCACCTAGGGTTAGGGTTATGTTGACGGCTAGGGTAGAGATCCGGTTAGGGTCACGATTGGACCTAGGGTTAGGGTTATGTTGAGGGCTAGGGTTAGAGATCCGGTTAGGGTCACGATTGCACCTTGGGTTAGGGTTATGTTGAGGGCTAGGGTTAGAGATCCGGTTAGGGTTACGATTGGACCTAGGGTTAGGGTTATGTTGAGGGCTAGGGTTAGAGAGACGGTTAGGGTTACGATTGGACCTAGGGTTAGGGTTATTTTGAGGGCAGGGTTAGAGATCCGGTTAGGGTTACGATTGGACCTAGGGTTAGGGTTATGTTGAGGGCTAGGGTTAGAGATCCTGTTAGGGTTACCATTGGACCTAGGGTTAGGGTTATGTTGAAGGCTAGGGTTAGAGAAGCGGTTAGGGTTACGATTGGACCTAGGGTTAGGGTGATGTTGAGGGCTAGGGTTAGAGATCCCGTTAGGGTTCCGATAGGACCTAGGGTTAGGGTTATGTTGAGGGCTAGGGTTAGAGGGACGGTTAGGGTCACGATTGGACCTAGGGTTAGGGTGATGTTGAGGGCTCGGGTTAGAGATCCGGTTAGGGTTACGATTGCACCTAAGGTTAGGGTTATGTTGAGGGCTAGGGTTAGAGATCCGGGTAGGGTTACGATTGCACCTAGGGTTAGGGTTATGTTGACGGCTAGGGTTAGAGATCCGGTTAGGGTCACGATTGGACCTAGGGTTAGGGTTATGTTGAGGGCTAGGGTTAGAGATCCGGTTAGGGTCACAATTGGACCTAGGGTTAGGGTTATGTTGAGGGCTAGGTTTAGAGATCCGGTTAGGTCACGATTGCACCTTGGGTTAGGGTTATGTTGAGGGCTAGGGTTAGAGATCCGGTTAGGGTCATGATTGGACCTAGGGTTAGGGTTATGTTCAGGGCTAGGGTTAGAGATCCGGTTAGGGTCACGATTGGACCTTGGGTTAGGGTTATGTTGAGGGCTAGGGTTAGAGATCCAGTTAGGGTCACGATTGGACCTAGGGTTAGGGTTATGTTGAGGGCTAGGGTTAGAGATCCGGTTAGGGTCACGTTTCGACCTAGGGTTAGGGTTATGTTGACGACCAGGGTTAGAGATCCGGTTAGGGTTACGATTGGACATAGGGTTAGGGTGATGTTGTGGGCTAGGGTTAGAGATCCGGTTAGGGTTACGAATGGACCTAGAGTTATGGTGATGTTGATGGCTAGGGTTAGAGATCCGGTTAGGGTTACTATTGGACCTAGGGTTAGGGTTATGTTGAGGGCTAGGGTTAGAGATCCGGTTAGGGTTACGATTGCACCTAGGGTTAGGGTTATGTTGAGGGCTAGGGTTAGAGTTCCGGTTAGGGTTACGATTGCACCTAGGGTTAGGGTTATGTTGAGGGTTAGGGTTAGAGATCCGGTTAGGGTTACGATTGGACCTAGGGTTAGGGTTATGTTGAGGGCTAGGGTTAGAGATCCGGTTAGGGTTACGATTGGACCTAGGGTTAGGGTTATGTTGAGGGCTAGGGTTAGAGATCCGGTTAGGGTTACGATTGGACCTAGGGTTAGGGTTATGTTGAGGGCTAGGGTTAGAGAGACGGTTAGGGTTACGATTGGACCTAGGGTTAGGGTTATGTTGAGGGCAGGGGTAGAGATCCGGTTAGGGTTACAATTGGACCTAGGGTTAAGGTTATGTTGAGGGCTAGGGTTAGAGATCCGGTTAGGGTCACGATTGGACCTAGGGTTAGGGTTATGTTGAGGGCTAGGGTTAGAGATCCGGTTAGGGTCACGATTGGACCTAGGTTAGGGTTATGTTGAGGGCCAGGGTTAGAGATCCCGTTAGGGTTACGATTGGACCTAGGGTTAGGGTTATGTTGAGGGCTAGGGTTAGAGATCCGGTTAGGGTTACGATTGGACCTAGGGTTAGGGTTATGTTGAAGGCTAGGGTTAGAGAGACGGTTAGGGTTACGATTGGACCTAAGGTTAGGGTTATGTTGAGGGCAGGGTTAGAGATCCGTTTAGGGTTACGATTGGACCTAGGGTTAAGGTTATGTTGAGGGCTAGGGTTAGAGATCCGGTTAGGGTTACGATTGGACCTAGGGTTAGGGTTATGTTGAGGGCTAGGGTTAGAGATCCGTTTAGGGTTACGATTGGACCTAGGGTTAGGGTTATGTTGAGAGCTAGGGTTAGAGAGACGGTTAGGGTCACGATTGGACCTAGGGTTAGGGTTATGTTGAGGGCTAGGGTTAGAGATCCGGTTAGGGTTACGTTTGCACCTAGTGTTAGGGTTATGTTGAGGGGTAGGGTGAGAGTTCCGGTTAGGGTTACGATTGCACCTAGGGTTAGGGTTATGTTGAGGGTTAGGGTTAGAGATCCGGTTAGGGTTACGATTGGACCTAGGGTTAGGGTTATGTTGAGGGCTAGGTTTAGAGATCCGGTTAGGGTTACGTTTGGACCTAGGGTTAGGGTTATGTTGAGGGCTAGGGTTAGAGATCCGGTTAGGGTTACGATTGGACCTAGGGTTAGGGTTATGTTGAGGGCTAGGGTTAGAGATCCGGTTAGGGTTACGATTGGACCTAGGGTTAGGGTTATGTTGAGGGCTAGGGTTAGAGATCCGGTTAGGGTTACGATTGGACCTAGGGTTAGGGTTATGTTGAGGGCTAGGGTTAGAGATCCGTTTAGGGTTACGATTGGACCTAGGGTTAATGTTATGTTGAGGGCTAGGTTTAGAGATCCGGTTAGGGTTACGATTGGACCTAGGGTTAGGGTTATGTTGAGGGCTAGGGTTAGAGATCCGTTTAGGGTTACGATTGGACCTAGGGTTAGGGTTATGTTGAGGGCTAGGGTTAGAGAGACGGTTAGGGTCACGATTGGACCTAGGGTTAGGGTTATGTTGAGGGCTAGGGTTAGAGATCCGGTTAGGGTTACGATTGGACCTAGGGTTAGGGTTATGTTGAGGGCTAGGGTTAGAGATCCGGTTAGGGTTACGATTGGACCTAGGGTTAGGGTTATGTTGAGGGCTGGGGTTAGAGATCCGGGTAGGGTTACGATTGGACCTAGGGTTAGGGTTACGTTGAGGGCTAGGTTTAGAGATCCGGTTAGGGTTACGATTGGACCTAGGGTTAGGGTTATGTTGAGGGCTAGGTTTAGAGATCCGGTTAGGGTTACGATTGGACCTAGGGTTAGGGTTATGTTGAGGGCTAGGGTTAGAGATCCGGTTAGGGTTACGATTGCACCTAGGGTTAGGGTTATGTTGAGGGCTAGGGTTAGAGATCCGGGTAGGGTTACGATTGCACCTAGGGTTAGGGTTATGTTGACGGCTAGGGTAGAGATCCGGTTAGGGTCACGATTGGACCTAGGGTTAGGGTTATGTTGAGGGCTAGGGTTAGAGATCCGGTTAGGGTCACGATTGCACCTTGGGTTAGGGATATGTTGAGGGCTAGGGTTAGAGATCCGGTTAGGGTTACGATTGGACCTAGGGTTAGGGTTATGTTGAGGGCTAGGGTTAGAGAGACGGTTAGGGTTACGATTGGACCTAGGGTTAGGGTTATTTTGAGGGCAGGGTTAGAGATCCGGTTAGGGTTACGATTGGAGCTAGGGTTAGGGTTATGTTGAGGGCTAGGGTTAGAGATCCTGTTAGGGTTACCATTGGACCTAGGGTTAGGGTTATGTTGAAGGCTAGGGTTAGAGAAGCGGTTAGGGTTACGATTGGACCTAGGGTTAGGGTGATGTTGAGGGCTAGGGTTAGAGATCCCGTTAGGGTTCCGATAGGACCTAGGGTTAGGGTTATGTTGAGGGCTCGGGTTAGAGATCCGGTTAGGGTTACGATTGCACCTAAGGTTAGGGTTATGTTGAGGGCTAGGGTTAGAGATCCGGTTAGGGTTACGATTGCACCTAGGGTTAGGGTTATGTTGAGGGCTAGGGTTAGAGATCCGGGTAGGGTTACGATTGCACCTAGGGTTAGGGTTATGTTGACGGCTAGGGTAGAGATCCGGTTAGGGTCACGATTGGACCTAGGGTTAGGGTTATGTTGAGGGCTAGGGTTAGAGATCCGGTTAGGGTCACGATTGCACCTTGGGTTAGGGTTATGTTGAGGGCTAGGGTTAGAGATCCGGTTAGGGTTACGATTGGACCTAGGGTTAGGGTTATGTTGAGGGCTAGGGTTAGAGATCCCGTTAGGGTTCCGATAGGACCTAGGGTTAGGGTTATGTTGAGGGCTAGGGTTAGAGAAGCGGTTAGGGTTACGATTGGACCTAGGGTTAGGGTGATGTTGAGGGCTAGGGTTAGAGATCCCGTTAGGGTTCCGATAGGACCTAGGGTTAGGGTTATGTTGAAGGCTAGGGTTAGAGAAGCGGTTAGGGTTACGATTGGACCTAGGGTTAGGGTGATGTTGAGGGCTAGGTTTAGAGATCCGTTTAGGGTTACCATTGGACCTAGGGTTAGGGTTATGTTGAAGGCTAGGGTTAGAGAAGCGGTTAGGGTTACGATTGGACCTAGGGTTAGGGTGATGTTGAGGGCTAGGGTTAGAGATCCCGTTAGGGTTCCGATAGGACCTAGGGTTAGGGTTATGTTGAGGGCTAGGGTTAGAGGGACGGTTAGGGTCACGATTGGACCTAGGGTTAGGGTGATGTTGAGGGCTCGGGTTAGAGATCCGGTTAGGGTTACGATTGCACCTAAGGTTAGGGTTATGTTGAGGGCTAGGGTTAGAGATCCGGGTAGGGTTACGATTGCACCTAGGGTTAGGGTTATGTTGACGGCTAGGGTTAGAGATCCGGTTAGGGTCACGATTGGACCTAGGGTTAGGGTTATGTTGAGGGCTAGGGTTAGAGATCCGGTTAGGGTCACAATTGGACCTAGGGTTAGGGTTATGTTGAGGGCTAGGTTTAGAGATCCGGTTAGGTCACGATTGCACCTTGGGTTAGGGTTATGTTGAGGGCTAGGGTTAGAGATCCGGTTAGGGTCATGATTGGACCTAGGGTTAGGGTTATGTTGAGGCCTAGGGTTAGAGATCCGGTTAGGGTCACGATTGGACCTTGGGTTAGGGTTATGTTGAGGGCTAGGGTTAGAGATCCAGTTAGGGTCACGATTGGACCTAGGGTTAGGGTTATGTTGAGGGCTAGGGTTAGATATCCGGTTAGGGTCACGTTTCGACCTAGGGTTAGGGTTATGTTGACGACTAGGGTTAGAGATCCGGTTAGGGTTACGATTGGACATAGGGTTAGGGTGATGTTGTGGGCTAGGGTTAGAGATCCGGTTAGGGTTACGATTGGACCTAGATTTATGGTGATGTTGATGGCTAGGGTTAGAGATCCGGTTAGGGTTACTATTGGACCTAGGGTTAGGGTTATGTTGAGGGCTAGGGTTAGAGATCCGGTTAGGGTTACGATTGCACCTAGGGTTAGGGTTATGTTGAGGGCTAGGGTTAGAGTTCCGGTTAGGGTTACGATTGCACCTAGGGTTAGGGTTATGTTGAGGGTTAGGGTTAGAGATCCGGTTAGGGTTACGATTGGACCTAGGGTTAGGGTTATGTTGAGGGCTAGGGTTAGAGATCCGGTTAGGGTTACGATTGGACCTAGGGTTAGGGTTATGATGAGGGCTAGGGTTAGAGAGACGGTTAGGGTTCCGATAGGACCTAGGGTTAGGGATATGTTGAGGGCTAGGGTTAGAGGGACGGTTAGGGTCACGATTGGACCTAGGGTTAGGGTGATGTTGAGGGCTAGGGTTAGAGATCCGGTTAGGGTCACGATTGGACCTAGGGTTAGGGTTATGTTGAGGGCTAGGGTTAGAGATCCGGGTAGGGTTACGATTGCACCTAGGGTTAGGGTTATGTTGACGGCTAGGGTTAGAGATCCGGTTAGGGTCACAATTGGACCTAGGGTTAGGGTTATGTTGAGGGCTAGGGTTAGAGATACGGTTAGGATCATTATTGGACCTAGGGTTAGGGTTATGTTGAGGGCTAGGGTTAGAGATCCGGTTAGGGTCACGATTGGACCTTGGGTTAGGGTTATGTTGAGGGCTAGGGTTAGAGATCCAGTTAGGGTCACGATTGGACCTAGGGTTAGGGTTATGTTGAGGGCTAGGGTTAGAGATCCGGTTAGGGTCACGTTTCGACCTAGGGTTAGGGTTATGTTGACGGCTAGGGTTAGAGATCCGGTTAGGGTTACGATTGGACATAGGGTTAGGGTGATGTTGAGGGCTAGGTTTAGAGATCCGTTTAGGGTTACGATTGGACCTAGGGTTAGGGTTATGTTGAGGGCTAGGGTTAGAGATCCGGTTAGGGTTACGATTGCCCCTAGGGTTAGGGTTATGTTGAGGGCTAGGGTTAGAGTTCTGGTTAGGGTTACGATTGGACCTAGGGTTAGGGTTATGTTGAGGGCTAGGGTTAGAGATCCGGTTAGGGTTACGATTGGACCTAGGGTTAGGGTTATGTTGAGGGCTAGGGTTAGAGAGACGGTTAGGGTTACGATTGGACCTAGGGTTAGGGTTATGTTGAGGGCAGGGTTAGAGATCCGGTTTGGGTCACCATTGGACCTAGGGTTAGGGTCATGTTGAGGGCTAGGGTTAGAGATCCGGTTAGGGTTACCATTGGACCTAGGGTTAGGGTTATGTTGAGGGCTAGGGTTAGAGATCCGGTTAGGGTTACGATTGGACCTAGGGTTAGGGTTATGTTGAGGGCTAGGGTTAGAGAGACGGTTAGGGTTCCGATTGGACCTAGAGTTAGGGTTATGTTGAGGGCTAGGGTTAGAGATCCAGTTAGGGTCACGATTGGACCTAGGGTTAGGGTTATGTTGAGGGCTAGGGTTAGAGATCAGGTTAGGGTCACGTTTGGACCTAGGGTTAGGGTTATGTTGACGGCTAGGGTTAGAGATCCGGTTAGGGTTACGATAGGACCAAGGGTTAGGGTTATGTTGAGGGCTAGGGTTAGAGATCTGGTTAGGGTTACGATTGGACCTAGGGTTAGGGTTATGTTTAGGGCTAGGGTTAGAGAACCGGTTAGGGTTACGATTGGACCTAGGGTTAGGGTTATGTTGAGGGCTAGGGTTAGAGCTCCCGTTAGGGTTACGATTGGACCTAGGGTTAGGGTTATGTTTAGGGCTAGGGTTAGAGAGACGGTTAGGGTTCCGATAGGACCTAGGGTTAGGGTTATGTTGACGGCTAGGGTTAGAGAGACGGTTAGGGTCACGATTGGACCTAGGGTTAGGGTGATGTTCAGGGCTAGGGTTAGAGGTCCGGTTAGGTTTACGATTGGACCTAGGTTAGGGTTATGTTGAGGGCCAGGGTTAGAGATCCCGTTAGGGTTACAATTGGACCTAGGGTTAGGGTTATGTTGAGGGCTAGGGTTAGAGATCCGGTTAGGGTTACGATTGCACCTAGGGTTAGGGTTATGTTGAGGGCTAGGGTTAGAGATCCGGTTAGGGTTACGATTGCACCTAGGGTTAGGGTGATGTTGAGGGCCAGGGTTAGAGATCCGGTTAGGGTCACGATTGGATCTAGGGTTACGGTTATGTTGAGGGCTAGGGTTAGAGAGACGGTTAGGGTCACGATTGGACCTAGGGTTAGGGTTATGTTGAGGGCTAGGGTTAGAGATCCGGTTAGGGTTACGATTGGACCTAGGGTTAGGGTTATGTTGACGGCTAGGGTTAGAGATCCGTTTAGGGTTACGATTGGACCTAGGGTTAGGGTGATGTTGAGGGCTAGGGTTAGAGATCCTGTTAGGGTTACGATTGGACCTAGGTTAGGTTTATGTTGAGGGCTAGGGTTAGAGATCCGGTTATGGTCACGATTGGACCTAGGTTAGGTTTATGTTGAGGGCCAGGGTTAGAGATCCCGTTAGGGTTACGATTGGACCTAGGGTTTGTGTTATGTTGAGGGCTAGGGTTAGAGATCCGGTTAGGGTTACGATTGGACCTAGGGTTAGGGTTATGTTGAGGGCTAGGGTTAGAGGGACGGTTAGGGTTACGATTGGACCTAGGGTTAGGGTTATGTTGAGGGCAGGGTTAGAGATCCGTTTAGGGTTACGATTAGACCTAGGGTTAAGGTTATGTTGAGGGCTAGGGTTAGAGATCCGGTTAGGGTTACGATTGGACCTAGGGTTAGGGTTATGTTGAGGGCTAGGGTTAGAGATCCTGTTAGGGTTATCATTGGACCTAGGGTTAGGGTTATGTTGAAGGCTAGGGTTAGAGAACCGGTTAGGGTTACGATTGGACCTAGGGTTAGGGTTATGTTGAGGGCTAGGGTTAGAGATCCTGTTAGGGTTATCATTGGACCTAGGGTTAGGGTTATGTTGAAGGCTAGGGTTAGAGAACCGGTTAGGGTTACGATTGGACCTAGGGTTAGGGTGATGTTGAGGGCTAGGGTTAGAGGGACGGTTAGGGTCACGATTGGACGTAGGGTTAGGGTGATGTTGAGGGCTCGGGTTAGAGATCTGGTTAGTGTTACGATTGCACCTAAGGTTAGGGTTATGTTGAGGGCTAGGGTAGAGATCCGGGTAGGGTTACGATTGCACCTAGGGTTAGGGTTATGTTGACGGCTAGGGTTAGAGATCCGGTTAGGGTCACGATTGGACCTAGGGTTAGGGTTATGTTGAGGGCTAGGGTTAGAGATCCGGTTAGGGTCACAATTGGACCTAGGGTTAGGGTTATGTTGAGGGCTAGGTTTAGAGATCCGGTTAGGTCACGATTGCACCTTGGGTTAGGGTTATGTTGAGGGCTAGGTTTAGAGATCCGGTTAGGTCACGATTGGACCTAGGTTTAGGGTTATGTTGAGGGCTAGGGTTAGAGATCCGGTTAGGGTCACGTTTCGACCTAGGGTTAGGGTTATGTTGAGAGCTAGGGTTAGAGAGACAGTTAGGGTTAGGATTGGACCTAGGGTTAGGGTTATGTTGAGGGCTAGGGTTAGAGAGACGGATAGGGTTAGGATTGGACCTAGGGTTAGGGTTATGTTGAGGGCTAGGGTTAGAGAGACGGTTAGGGTTAGGAGTGGACCTAGGGTTAGGGTTAGGTTGAGGGCTACTGTTAGAGAGACGGTTAGGGTTAGGATTGGACCTAGGGTTAGGGTTATGCTGAGGGCTAGGGTTAGAGAGACGGTTAGGGTTATTATTGGACTTAGGGTTAGGGTTAGGTTGAGGGCTAGCGTTAGAGAGACGGTTAGGGTTAGGATTGGACCTAGGGTTAGGGTTAGGTTGATGGCTAGGGTTAGAGAGACGGTTAGGTTTAGGATTCGACCTAGGGTTAGGGTTATGTTGAGGGCTAGGGTTAGAGAGACGTTTAGGGTAGGATTGGACCTAGGGTTAGGGTTAGGTTGAGGGCTACTGTTAGAGAGATGGTTAGGGTTAGGATTGGACCTAGGGTTAGGGTTAGGTTGAGGGCTATGGTCAGAGATACGGTTAGGTTTAGGATTGGACCTAGGGTTAGGGTTATGTTGAGGGCTAGGGTTAGAGAGACGGTTAGGGTTAGAATGGGACCTAGGGTTAGGGTTATGTTGAGGGCTAGGGTTAGAGAGACGGTTAGGGTTAGGATTGGACCTAGGTTTAGGGTTATGTTGCGGGCTAGGGTTAGAGAGACGGTTAGGGTTAGGATTGGACCTAGGGTTAGAGTTATGTTGAGGGCTAGGGTTAGAGAGACGGTTAGGGTTAGGATTGGACCTAGGGTTAGGGTTATGTTGAGGGCTAGGGTTAGAGAGACGGTTAGGGTTAGGAGTGGACCTAGGGTTAGGGTGAGGTTGAGGGCTACTGTTAGAGAGACGGTTAGGGTTAGGATTGGACCTAGGGTTAGGTTTAGGTTGAGGGCTAGGTTTAGAGAGACGGTTACGGTTAGGATTGGACCTAGGGTGAGGGTTATGTTGAGGGCTAGGGTTAGAGAGACGGTTATGGTTGGGATTGGACCTAGGGTTAGGGTTATGTTGAGGGCTAGGGTTAAAGAGACGGTTAGGGTTAGGATTGGACCTATGGTGAGGGTTATGTTGAGGGCTAGGTTTAGAGAGACGGTTAGGGTTAGGATTAAACCTAGGGTTAGGTTTATGTTGAGGGCTAGGGTTAGAGAGACGGTTAGGGTGAGGATTGGACCTAGGGTTAGGGTTATATTTAGGGCTAGTGTTAGAGAGACGGTTAGGGTTAAGATTGGACCTAGGGTTAGGGTTATGTTGAGGGCTAGGGTTAGAGAGACGGTTAGGGTGAGGATTGGACCTAGGGTTAGGGTTATGTTGAGGGCTAGGGTTAGAGAGACGGTTAGGTTCAGGATTGGACCTAGGCTTAGGGTTATGTTGAGGGCTAGGGTTAGAGAGACGGTTAGGGCTAGGATTGGACCTAGGGTTTGGGTTATGTTGAGGGCTAGGTTTAGAGAGACGGTTAGGGTTAGGATTAAACCTAGGGTTAGGTTTATGTTGAGGGCTAGGGTTAGAGAGACGGTTAGGGTGAGGATTGGACCTAGGGTTAGGGTTATGTTGAGGGCTAGGGTTAGAGAGACGGTTATGGTTAGGATTGGACCTAGGGATATGGTTATGTTGAGGGCTAGGGTTATAGAGACGGTTAGGGTTAGAATTGGACCTAGGGTTAGGGTTATGTTGAGGGCTAGGTTTAGAGAGACGGTTAGTGCTAGGATTAGACCTAGGGTTAGGGTTAGGTTGAGGGCTAAGGTTAGAGAGACGGTTAGGATGAGTATTGGACATAGGGTTAGGGTTATGTTGAGGGCTAGGGTTAGAGAGACGGTTAGCGTTAGGATTGGACGTAGGGTTAGGGTTAGGTTGAGGGCTAGGGTTAGAGAGACGGTTAGGGTTAGGATTGGACCTAGGGTTAGGGTTATGTTGAGGGCTAGGGTTAGAGAGACGGTTAGGGTTAGGATAGGACCTAGGGTTAGGGTTATGTTGAGGGCTAGGGTTAGAGAGACGGTTAGGGTGTGGATTGGACCTAGGGTTAGGTTTATGTTGAGGGCTAGGGTTAGAGAGACGGTTAGGGTTAGGATTGGACCTAGGGTTAGGGTTAGGTTGAGGGCTAGGGTTAGAGAGACGGTTATGGTTACGATTGGAACTAGGGTTAGGGTTAGGTTGAGGGCTAGGGTTAGAGAGACGATTAGGGTTAGGATTGGACTTAGGGTTATTGTTCCGTTGAAGGCTAGGGTTAGACAGACCGTTAGGGCTAGGATTGGACCTGGGGTTAGGGTTATGTTGAGGGCTAGGGTTAAAGAGACGGTTAGGGTTAGGATTGGACCTAGGGTTAGGGTTATGTAGAGGGCTCGGGTTAGAGAGACGGTTAGGGTGAGGATTGGACCTAGGGTTAGGGTTAGGTTGAGGGCTACTGTTAGAGAGACGGATAGGGTTAGGATAGGACCTAGGGTTAGGGTTAGGTTGATGGCTATGGTTAGAGAGACGGTTAGGTTTCGGATTGGACCTAGGGTTAGGGTTATGTTGAGAGCTAGGGTTAGAGAGACAGTTAGGGTTAGGATTGGACCTAGGGTTAGGGTTATGTTGAGGGCTAGGGTTAGAGAGACGGTTAGGGTTAGGATTGGACCTAGGGTTAGGGTTATGCTGAGGGCTAGGGTTAGAGAGACGGTTAGGGTTATTATTGGACTTAGGGTTAGGGTTAGGTTGAGGGCTAGCGTTAGAGAGACGGTTAGGGTTAGGATTGGACCTAGGGTTAGGGTTAGGTTGATGGCTAGGGTTAGAGAGACGGTTAGGTTTAGGATTGGACCTAGGGTTAGGGTTATGTTGAGGGCTAGGGTTAGAGAGACGTTTAGGGTAGGATTGGACCTAGGGTTAGGGTTAGGTTGAGGGCTACTGTTAGAGAGACGGTTAGGGTTAGGATTGGACCTAGGGTTAGGGTTAGGTTGAGGGCTATGGTCAGAGAGACGGTTAGGTTTAGGATTGGACCTAGGGTTAGGGTTATGTTGAGGGCTAGGGTTAGAGAGACGGTTAGGGTTAGAATGGGACCTAGGGTTAGGGTTATGTTGAGGGCTAGGGTTAGAGAGACGGTTAGGGTTAGGATAGGACCTAGGGTTAGGGTTATGTTGAGGGCTAGTGTTATAGAGACGGTTAGGGTTAGGATTGGAGTAGTGTTAGGGTTATGTTGAGGGCTAGGGTTAGAGAGACGGTTAGGGTTAGGATTGGACCTAGGGTTAGGGTTAGGTTGAGGGCTATGGTTAGAGAGACGGTTATGGTTAGGATTGGACATAGGGTTAGGGTTATGTTGAGGGTTAGGGTTAGAGAGACGGTTAGAGTTAGGATTGGACCTTGGGTTAGGGTTATTTTGAGGGCTAGGGTTAGAGAGACGGTTAGGGTTAGGATTAGACCTAGGGTTAGGGTTATGTTGAGGGCTAGGTTAGAGAGGCGGTAAAGGTTAGGATTATACCTAGGGTTAGCGTTATGTTGAGGGCTAAGGTTAGAGAGACGGTTAGGGTTAGGATTGGACCTAGGGTTAGGGTTATGTTGAGGCCTACTGTTAGACAGACGGTTAGGGTTAGGATTGGACCTAGGGTTAGGGTTATGTTGAGGGCTAGGGTTAGAGAGACGGTTAGGTTCAGGATTGGACCTAGGCTTAGGGTTATGTTGAGGGCTAGGGTTAGAGAGACGGTTAGGGCTAGGATTGGACCTAGGGTTTGGGTTATGTTGAGGGCTAGGTTTAGAGAGACGGTTAGGGTTAGGATTAAACCTACGGTTAGTGTTATGTTGAGGGTTAGGGATAGAGAGACAGTTAGGGTTAGGATTGGACCTAGGGTTAGGGTTATGTTGAGGGCTAGTGTTAGAGAGACTGTTACGGTTAGGATTGGACCTAGGGTTAGGGTTATGTTGAGGGCTAGGGTTAGAGAGACGGTTAGGGTGAGGATTGGACCTAGGGTTAGTGTTATGTTGAGGGCTAGGGTTAGAGAGACGGTTAGGGTTAGGATTGGACCTAGGGTTAGGGTTAGGTTGAGGGCTATGGTTAGAGAGACGGTTATGGTTACGATTGGACCTAGGGTTAGGGTTAGGTTGAGGGCTAGTGTTAGAGAGACGGTTAGGGTTAGGATTGGACCTGGGGTTAGGGTTATGATGAGGGCTAGGGTTAGAGAGACGGTTAGGGTGAGGATTGGACCTAGGGTTAGGGTTAGGTTGAGGGCTACTGTTAGAGAGACGGATAGGGTTAGGATAGGACCTAGGGTTAGGGTTAGGTTGAGGGCTATGGTTAGAGAGACGGTTAGGTTTCGGATTGGACCTAGGGTTAGGGTTATGTTGAGAGCTAGGGTTAGAGAGACAGTTAGGGTTAGGATTGGACCTAGGGTTAGGGTTATGTTGAGGGCTAGGGTTAGAGAGACGGATAGGGTTAGGATTGGACCTAGGGTTAGGGTTATGTTGAGGGCTAGGGTTAGAGAGACGGTTAGGGTTAGGAGTGGACCTAGGGTTAGGGTTAGGTTGAGGGCTACTGTTAGAGAGACGGTTAGGGTTAGGATTGGACCTAGGGTTAGGGTTATGCTGAGGGCTAGGGTTAGAGAGACGGTTAGGGTTATTATTGGACTTAGGGTTAGGGTTAGGTTGAGGGCTAGCGTTAGAGAGACGGTTAGGGTTAGGATTGGACCTAGGGTTAGGGTTAGGTTGATGGCTAGGGTTAGAGAGACGGTTAGGTTTAGGATTGGACCTAGGGTTAGGGTTATGTTGAGGGCTAGGGTTAGAGAGACGTTTAGGGTAGGATTGGACCTAGGGTTAGGGTTAGGTTGAGGGCTACTGTTAGAGAGATGGTTAGGGTTAGGATTGGACCTAGGGTTAGGGTTAGGTTGAGGGCTATGGTCAGAGATACGGTTAGGTTTAGGATTGGACCTAGGGTTAGGGTTATGTTGAGGGCTAGGGTTAGAGAGACGGTTAGGGTTAGAATGGGACCTAGGGTTAGGGTTATGTTGAGGGCTAGGGTTAGAGAGACGGTTAGGGTTAGGATTGGACCTAGGTTTAGGGTTATGTTGCGGGCTAGGGTTAGAGAGACGGTTAGGGTTAGGATTGGACCTAGGGTTAGAGTTATGTTGAGGGCTAGGGTTAGAGAGACGGTTAGGGTTAGGATTGGACCTAGGATTAGGGTTATGTTGAGGGCTAGGGTTAGAGAGACGGTTAGGGTTAGGAGTGGACCTAGGGTTAGGGTGAGGTTGAGGGCTACTGTTAGAGAGACGGTTAGGGTTAGGATTGGACCTAGGGTTAGGTTTAGGTTGAGGGCTAGGTTTAGAGAGACGGTTACGGTTAGGATTGGACCTAGGGTGAGGGTTATGTTGAGGGCTAGGGTTAGAGAGACGGTTATGGTTGGGATTGGACCTAGGGTTAGGGTTATGTTGAGGGCTAGGGTTAAAGAGACGGTTAGGGTTAGGATTGGACCTATGGTGAGGGTTATGTTGAGGGCTAGGTTTAGAGAGACGGTTAGGGTTAGGATTAAACCTAGGGTTAGGTTTATGTTGAGGGCTAGGGTTAGAGAGACGGTTAGGGTGAGGATTGGACCTAGGGTTAGGGTTATATTTAGGGCTAGTGTTAGAGAGACGGTTAGGGTTAAGATTGGACCTAGGGTTAGGGTTATGTTGAGGGCTAGGGTTAGAGAGACGGTTAGGGTGAGGATTGGACCTAGGGTTAGGGTTATGTTGAGGGCTAGGGTTAGAGAGACGGTTAGGTTCAGGATTGGACCTAGGCTTAGGGTTATGTTGAGGGCTAGGGTTAGAGAGACGGTTAGGGCTAGGATTGGACCTAGGGTTTGGGTTATGTTGAGGGCTAGGTTTAGAGAGACGGTTAGGGTTAGGATTAAACCTAGGGTTAGGTTTATGTTGAGGGCTAGGGTTAGAGAGACGGTTAGGGTGAGGATTGGACCTAGGGTTAGGGTTATGTTGAGGGCTAGGGTTAGAGAGACGGTTATGGTTAGGATTGGACCTAGGGATATGGTTATGTTGAGGGCTAGGGTTATAGAGACGGTTAGGGTTAGAATTGGACCTAGGGTTAGGGTTATGTTGAGGGCTAGGTTTAGAGAGACGGTTAGTGCTAGGATTAGACCTAGGGTTAGGGTTAGGTTGAGGGCTAAGGTTAGAGAGACGGTTAGGATGAGTATTGGACATAGGGTTAGGGTTATGTTGAGGGCTAGGGTTAGAGAGACGGTTAGCGTTAGGATTGGACGTAGGGTTAGGGTTAGGTTGAGGGCTAGGGTTAGAGAGACGGTTAGGGTTAGGATTGGACCTAGGGTTAGGGTTATGTTGAGGGCTAGGGTTAGAGAGACGGTTAGGGTTAGGATAGGACCTAGGGTTAGGGTTATGTTGAGGGCTAGTGTTATAGAGACGGTTAGGGTTAGGATTGGAGTAGTGTTAGGGTTATGTTGAGGGCTAGGGTTAGAGAGACGGTTAGGGTGTGGATTGGACCTAGGGTTAGGTTTATGTTGAGGGCTAGGGTTAGAGAGACGGTTAGGGTTAGGATTGGACCTAGGGTTAGGGTTAGGTTGAGGGCTAGGGTTAGAGAGACGGTTATGGTTACGATTGGAACTAGGGTTAGGGTTAGGTTGAGGGCTAGGGTTAGAGAGACGGTTAGGGTTAGGATTGGACTTAGGGTTATTGTTCCGTTGAAGGCTAGGGTTAGACAGACCGTTAGGGCTAGGATTGGACCTGGGGTTAGGGTTATGTTGAGGGCTAGGGTTAAAGAGACGGTTAGGGTTAGGATTGGACCTAGGGTTAGGGTTATGTTGAGGGTTAGGGTTAGAGAGACGGTTAGGGTTAGGATTGGACCTAGGGTTAGGGTTATGTTGAGGGCTAGGGTTAGAGAGACTGTTAGGGTTAGAATTGGACCTAGGTTTAGGGTTAGGTTGAGGGCTAGGGTTAGAGAGACGGTTAGGGTTAGGATTGGACCTAGGGTTAGGGTTATGTAGAGGGCTCGGGTTAGAGAGACGGTTAGGGTGAGGATTGGACCTAGGGTTAGGGTTAGGTTGAGGGCTACTGTTAGAGAGACGGATAGGGTTAGGATAGGACCTAGGGTTAGGGTTAGGTTGAGGGCTATGGTTAGAGAGACGGTTAGGTTTCGGATTGGACCTAGGGTTAGGGTTATGTTGAGAGCTAGGGTTAGAGAGACAGTTAGGGTTAGGATTGGACCTAGGGTTAGGGTTATGTTGAGGGCTAGGGTTAGAGAGACGGTTAGGGTTAGGATTGGACCTAGGGTTAGGGTTATGTTGAGGGCTAGGGTTAGAGAGACGGTTAGGGTTAGGAGTGGACCTAGGGTTAGGGTTAGGTTGAGGGCTACTGTTAGAGAGACGGTTAGGGTTAGGATTGGACCTAGGGTTAGGGTTATGCTGAGGGCTAGGGTTAGAGAGACGGTTAGGGTTATTATTGGACTTAGGGTTAGGGTTAGGTTGAGGGCTAGCGTTAGAGAGACGGTTAGGGTTAGGATTGGACCTAGGGTTAGGGTTAGGTTGATGGCTAGGGTTAGAGAGACGGTTAGGTTTAGGATTGGACCTAGGGTTAGGGTTATGTTGAGGGCTAGGGTTAGAGAGACGTTTAGGGTAGGATTGGACCTAGGGTTAGGGTTAGGTTGAGGGCTACTGTTAGAGAGACGGTTAGTGTTAGGATTGGACCTAGGGTTAGGGTTAGGTTGAGGGCTATGGTCAGAGAGACGGTTAGGTTTAGGATTGGACCTAGGGTTAGGGTTATGTTGAGGGCTAGGGTTAGAGAGACGGTTAGGGTTAGAATGGGACCTAGGGTTAGGGTTACGTTGAGGGCTAGGGTTAGAGAGACGGTTAGGGTTAGGATTGGACCTAGGTTTAGGGTTATGTTGCGGGCTAGGGTTAGAGAGACGGTTAGGGTTAGGATTGGACCTAGGGTTAGAGTTATGTTGAGGGCTAGGGTTAGAGAGACGGTTAGGGTTAGGACTGGACCTAGGGTTAGGGTGAGGTTGAGGGCTACTGTTAGAGAGACGGTTAGGGTTAGGATTGGACCTAGGGTTAGGTTTAGGTTGAGGGCTAGGTTTAGAGAGACAGTTACGGTTAGGATTGGACCTAGGGTGAGGGTTATGTTGAGGGCTAGGGTTAGAGAGACGGTTATGGTTAGGATTGGACCTAGGGTTAGGGTTATGTTGAGGGCTAGGGTTAAAGAGACGGTTAGGGTTAGGATTGGACCTAGGGTGAGGGTTATGTTGAGGGCTAGGTTTAGAGAGACGGTTAGGGTTAGGATTAAACCTAGGGTTAGGTTTATGTTGAGGGCTAGGGTTAGAGAGACGGTTAGGGTGAGGATTGGACCTAGGGTTAGGGTTATATTGAGGGCTAGTGTTAGAGAGACGGTTAGGGTTAAGATTGGACCTAGGCTTAGGGTTATGTTGAGGGCTAGGGTTAGAGAGACGGTTAGGGTGAGGATTGGACCTAGGGTTAGGGTTATGTTGAGGGCTAGGGTTAGAGAGACGGTTAGGTTCAGGATTGGACCTAGGCTTAGGGTTATGTTGAGGGCTAGGGTTAGAGAGACGGTTAGGGCTAGGATTGGACCTAGGGTTTGGGTTATGTTGAGGGCTAGGTTTAGAGAGACGGTTAGGGTTAGGATTAAACCTAGGGTTAGGTTTATGTTGAGGGCTAGGGTTAGAGAGACGGTTAGGGTGAGGATTGGACCTAGGGTTAGGGTTATGTTGAGGGCTAGGGTTAGAGAGACGGTTATGGTTAGGATTGGACCTAGGGATATGGTTATGTTGAGGGCTAGGGTTATAGAGACGGTTAGGGTTAGAATTGGACCTAGGGTTAGGGTTATGTTGAGGGCTAGGTTTAGAGAGACGGTTAGTGCTAGGATTAGACCTAGGGTTAGGGTTAGGTTGAGGGCTAAGGTTAGAGAGACTGTTAGGATGAGTATTGGACATAGGGTTAGGGTTATGTTGAGGGCTAGGGTTAGAGAGACGGTTAGCGTTAGGATTGGACGTAGGGTTAGGGTTAGGTTGAGGGCTAGGGTTAGAGAGACGGTTAGGGTTAGGATTGGACCTAGGGTTAGGGTTATGTTGAGGGCTAGGGTTAGAGAGACGGTTAGGGTTAGGATAGGACCTAGGGTTAGGGTTATGTTGAGGGCTAGTGTTATAGAGACGGTTAGGGTTAGGATTGGAGTAGTGTTAGGGTTATGTTGAGGGCTAGGGTTAGAGAGACGGTTAGGGTTAGGATTGGACCTAGGGTTAGGGTTA